>NC_134225.1:6493796-7206296 GCF_965140235.1 Caretta caretta
TTCAGGGACCCCCTGCAACACCCCCCTTCACATCCTCCCACAAGGCCGGGGCTCTATGGGTCCCTCATGACACCGCCAAGCCAGGGGCTCTGTGTGCCCCTTATTCTCCTCTTGCCCCCATGCCAGGGGCTCTGGGTTAATGGGTGTCCCCAATTAACCCTCTATGCCAGGGTCTCTGTGTGCCCCCCATCTCTCCCTCCCCTCTGCCAGGGGCTCTGTGTGCCCCCCCATCTCTCCCTCCCCCGTGCCAGGAGCTCTGTGTGCCTCCTATCTCTCCCTCCTCCCTGCCAGGGGCTCTGTGTGCCCCCCCATCTCTCCCTACCCCCTGCCAGGAGCTCTGTGTGCCTCCTATCTCTCCCTCCTCCCTGCCAGGGGCTCTGTGTGCCCCCCCATCTCTCCCTCCCCCCTGCCAGGGGCTCTGTGTGCCCCCCCATCTCTCCCTCCCCCGTGCCAGGAGCTCTGTGTGCCTCCTATCTCTCCCTCCTCCCTGCCAGGAGCTCTGTGTGCCCCCCCCATCTCTCCCTCCCCCATGCCAGGAGCTCTGTGTGCCACCCATTCCCCCTTTACTCTACACACCAGGCTCTCTGTGTGCCCCCGTTAGCACCGCCCCCCTGCCAGAGCTTCTCTGTCCCCCCCACCTCGGTGCTGTCCACGCGTTTTACCCTGGCTCAAGGCTCAACAACCGCTGCGGTTGTCGCCCCTCCCCCAGAGCTTACGTATCGGTGCTCCTCGGCCACGCGCTCCCCCCGCCGCGCACTGCTCTCGCACGGTGCCTCCTTCTCCGCCCCCCCTGTCTCCTCCCGGCCGGGGCACCTCCCCTGCCAGCTCCCCCTCCTGCCGGTGCGTGCGGCGGTGCCGGCTCAGGGTGGCGCTCTGGCTGAAGATGCGGCCGCACTGGGGGCAGGCGAAGGGCTTCTCGCCGGTGTGGACGCGGCAGTGGGCGGCCAGGTGGGGGCGCTGGCTGAAGCGCTTGCCGCACTGGGGGCAGGGGTAGGGCCGCTCGCCGGTGTGGGTGCGCTGGTGCAGGATGGCGGCGGAGCTCTTGCCGAAGGCCTTGCCGCACTGCTCGCAGCGGTAGGGCCGCTCGCCGGTGTGGGTGCGCTGGTGCTTGAGGAGGTTGGAGCTCTGGCTGAAGGCCTTGCCACAGGCCGGGCAGCGGTAGGGCCGCTCGCCGGTGTGGGTGCGCTGGTGGCGGATCAGGGTGGAGCTCTCCCCGAACCCTTTGCCGCACTGGGCGCACTGGAAAGGCTTGTGGCCCAGGTGGCCCCGGCGGTGTTTGAGGAGGTTGGAGGTCTGGCTGAAGCTCTGCCCGCACTCGGGGCACTGGTGGGGCCGCTGGCCCCCGTGGGTCTGCCGGTGGGTGCGCAGGTGCTGGCTCTGGGAGAAGCTCTTCCCGCACTGGGTACAGAGGAAGGGACGCTCGCCCGTGTGGACCCGCTGGTGGGCCAGGAGGTGCTGGCTCTGGGCGAAGGCCTTGCCGCATTCAACGCACTGGTAGGGCTTCTGACCCAGGTGGGCACGACGGTGACGCAGCAAATTCGAGCTCAGGCTGAAGGTTTTCCCGCAGTCGGCACAGGCGCTGGGACGCCGGGATGCCAGTGGGTTTAGGAGATCCCGCTCAGTGGGGTTTTCCCCAGCCCCACACAAGCTCTGCTGGGAGATGTCCCCTCCAGGTCTCCTGGTGGTGACATCTTGGAGATCCCGCTCTGTGGAGTTTTCCCCGGCCCCCAGTGCGGTGGCGGAGGCATGGTGATCCTGCTCCACAGGGTTTCCCCCTGCCCCAGGCTGGATCTGCTGTGAGACGTCCCCTCCAGTTCTCTCTGCTTTCCCAGTGCCTTCCCACTGCGGGGTCTCCTCCTCAGTTTGGCTCAGGATCTGGTGATCTGCTGGAATGAAAAGGAGAATTCAGACATGGCTACAGTGTTCTTTAAAGTACTGACATGGTCCCCGATACTACAATCCCTCTCCCCCACTCCTGATGACCCCAGGATAACTTCCTCACCCCACTCTACCTAAGGTGTTTACTATGGTCCCCATCACCTCTGTATCTGAGCACCTCACACTCTTTAATGCATTTATCCTCACAACCCGCAGCGAGGCAGGGCAGTGCTATTACCTACATTGTACAGATGGGGAAACTGAGGCACAGAAACTAAGGGTATATCTACGTGGCAATAAAAGACCCACGGCACAGCTGTGGCTGGCAGGGTCAGCTGACTCGGGCTTGCGGGGCTCAGGCTATGGGGCTAAAAACTGCAGTGTAGATGGTCAGACTTGGGCTGGTTGAAGCCCGACTCTGAATCCCCACAAGGGGGTTGGATCTCGGCGCTCAGACTCCAGCCTGAGTCAAACATCTACACTACAATGTTTAGCCCTGCAGCCTGAGGCCAGTGAGCCTGAGTCAATTGACCCAGGCTCTGATACTTGGTGGCATGGATTGTTTATTGCCGTGTAGACCTTTCCCAAGGGTGCGTTTACACTGCAATGTAAACTTGGGCTCAGATTCAGGCTTGCGCCCAACCCCCACTTCCATCTACACACAACTCTGTCTGACTCAGGCCTGGACCCCAGGACCCCATTGGAGGACGGGTTTGAGCCTGTGGGTCCAGCTGGGACTCGGACCCAAACTCCATCGTTTTGCAGTGAGGACGCAGCTAGACTAGACTCAGACCCTGAGTCAGCCAATCCTATCCCACAGTCCCATGGGCCGGCGTTCTTTGACCTTGCTATCCCAAGAGTAGCCAATGGACTCCCAGGAAATGGAAGCAATCCCCCAGTTCAAACAGAGCAGCTCGGCGTTTAACCGTTCCATTTTATTCTGACCCGTGAGCTGCAAATGCCGTGAACCACCTCCTGCGTTTGCACTAGCCACCAAGCAGAAGAAAATCCTTTGCCAAGCCTGCAGCTCCCAGGAGCACAGCCAGATTTTGGAAAATCTCTGGTGCGAGGCGAGCAAACCATTCGGTTTTAGTACGAGCACCGGGAATGCCCAGGCCTACCAGGAAATAACGAAGAACGGAGTCACTGGACCAGAGACCGCTGCCTTTCTCCGCTAGATTAAAGAGACCTTCAGTATCCAGTATTTTCTCCCTGGGATGGTACTTTGTACACTGTAATCAAGTCACGTCTGGATGTTCTGTTTGTTAAGTTAAACAGACCTAGCTCTGTCAGTCTCTCACAGTAAGGCATTTTATCCAGCCCCCAAATCACTTTTGTGACTCTCCTCTGCACCCTCTCCAGTTGTTCAAAGTCTGTTTAAAATGTGGACACCAGCGCTGGATGCAGTCTTCCAGTACCAGTCTCAGCAATGCCATATACCCAGGTAAAATTACCTCCCTACCTTCTCCCTTCTCTAATTTTTCCAGCCCTCAAATCACTGTTACTTGTGAACTTCATTCAAATACTCAGACAAGCATTCACCATTCACAGTGGGTGAAATTCACTGCAATGCAGAGGCTCACTCATGACCCATTGAACTACTAGGGCTGAAGGGGGAATTAAGTAGTCCATAGACCCAGTGCTGGCCCCCTGGCCTTGACCGGATTTTACCACTGTGCAACTGGTCACCAAAATCAAATGGTATCATTTCTGTTCTCTGACTGGATAACGTAGCCTTCATTATTGATGTCCACAAAGATTCATAGATTTCAAGGCCAGAAGGGCCCATTGTGATGATCTCTGACTCTGTATGACACATGAAACTAACTTTCTCGCGCCACAAAACTAATCTTAAAAAGAACAGGAGGACTTGTGGCACCTTAGAGACTAACAAATTTATTTGAGCATAAGCTTTCGTGAGCTACAGTCCTCCTTTTCTTTTTGCAGATACAGACTAACACGGCTGCTACTCTGAAAACTAATCTTGTTTCTTAGTTAAACCACACACACACACACACACACACACTGATTGTAGATCAAGCCTAATAGCCACTTGGGATCCTCCAGAAACAATCCAAACACTGTCCCTCATTCTAGTTCTGATTATTCATTACCTTTGCAGGCACCTCTTGGATTCAGCCATTTGCTGGGGTCCCGGAGAGTTGAGACACAGGGTTCTTCCATGCGAGAGAGGGTGTCAGGATTAGGAACACACCACCTGCAAAAGAAGGGTGGGAGGTAACAGGAGGTGCTGTGACTTGTTAAACATCCGCAGAGCAGTGGCTTATTTATCTATTGGAGGCAGAGCTGGCTGGCAAAATGGATTGTTTGGCTCTCTGGCAAATTCCAAAAAAATGAAAAAGAAAAGATGCTCAGTTTTGGTTGAACACTTTTTGCAAAATTTTTGACAAATTGAAAACACAATCACTGCAGGTTGAACAAAGCAGGTTTGTTTTTCTTTCAAACATTTTTTAATGGTTTTGATGGTTTGAATAAAATTCAGGAAAATGTTGATAAATTGAAACCTTTTGTTTCGAAAATGTCAAAAGGTTTGATTTTTTTCTGAATTTTTTTAGAGGGTTTTTTTTTTTGACACAAACAATTTGGCGAAATCGACACAAAACTGTGAAAAGTTTTGGTGTCGCCAATTCTGCATTTTTCACCAGAAATTGGCTGAAAAAATCACCCAAATCTACCAGAAGGCTCTAAGCACCCTAATATAATTAACTGTATAATAAAAACAGTTACATTAAAACCTCACCGGTGTTTAAATAATCAACTCTATAGAACCTGGGCCAGCCAGCCACCTTCCCCCTTTGTCATCCAGATCTATCCATTGGCTCTCAGCCTTTACTATACTGCAACCCCACCTTACCACCGCCACCATCTAGCCATAGAGGGTGGTCATAAGTCTCTCTGTTCTGATTGCGTCCCTTCTGGGGTTGAGAACACCTGCTGCTCCATAAGGAGCAGTCAGTCCATGAGCAGTTGCTCCAGGGTGCATGTAGCCCTAATGACAGCGTATGACGTGTTTGGCTCTGTGAATGGTCCACAGAGGATAACTACCTGCTACTAATAACAAGTAGCAGAGTTAGGCCTTCAGCTTGGGTGACTGCAGTTCAGTCCTGTGATGCACAGGATCAGGTGTTCAAATCCTGCTAATAAGCAAGCAGAGGAGTTGCTGTAACAACACATTTGCCATGGCTGCTTTTTGCATGTCTGGGAGGCTGCAGGTGGTCTAGTGGCTGGGTCCCAGGAGTCCGGAATTCCACTCCCAGACCTGCTACCAAACTGCTGTGCATGACCTTGGGCAAGTCACTTCCCCCACTCGTGCCTCAGTTTCCCTCCCACCCTTTGCCTGTCTTGTCTATTTAGGAGGTGCTCTCTTTGGGACCAGGAGTGTCTCCCGCTCTGGGTCTGGGCGGCACCCGGTACCACAGGTCCCTGAGCGCAGGGCGCTGTTGTAATACACAATCATTTCTGCTTACATCCTTTTTCACCAGTTTCTGCAGCACCTTCCACCGGAGCATCTCAAAGCGTTTACCAGCCCTGCCCCACTGATCCCACACCATCCTGCAGCGTGAGGGCGGCGTTACCATCCCTGCGTTGCTGACAGGGAAACCGAGGCACGGAAAGACTGGCTGGAGGGAACGACAGGGCTGAAGGCTGCATAGCCCCCTCACCCTGTTATCTCTGCTTCAGACAGCTGGACCTCCTCCTTCCTCCTTGCCCCAGCTGCCACCCAGGCCCTGATCCCGTTTCTCCTCTGGCTGCTTGCTCCAAGCAGCAGCCGTCCTCTCCTCTTCCTTTGCTTTTCCCCTCCCCTAGGGCGGCCTCCCCCAGGATCGGATCCTCTCCGCCCCACTCACCGCTCCTGCTGGGGGGTTGCTTGAGTCTCTTGGGCTCTCCGGGCAGAGCGGCGTCCCCCCTGGAGCTGGGGGACCCAGGCAGCAGAGATCAGACACCGCCAGGATTCAGGCAACAGGAAGGTCCTTGCTGCATTAAATCCCCCCTCCCGCCCCGCACCGGGAGAGCTGGAGGATCTCTATGGGTTTAAGCCTTTAAAAGGGTGAAAACACTTCTAGGGCCAAACTGACCACCCCATGCAGTGGCCAGTGCGCCTGTCCCACCCTTCTGCACCTAACCCCTAGAGTAGGTGGGGGAACTGGGTGAAATAAAGGGGCCAGACTGGATGATCTAATGGTCTCTGCTGGCTTCAAGCTATGAAATGGATCCGTGGGGGGAAGGAGGTCAGGGTCTGTGCCCGCCTCCCAACCCTGTTTCTCTTTGCCAGGCCGAAACTTTAAAAGCATGGGAACGGGAAGTTAAAGGGAAAGGACTTGAGTGCAGCAAAAGAGATTGAGGCTAAATCTGAGGAGAAGCGGCGATTTTGGAACTCTTATTACTCTCCTTCCGGCAACATATTTTTTCAGGAAGCCCCACTGTGAAAAACCCAAATGGTGTTACATTTTTTGTACCCACCACCTTTCCTTTATTGGCATTTTGAGGGGATTTTTATGGCATTATCAGCTCCTGCAATTTTGTCCCAGGCATCATGATATTTGGTGGTTTTCTTAAAGCCCAAGCTTCTGGAGTCCTGTTATTATGGGAGACTCAGCTTTTTTTTTTTTTTTTTTTTTTAAAGGTACATTTCTAGTCCTGAGGATTGCAGAGAAGAGCTGGGAAACAGGATGCCAAAAGGAGGCAAATAAAAGAACCTCCAAATAATCATAGAATCATAGAATATCCAGGTTGGAAGGGACCTCAGGAGATCATCTAGTCCAACCCCCTGCTCAAAGCAGGACCAATTCCAAATTTTTGCCCCAGACCCCTAAATGGCCCCCTCAAGGATTGAACTCACAACCCTGGGTTTAGTAGGCCAATGCTCAAACCACTGAGCATAATGGTTTAAAGTCATGATTTTTCAGGCCTGAACCATGATTTTTGAACCCGGGGATTTGGCCAGTGCGGATTTCACAAAACAAAGGTTTATCCTGTGCTTAAAGTGACCTGAAAAAAGGGTGGGGAGGTCTAGCAGGACCAACGAGAATCTGACTGGTCAGACAGTGCTTAAAGCGTGCCCCTCAATTACCTGGTTTGGGGTCTGTGACCCCCTGGCAAACCCTCCCCTACCCGCACACATACCTTAACCACTGTGTTTAACGCTCCTGTGAAGCAGAACCCTCTACTTCAAGCTTGAAAGGAAGGATGGTGTAGTGGTTAGAGCAGTAGCTTAGGCCTGGGAAGACCTGCAATCAATTCTCCACTCTGCCATAGACTTCCTGTGTGGCCTTGAGCGAGTCCCTTAGCCTCTCCATGGCTCCATTTCCCCATCTGTAAAACAGCAACAATAGCCATGCATTCCAGAAGGGGTGGGAAGATCATTGCCGATTGTGCCCAGGTACTACGCTGATGGGGGCTAGACCAGTACCTGAGTTAGCAACTGATCTCACAAGCCCTTACGCATGTGCTTAACTTTGTGAAAATGAGTCGCTCTATTAAACTTGACCACAGTTAGGCAGCTGGTTTGCTGAGCGGTGCTGTCTCCTTGCATTCCGTCATCTGGTGTCTCTCGTCTTATATGTAGATGGGCAGAGACCATCTTTTTGTTCTGTGTTTGTACAGCGCCTTGCACAGTGGCATCCCGGTCCACAACTGGGCCTTCTATGCACTACCATAATACACCTAATAAATAATGTACAGTGCCCAGCATAATGTGGCCCTGGTTCCTGACCAAGACTCCTAAGTGCTGCCATAATACACCTAATACAAGTGCAGTAGGGTCCTGGCCTGTGACTGGGGCTCCTCCACACTATGGTATTACAAATAATAAAAAAGAACAAATCAATAAAAACAAGTTCTTTGCAGGTCGAGGGCCTTACCTATCCTACTGCTACCACCTGCCCCATAATATATTTCCAGGGTAAAGTGTTTAAAGCATTATTTTATTTGCACATGGAAGTTCTTCGGTCAGATTTAGAGCCACTGTTTAAAAAAGCCGCAGTGTTTTGGGTGGTGTCGGTTTTTTTCTGGTGGTTTTTCTCCACTCCTCCACCCCTGCCCCACCTTCGCTAAATCTTCCCCAAGACATTCACCCTTGGGCCAAGGCCTGCCCTGGCAAATGTCAGCCCAAGGTGTGTGCAAATTCTGAGCAACCGCAATAGGGAGTTTCAGCGGCAACAGGCAGGAGTTTTAACGCTGGGGGTTGCTTCGTGATCCAGCCCCGATGCGAGCTGCCCTGGAGCCGCTGCCGCGCTGAGATTTCATGCGCCACCTTAGGGGAGCCCCATATCCGATTGATCCCACAGTAAATAGTTAATGCCCCCCACCAGTGCCTTCAGGGCTCTAACCCTGGAGCGGGTAGGTCTGCCAGCTCCCAGCGATCACAGCCGGGGGGATTGGATAACGGAGGGACCTTCCTGTTCCCAGCCACTCATTTAATCCTGCTCTCGGAGCCTGGCAGCTCCTGGATCCCCATCGGAGACGCCCCGAATCAGTTGCTTTCCCCAGCTGGAGCGGTGAGTTGGGAAGGTGCAAGGAGCGGCAGCTCCCGGGGAGGGGCAGAAACCAACAACGGAGGTGAGGAAGGGCTGGGATTAGAGGGCCAGAGCCTGGCGCGTTGCTGGGGATGGAGAGAGGGGAAGATCCGGTCAGCGGGGGCGGCCTGCGGCTGCGGCGGCTGGAGAGCTACCCGCTGAGCGCGTGGGAATCCAGGCCCGCTGGGGTTGAGAGCAGTGGGTGGCTGGGGTCACCTGGGACCAGCCAGGCCCAGCCGCACCTTCCTGCGGATGATTCATCGCCGCGTTGTTCTCCGTGGTGCCTTCCAAACCGTGCAATCAGTTACTGCAGGCGGAAGAAATTATGTGGCCTTATAAAACTCGGAGTGATTATTAAACGCGTTGCGGTAACGCCCAGCGGGCCCAACTGAGAGCAGGGCTGGGTGGGCGCTGCCTGGGCAGCCCCTGCCCCAAAGAGCCCCCCTCCTAAACAGACCAAGGGTGGAGGGGAAATCGAGGCACGGGAGGGGAGGGTAGCTTGCCCAAGGTCAAGCAGGAGGTCAGTGGCAGGGAGGGGAATAGAGCCTGTATCTCCAGTGCCTTGGATGCTGATTGCGTGTGGGTGCAAAACTCTGGCTGAGTGCTGCTTGAAAGGGACCTGTAAAGGGCTTAAATATATGGGCTTCTTTATTGGTAGCCTGAGGAACAGCAGGATTGCATTCTCAGCTCCGCCATTGGCCTGCTGCATGGCCTTGGGCAACTCACTTCATTGCTCTGTGCCTCAGTTTCCCCACCTGTCCATGGGGAATCTCTCTTTTGTAGAGTGCTTTGAAATTTGCTGATGTAACGTGCAAAGTATTCTTATGGTAAGGTATGGGGTAACCAGAGTGCTGTGTTCCTCTGAAAATCTGGCCCTTAGAGTTGGTGCCGATCTATCTTGAAAATGAGTTTGACGTTCAGAAGGAACCATTCACAGGTGTGGTGTTGAGCTGGCTGAGTGTGTTTTGTTTTGTTTTTTCTCATCAAAACTTTTTTTTAAAAAACAAACTTTTTAGGACTGATGTGTAAATTTATACTGCCAAAGAGTGAATTTTGGTCAGACATTTCTGGTTCTTCATTGTGAAAGAGGAGAGAAAGGAAGGAAAACAAAAAACCAGGAATTGGCTATTTTTTGGTCAAAATATTTGGATTTTGAAAACTAAATTCCCTTTCCTACAACCAGATTCCCCCCGCCCCCCCCCCAAAAAAAGTATTCCTTTTTTTTTAACTAAAAAGATTGTTGGAAAGTTTGGAGAATAAAACCAGAAGTATTAGAAATTTCCTGCCAACCTTTTCCTACCTCATCTAGTTCTGAGTCTGCTTGAGCCTAATTTTAAAGCCTGACCTGAACCGAGAACGTTCGGTTATTTTTAGAACTGAACTGACCCAAACCCGATACTTCCCCCAAAACTTATGTCAGCACTGCTGCCGCCCCATCCCTGGGGCTAGGCCAGTGGGAGCGTCCCGTTCCTTGTGCCCGCCATCTGTCTGCAGCCAGCTCTGGGGGGTAGTCAGCATGCTCCCTCTGCAGTGCCCTCAGAGCTCAGGGAGGTGCTGTTGGCCATCAGGAGTAGGGTACGCTCCCACTGCCGTGTTAACCCCACCAGCAGAATGAGGTTGACCTGACCTGATCGGAGAAGACATGACCTGACCCCAAGAGGGTAGGGGTTTTTTTAGAGACATCCTGAACCTGACACTGTCCCCATCGGGTTTGGGTCAGGCTGCAGTCAGGCTCTGCGTTTGACTCCATCCTGAGACCGTGAGAGCTGCAGGTAACAGCATGGCATCACTGAACCCTTCCCCGTCATTTCTGTATCAAGCCCACAAATCCTGGATCTTCTCATGTTGTGTGCCTCAGAAAACCACTGCGGTTATGACCCAAGTGAAAATTTCTGCCCCAAAGTGCTAATGCTTCCAAAAATAAATAACTAAGGAGTACTTTCTTTTTTCCTAGTGAGAAAAGTACCTTATCGTCCCTTCTCATCCTCTTCACAAATGCCTGAACTGGCTTTGCTAAACTGTTCCTAAAAAAATTAATTGGACCTGGATGATTTCAGCTTAAAGGTTGGAGCAACTGGAAAATGGTGATTATCATGCAAACACATAAGCCTGGTCTACACAGCTTTTGTACCAATACAATTATGTCTGTCTATTTAAGGTACTTATCTGGTTCCCATTACTCTAGTGTCTGAGCAATATAATTATACCAATAGCATCCCAAGTGTGAATGCAGTTACAGGGGTATGGAATGGCTGACATATGAGAAGAGATTAATAAGACTTTGCACTCACATACAATCAGGATCCCAGGCAATGGAGATACAGCCTCTATTCCCCTCGCTGCCACTGACCGAGATTAATAAGATGGGGGCTTTTCAGCTGGGAAAAGAGATGACTAAGGGGGGATATGATAGAGGGCTATAAAATCATGATTGGTGTGGAGAAAGTAAATAAGGAAGTGTTATTTACTCATAACACGAGAACTAGGGATCACCAAATGAAATTAATAGGCAGCAGGCTTAAAACAAACAAAAGGAAGTGTTTTTTCACACAATGCACAGTCAACCTGTGGAACTCCCTGCCAGAGGATTTTGTGAAGGCCAAGACTATAACCAGGTTCAAAAAAGAACTAGATAAGTTCATGGAGGATAGGTCCATCAATGGCTATTAGCCAGGATGGGCAGGGATGGTGTCCCTAGCCTCTGTTTGCTAAAAGCTGGGAATGGGTGACAGCGGATGGATCACTTGATTACCTGTTCTGTTCATTCCCTCTGGGGCACCTGGCACTGGCCACTGTCAGAAGACAGAATACTGGGCTAGTGGGCCATTGGTCTGACCCAGTATGGCCGTTCTTATACAGGTATGACGTATTCCCCATCCCACTTGGGAATAGCTGTACTTGTATAACTGCATCCACCTTAGGTAGGCTGTACCTCTTTAATTATACCGGCATAAAGTGGTACATTTTGTGTGTGGACGAGTCAGATTTTCAGATGACCTCAGCACCAGAGTGAGGAGCCAGTTTTACAAAAGAGCTCAGTGCACACGGTGCTTAACTCTTCTGAAAATCTGATCCTTGTTTAGGAGCATAAAATGAATCTGACCATTTTGAAAATCTGGCCCTTGTAGCTAAAGTCTGGTCTACGCTTAAAAGTTATATTGGCAGAGCTGCGAAAGAACCACAGCCCTGACCCACAGCCCTAAACCACAAAACCCCAAGCGTAGACGCAGCTCTGTCAGCAGAAGAGGACTTCTGTCAGCTACTGTCGTTCGGGGAGGTGGTGTTTCTACACCAGCAGAAAAACTCCTTCTGTCGGGCCCAGTCTACACCTCCAAGTTAGGTCGATCTGGCTAAGTCTCTCAGGGATGTGGGAAACATTCACGCCGCTGAGAGATGTAGTAGAGCCGACCTAAGCCCTGGTGTAAATACTGCTAGGTGGATTGAAGAATTCTTCCCTAGACCTAGCTACTGCCTGTCGAGGAGGTGGATTAACTACAATGATAGGCGAAACCTCTTCCATAGCCGCAGCAAGTGTCTACACTACAGCAGCACAGCTGCAGCCACGTCGGTGTAGTGCTGGTAGTGTAGACACAACCTCAAGTGTAGGCTCCATAGTGTAGCCAGAGCCTAACACCGCCTATGTGCAACCGGATTTTATGGTGGGAGGGGGCTGAGAAGCACTCCCACTGAGAAAGTTTGCAACCCAACACCCCAGTTGCTTTCCCTGTCCAAATTGTCTCTGTAGTGATTTAAGGTAAGGGTGTTGGACACCTGACCCCTGGGCCAGGCCAGGTTAGCCTGGTGTATTTATGCTCATGTGGGTGAGACATGTTCAGAATCTAAACTTTTGTGTTAACCACAAACCTTAAGTTTCTAGCTCTCATGAGTGTGAAGATAAATTTCTGATCTTGAACCACGTGTAACCCAATGTACTGATGTCTGCAGACGACCTGAAACGTTGGCTCTGAAGAGTGTGAACCTCCCATCCTCCATTTGTAACATTTGGGTGTTAACACTGGTGCCTAATGATGACTCATTTAAAATGTCAATGTTAACCCTTCATTGTCGAGTATTAGCCCAGATGGGATGTGAAAGGGGGGTGGGGTTAAACCCAGTGGGAGGACTGAGATTTGCTGCAGGGAAGAAAGGAGTGAGACAAGGAAAGGAGAGAAAGAAAAAGAGGAAGGACGATGGAGAAGGAAGAGAAGCAAAAGGTAGGAGTAGCAGCAGATTCCCCCACTGAGGAGTCCTGCATGTGTTAGTAAAACACTGAGCACTTTATAGTGACCGCTGAGTTGGGCCATATCACTGTCTTTGTGCAAACGTCCCATGGGTGTCACTTGGAGGTAGATGTGGAGCTTCTGTTCTCCCTGTCTCATGGCACAAAAACAGGGGGACACTTAATAACACGAAAGATGGTTGAATTCAGAACTGAGCAGAAGAAATACTTTTCCTCACATGCCACGTCATTAGCCTGCAGAACTCATTGCCACAAGAAATTAGCAAGATGCCAAAAGGACTGGAACATTTCTGTGACTAAGAAGAGCTGACTGTTGAAATTGTGGAAAGGATATTAAACCCAGAGCTTGATTAGAGGCCAGGAGGAGACCTAAAATTGAGGGGCAGATTATCCCACAAACACCTTCCTCTGGGGCATCTGGCACTGGCCAGTGTCTGAGATTAGGACAGTGGGCTAGAGGGTCTGATTCAGCCTGGCAATTCCTAGGTAGCTCTGCTGGGGTTGAGAGGTGTGTGTGTGTGGGGGGGGGGGGTGACCAACTAGCAACAGGGCAGGGCAACTAGCAACAGTGAAAAAACAGGGCAGGGGGTGGGGGGGCAACAGGCGCCTATATAAGAAAATGTCCCAAAAAACAGGACTGTCCTTTTAAAATGAGACATCTGGTCACCCTATTGTGTGTGTGTGTGTGTGTGTGTGTGTGTGTGTGTGTCCGTCCATCCAGGCCCATAAATTAGGGATGAAGATTTGTCAAAGGTGTCAAGAGGACTTGGAGTGATGGGTGGGAGCTGGGGAACCTGGGAGTTGGGGGGGCGGTGGTGTTGTCGACAGGAGGTTGCTGGGAGTTGGGGGGCAGGAGAGGCGGTGGGTGGGAGTTGGGGGCCGGACAGGGAAGTTGGGGGAGTTTGGTGAGAGTTGGGGGGGGTGTGGGGGGGGGGGGGGGCGAAGTCAGTGTGAGATGGGGGGGCGGGAAGCTGGGTCTTTAATGCCCTTTTGTGTCTTGAAAAAATCCCCTACTAAAATATGGCTTCAGCCTCCTGGACCCTCCCCCCCAGAGCCTGACCCCTTTCTTCCCCCCCCGACCACAGAACGGAGCCTGACCCCCCCCCCCCCCGTCATAGAGCCTGATCTTCCCCCCGGCCGCGGAGCGGAGCCTGACCCCCCCCCGCCCCATAGAGCCTGACCTCCCCCGGCCGCGGAGCCTGATCCCCCCCCACCCCCCCCGTAGAGCCTGACCTCCCCCGGCCGCGGAGCGGAGCCTGACCCCCCCCGCCCCATAGAGCCTGACCCCCCCCGGCCGCGGAGCGGAGCCTGACCCCTCCCCCCACCATAGAGCCTGACCCCCCCCGGCCGCGGAGCGGAGCCTGACCCCTCCCCCCACCATAGAGCCGCGGCTCCGCCCGTTCCTAGAGCTCTCCAGGAAATGCGGGGGGCGGGGAGCGGGTGGCCGCGCAGGGACCTTCCTGTTCCCAGCAGCCCCCGCACCTGGCTGCGCCCGAGCCCGGGCCGAGCGGTGAGCGGTGAGCGGCGGGGGGGGCTGGGCCGGGAACGGGGGCACCGGCGCGGCTGGGGGGCCCCGATCCGGGCAGCCAGCGGGGAGCGATCCGAGCAGGGGGAGGGCAATGGGGGGGGTCCTGATCCTGGCACCTCGGGGTGGGGGCGGGGGCGAGATCCGGGCAGCTGGGGGGTTATGGGGGGGGGTAGGTCCTGATCCTGGCACCTGGGGTCGGGGCTCGATTTGCAGGCAGCTGGGGGGGGGGTGATGGGGGGGTCCTGATCCTGGCGGCTCGGGTGGGGGGCGAGATCCGGGCAGCTGGGGGGTGATTGGGGGGGGGGTCCTGATCCTGGCGGCTCGGGTGGAGGAGCGAGATCCAGGCAGCTGGGGGGCGATGGGTGTGTGTGTGTGTGTGTGTGTGTGTCCTGATCTGGGCAGCTGGGTGCCGGGGGGGGGGGGGGGAGAGATCCATGGCTGCCTGGCCCCTGAGCCCAGATAGGACTCGGGGCCCCTGCCCCCTGAGTTTGAGAGCAGTGGGTGGCTAATGTCTGCTGGGACCTGCCAGCTCTCTCCCTCCCTGCCGGGGGATGATTCACCGCCACTTTGTTCTCCTTTACCAACTTTGCCATCAGTTACCGGAGGGGGAAGAAATTGTTCCGTTGGGTGCACACAACTGCAGGCAGTTGCGACACTCCGGGTGAGCCTTTGGGTTGACAGGCTTCAGGGGAGCAGCCGGGTCAGTCTGTATCCGCAACAAGAACAGGAGGACTTGTAGCACCTTAGAGACGAACACACTTATTAGAGCATAAGCTTTTGTGAGCTACAGCTCGCTTCATCGGATGCAGTCTCTAAAAACCAGGCTCCTTTCCTCCCTCAAACCCAGCTGATCTGTCCCAAGTGACATTGCTCTTTACCAGGATTGTCCCCTCCATCTCCCAGCTGGTAAAGCTGCCAGGAACAGGTATTTCAGCCTTAAGGCATCTCCTTACAATAGGAAGGAACAGGAGGGAGATGTGATCTCAGTTGGGGAGGGGGGTCTCTGGGCACTCCAGCAGTGCAAACCAGGACAACAGCAAACTAAGGCATTAGTTCTGTTTAAAACAAAAATTGTGACTTTGTAAGAATTTTTTTTTTTACTTTTTTAATAATTTTTTTTTGAAAGCTCTGAAAACAGGCCCCATTTCCTGAAGGACTGATCCACCCCCACAAACCACTTCCCTTGTAAGAACTTAATATTGGTATCGCAGTAGAACCTCAGAGCTGTAGTCACAGATCAGGACCATGTTGCACTAGGTGCTGTACAAACAGGGATGGTCCCTGCCCTAGAGACTGTTTTGGATTATTTTGTCCCCCCTCCCTCTCCCCGGATTTTCTTTTTTTCAGGTTGAATCTTCAGTTTAAAAGAGAACTTGTGTTGGCACAAGAACAAGTGGGGAGAAACTGGCCAGAAATAATTTCTGGCTGGAGATCCGAAGAAGGTTTCTAACCGTCAGAGGAGGGAGGTTCTGGAATTGCCCCTCCATGACTCCTAGCGGGAGGCTAACACCTTAACGAGCTTAAAGCTGGAGCTTGATACATTTATGAACAGGATTGTATGACTGGTCTGCCTGCGGTAACAAGGGACTGGCCTCTGTGACTCAGGAGGTCCCTGCCAGTCCTGTGTTCCAAAGAGAAGTGACTAGATCTTACCTTACTAAAAAAGCCTCATGTCATAATATTATCCTGCCCCCCTGGAACAGAGCCGCGGGGGCCTCAAGCTGGACTCCCAAAGACCGAGGCCCTCAAAATCAATAGCTGCTTTGTGGAAGATGTTGACTTCAGTTCTTAGGAGCAGGGAGTGAAAACTCTGGGCTGGATTCTCCCCCCTCCCCAGTTTTCTGCGGCTGTCTCTCTAGAGCAGGGGTCGGCAACCTTTCAGGAGCGGCAGGCCGAGTCTTCATTTATTCACTCTAATTTAAGGTGTCGCGTGCCAGTCATACACTTGAACATTTCTCAATGGTCTCTTTCTGTAAGTCTATAATATGTAACTAAACTATTGTTGTATGTAAAGTAAATGAGGTTTTTAAGAAGCTTCATTTAAAGTTAAATTAAAATGCAGAGCCCCCCAGACCGGTGGCCAGGACCCGGGCAGTGTGAGTGCTGCTGAAAACCAGCTCGCGTGCTATAGATTGGCTACCCCTGGTCTAGAGACTTCAGTGCAGTCCCTCCTGACTCACCCTCGTGTAGATGACTAGGAGAGGAAGGGGGACTAGCGCACTAGCCTGGATCTCCAGAGACCTGGGTTCAGTTCCTTGCTCTGCCACAGACTTCCTGCCTGACCCCTCGGACCAGTCACTTAGCTGCTCCATGCCTCAGTTTCCCCATCTGTAAAATGGGGCCAAGGACTGTGTGACCTCATTTGCCAAGCCCACTGAGCTATTTAAGAGCTAAGTATTCTATCTCCCTGTGCCCCAGTTGCAATGAGACTCATGCCCCCCACAACCCCAGAGCGGTGTGAGAAGGATATAAGCTGCTGTACTGCTGATGACCAGGTAATGATAAGGGTTCTTACTTGCTTTGCTTTCTCCATTAGGTCTTCAAGTGCATCCAGCCACAGCAACACAGTGCAGAGAGAGGGAGGCAAGGTGGGAAAATAGCCTTTGAATTGCCACGGCGCCGCCTGCATTGGAAACCCTGACCCACGCCTCTCGGAGTGCAGGTAACGGTGCAGAGATGTCCCACTGTCCCTTTACAGCACATGCCTGTTAGAGGAACCCTGGCATGGGAGTGTCAGGTTGGGCTAAAACGAACAGGAGTTGGGGTGACTGAATTCCCCAGGCAGCTCTGGGGAGCAATCGCAGCCTTGGCACCTAGATTACCGGGGCCGTGGCGCTCTATACCTGTGGCTGGCAATGCCTGTTGCTCAGAACAGGGATGGTGCAACACTGGGAACTAGACACATGGGGCTGGGTTTTCAGGGGCTCAACACCCGAAAGCGAGGTTGGGTTTTCCAAGAGTGTTCCTGAGCTCTGAAAATAATGGTGCCGAAACGGGAGCTGAGCTAGCCCACGGCGGGGTTAGCTAGTCTGTGTCTCACTAGCCCATGTAATACGCTTTGCCCGGGCTCCTTACTGACGGGTCAGATGTTTCCTCGCCTTCCCGCTGAAGCAGTTCTGTGAAGCGTTAACTTGAGATCTCAGGAGAAGCTCCTGGAAGAGCTAGATTTGCACTGGGATGCAATCAAAGCCCTTCAAAGGAAGGAGGGATGGCCTAGTGGTCAGGGCAGCAGCCTGGAGATCTGGGTTCAGTTCCCTGCTCTGCCACTGACCTTGGGCGAAGTCACTTAGGGCCAGATTTTTCTAGGAAATTCAGGCACCTGACAGCTAAGAAGTGCTTCAGCTGGTCGGCACTCGCCTCATTCACACAATCTGATGCCTCTAACTCACCCGTTGGGTTCAGGGCAGGACTTGCTAGCTGAGTTTCTCTGGCCTGTGCTCTGCAGGAGATCAGGCTGTGAGATCACAGTGGTCCCTCCTGGGCTTACTGCTGAGCTCCATCTCATGTCCGATTCAATGGCTGCACGCGTGGGGAACGGGCTCTGTAGGGTGTGAGCAGTGGTGACGCTGCTGTGGGGCAGAGAGTTAATGGCCTGTGTTCTGTTCTCTCTCCCGTTAGCAAGATTCCTGACTCCTCACGTCTCCTTTCCCACCCCCAATGGAGCAAGAAGAGCCATGCGTGGTGGAGCTCCATGACTCTGACGACCCCGATATCGTTCGACGAGTCTACATAGGTGAGGATGGACGCGAAGCCAGCCCAGGAGCCACCGATTTGATGAAGTGTGGGTGGAGGGAGCTGAGACCCAGGGGATGGAGGGGACTCTTTGTTCCATCTGTCCTAGCCTAGCGCTCCTTGCGCAGTGTATGATACCTGTCTGGCCCCATTCACATTGTATCTAAGCACCTCTCAGTTGTCAATGGAGTTATCCTCATGCATCTCTCTGAGGCAGGGCTGGGTGTCCTCATTATCCAGAGGGGGAACTGAGGCTAAGAGATTAGCTCAGGGTCACACAGGAAGTCTGTGGCAGAGCAAGGACTCGAACCCCCTGGGTCTGCCAAGTCCTAGGCTAGTGGCCTGACCACTGGGCCATCCTTCCCACATGGATGCAGGTGTCACTCATGGCTCCCTGCCAATTCCATGAGACTCCTGAGAGGCCCCTCCCCTCGGCACAACTTGCTGTTTTACTTGCCAAGTGGCTTTGATTTGAAGGGAAGGGGGTGCCTGGGGGTTACTGAGTGCAGGGTCCTCGGCAGGCTGGTGCCTTGAGGAGCCACCTTCAGGGTGAACTCCCTGTGCCCCTTGGGTGGCTTTAATTCCTCCATTAAGTTGCTAGCATCAAAAGGGTGACCTAGTTCCATCCCTCCCCCCCGGTCCCTGGGATCTCTCCTCCGCCTGTCCTCCCTGCATGGGGCAAAGCTTGGTGTTGCTTTGTGGAGACCCCTCTCTCTGACGAGTGTCCCATCCCACCAGCTTTGAGTTGGGGGTTCTGCTAAGGAGGGGGTCCCTGTGTGCTCCAGTTTTGCAGGGTTTGCTAGGAAGGGGTTGTTTTCAGGGTGCAAGGCAGCTGGGCTTCTCTCCCCCCTCCCCACCCCATGCCCATTCTCTTCCATATGGTGTCCTGGGACAGGGTGGGTGGGGAAAAGGGGAGGTTCCCATGTCTCATGGGTCCTGGGCTGTAAATACACCGTCCCCCTCCCCCCCGCACTTCCAGCCAAAGGCTTCCCCATCCAGTTCTCATGGGTTCTGTGGGTCACTCTTGTCACCCCAGCCAAGCTGAGGGGAAGCTTGGGGCCTCTGCTGGGAGGGGTGGGGTTTGAAATGAGAACTGGCCTCTGCCGTCTCTCCCACCTTGAGGACTATGGGGGAGACTTTCGAAGCTGCCTGGAGAATCCAAATACCTGGTTGCTGTGAATTTTAATGGCAACAGGACCTCCGATCCCTTGGGCGGCCCTGCAGTGCTCAGCCCTGGCTTCCAGACAGAGCCCCAGGGCTGTGCGTTTGTGCCGACCCCGGCTCCCCTTTGCTTTCCAGCTGACGACGGCATCGTGAGCGAGAGCGAGGAGGAGCTTCAGCATGAGATCATCCAAACCGTCATCCCCCACAGCCCGCTGGCCAAGAAGCCCAAGAAGAAGGCTCCCCAAAGAGCTGACGGGGGCAGCGCCAAAGCCCGGGGGCCGGAGAGCCCGGCAGGGCCGCCCCCTGCCTATGGCGGCGAGTTGGTGGAGTTGGCTGGCGGGCAGGAGGAAGAGGGGGGGATGGTGGTGCGACACCGTGGTGCCACCGGCCGGCAACGGCCCTTCATCTGTAACGAGTGCGGCAAGAGCTTCAGCCACTGGTCGAAGCTGCTGCGGCACCAGCGGACTCACACCGGCGAGCGGCCCAGCACCTGCAGCGAGTGCGGCAAAAGCTTCAGCCAGAACTCGCACCTGGTGCAGCACCGGCGTACCCACACCGGCGAGAAGCCCTACCGCTGCGGTGACTGCGGCAAGAGCTTCAGCTGGAGCTCCAACCTCATCCAGCACCAGCGCATCCACACCGGCGAGAAGCCCTACCAGTGCGGGGAGTGCGGCAAGAGCTTCACCCAGAGCAAGAACCTCATCAAGCACCAGCGCACCCACTCGGGCGCCCGTCCCCACCGCTGCACCGAGTGTGGCCGCGGCTTCACCCAGAGCACCAACCTCCTCAAGCACCAGCGGCTCCACGCCGCCCGCCAGAGCCAGCCCTGCCCCGAGTGCGGCCAGGCCTTCCGCGAGAGCGCGGAGCTGGAGCGCCACCGGGCTGAAGCCCACGGGCACGAGCCCTTCATCTGCGTGGAGTGCGGGGAGAGTTTTGCCAAGAGCGCCACGCTCAACCGGCACAAGAGGGTCCACAAGCCCCTTTTCGTCCGCTGAACGACGGGCGTGGAGAGGGGCCGTGCCCGTCACGTGACCGTGCACGGCATCAAGATGCGCTCAGTGTGGTTCGGCACGTGGCTGGCTACAGCGTTGATGCCTGCGAAGCATGGCCATGCCCGTCACGTGACCAGCCACAGCGTCGCCAAACGTGGGTGTCCACGGTATTGACGTGTGCTGAGCAGGGCCCTCTACCATATCAACACGTTGAGCATGCCTGTGCCATCCATGATGTTGCTGAGCATGCCTGTGGCCTGTCATTTGACCTTCCATGATCTCAGCGAGCACTTAGAGTTGGCGAGTCACATGGCTGTCTACGGCGTCACGTGGCCATCCACTAGATCGGGGCGGGTCGCGTGTGGCCGTCCATGGTATCAACATTGTGGTCAAAGCCTTGGAAAGCAGACCTCAAAAAACTCACAAGGGACAGAGCTTACAGATGTACATAAGGTGGGGGGCAGGGACCAGGGTTGGGGGGGGAGGGGATGTTTAAGGTAGAAGCCATAATACTCAAGGCACCACACATCCTAGGGAAGCCAGCGTCTTGGGACGGGGAGGGCGTCCTCTCCTGGGGGGTGACATTAAAAGATGGATTGTGGAGGAGGAGGTGCAGTGTAGAATAAAATTCTGCTGTTTTGAGGGTGTAGATTCTGTATGGGTCAGGCTCGTTGGGAAGGAAATGGTACCTTGGTTCCGTATTTGGGGTCCTGCTCTGAGTGGGGGGCCCCAGGTATTGTGCTAATACCGATAATGAGGGTGGGGGAAATCGCTTGAATTAATTAAAGGTTCTTTATCCCTTCTAAGATCCTTAGTGTCTCTCATCTACCCTCCCTCCCAGCTGGCAGCTTTCTGCCTGGTGGACATGCCCCAGTGGGCTAGCAGGGGACAGGACTTGCCCGTCTGAGGGTGTGGTCCCATTGGAGACTGAAAGAAGGAAGCGGCAATGGAAGTGAAAGAGCGAAGCAGAACAGAAGCTCAGAACCAAACCCCCAGTCTGTCTGTGTTCCCTCTGGCCTGGGAAAGCCTCCTCAGTGACCTAGTGCCAGGCGGGATCCCTCAGGGGACTCCCAGGGGCTGCTCCAGGGCACCATGCAGCAGTAAGGCCTGGCTCAGTGCAGTCAGTTGTATTGGCTGGTGTAAACAGGGGCTGCTCGCAGTGTGTATAGGTGATAGGAAAAGCTGTTTCCCTTTGGGGGTGGGGGCTTTGCCTTGCCCCCTGCAGTGCTGCAGGACCACCCTTTGCCTGAGGTTTTCACAAGTGATTAGTGTCCAACTTACAATCACCCCCCTCCTCAAAGCACCTGGTAAAACGCAGGCCCCAGGATCTTGATCCCAAACTGCAAGTCACTTCTCTCCAACTCCTAGACTTCTTGGGCATGATTGGCAGAGGAGGACAGGGCATTTTTTCCCTCTTGGTGACTTGGCATGAGCTGGATCTTGCTGTATGGGGTTAAGACCTCAGGGCCTGATTTTCAGGAGGCCAGTAGCCCCTAACTTCTGCAGGAGTTTCAGACAGGCTGCTTCTGCCAAAGGGAATAGAAACCCATGGCAGCTTCGTGAAAGTAAAATCTTCTGCAGCTCAGCTACAAGGGCTTGTTTATTTTGGGAACGAAACTCAGCAGGAACCATCAGTTGGTGTCTCTGTCCCGCTGTGTAGATGCTAAATAGAGGTGCTGGCTATACAATTGGCCCCTCTAGCTCTGTTCACTGCCTTTCTCCATTCCTTGCAGCAGGTGGCTTTGAGCTAGAGCGAGGTGCATTATTTTAAGTTGTGAAGGTGGTCCGTGTGAATTCCCTTGAACTGAGGGAGAGAGGAGCTGTGCACAAATGGAAGCTGAGAGTGTTAGTTACCTAAGGGATTTAGACACCCCACCAAGGGAATCCAGGTGCCTGAATCCTCTGGGGAGCTTTAAAAATCTTAACTCTAAGGCCTGCATCTAGGGGCAACAGAAGTGAACCAATCTCCCTTCCTGCCTCTCTCAGCAGCCAGGGACAAAGAGGGAGGGAACTCTCCTGCCTCTGAGCAGCTGTAGGGGAAGAGCCAGTGGCATAAGATGCTGACCAGATGCCTGCTTCCAGTTTAGGCTTACTCTCTATGGCAACCCTCTGCTCAAGATCTACATGCAGCTTGAAGCCTGGCCAGTATTACCCCTCCCCCAACCACATCACATGCAGCCCATCAAAAACCCATCACATCATGGCCTGGCCCCCGCTGCCTCTCAGAATGGTAAACAGGGGCAGTGGGCAACGGCCGCTGCTCCTCAGAGCCCTTCTTCCTCATCCTAGCAGGAAACTGGGTTCCTGCTTGTAGCGCTGAGTGGCTGGAGAGTGGGAGCCCTGGGTGGGACCAGAAGGAACATGTATCTGACAAGAAACACACCCACAGCTTGAAATCCAGCCAGTGGGTAGGGGTGCTGGTATGTGCCAGTGACTTGCCTTGTGTCTGGGGTGCTCACCAGATGCCATAAGGGAATCTCCACACCAGCTGGCTGCTGTCCTATTGCATCTCATATGGGAACCACCTTGTTTCCCTGCAGTGCTCCAGCACAGGCCTGCCCATTAGAGACTTGTTCTCCCTGAAGAAGCAACACCCCGCTGCATCCCCTGCGCCTCCTCCCCTTCTGCGGCCAGAGCCCATAGGAGCTCAGATGCTAGGATGATGGACAGAAGCTTCAGAGAGACAGATCCACCTCACACATCAGCTGGCAACAACTTCCACTGGATTTAAAGGGGCCACACAGACAACTGGAAGTCTTCATAGCCCCACCCCTCGTATCTCTCACCAGAGGCGGCCGAGTACTGTTCCGCAATGCTTTAATTTATCTCGCACATTGATATCACCTGCCACATACAAAAGGGGAAGAGCTTCCATCAGGTTTGCACTTAAGACACTGCACGCACATAACAGCCACCAGCACAAAGAGCAGATGCCTCCCGATGGCGCCATGATGATTTTGGCCCCAGCTGCTTCGTCGGTGGTTTTAAGACTCTGCTCGTAAGAGAACAAAATGCCACAGTCAAGGCGCAGCATGCGGGGCCCAAGGAACCGATGCCAAAGGCTATGCCTTGGTTGCTGCAGCCTGTGAAGCCCCCATGGCCGTTAGCTGCTGGATCTTCTGGCTCATCATTTCCATCACAGCTGCAAGGGAGAGAACACGCACACAGTGAAGGGAGTTGGCCAGGGGCCGTTCTAGCTGTTAAGAATAGGTGGGTGCCAGCAATGGGCAACGCCCCAGAGCCAGGCCTGCCTGAAAAAAACAACATGTCTATACCTTGTTTCATGGCATGTTTTTCCTGCAGTGCTGGCTGAATTTTCTCCATCTGTTTGGTCAGAAAGTCTATCTTCCTCTTGAAGAAATCTCGGGCATTGTCTGCTGTCTGCAAGAGGAAAGATGGCCTGATATGTCCACCCCAAGGAGAGGTGGGCACCTGGGAAGGGGTTCACCCCCTGCCTGAAGTGCAGTGACAATGAAGTGATGCACAGGACAGAGGGTAAACACTTGAATCACTCCAAGATTTGGCTGCTCAGGCAGTAACATGCTTAGCCTTTCTACAGCACCTTTCATCAGAGACCCTCAAAGCACTACGTCATGAAGCCTCACAGCATGCCTTAGTTGTAGGTGTACCTATATATCACTTCATCTGTTACTGAAATGCAGCCACCTCTGGGGTGGAACATGACAGCTGTCCAATAGGGCATCACAACACCACAAAACAAGATAGAAATTGATGGCGTCGTCTCTGACTGAAGCAGCAAGAGGTGACAGCACGTAACCATGCATCTTTGGCCACGGATAAACCCCTGACACTTAGGGAAAGGGTTGCACGAGTGTTAATGGTCAGCAGGTTGATTTTACATCTGCCATGACAGATGGCAGCACCCAGGGAAGAGTGCACCACCACTGCCTGCGGTACCTGCTTGGGTTTTGAAGGTTTCTCATTGAAGAACCCACCTGCTTAGCTTGCAAGACCCAACTGCAGCGTAGACAAGGAGGTCTGGCTAAGGGAATGCAACCCAATCCCCTAGCAGAGAATTCCAGTGCACTAACCTCACTGGCCATTTACCTAGCCTGCTGTCAGACACATCCCTCCAGTCCCAGGGCAGAGCTTGCAGGGTGTACAGCAAGAATTCTGTGCTCAAGGTGTGAGTGCATTTCATACAGAGAGACTGGGTGGGGAAGAGATGGCTCTGAGTCTAACACTTTTATGTGCAGGTAAAGCACATCCTGCCACTCCCTGGAACACACCAAGTCTAATAACGCTGTCATGGTGGGTTGGCTCACGAGTGCCTCCTACCTTTTCTACGTAGTAGCCTGTCCCCACGTCTACCAGCACGTGGCCAACGTCGGAGAGCTTCCCGGGGACGTACATCTGCCAGGGAGGTCAAGGGAAAACACAGAACCAGCAGGGAAACCATGAGAGCAACAAGGTTACGGTGATAGGTCCTGGGAAAAGCATCTTAGCTCCACACCTGCTCCTGAGCTGGTATAAAGCAACAGAACTCCTTTGAGCACGGGCAGATGTGAGTGCAATTTGCCCAGAGATTCAGTTTAATAAAACAGTGTTTTACTAGATTATATTGTGGTGGCAGGTTGAAGGCTTGACCAAACTCAGGGCCCCGCTGCACAAATAGAGAGAGAGTGTGTGTGTCTCTGTCCTGGAGAGCGCATAGTCCAAACAGACAAGACAGAGAAGGTGGGATGGGAAACAGGTGCAGAGAAAGGAAGTGACTCACCCACGGTCACACAGCAGGTCAGTGCTACAGCTGGGAATAGAACCCAGGTCGCAGGCCAGTGCCCTAACCACTGGACCATGTTGCTAGATATGAACGGTGCAGTCCCCATGGGAACGACTAGAACTGATTTCAACATTATCAAAAGATCAGCTCAGTCCCAAGGTCGCTTTGTGACGCTTGGGCAGAGGAGAAACCCAAGCCGGGATTAATGGGAGGAGGTTGCAGAGAGACACTGCAGTGTCCCAGTATCGCTGGAAAAATCAGCAGGCAGAGGAGGCAGCAGGAACTGAGCATGGATCTAGAAGCCCTGTTCGTTCCCAGAGCAGGCACAAACCAAGCAGCTGCAGGGCAAGCGCCCCCAGTGCATCTTGGCCAACAAGCCTCAGCCCTGCCACAGAGTTAGAGGGGAGCTCATGCTCTACCAGCCTCCTTGGTTCTTGGCCCCTCTGGCAAGGAGGGGGCTAATGGGCCAGCTGGGGTGTGGGTGTGGGTTTGGGATGGGGATGGCAGGCCATATGGAACAGCACAGATCATTTCATAGAGAGGTCACTGGAACAGCTGTCCAGCGGGAGCAGCTTCGGTCGCTGTCAATCCAGGCAGGATTTAGACTAGTGTCGTAAAGGGAAAAGGGTCCCTGTGACTGTTCCCAGCCTTCAGTCCCCTGACTGGAAATGTTCAACGCTAGCCTGCTAGCTGCCAGCTGCATCAAAGCCAGAGCAGGCTGCATGTTGGGGCCCAAAGGGTTAAGTTCCCCGCTGGGATGAGAATCAAAATGCCAGGGTAGCAAGGAGCCAGAGCACAATGTCGGCAGCATCTTTGAGGTGGTGGGTAAAGGATACAGAGCTGGTTAGCGGGACAAGCAGCTCCTTCCCTGGAGACAGAAACAAATGCCTGTTATTACCCAGACACTACCCCCTACTGCACAGTACGGGGGGGGGAAAGGGGGGGGGCCTTCAAAAAGCAGCGTGAGAGTGGGGGGACAGCCACGACTATGGGTGCTCATCAGTATTCAGAGGCTTTGCACTGTTTGGGGCAAGTTAATAGCAACGCCTGGCCCCTCCATAGCATCTTTCATCCAGATCTCACAGCTCTTTAATTAATTACACACATGCGCCCTGTAAGGCAACTGAGGCACCAATCAGGGCTGTGGCCTGCCCAAGGCCACGCAGAAAGTCAGCGGCACAGCCAGGATCAGGATCAAGGAGTCCTGGCTCCCAGGTGTTTGCTCTAACCACTAATGAAAACTCCCTCCCCTCGGGACCTGGTCCATGGGAAGAGGGAGGTCATTCCAGGGGGCCTAGAGCCAAGACACATGCACAAAGCTGGAGGACACGGGGCTCTACAGCAGCAGTGCGGGGAGCTTAACAATTGCATGCAAACGCCAAGGGGTACCCTCTGCGACTGCACCATCCCCAGATGGGCCTGGGGGAAACGGGGGTCCCAAGGGCGCAGGGCGGGTCTGCACTGACCTTCGTTGCTTTTGTTGAGCACATTCAGACAGTCCTTGGCTTCCACATACTTGGTCTGCACCACCTTGAGCTGGGCGATGGAGGAGGAGAGGAACTCCACTTCCTGGGGGGAAGAGCAAAGCCCAGCACCCGTGGGGGCAGAACCCAGCATCACTATCGGGGCAGGAGAACAGAGGGACGGGATGGGGCTCCCCAGGCTCGGGGTCTCGCTGGGGGGATGGGCCCCTACAATGGGGCTGGAGGAGGGTTTAGGAGAGGGTTTTCTGGGGGGGTGTCCTTCAGACGGGGCTGCAGGGGGTCTCGCTGACGGAAGATAGCGGGGGGGTTCGTTGGGGGGCGGGGCCTCTCATATGGGGCTGGAGGAGGGTTTAGGAGGGGACGGGACCCCTCAGACGGGGCTGGGAGGAGCAAGTTGCGGGGAGGAACTCTCTCTGGCGGGTGGAGCCCCTCAGACGGGGCTGGGGGCGGGTTGCGGGGGGGTCTCTCTCTGGGGGGGTGGGGCCCCTCAGACGGGGTTGGCAGGGGTGAGTTGCGGGGGGGTCTCTCTTTGTGGGGGCGGGGCCCCTCAGGTGGGGCTGGGAGTCTCTCTCTGGGGGGGCGGGGTCCCTCAGACGGGGCGGGGAGGTCTCTCTCTGGGGGAGGGTTGTGGGTGGTCTCTCTCTGGGGGGGCGGGGCCCCTCAGACGGGGCTAGGAGGGGCAGGGAGCAGGGGGGTCTCGCTGAGGGCGGGGCCCCTCAGACGGGGAGGGGCAGGGAGCGGGGGGGGGGGTCTCAACCCCTCAGACGGGGCTGGGAGGGGCAGGGAGCGGGGGGGGGGGTCTCTCGCTGGGGGCGGGGCCCCTCAGACGGGGCGGGGAGGGTCTTGCTGGGCGGGGCCCCTCAGACGGAGCTGCAGGCGGGTTGCGGTGGGGGTCTCTCTCTGGGGGAGCAGGGCCCCTCAGACGGGGTTGGGAGCAGGGGGTCTCTCTCTGGGGGGGCGGGGCCGCTCAGACGGGGCTGGGAGGGGCAGGGAGCGAGGGGGGGTCTCTCTGGGGAAACGGGGCCCCTCAGACGGGGCTGGGAGGGGTGGGGAGCGGGGGGTCTCTCTCTGGGGGGGCAGGGCCCCTCAGACGGGGCTGGGAGGGGTGGGGAGCGGGGGGTCTCTCTCTGGGGGGGCAGGGCCCCTCAGACGGGGCTGGGAGGGGTGGGGAGCGGGGGGTCTCTCTCTGGGGGGGCAGGGCCGCTCAGACGGGGCTGGGAGGGGCGGGGAGCGGGGGGGTCTCTCTCTGGGGGTGGGGCCCCTCAGACGGGGCTGGGAGGGGCAGGGAGCGGTGGGGGTCTCTCTCTGGGGGGTCGGGGCCCCTCAGACGGGGCTGGGAGGGGCGGGGAGCGGGGGGGTCTCTCTCTGGGGGGTCGGGGCCCCTCAGACGGGGCTGGAAGGGGCGGGGAACGGGGGGGTCTCTCTCTGGGGGGTCGGGGCCCCTCAGACGGGGCTGGGAGGGGTGGGGAGCGGGGGGTCTCTCTCTGGGGGGGCAGGGCCCCTCAGACGGGGCTGGGAGGGGTGGGGAGCGGGGGGTCTCTCTCTGGGGGGGCAGGGCCGCTCAGACGGGGCTGGGAGGGGCGGGGAGCGGGGGGGTCTCTCTCTGGGGGTGGGGCCCCTCAGACGGGGCTGGGAGGGGCAGGGAGCGGTGGGGGTCTCTCTCTGGGGGGTCGGGGCCCCTCAGACGGGGCTGGGAGGGGCGGGGAGCGGGGGGGTCTCTCTCTGGGGGGTCGGGGCCCCTCAGACGGGGCTGGAAGGGGCGGGGAACGGGGGGGTCTCTCTCTGGGGGGTCGGGGCCCCTCAGACGGGGCGGGGAGGGGCGGGGAACGGGGGGGTCTCTCTCTGGGGGGTCGGGGCCCCTCAGACGGGGCGGGGAGGGGCGGGGAACGGGGGGGTCTCTCTCTGGGGGTGGGGTCCCTCAGACGGGGCGGGGAGCGGGGGGGGTCTCTCTCTGGGGGGTCGGGGCCCCTCAGACGGGGCTGGGGGAGGGTTTAGAAGGGGGGGTCTTTCGGGGGGTGCGGGGGGTCCCTCCGGGGCTGGGCCCTGACCTGGTCCAGCTGGTTCTTCAGCACCTCGAGCTGCGGCAGCGTCAGCTCCGTGATGTTCACCTGCTGCGCCATCTTGGGGGAGAGTCAACGAGCGAGCCGGGGAGGCGCTCTGGGCCGGACACAGCGCCACTCTATGGTGCGCGACGCCTCCGCTGGACCCCCGTCTCTATGATTTCCTAAGGGCAGCCATTGCTCTGCAGGGCTAAGCCTCTACCCTACTTCCGGTCGCCATTGCTCTGAGGGGGCTACCTCTACTTCCGGTCGCCATTGCTCTGAGGGGATCAACCACAATTGGAGCCTGTGCCCTGGAGTTCAGAAGTGAGGCCTTGCTCAGTTTCAAGGTCTAGGTGGGCTACAAGGTTACAAAGAGCCAGCCCACCGCAGCAGAGATGTGTCTGTCTAGTTCTTATATACCACAAACCTCCATATGGCATTCACGGGGAATGGTCCTAACAGCACTAAACTCCTCGACCAGACAAACTCAAACTGCAGGGGGTGGGGGATGCGGAGTGTTTTCGGGAGGCAGAGGGGATGGAGAAGTTTAAGGGGCAAAAAAACTTACTGCACACATTTCACCCACAGCCCTGAATAACTACCAAACCCGATTCCTCCAGAGATATCGGCTCCTCCGATGGCACCGGGCAGTTTGATGGAGTTCTGTTGAGCTTGCATAGCATTATATAAAGTCGTTGCCTTCTGTGCAATCATCCCTTTGCTACGACACAGTGTGCACATTTAATTGTAAGCAGCAACCATAATCAGTTTTGTGCTTTTGCTCTTATTACACTGGATCGTTGGCTCTGCTTGAATCAATGCCTTACTATTTTTAATATCTAGTGAGAGTTGCATGCTGATATTTGTTAAATTGGTATACGTACTTGTGTGGTAAGAGGCGGGGGTGTGTGTGTAAAATTCTATAGACACAAAAAAGGGGGCACGGTCAAATAAGTTTGAGAAAGACTATCCTAGACCGATGCTGGAATCCACACTGCTCCCCCTGCCTCCCCCCATACCCATCAACACACAGAAATACTTAATAAAGATTTAATAATGGGTTCATATGTCTACCAGAGAAAGAAGAACATGATCCACTGGCTGGAAGCTGAAGCCAGACAAATTCAGATTGGAAATATGGTGTCAATTTTTAACAGAGTAAGTAACCATAGGAGCAACTTATCAAGAGTCGTGATGGATTCTCCCTCATGGGCAGGTTTCAGATCAAGACTGGATGCTTTTCTTCAAGATCTGCTCTAGGAATTATTGTGGGGAAGTTCCATGGCACAGCCGAGTCAGTCAGTCAGGGCTATTGGAATACTCTAAGTTTACCCAGGGCATAGGAAGTCCAAGGAGACAGAAGGAAACTTGAGAACAACCTAGCACAGAGCACAGCATGTTCTCTGAGAGAGGGCATCACCTTACCAGTGTAATAAACCCACAATAAAATAAATGGAGTACTTGTGGCACCTTAGAGACTAACAAATTTATTTGAGCATGCTCAAATAAGTATTAGTCTAAGGTGCCACAAGTACTCCTTTTCTTTTTACGAATACAGACTAACACGGCTCCTACTCTGAAATAAAATAAATGTGCATTGTAAGCTTTTTAGGACAGGGGTGGTCTTTTCATTGTTTGTACAGGCCCTAGCACAATGGGGGCCTGCTCCATGCCTGGACTCCTAGGCACTACAATACAAATGAAAGGTTTCAGAGGAACAGCCGTGTTAGTCTGTATTTGCAAAAAGAAAAGGAGTACTTGTGGCACCTTAGAGACTAGTCTCTAAGGTGCCACAAGTACTCCTTTCCTTAATACAAATGAAGAAGCCAGTCCCATAATCAATGATAGCAAGTTGGATGAACACCAGATGTAGGGGGCAGCCTCAGGTCTTGGGGTTTACACAGCTCCACTAGTGGTCATTTTACATCCAAGTTGCTCCATGGGATGCTTACAGGACCTCAGCGTGATGCTTTTCAGAGGCAGCAACAGGGGCATTATGCTGGGGATCTCCAAGCACAGAGGCAGACTCGGATGCGATACCACTACCTACTAAAGCAATACACACACGGATGAGAAGGACAGCTGGTGTGAAAGGATGGTTGCTTAGGTGCAAGTTAAAAGAAAGAAGCACACCTACCCTGTAGAGACCATCCTATGTGCAGAGGAAGAGTAAGGGGGCTGGTGCCGAAGATCGTTATTAGGCAGCATTTGGCCACTAAAGTAACTGTCAGCTAGAGACATAACTACAGCCAAGCCCCGCTGTAGCGTGGCGGCTGTTCCCAAGTAAGGTAGAATGGTCTGTTGCAGTAGGGCACAGGACGCTGAGCTCAGAGATTTGGATTCTAGGCCCAACGTTTCCACTCAATCTGTGGAACCATCAACCAAGTCACTTGATCTGCCCTGACTCAGTTTCTCCTCTGAACAAAGTAAGGTTATGGCTTCCCTTTATGAAGCATTAGATGTCCCACAGCCCTACCAAGTTTTCTGGGGATAGGAGAGAATTCCCCCATCAACTCCCCAACACTTCGCTCCTGGAGGTGTCTACAGCTGCATCTAGGTCCACTTCTAGCTCTCCTGGTGGCCATGCTTCATGCTACTCTCCCTCCTTGACTTTGTGTATTGACACAGTCCAAACTACCAAGCAAAGAGTGAAATCCAAGCCATTGTTAATAGCTCTGCAAGTTAGATCTCCTAAAAACCCTCCAGCCTGAAGCATGCAGATGGCATGGCACATATTCTTTGGGGAGGCTGACAAAGAACATAGACCATAAGAATGGCCAACTGGGTCAGACCAAAGGTCCATCTAGACCCCTATCCTGTCTTCCAATAGTGGCCAATGCCAGGTGTCCTGGAGGGAATGAACAGAACAGATAATCATCAAGTGATGCACTCCCAGCTTCTGGCAAACAGAGGCTAGGGACACCATCCCTGCCCATCCTGGCTAATAGCCATTGGTGGACCTATCCTCCATGAATTTGTCTAGTTCTTTTTTGAATCCTATTACTCAGCCTTCACAACATCCTCTGGCAGAGTTCCACAGCCTGACTGTGTTGGGTGAAGAAATACTTCCTTTTGTTTTTAATCTGCTGCCTATTAATTTCATTTGGTGACCCCCTAGTTCTTGTGTTCTGAGAAGGAGTAAACACTTAGTTACTTTCTCCACACCAGGCATGATTTTTATAGACCTCTATCAGATCCCCCCAAGTCATCTCTTTTCCAAACTGAAAAGCCCCCCTCCCATCTTAATCTCTCCTCATACAGAAGCCATTCCATACCCCTCATAATTTGTTGCCCTTTTCTGAACCTTTTCCAATCTATCTTTGAGATCGGGTGACCACATCTTCACACAGTATTCAAGATGTGAGCATATCATGGATTTATATAGAAGCAATGATATTTTGTGTCTTATCTATCCCTTTCTTAATGATTCCCAACACTCTATTAGCCTTTTTCACTGCCACAGCACACACTGTGCAAGCTTGCAGAGAACTATCCACAATGACTCCAAGATCTCTTCCTTGAGTGGTAAAGCTAATTTAGATCCCATCATTTAATATGTATAGTTGGGATGATGTTTTCCAGGGTGCATTACTTTGCATTTATCAACACTGAATTTCGCCTGCCATATTGTTGCCTAGTCACCCAGTTCTGAGACATCCTTTTGTAGCTCTTCACAGCCTGCTTGGAAACTAACTATTTTGAGAAGTTTTGTATCATCTACAAATTTTGCCACCTCACTGTTTACCCCTTTTTCCAGATCATTTATGACAACATTGAACAGCACTGGCCCCAGATCAGACGCCTGGGGGACACCACTATTTACCTCTCTCCATTATGAAAATGGACTATTTATTCCTACGCTTTGTTTCCTGTCTTTTACCAGTTACCAATCCATGAGAGGACCTTCCCTCTTATCCCGTGACAGCTTACTTTGCTTAAGAGCCTTTGGTGAAGGATCCTGTCAAAGGCTTTCTGAAAATCTAAGTACACTATATCCACTGGATCCCCCTTATCCACGTGCTTGTTGACCCCCTCAAAGAACTCTAGCAGATTGGGGAGGCATGATTTCCCTTTACAAAAACCCTATTGCCTCTTCCCCAACAAATTATGTTCATCTATGTGTCTGACAATTTTGTTCTTTACTATAGTTTCAATCAGTTTCCCCAGTACTGAAGTCAGGCTTACCCACCTGTGATTGCCAGAATCACCTCTGAAGCCCTTCTTAAAAATTGGCATCACATTAGCTATCCTCCAATCATTTGGTACAGAAGCTGATTTAAATGATAGGTTACAGACTACAGTTTGTAGTTCTGCAATTTCACATTTGAGTTCCTTCAGAACTCTTGGGTGAATACCAGCTGCTTCTGGTGACTTATTATTGTTCAGTTTATTTGTTCCAAAACCTCCTCTAATGACACCTCAAGCTGGGACAGTTCCTCAGATTTGTCACCTAAAAAAGACTGTCTCAGGTTGGGGAATCTCCCACACATCCTTGGCTGTGAAGACCGATGCAAAGAATTCATTTAGTTTCTCCACAATGGCCTTGTCGTCCTTGAGTGCTCCTTTAGCACCTCGATCGTCCAGTGGCCCCACTGGTCCAGCAAAGTAGCAGGGGCCTCTGCAAATCTAGGGCAACAAAGCTGCAGTTAAATGCCACAAAAGCCTCACATTTGCCTTCTGGTTCAGCAGCCTCATCCAGCCACCTGAGACAGATAAGCAGCAACATGGAGGGGAATGTGTCCATCTAGGACCCCAACACACTTGAGGCCTTTGTGGGCTTGGCCCCCATGGCTTTGTCCTTGTTTACTCAGGAAATCCCCATCATTGTGTAATCTAATCTTAAAAGCCTCCAATTACCATCAGATATGTCACCCTGCCTCAGCATGAGGGATGGGGAATGGGCTACATAACCTCTTGCAGCCCCTTCCAACCCTATATATTTCTGTGGTTCTACACCAGGAGGGTTTTACAGCAGCATAGCTGTCTAAACAACCCCCGTCCCCAACCAGTTCTGCGGCCCAAGGTGGCTTTTTAATACCATAAAACAGCTCTCCCCACATTACCAGCAAAACTGCACCCAAGACTAAGAGATCCTCCCTCTCACATCCCATTCAGGATGACTGACACTGGCAAAAAGACACACGCCCCCCGTGGGAGGATAGAACAGCAGCGACTGAAGGAACAAAAGCCAAGTGTTGTAAGGTGTTTTGTCCAATGCGGACCCCCTACCAGCATATGGGGCATAGGAAGACGGCCCTTTGATGGGGGGGCAACAGTGGCATCTAATCTTCCAGGTAATCACTGCCTCAATTTACCCAGAAGAATTGGTCTAGAGGGTGGTTCAAGTTACACACTCCAGCCGAGGCAGACAGTCAGAAGTCAGAGTGGCATTGCCCAAAAAGGCACCTAACAGAGAAGGTAACTGGGTTAGGCATGGGGGAGTAGATTGTCCTCTCACCCCGAGGACCCAGGAAATCCACGTGGTCCAAGTCCATGGCTCCACCAGATTTATTATAGCTGTACAAGCCTCAGATATTCAGCAACCATTTGCAATATAAAAACTCAGATTTATTTTAATTAAAATAAGTTATATTCATAGAGATTTGACAATTTACATGTATATGATTCTTCCCCCAGACCAGCCACTCTGCAAGTCACTGCAGCTGTTTAAACGTGCCACAACGAAGCTAAAAAAATATCCATTCATGAGTCCTTATGAGAAGCCACCCAGGGGTCTTCTGCCGAGAGTCAGACAGAGAAGGCTGAAACCAGCGGCTGAGTGCAACGCATTTTCAGAGAAGCTGTGGTCCAGAGGAAAAAGTTTGGCTAGGAGGCAGTTTTCAGGTCAAGTGTTTCATACAAGAGCCTGGAGGGATGAGGTGCTGGATCCACTTCATGATCCAAGTCCCATGACCCCTGGGAGCCCAGTGGGCAGGGGCCTCACCGCAGAGACACAGGTAAGCCATAGGCTATGGGGGCTGCTCCGATGAGGTATTTGAGTTTGGGGGCCTGGCGGGACTGGGCAACGTACTGGAGGAGAGGCGCGCCTGACCCTGCCTTTAGCCAGCTCTGGAGGAGCGCCTCCATATAGCGGTCGATGTCTCGGTCAGTCACGTCCCAGAGGTTTCCCAACACCAGGGGGCTGCAAAGGGAACAGACAGACAGACACTTGTCTCCCCTCCAGCAGACACAGGGCTATAGCCAGTACCTTAACCCAGCCCAGCCATGTCTGGATCAAGCCTCGCCTGGGTACAAGGAGGGCAGGTTCAATTCCCCCAACCCCCTCCCACTATTTAATTAGATCTGGATGAGGAAAAAAGGTGTGTATAGCTTGGACTGGAATCAGACAAGTACTAGAGCCATAGAGCTCCGCCTGTGTTGGCATCGGGCTTCCCTGCAGCAGAGTGGAGTGCTGTGGCTCGGATTTGAGGAGACATTGATTTATGGCCATTAGCATTTGAAGCTCTATGGGCTAAGCCAGGGGTGACCAGACCTCATGCTTCCAGGGCACAAACAGAGCTTCTAAAGGGATCAGGAAGGAAACCTACAACCCTGGCATCTCCCTGGCTTATACCTGCCTCTAAAGCAGGACGGGGGGCACGGGCCAATCAGTCAATAGTAGCCAGAGCACAGATTTCCCACACTCAAGATCTCATCCCCAGCAGACTCACCATCCTGCCATGATGTACTTGAGGATGATACCAGTTCCCTCCAAGTTGCCGCGCACAGCCAGGGCGGCACTGCTGCAGCCAAAGAGCAGGGCCACAGCACTGCAGTCCAGCTTTAGGATTGACGGTCCATCCAGGAAGCGGGCACCGGCTCCATGCCCGGCGTAGCTAAGGCAGAGTTTGTGGGTGAGCTCACAGCACTGCAGGGGACTTGGTGACTGCAGCTATCTTGGGGTCACTGCTCCCCCACTCAGCTCCTTGGCCTCCAATGAGACTGACTTACAGGGCAAGTGCTCTGCACCTCCATGGACTGATCTGATACCCTGCCATTGTTCCCCCCTCAGCTCCCCAGTGCTTGAATATAGTTACACCCCCCATCCCTGAGCAGCAGAAACCTCTGTCTCTCCAGGATTGTTACGCTTGGGTCTTTATACACAGGGAAAAGCCACCTGCCATAAAGCTGATGGTTACTGAAACCTGCATGTATCAGCATCCTGTAGAGAGGGATCTCCTACCAGGGCAGGTATCCTCACTGTACAGGAACAAGCAGGGAGAAGGGGAGGTAGCTTGTCCAAGGTCACACCCCAAGCCAGGGAGAGAGCGGGGAATAGAACCCAGGAGTCTAAGGTGCCCATCTTCTATGGAGACCTGGTCAGTCCCGCTTGCTACCACCACCCACCCTCGGAGACACTAGTCTCGCTGGCTTGTAGCTGGCTCATGCCGGCACCACTTACATATAAAGATCACGCTGCGTGAGAGCCGACTGCATCTGCTCCTGGCTTGGGACTTCTCCTGTCACCCCCGTCCAGCCGGGTTCGCTGTAAGACGACACTGGATGAGAACAGAGCGTGGACACCTGCCACACCCACAATGAAGGGCAAACCCCAACGGCATTGCTCAGGAACGCCCCCTATGGCTGCAGGAAGGAGGTCTCAACGGGACACATCTCCATCTCTGCCGAGGGAGGCAGATTACAGCCAAACCGTGCAGAACCCCTCCCCCAGTGGGCATGTGGGGGCAGGGAGATGCACCCACCTCTCAAACCAGGCTCGGAAGCGCTCCTCCGTCCCAGGCAGGTTGTCATGTGGGTTGAGGACGTAGAAGGCACTGCTGGGATTCACCCCGCAGGTGAGGAGGAACCCTGGCCGATACTGAAATGAGGACACAAGACGTGTTGCTCCCTCCCTTAGGTGCAGCATACTGCAGAGCCCAGGCTGAGATCTAGGCGGGCACCCATGTGGGCAGCCACAATCCCACTGGGAGCTATGGGTGCTGGGCACCACCCAGTCCAGCCATGTGAACCGAGTGTCCATGCTACAGCTAGGGAAGCACCTGGCTGGCCTGTGTGATCATTCCACCCAGCACTTGGAGCCTGCCCCATTGCACCCATTTGCCAGGCCAGGGGTGCTCAGAGCCCCTCCAGCTAGCAGGGAGTGGGACCAGCACTTTTGACTGACCCTTTCAAGCTCAGTATCACTTGACGGGTCATGCAGGGGGAAGTGGGTCTCCCCCCGCCCACCCCAAAAGGGAGGGTCCAGCTGATCTGAGAGCATGGGAGCTACTTACTGGCCTAGCTTTCTCACACGGGCTGGGAATCCTTCCCCAAGGCCCAGAAGAGCCATCCCTGAACAGCCCCCCTCCCCTCCCCTTACCCTCTGAGTGAGGGAGTAGCTGAGCAGGAAGCGCAGGGAGGGTAACCGGGTCACTGGCAGGGTTCTCAGGCAGGGGATGTTCTCCCAGGGCAGCTTCTGCAGGTGCTAGAGAGGAAAGGAGGAGTTATCCGCTGAGCCAGAGGCAGAGGCTGGTAGGTGCATGCTTTGGGGAGAGGACCACTAACCTTGTCCAGCACAAGAACCAGGTGACCGCTCGTCTGCCCACTGCAGGATTTCCATTTGTCCACCGCCTCCTGCAGGAAGGCCTGGGCAGCATCTGGCTGCGCTGGGCACAGCCCGGATGCCAGGCACTGCACATCTTGAGGGGTGAGGAGGTGAGAGCTGTTCAACACAAGCTGAGGAAAGAGGAAGACGAGTGACTGAGCCAGTGTCCCCACGCAGGGGCCAGCAACGTGATGGGTACAGCAAATCCCCCTCCATGCCCCAGGGGAATGGCTTCAACTGAAAAGCCTCCCCTATGTGTATACAAGGGACTTCCTTACCCCATGAGAGCACACTAGGGACCTGGCTCCCTTCCTATCACACAGTCACAGCATTAGCTCATCAACTAAAGCTAGGCCAGCCACATCGATCCTGCCCAGGCTCAGCCAAAAGCCTGGTCATGCTAGGGGCTTCTCAGCTGGTTCTCCCAGGACCACCCCTCTCACCTTCAGCAGTGCCGGATCTGAATTTTGCCAGCCACACCCCCTGAGACGTTCCTGCAGGCTGGAGGCCTCCTTGGCCACACCAGAGTCCTGGCTGGCCGGCAGCAAGGCCCCCTTCCAGCAGCTCAGCACCTCCTTCTCCAGGGTCTCGGTCAGGACCTGCAGAAGGGAAGAGGGAGTCTAAAGCCCCTTGGCACTGGAGAACTAGCCCCCACAGTGGGAAGGCCAAGGGCTGGCCCACGAGGAGGGAGCTCCCCCTCTTGTCCTTGTCGGCAGAGTGGGGTGAAGATATGGGAAGCCAGAAAGCCCAAGTCTCCAGCTTGGCTGAGCCAGCACATGTTCCCACATCCCCACCTACCTTCATCCTCCTGTCCAGCTCTGTCCGGCCCAGCCACCAGTCCCTCTTGTCTGTGCAGCTGCTGAATTCCTTCTGCTCCTTCTGGATGGTATCAAACTCGCCAAGCACCGAGCTCAGGGGCGCCTGCAAGAGACAGCACCGTGAGCCCTGCCCCGAGCTCACAGAGTTGCCGCTGTCCAGGTGCCCCATTGACCCTGCCCCTCACCTTGCTCTGCACAGTTGGGATGTGAATGGTCACTGGGGTGCTCTCCTTCTCCAGCCGTGTTAGCAGCAAGGTGTCCCCAAGGGTGCCAGGCTGAAGGCTCACCAGGGTCAGCACGCACACGGTTACACCTGGGATGAGCAGTTAGGGGAGTCAATCAACGAGCCAAACCCAGCTAAGAGTCCTCCTTTGGTGTCAGAGGATGCATTCTGAATCCCCCCCAGTGGAAGGGAGCAGGCAGCCTGCAGGAGAGCCCCGCCCTTCTGTGGCATGGACAAAGAACGGCGCAAGCCTCCCACACGCCAACAGCCCTGCCCCTCTAGGGGGAGGAGGAGATTTTTGGTTCCCCAAGCCCATTCACTCCTTGTTTGGGGCCTCAGGTTGCAAACAAGGTCCCCCAGCTGGGATGGCTGTTTGCCATAGGGACGCCTGCCCACTAGGAACTGGACCAAGGACAACTCATTTAGCAAAGGCGCTGCTCTATGGCCAGGTGGTGTAGCAACATTCAGCCACCACAGACCCAGCTGGGTCCAGATCAGGCACCCAGCTGCGAGATGCCCTTTCCCAGAGGCAAAGCCAAAAGCTGCCCGCTACTGCTAGCTGAAAGGGACCCTCCCTCGCAGCACATACCGCTGGGGATTTTTTGCAGCTGCTCCCTGAAGCTCTCTGTCTCCCACTGGCCCAGCCCCGCCGAGCTGAATGCAAATAAATGCTGAAGCTGCAAGAGGTGCTGGAGCTGCAAGTCGGCATCCCCTCCCTGCAGGGCGAGCTCCTGCAGCTGGTCAGCGACATCGGCCACTGACTTTTTCTTCATTTTGCTGGAGATGGAAGCAGCGTGCAGGGAGGGTCAGTGCAGCAGAGACCCCCAGAACCCAGAAAGGAGGGGGGCAGATGGGTGGGGGCAGGTTCAGAAAGACTGTTCTGAACCGAGGGTTATGGAACAGGCAAGTCCCCATTGCAGCGCGATGCCAGGAGCAGCGAACAGAACGCCGGGCTGTGGAATCCAGGAAGTGAAATCAACTGGTCTAGCTCCAGTGAGGCAGGAGGCTACGGGGTGTTTAAACTAGGACGAGTGTCCTGACAGTGCTTCTTCCAGTTTTATGTTGCCACCCTCACAGTAGCTTCCATCTCAGGAGCTCCTGAGGATTAAGCCACCCACACCCCTCCCCGAGCTAGGCATTATCTCCACGTTATAGATGGGGTGAACAGCCTAAGGTCACACACTGGTCTTCTGGCAGCACCAGGAGCTGTGGGGCAGAGCTGGCTCCCAGCTTGGTCAATCAGCCACCAACCCATCTTCCCTTCCTGCCTCCAGTTCAGTGTTAACCAAGTTATTTGCCTGTTCACTTTCGGAGGCATTGTCCTGCTCATGGACAGTTTTAATGCTCTCTCATCTTATGGCAGTGGGTTCCACAGGCTAGTTATGCCCCACATAAACAGAGGATATAAAGGCAGCCTTTGCAGGAAGAGAAGTAGTGGATCTAGAAGGGTTTCCCTTTACTGTATGAACCCGCCAGCCAAGGGCGGACAGCTCTTACTACAGTCTCCTGTGAACGTTGCTCATCAGCTGATGGCGGACAGTGATAGAGACGGACTCTGAAACCAGGTAGGCAGTAGTGAGGGGGTCCCGACTGCCAATGCACAGTGCCAACAGCCTGCAGAGCTGGCAGTAGAGGGTGCCTGGAGGGCAGTGGCTGATGGCCTGGAAGGCGGCTTTCAGGGAGTTGCAGACAGAGTCCAGAGAGGACAAACCTGGAACAGTCAGAGCAGATAACCCTGTTGTCAGATGGTGCGACAAGAGCTTTTTCATTCAGCCCTCCCTCCCGCCCAGCGTGAAGGTGGAGATCGGAGCAGAGGGGAGCAGGTGGGGTGTGAAGGGTTGAGTGGATTGGAAGGGGGTTGGAGTGGCAGCAAGCAGGTTTTCAAAGGAGTTGGCAGGTTGGGGAGCTGGCAGGCAGGGCAGAATGGACATGCCTCGGCTGTCCCAGGGAAGAGTGGAGGCAGCCTCCAACAGGATTAGTTGCTGCAGTGTTCTAGCAGAGACAGGAGGACTGCCAGTGCCTGATCCAAGCCCACCATGCTGCTATTGTGGCTTGTTAGAGTGATGGGATTAAGGACAGACAAAGCACAGAGTGCAACTACACCTTGGTTATACAACGGTCCCTGGATTCCCACAGGAGCTCACCTCTCTGTCCCCTGCCACTGCCACAAGGCCCTGATGTTTCAGTGAGGAGGGGAAGCAACAAAGAAAGATCCAGGTTTTGTGGGGTTCCTAGGGCACTTACTGACAGCAGCGGCCAGGGAGGAGGAGAGCAGCTGCAGGTTGAAGGGGTCATGGCTTCCTTTCTTCTCTGCCACCAGGAAGTTCTCTTCCAGATCAGCACTGGCATCTCGCCGGAGAACCTCGTGCTCCCCTTCGACACCGTCCTGCCCGTAGGCAAAGAGCCTCTTCCTCCCTGCAGACAAGAGCAGACACTTCCCTCAGACCTTGCCAGGACATCAAGGCTCTGGCTTCCATTGGAGTCTGCTCAAGCCCAGGCTCTGCAGACAGGACTTGGAAAGATATACGCTTCCGTGGGAGAAGTTGGATCCAGAATGTGACAGGATTCAGCTCTCCCTTGTTCAGCGTTGGGACAAGAGCAGCATCTTCAGATCGACCCCGCCCACTTCCTCAGCTCAGGCCTCCAACTTGCCTCTGCTGTCTAACCCCCAGAGGCTTCCCTATCCATTTCAGGACCCAGCTGCACAGGCCGCCCCCTTATCTTCAAGGCCCTATATGGGCTCACACCTATATGCCCAAGGTGGCTAGAGAGCGTCCCGAGTGCTTTCACTCCACCCCTGGGAGCAAGGCCAATCTTACAAACAGAGGGTACAACAGTGAAGGGACTTGCAGCTGCAAACCAAGGGCAAGTCAAGGTTAGACCTTGGGTGCCTCCCAAATCTGGGCTCAGATCAGGTTTCTTTTAGCAAGTGCTTTCTCCTTTGCCTCTATTCTCAGCCTGAGACCTCCCCAGATTCTGTGCCCCTCCGCCACCCTTGATCTAACAAGATCCAGGATACAGCTTGCCCAAGACACATTACACAGGACAAAGCGGTCTAGTAGTCAAGTCCTCCCTGCTGACTCCCCCCACCTGTTTCTGGATAGGCCAGAAAGCCAGGCCTACCTGGGGCTGGCTCCTCCTCATCAGATCCTCGCAAGACCTCAAAGCTGATCTCAAATCCCTCTTTCATCACCTCCTGTTCCTTGATGGTTCTCAGGAGCTCCCCTTCCTCCTCCTGACCCTGTCCACGCCCACAGGGGCCTCTCTGGGCTACTCCCTTCTTTTCTTCTTGCCCAGCAGCTTTTCTGTTGCCTGCTCGTGCTCTCCGGGGCTTGGCTTTGCTGCTCTGGGGGCAGTTATCCGAAGAGCGGGCTTGGGCCCCCTCTGCATCAGCAACCAAGGCCTTTGGCCGTGAAGCCTTCCTGCCATAGGCCGATGTCTGTGTTGTCTTGTGGCTGGCAGGCCCTGACTCTTTGCGAGCTGCCAACCCCTTGTTCTCTGGCCCCTGGGCTGCTGCAGTGGGATCCTCCACATCACTGTCATCGCTGAAGACCACCTGGGAACAGGGGGACACAATCAGTTTTCTCCAGTCTAGTCTAGTGACCCCCTCTGGGCAGTGCTCAGAATGCATGTGGAGAGAGATTTATCAAGCCCTTCTTGGCACCAGGATGGGACTACAGGAAACAGCCATTTTTTAAATCATGGGATCAGTAGCCCTGGAATCTGAAGGCCTGAGTTTCTCTCCAACACCAGCAGCACCAACTTCAACTTCTCCTCCACTCTAGCCCAAGCTCTTGGCCTTGGGCAAGGGGAGGAGGAGCGAGAGGACAATTCGTGTATGCAGTTCATGATATTCTTGGCTGAGAGGTCTAAGAGGACTGACATCCCCATTGGAACTGGCTTTTGTTGCCCAACTCTGCTCACAAGCCTGGCTCTTAGATGCTAGTGGTTTCCAGTCCTTATGGAATTGGGCCAGCTAACCTAAAAGTGAAAGGCTCTGTGCATCTTGTGAGCCAACAGGAGTTTCAGGGGCGTCTTACGCACCAGACGCAGCAGAGAACTAGCAATGGAAGGGTGAGAACTAGCAATGGAAGGCCTCCAGATGAGGCCTCACCAATGTCGAATAGAGGGGAACGATCACGTCCCTCGATCTGCTCGCTATGCCCCTACTTATACATCCCAAAATGACATTGGCCTTCTTGGCAACAAGGGCACACTGCTGACTCATATCCAGCTTCTCGTCCACTGTCACCCCTAGGTCCTTTTCCGCAGAACTGCTGCCTAGCCATTCGGTCCCTAGTCTGTAGCTGTGCATTGGGTTCTTCCGTCCTAAGTGCAGGACCCTGCACTTATCCTTATTGAACCTCATCAGATTTCTTTTGGCCCAATCCTCCAATTTGTCTAGGTCCTTCTGTATCCTATCCCTCCCCTCCAGCGTATCTACCACTCCTCCCAGTTTAGTATGAGTTATGAGGAGAGGCTGAGGGAGCTGGGATTGTTTAGCCTGCAGAAGAGAAGAATGAGGGGGGATTTGATAGCTGCTTTCAACTACCTGAAAGGGGGTTCCAAAGAGGATGGCTCTAGACTGTTCTCAATGGTATCAGATGACAGAACGAGGAGTAATGGTCTCAAGCTGCAGTGGGGGAGGTTTAGATTGGATATTAGGAAAAACTTTTTCACTAAGAGGGTGGTGAAACACTGGAATGCGTTACCTAGGGAGGTGGTAGAATCTCCTTCCTTAGAGGTTTTTAAGGTCAGGCTTGACAAAGCCCTGGCTGGGATGATTTAACTGGGAATTGGTCCTGCTTCGAGCAGGGGGTTGGACTAGATGACCTTCTGGGGTCCCTTCCAACCCTTATATTCTATGATTCTATTCTATGATTCTATGATATGGTTAACAGCCTGCAAATCTAGATGAGTCTCCACCTGGCCTTGGGACAATTTCAGCTTTGGGGCACTATTAACCCTTTCAGTCCCTGCAAAGACGTGGTAAGACCAGAGCCCTCATGAAGGGATCAGGTTCCTAGAGCAGAGATGGCCAGCTGCTTGTATTTAACTCGTGTAGCTAGCAGCAGGGGGGTGTGATAGAGCAAAGGGAGACCTAAATTAGGTTGGATTACTGAAGAATTTTGCAACAGTAAGCTGTGTCAGGCCGCAGCCTGGTCTTCCCCAGGGAAGGAGTACAAGCCCCATCGCCAGGGACATGGCAGAACTAGCCAGGACAATGCCCTAGAGAGAGCAATCTGTGCTGATTAGAGGCGGGGAGACAGATGGAGTGGGCACCACCCAGTAGACCATCTCCCTATCCCAAATAAGCACAAGCTGTTCACGTCTGACCAACAGGCGGTGCTCTGGAAGTTGCCCAGGCACAGCGTCATTCCTGGACACATACCCCCCCCACCCCCAAATATACCTTCTGCCCCAAAGATACTGTCCATCAATGAGCTCTCCGCCCACCCACTTACCTTCAGGCGAGATCGGACTCTCTTGGAAGCTTTGGGAGCTTTCAGCAGCTGGGACTTTGCCCCTGGAGGGGAGGACTCGTTGAACACCATGAACGGAGCCTTGGGGCCAGGGGTTGGCTTAGTGTGCGAACGACCCTTGGTGGGAGGCAAGGATTTCTGCACTGGGGTGCAGGGATCCATCACAGGTCTAATAATAATTGGGGGCACCTCTCCGTCTGAGTCACCCAGGGCAAAGACATCACTGGAGTCTATCAAAGGCAAAGGTTTGATTCCCTGGCCTCTCTTGGCTTTGGATTTTGGGCCAGATGCTGCCACTGGAATCTTCTTGCTTCTACTCTTCAGGGGCAGATTCTCCTCTCTCTTGATTGTCTTGGTCACTGCTGATCCTTTGGTCTCAGAGGAAGGAGTTAAGGGTTTCCAGGCCCAGGCGCTGGAGAAGATGTGGGCCATGCAGCCATTATGCTTGGAGGCCAGGCTGTAGATGGTAGCCACAGCTTTGGTGAGCAGCAGGCTGGCTTTGTGGTACTCCAGACCTGGCAGGCAGGGCACTCTGGAAGACAGGAATGTCAGGCCGGCCTCCAGGAGCTCCCATAGTCTCTTCTCCGGCTGGTGGCCACCCATGCTTTGAGCAGCCACAGTGGCATAGATGTTGGCAACCAGATTGTCCAGCAGCCCAAGCATGGATCGGTCCCAAATAGCAGCCTTCCCAGCACAAAGGCAAGATGCCTCCCGCACCATGGTGGAGAAGCGGGAGGTCATGACCATACAGCGCTCCAGACTAGCCTGAAGGAGACCTAACCCTTCTGCTCTGTTCCCTGATGCCAGCTCCCACTGGGCATAGGAGACCACCCAGTGGAGGCAGACGGCCGAGAGGGTCACATCAGAGCAGAGGGAGCAGGAGCACAGGGCAGAGTGGCTCAGGAAGTTCAAACACCTCTTTTTCTTGGGTTTCAGCACTGGGGAGGTGGTCAGGACACTCTCCTTCTCCTGCCTGCTCACTGTGTCCACAAACTCTAGCGACGGGCCCTTCAGGAAGCCATCCTCTTCCCTGGCAGGCTCAGCACTGGGGCCTTGGCGCTTGCTGCCCTTGGACCTGCCCTTCTTGGGTTTGATCTTCACTTCGCTTTTCTGCTTCTCTTTCGTTTCAAAGTCTGGAGGTGGAGGAGAGGGAGTGGGGTTAGTTATTTGAGTGTTGCCACTTGCAGTCAACCTGTGCTGTGATATACTTAACACACAGTAGACTCAAGACAATCTATTACTGTCCTTTGTAGGAGGCCTTTTCCCCTCAACAGGACAGAATGCTTCCCACCACCACCACTCTGCTCTAGGCAGCCTCAAGACAACACCGATCTTGGGGTGTAGAGCCAGACTTGTAACCATGGGACCCCCCCAAAAATCTAGTTTTTTATTCCTATATTAACATTGCCTCTCTCTTTCCAGGAAGCAGCTACTAGACACTCCTTTACTGGCCAGTGGGAGTCGCTCTCAGCGAGCTGAACTTGATTTGGTTTGGAATTATGATTGCCAAGTCTCAAGACCTCCCCCACCTCCAACCACTCTGGTTCATGGATCTCGGTGTCCTCAGTTGTATCATTAAAACTATTGTAAGAGACACCCTGCAGAGCAGGAAAAGCACCACCTTGATGTCTATAGAGCCTTCTCTACCCCTCACCATCTGCCTCTGAAGCGTGAGCTGTACGGCCACTGCCACCAAGGGACAATGCCACGGGACAAGCTGGTCACATTTCCCTTTGAGAGGGCATAAAGTCCTCTTCCCCATCCCGCTTCTCTCCTTTAAATCAGAAGTAAAAAAAACTCACCAGTGCCAGATTCTAGCAGGAACAGGGCTTGTTGGAGGTCTGAGTGACACAGCTCCAGCTCACTTCGCTGCAGCTCCAGCTTGGCCTTCAAGACCAGAAACCCAGCACACCTAGGAAGAGAAACCTATCAACAACCTGGATCCAATGAGGTAAGATGGCAGCTTGATTAGCAGTCCATGAACACCAATTTTCTCTCTTCCACCTCAGAACCATTAATGAAGGCTAAAGACATCAAGCTACAGGAGAGTTTAGTTTGTGAAGATTAAAACTTGGGCAACATGCCCTAGAGAATTCCTGTGAGCAGCTGCTCGTTTGAGATGCACCAGGGAACGATCAGCAAGCCTCACCACTAAGGCTGCTTCCTGCACTGGCGGCAGCTTGGACAAGACCCAATATCTGGCCTCCCCATCTGTGATGAGGAAGTTGTCCCCTAGGGCTGGCCTGAAAGCAGAGCTGAACAGCTCCCAGAAACATGGAGTTCCTTCACAGGGATTGAGACACAACACTGACGGAGTTGCTTCACATTGAGATGGACGTGCTGTGCCCTGTGAAGGAATCTTTCCCAGTGAGTCCCTTACCACCGAATGGCCTGCAGCTTCATGGCAAGTTTGAGGGCTTCCAAGCAGAAGGCTTTGGCTTCACACACCATCTCCACTTGGCTGAAGAGGGCAATGAGCTTCTCAGAGCAGACCAGCATGTCAGCCAGCACCTGCCATTTCTGCAGGAGATTTTCCCCTGCATAAGAAGGGAACAGGTGAATAGGGGTCCTCTTTTGCACTGTACCTATAGAGCGAAGGGGAAGCCACTTGGTAATTAAGGTCTACAAGACACTGCACTACTCCAGACCGTAAACATCATCCAGCTTTTTGCTGGAGAGGCTGGTCAGCGTAGGTCACACAAGAGCTTATGCTCCAATGTAAAGTCATCCTAGTTGATACTGAAGGGCCTGGATCAGCAGGCAGCCAGCCAGCCAGATATCATGATAGCAGGCTCTGCATCACTAGCAGAACAGCTAGAATTCCCTCAACTCAGCGTTCACTGGTATTTTGCCCCCTGCCCCTTTAGTTGGTCTCTTCAGTGCTCTCTGTGGGAACTTGATCATGGAAGCTAGACTGTGGTATATGGAAGCTTAAGACTCTCCTACTTCTAGAAGGAGAGAGTAGGCCTGCAGACATCAAGGATGAAGTTAGATTAAAATAAGATGCATTTCCATCCACGCAAAACCAGATCAACCTGAAGTTTTCCACACAGCAGCTAATCCCTGCACAGACTTTGAAGAGTACAACTTGAAAAGAGGCTTGTTCTCCATTTCCTTCTATGCACAGACGCAAGATCCAGTTAAGACAGCCAAGTCCTCTTAGTCAGGGCTGTTAGCGATACTGTCCATGCACATACACAGCTTACCATGATCCACAAACTGCGTTTCTGTCACAGTTTTAGGAGAGGACAGCAAGTCACCGCCCATCAGGAGAAGGAGGATGCTGCGGAAGAGTTTGTGAGCATCAGCAAGAGCAGTCTCAGGGGTCTTCCATCCTGTACAAGGGAGCGTATGAACATTAGTACCATCTGCCTACCCATGCAGGCAGTAGTTAATTCCCCCAGCGTCATTAATAGCAGTGTGCTTGGCATGACACCAGCTATCTGCAGAAACGCCAGCTGAACTTATAAAGCTTGCAGATTCCAGCATTCGCTCTCCGCCCATCTCAATTGGAAGGGCGGTGTCACAAGATGGGGAGATCAAAGCAGGCAACCCTCAGCCAAGTGAGGGCCATTTTTAGGAAGAGGAGCATCTGCAATGACACTTGGATAGAAGTTACTTGGACCAGTGCCCTCCTATTCCAGGACACGTGCTGATCCCCAGCCTGAGTCAGGAAACAATCCCTCTCCCCGTCTAGCCTCATACAATGAAGTATGCTATGGGAGTTCTATACCTCAAATAGATTTGGCATTGGTTGCCATTGCAGATGGACACAGGACTAGATCCACCGCTGGTACGTTAGCGTCCATGCTCTCAAAGCTCTGGAGGACAGCCCCAGATCGGGAGGCTGCTTTGCTTCTGCCCACACAGGAGGGGTGGAGAAAAGCATTTGCCACATTTGTGGCAAGAAAGGTAGAAGGTACCCAAGTTTAGCATGTCACTAATGTTGTGGGCCAGGTGGTCATCACTGGCAGGCCAGAAGAAAGCCAAATCTAGGTATCTGTGAACTCCCAAGCCACCCCAGTCTGCCAAGGTAGCATATGCCACCCAGTATATGCCCACAAGCCCACTGCCATCAGAATATCTCCCATGCTGCTGAGACACTCTGGACTGCAGTCAGGGTTTTGCCATGTCCCCATGCTCACCTTGAGCCCAGAGCTTTTGCCTGAGCTCAGGCAAAAGGCTGGTTGAAGAAAGACTGAGATAAACTGCCATCAACTGGAGGACATGGGCTCGGAGCAGGTACCAAACCTTTGAGATCTTCTGCAGGGCTGGGTGCTGGAGGACCTCTAGCAACAGAGTGAGGCCTTCTTCAACCTGTATGTGATAGAGATTAGGACTGAGGGTACAGTGACCTGGAAAACAGGTCTTCATATGAACCAAGACCTATCAATTCAGCCTTACAGCTTGATTCTAGTAGCTGTAATCCATGGAACAGGCTGGAGTGGAGGACTAGAAATATAAAGGGAGAAGTTTCAAGAACAACAGTTTCGTTGAAACAGCCACTTCTTTCACCCCTTTTGAGGAGGGGATTTCCTCCATGCAAGATCTGTTGACTGAGACACAGCAGAATGGGTTTAAGATCCTGCTAGGTCAGGAACACTGTGGAAAAACCTCAGACTGGCAGGGGGCAGTGTGCAAGGCATTTACACTGCCTCTGCTCACCCTTTTCTGGATTTGCCCTCTCCAGGCATCTCCACCTGGCACCTTCCCTCAGGAGCATGTAAGCGAACAGCCTGGCTTGCAGAGGACTCATTACTCTAAGTCCTCTCACAGCTGAACAGAAAGGTTTCCATTCTGGCATCAGATCTTCAAAGATTCCTTTCCAGTGGTGCCAGGGTGGGCTTTGATTCCTAAAGGAGGTGGCTTGATTCCTAAAGGAGGTGGCTATTGGGCAAATCAAAAGTTTTCTATTAAACATGTAAGGGTTTCAACTAAATTGAGCTTTTCATAAAAAGAGTATCTGCATTCCACGGGGAGTTCTGTTTTTTTGTCAAAGAAATTTTCTGCCTGAAAACTGAAATATGTTAATTCTGAAATGTCACCGAGGCATCTCATGCTTCCACTTTCTTCTATTGACCAGACTCCATCTCCTATGATGCTCCAGGGCCATGTGACTACCATGCACAGGAGGAATGCAGGGGGTGGGGTGGGGAGGAGGATGCATCGTAATCATACATCATGGGAGAGGAGTCCAGGCAGGGAGTCCAGTCTACAGGACAATGGGAGCTCAAGGTACCAAAACTACATGTCCCACGAGGCATAGCAGCTGTATTTCAAAATCAAACTGTTACAGCCAAAAAAAAAAAAAGCTGAATTTTCTGTGGGCAGGGGAAAGCTCCATTTTCCAACTAGCTCTAGTAGATCCATATTTAAAGGTCACATTATCAAGCTTCAGCTCTGCAGAAATCATTAAACATCAAAGGGACTGGAAAGTAACAGGAGCCACATTTCAAAGGGTTGGTTACCTTATGGTTTGCACAGCACAGTTGGCTATGGAGTATAAGGCACGTTTGCTTCAGCACTAGATAGGAGTCACTGCTGCAGTCAGCCTTTTGCAAGCAGGACTCTGCTTCTTCCAGGAAGATCTGAAAGGAGATAAGCCAAATGAAGCATGCCCAGTCCAGGGATTGCCACAGAGCGATAGCTGAATTCAGCTCAACCATGGTCATGTTAAGAATCTTAAGAGGCACAAAGCACCACAAAAGCTGGAAGATTAGGATCACATTAGAAACCACTTCTTCCACTGAACTTCCACGTACTGGGCAGCTAGCTTTTCTTCACCTCCCCATCACAATCCTAGAAGGCAGCAACACTACACAGAAAAGCTGAAAGGCAGACCTACCAAGTGTACGACACTCCAGGCTTGACAGTTCAGAGCATGGAAGTTAGGCCAAGTGTCCCCACCCTAGCAGAGCATGGCACCATCGGCCTGTGGGTCAGTGGCTCCCAAGTTTCTTTCCACCAAGAACCTTTCTGGAGTCTGCCTAATTGTCCCAAACCCCCTTCATTTCCAATAGTCCTGGAGCAAACCCCACCAGCATGATCTCTCATGCATGGTGTGTGAAGGAGGCCATTGAGAACAAAATGCCATCCTCCATGCAGCAAAAGTGCTAGAATGCTGCTCTGGCTCAAAGGACTGACCCCCACATAAGCCCAGACAGACCCCACCTTGGGAACCACTCCTATAAGTCACGTTTTTACCACCAACCTAACCCTGATACTTACCTTGGCTTCACTGGGGCTCTCCAGCAGGAACAGTAGTTTAGTCACTTGACACAAGGCGTTGGCTGTCCCAAGCCAGTCACCAAGGACACTGGAGAGGGTTCTGATCAGGAGATAGCTTTCCATGGATTGCAGCGGCTGTGGGACAAGGAAAACAAATACACCCCATCTCTTTGGAGGCTCATCCTAGACAAGCTGCACATACTTTAAAGCCATCACTTCATCCACTTCAGGATGAGGTATTGCAGCCATTTAAGAGTTACATGACCCTTCAGAGCGGCAAGCTGCAGGGAGAGAGGAGAGGAGACAAACACTCCTACAGCAATGAGGGCCGTGCGAGTACCCAAATAAAGAGGGGACCACAGGAAGCCACAGTGGAAGAGATTAGGACTGTTTAAAAAGGAGACACCGAGAGCGAGATACAAACAGGGATTGTTAGAGACGGTCACAACCAGAAGGCTCCTATTGACCCTCACAATGAGATTAGAAAAGGCAACACAGGAAACTGACATTGTATAATTAGCCTGCAAACTCCCTGCCGCAAGGTACCAAAGACAAGATTTTAATTGGCTTCAAGAGCTGAATGTTTATATGAACACCTCCCACCCCCATCCCTACGCCTCTGTTACAGTAGATAAAAGCGTAAGGATATAAATCCTCATGCTTCAGGGCATAAGCCAACCGCCAATGGCTAAGGGTCAGGAATGAAACCTCCATGGCCAAGTACTGAAGAGATTTCCATAATGGTGTGACACCTTCCTCAGAAACATGGAACAGGCTACTGTTGAGATAGGGATACCCAACTACATGGCCCAATAGGGAGCACTGCTGTAGGTCAGGCTATGGTCCTAATCTAGGGAGGAAGGAGGATCAACAGAAGCTGATCACTGATCATGTCAGGGAGCTCCAAGTGCTGGGGCTGCAGTGCCCACAAGGGCCTTGAGTCTGTGGCACTCTGGCTGGCCGCGCTGCATAGCAAAATCACGGAGCAGATGGCAGAGCCAGTCTTGCTCTGGGTCAGAGTCAAAATGGACACAACAAAAAATGGAGATGAAGACTTGAGACTAAAGTACGGAGGGGGCTGAAATCAGGGGTGGGAGCATTTCTTTTGGCCTGTCATTTCATGGAGCATGGGATTAGGAGCCAGGATTCCTGGGGTCTGTCCTGGTTCAGCCACTCACCTTGTGGCCAGACTGCTCTCTGCCTCAGTTTCCCCTTGGCTAGAGCAGCACAGGCACTTGATTAAAACATGAAGGGTCACATAAGACAACACGCTGGCTCACTTTTAGCCACTGGGTCAGACACAAATAACTTTAGTGTGAGTAGCTATAGAGATGACCTAGGGTTAGTATTAGTCTGAAGCCCTCATGCACTTCAACGTTCATGTTGAATAGCCCTCAATGCCACAAGGCTATGACGAAGCCACCTCCCCAGCCCATCAGAGCCCAAGGCTCCAAATACCTTTGCCATCATTCTGTAGAGTGCTGCCAGGATGTGCAGGGAGACCACGGTCTGCTCAGCACTGCGCACTACCGGGACTCCCTTCTTGGCCAGGAGCTTCTTCCACAAGGCAAGGGCATCATCCAGGCACTTGGCCTGTGCTAAAAACCAAGGCATGTAGCTGTCACTCAGCCACCAGGGGTCTGATCCCTCTTCCTCCAGGGCCAGAGGATCAGACATGGATAAAACCCACCTCTATAGCAGCAGTGACTAAACAGTTCTTGAGAGAAGGCAGAGGGAATGATTCAACAACCCCCACCACACGCAAGCAGGGGTGTTGTAGGTTTGCAGGTGACAGTATCTAGACAGGCCCAATGTGCTCAACTAAACAATGGAGAGACCACTAATTCCACACCCACTGCAGTGGCAGAATTGTGGGATACATTCCCTTTGCTCCCAATGGGAGCATCCCCCACCCCCTTGCACCCTGGAAGACTGAATGGGAGACTGTGTGCCTCACCCCCACCTCAGGGATTTTCTTTCCTGGGCCCAATGGATCGATTTAACCCAGACCGGAAGAGATAGGCATTTAACTGTACCACCTCAGAGAGGATCCTCACCAGAATCTGCCACCAGGTTGAAGGAGATGCTGTTGTACAGGAACTTGTCATCTTGGAGCTTGTCTTCATAGTTGAGGTCATTGGGTTCAAAATCCTCCAGGTTCTTGTGCCCCTGGTCTCCGGCTCTCTGGTCCCTCTCAATGCTCTGCAGCAGGTTGAGAGAAGCCAAGGCAGTTACAGCACATTGTAAATGGGACATCTGATGGGAAAAGAGCTAGATCTCCCATCAAGTATCAGGGGGTGAGAGTTTGTCTCAGCTCCATCACCACTGGCTTTTCACCCCTTGGGGGGAAGGCAGCCAGTCTGATGGGCCAGGCATGGGGAAGGCTCTCAAGGACAGCATCCCAGACAACTGCATGGGAGCAACATGGGCACGTCCCTGTCCTTCCTGCTCAGCCATTTCACTGCTGCAGGTGCTGGTGCTTTGCAGCCAGTCTCTACAGGTGGACCATTGACGTTCTACTAGAAAGACACCTGGTATATCCAGTTTAAACCAGGCATAGCTGGCACACATGGCGCCCACCACTTCTCATTGTGGCCATCAGGCAATTGGAGAGCTTTTCATTGGCCCCATTGATACTGGGGCTGCCCCCAGGCACAACTCCCCAAAGACAGCACCATGTCTGTGGTGCCAAAGCCTCTCACCTACCCTTGACACCCAAAACACTGTCCTCACCCCAGTACAATGCCGAGGTGGCTCCGGAGCATAGACCTCCCACGTGGCAGTGAGGTTTGATCAGAATCACCAGCGCTGCATCACACCGCTGCTGCGGCTACCTACCTCCTGCATTTTGGATTCGAGGGTGCAGATGTAGAGCCAGAGCAAGGCCTGTGCTTTGTCATCTAGGAGCTGCTCCTGGTTCTCAGCACTAACAGGTACAGAGTCCAACAGTCGCAGGGCCTCCTGTACTGAGTCCAGGGAGGAGCTACAGGAGAGGAGACTGGTTATAAGACAGACTAACAGCATCTCACCCTCAAGGATCTCACAGAACTTCACAGAAGGTGGGAAAATATTATCCCCATTTTAGAGAAGAGAAATGGGCACAGGTCAGTAATTAAGTGACAGAGCTTGGTACAGAACCCAGGTCTCCCATATTCCAGTCCCTTGTCTCACCACTCGTGTCTCCATAAGGCATGTACTGTACAGAGAGGCCTTTAGTCCCCAGGACTATTGTCCGGCACCATAAGATTCAAACCAGGGAAGAGGAGTCATGTGAGGTCAAACCCCATGATAGTTCACACCAGGGGCAACCCAACTGTCCTGGAGCCTTAGCTTTAGTCTTCTAGAGGAACTCCATGGAATGCTCCTATAGGGTAGGTGGAACATGAACCTCCCAGATGGTAGGCACAATAGAAAAGACATGGCCCTTTTTATTCAGTAGCTCTGCTATAGGGATCATTAGTGTAATGGAGACATCTCCTGCTCTGCACATGCCTGGAGCAATCTCCAGTGTTTACAGGGTGCCAGATTGCAAGGGGCTGCAGACCTGGAAACAACATTTGCAAGACAGAAGCTGGGTCACTAAGTGGCCCCATGTTTTCAGTACTGCTGGGGAACCCCCCACAACTGGCTGCTTTCCCCACGTGGCTGCCTCCTGTGGAAGGGTAGTCAATCAGAACTGCTGCAGGAAGCAGAGGGACAGGCAGATAAGAGGGTGATGAGGCCCGCCCCACCCTCCACTCACCAGGCCGTCTGCTCCGTGTAGTCATGATAACACAACACCTGGGCCAGCTCCACCAGGTTCACCGCCCGCTCATGCTCTCGGCCGCTCTCCTCTGAGCAGATCTCCAGCAGGTCACAGATCACATTGAAGCGCTCCTGCCCCGTGTCGGCCCGTGTAGCCTTGTAGGCTTTCAGTTCTTCAGAGAGCACAGACACCAGGGTCCCTACATCCAGGCCATGCCCCTCCAAGCCATCCTTCAGAGTCCTGCAGCAAACATGCAGGTCAGACAGGAGCAGTGCTTGGAGGTGGGCCACTCAAGATGGCTGCTAGGGCTCCTGATAGCCCCACCCATAGCTGTGCACTACAGCACAGACCCAGCTTTCTAGCCAAGGTAGCATTTCTTCTGGCAAGTGTCAGGTTAGTCTTTAGGTATGTCAATAGCTTTGATCATTATTAGGGCCTACCAAATTCACAGCCATGAAAAATGTGTCACAGACTGAAATCTGGTCTTTTGTGTGCTTTTACCCTACACTATACAGATTTCTTTGGAGAGACCAGTGTTTCTCATATGGGGGGGGCTGACCCAAATGAGAGTTGTGGGGGGAGGGGGGGGTCACAAGTTTATTTTAGGGAGGGGGTCATGGTACTGCCACCCTTACTTCTGCACTGCCTTCAGAGCTGGGCGGCCAGAGCGTGGCAGATGCTGGCCAGGCACCCAGCTCTGAAGGCAGCACCGCCAGCAGTGGTGCAGAAGTGAGGGTGGCAATCTCGTACCACGCCACCCTTCCTTCTGCGCTGCTGCTGGCGACGACTCTGCCGTCAGAGCTGGGCTCCCGGCCAGCAGCTGCCGCTCTCCAGCTGCCCAGCTCCGAAGGCAGAGCCGCCACCAGCAGCAGCGCAGAAGGCAGGGTAGCAGTATTGCAACCCCCCCACCCCCCAATAACCTTGTGACCCCCCACAACTCATTTTTGGGGTCAGGACCCCTAGTATTACAACACCCTGAAATTTCAGATTTAAGTAGCTGAAATCATGAAATTTGCGATTTTTAAAATTCTATGACTGTGAAATTGACCAAAACGGACCATGAATTTGGTAGGGCCCTAATCATTGCTTACACAGCTGTGGCTCTGCTAGGATAGTGACTAGTTGTGTGTGACACAACAGATCTGTCTTGGGCTACTGGAAGAAATATACTTCCATTTTACAGATGGGGAAACTGAGGCAGAGAGCAGTCTGGCCACAAGGTCACTGGCTGAACCAGGATAGACCCCAGGAATCCTGGCTCCCAGTCCCAGGATCCACAAAATGACAGGCCAAAAGAAATGCTCCCACCCCTGATTTCAGCCCCCTCCTTACTTTAGCCTCAAGTCTTCATCTCCATTTTTTGTTGCGTCCATTTTGACTCTGACCCAGAGCAAGACTGGCTCTGCCATCTGCTCCGTGATTTTGCTTTGCAGTGCCGCCAGCCAGAGTGCCACAGACTCAAGGCCCTTCTCAAACCAACACAGCTTCCTGTAGCTTTCCACCTGCAGCTTAAAGCATTTGTGCAACTGCAGAGAGACAGAGAGCATGACTTGAAGGAGCATTTTGGAATAGGATGGACAAGATTCACTTCCACCTAATCCCTGCAAGGAGGCACCATCGACAAAAGCTTCCCCGTTCCCTAGAGGCCCAAGCCCCACATTGCAGCCCCCATCCTGGTGGAGAGCCAGTCAGGACTCCACATCACGAGAGGACAGAAAGGAAGTGCCTTACATCTCCTGACACTCAGGGCCGCAGCATGCTGCCTTCATGGTAGTCTGGTTCCTATAACCCAGGTACTCAAGCTAATGGCTCCCCCTTACACCAGACCCCCAAGCCTGCAGTGAGCTACCTGGAATCTTAGGCAGCTACTCACTCTTTCTGTGGACATCTCTGGATATTTACAGGATTCTGCCATCCCCAGCTTGCGACAGAAGACCTCAGTCACCGAGCTGGCCTCCACATACAGCTTCTGGCTATAGAAGCCATAGGCCAGCTTGAATGCACACGAGGCTGCCACAGCAAACAAAAGCATGAATATTAAAGGCTGCCTCACTACGAGATTACATTACTCTCACACTGTCCTCACCCCTATGGAGGATAGGGGCCCACTGCCCTCATTCTGCAAGCCTTGTTACCAATACCCTTGCAAGAGAATCTGTCTGCCATTGCTCCCACAGCTCATGGAGACTGAGCAAACTGCTTGTCTGGAGAGATCTGGATTTTCCAGCAGAGCATCAAGGATCTCACTGGCCTAGTGCCAGCCATATGTAGCCACTTACAGACACTGTCCCCAATACTCCAGCGAGGAGAGTATGTCATGGAGGCACCCTATTTGGTCTCAAAAAGGAAGGATTTGCCTTGGGCACCTCCTGTTAGAGAGCTATGGTTGCAAACTCCCGACAGCCATCCCATCAGAAGAAAGCATCAGTCTACAGAGGAAGTGTAAACACTGACAGGAGGAGACACACCAGTCACTACTAAACTAGTCTATCCAAATCTCCTCACTTACCCCGGTGCCACTCCACAGACTTCAGCTGAATTGCTGGAGATTTGCACAAGTGACAGGATCAGGCCCCAGGAGCTCAGTGAAGGTAGGATACCATCTCCTCTTGACGAAAAAGGCTGAAGGCTTTTATACAGCTCCACATCACCATTCTGGGGCCCCTCTCCCCGCATTCCCTGGTTTGAACACCCCCCTAATCCTATGCTATGTGCAAGGCATGGATATCAATTCCTCCAATGGATACTGGATACCAGTAACACACTCACACACTTCCATCCCAGGGTGGACTTTGTGAGTCTCAAGCCCACACTCTGATCCTTCACTGCTCTTTGGGCCACAAGATGCTCAGTCATTTCCCTGCAGTGCAGATTTAAGGAAGAGTGGGAAGAGTCAGATGCAGAAGCAGGCCAAGCACTTCCTGGGACTGAGGGGGAGGTGGGAGGAAGGTCTAGTGGCAGGTGATTTGAACAGAACAGTTGATAGGGATACTGAGGTGGGAGGAAGAGGATGGCTCACGGGGTCTAGGAAGAACATTTTCTTTGGGGTCCCATCAGGAAAGACACTGCAGTGGAGCTGCTGCTCCCTGGTAGCAGGGATTACCAGGACTAACAGGAGTCAAGAAGCAGAACTTCGGAGAGGCTTGGGGCAAGAGAAAGGAGCAGCAGCAGCCATCATGCAGCTCTTGTTCCGGTTCACATGGGAGTCTTAGCACCATCCAGTGGCAAAACTTTGCAATACCACATTCTGTAGTCAGCTCCAGTCCAGCACCAGCACGGGGTTACTCTGGGAAGGATTTTGTAATCCAAAGAACCAGGGCCATCTGGTCACAAGCCATGCCTGTTCCAGCTACTACAGGTTAGAGCTTTTGCAGGATAGGGAGGAGCCCAGAGTGATTGCAATGCTTCCCTGCCTAGAAGGGAAAAATCTCAGTCAGACCTGGCAGAGGGATCTCAGTGGAGGAAGCGGTCAGTTTCTCTCCCTGGCAGCCCAGTGGGGCTTAGGATATTTGTGAGGCGTTAGTGAATGTTCCAACTTTTTTCATGCAGAGTTTTGTTCTGCATTCAGGGTAAAGGATCAGATCCTCTCGCAGAGCAGCACAGAGCAGTGAACATTGGGAAGGCCATTCCCTCCCCACGACAGCAAGTTTTGTAACCCACGACGGAGCAGGACCCTGCTCAGAGGCTCAGGGACTGACCTGTGACATCAAGGTAGTCCACCTGGTCTTGTTCGGAGAGCCCCTCTAGTGCATCAAGCATCCAGGTAATGACACTTTGGCAAGAGCCCACCAGCTGCTCCAGTCCAGCCACCCCTGCCACCTGTGGAAAATCAGAGGTTTGGGGAGCAAGGGAGATGCAGCAAGAGTGCTGGAACATTTGAGCAGTTGCATGGGAAAGAAATAATCAGGGATTAAGAGCACAAAGCAGCATTCTTCCACTGTTGCACAGCCTTTATCTGCTAGCTATTCTCAGAACTAAGAGGGTCACCACTGCACCTGGAGTTGCTATTGCTGGTTAGCACTATAGAGTGGTGACTGTGATAATTGACTTGACTTTGCAAAGCAGTCTGACCTCCAGATGAGATACACCAGCTACTCTTCTCTCAAAATACTGGTTAAAGTTTCATGCCACGTAGAAGAGGAACATCACCACCTAGCTCTTGCATAATACTTCTCACCTGTAGATCTCACAGCACCTTACAAAAGGTAAATATCTCCATTTTGCAGCTGGGAAAACTAAAGCGCAGGGAGGCAGAGTGACTTGCCCAAGGTCACCCAGCAAAGCAGTGACGGTCAGGAATTGAACCCAGGTCTCCTGAGTCCCAGTCCACTAGGCCTCTCTAATAGTGCAGCCCAGAGTCAAAGGCTGAGGGTTTACAGGAAGTCAAGGGCAGATTCAGGAATAGAATCCAGATTTCCCAACACTAACCACATGACCACACTGCCTTCCTTTGGGTGAGAGCAGAAAACAACTGACAAGAGGGAACCCTGGTGTAATAAATGTTATGTATGCTCATAACAACCTGCAAGAACCATGGCTCCTAGAGGACATCTCCCGCTGACCTGCTGGCCATTCAGTGATGCTCTAAGGCATCTTCAGCCCAGTCTAATCAGAAGCCTTCCAACCAAGAAAGGCTGCATAAGGCATCCATTGTACTGTTCAGGGGTAGGCTGATGAGACTGAGCAATCTCAGAGAGAGGGAGTGTTGTCATTACAGCACTCAGAGCCCTGCTGAGCCAGGACCTCAGTGAACCAGCCCCCACATGGGAGTTCAGTGGCCTCAGATTGGGACCAGTCCAGCAATGAGAAGCTTAATGTTTTTTTGCACCCACACTTCTTGGAAATCTCCCTTGCCCACTCCCAGCTCCTAGTGGTGTACCCGATTCCCTCCACTGCCAGTACCTGGGAACCCAGGAAGGCATCATATGCCACTGTGGTGCAGAGCTGCAGGCTGTGATAGTGTAGCCGTTTCACAGCTTGTTGCTGTTTCATGTTGTCAGGAGGAATCTGAAGAGGGAAAACAAAAAGGCAGTCCACAGATCAGCACGGAGAACGCACACTGGCATCCCCAAGGAGCATCCGTACCAGCTCAACACACATGGATCAGGCCCCATTGAAACAATACAAAAGGTTGCACTATCATTAATTGGCAGACAGATGAGCTATCAAACAACAGCAGCAGCAACTGGCTAGCATGTGGATGCAGGCCCACCCCACTCACCTGTGATGCATCCTTATTAGTCCTCATCTAGCTCACAGAGAAGGGAAGCTTGCATTTGTCAGCAGAACCCCTTTATCAGGTGGAGACACACCTGTGCACCCTAGCAGGTTAGATTTTGGAAGGCCACATGATTCCCAGACAGAGGGGACATCGACACTGCAACTGGAGGTGTAATTTCCATCTTGGGGAGACCAACGCACGCTAGCTTGGATCGAACTAGCACATTAAAAACACCGTTGCTGCAGCATGGGCAGCAGCAGACATTAGCCGCTCACACATGTACTTCTTAGGGTCTCAGACGGGATTTTGCTGAGGCAGCTCGGCTGTGGCTACACTGCTATTTTGAGTGCGCTAGTTCTATCAAAGCTAGTGCAGGTATGTCTACCTGAGCTCAGACTTACCTGAGTGTAGAGTTACCCAGAGAGCGTGCTTCCTTTCTGTGGTGCCAAGCGGGTGTACTGCGGAAGTGGCACCTCAGCCATAGGCAATCTCCAGCCTAATACCAGACTGGGCTTTAGAGCCCTGGAGCTCGAAAGATCCCAGCTGCCAATGGGTCTGATCCTTTGCTGCACTCCCAGGCTGCATACAAAGCCCAGATGAAACCCTGGCACAACCCTTTGTGTCTCAGGCCCCACCCTACCTAGGGGAAGCCCCTAAATCACAAGCTTTACTCACGCTATCCAGCAGCCTACGGAGAAGCCAGGAATAACCCTCCATGAAGGCGGAAAGGCCAAGGATGTCCTCCAGGCTGAACAGCCTCCGCTTGCTCTTCTTCATGTACCCATTTAGGGAAGAGACAATGAGCTGGCAGCTTTCACCCAGCACTCTGGGTAGGGGCTCAGGGACTCCAGCTGCACAGCTTAGAGCTGCAGCAGCTTGGGAGAGGGGCAGCCCAGCCTGACTCTCACCCAGTGCTAACACCTGGTTTAGCCGGACTCCGGCATGAAGGAGACCCAGAGCAGCACCAAAGCCCTTCCCAATGTCACCAGTTCCTTCCAGGTAGCCCTGGGCTTCGTCTATCGCTTCTTTGCCTTCCCCAAAGCAGCTGCTCTTGCAGAGACGCCGGCACCGCTCCAAGGTGAGCTCGAACAGGCATAGGGACCGCTGCAGGGGCAAGGGCTCCGCTGCACTCCTCCCACCCAGTATGGCTGCGATCAGGTGGCGAGCAAGCTGCTCGCTGAAGAAGCAGGCATCTTCTTTGCTCAGGGGGGTCCTTTGGGCCTCAAACATCACAGCAGCAGCTGCAGCTTGACGAGCAACTTGGGAGGTAAAGAATGGGGGCTCCAGGGGCAGCTGGGCTGAGCAGTCTTCCTCCAGAAAGACCAGAAAGCGCACGGCCTGCAGCCGGCCTGAAAGCACCACCCTGGTTTCCTTTGGTGCCTGGTCTGATTTAGCAAGTGCATCTGCACCCTTCCACAGCACACTAAAGCTGCTCTTGGCAATGGCCTCAAAGTCTTCAGCAGGCACCTCTGGGGACCGGCACCTTGCCAGGTTGGCATAGAGCAGATCAGCAAACCTTAAGCAGGCATCATAGGCTCCCTGGGTGGCAATGTTCCTCAGCAGGTGGTAGAGGATTTTCTCCAGGTAAAGGGGAACACGCTGGGGCCCGGCTGCTATATAACCCTGGCATGCCAGCTCAGCCAGGTCCAAGAGGCTTTCAAAGTGTGCCAGGCAGTTCCTGCCTAGTCCCAGCCAGTAGTTGCAAGCCCGCAGGATTTTATCACACACCGTGCTCTGCCAGGAGAGCTTGCTTGTACTGGCTGGGTCTTCTGGGGCACAGGCAAGGCTTTCCTGAAAGGAAACAAGATGATTAGTGCAACTGATACACACCTTTTATCGGAGGATCTCAGAGCATTTTCATATTAGGCCTCCCAACCCCCTCACAGGACAATATTGATCAGGTTCTTCAGATGGAGAGTCTGGGGCACAGAAGGAAAGCAGCGTCCATTGAGAAGTTACACTGAGTCAGCAGCACAGCTGGGGATAGCACCCAGGAGTCCTGATCCCCAGTCCCCTGCTGTGATCCCCAAGCACTCCTACAACTAGGGAGTATGGAACACACCCACTTCCTCAACTGTGGATCCATGTACAAAGCCTCCTCTGTTTCTGGTAGTTAATGCCAAACTTTTTTTCTGGCCATACTTCTTGCTAAGGGTCTGATCTAGAGAACAGCTAGACGTCCACTTCTCCCACAGTGGGAGTGGTTTCAGAGGTCTTCTCCTGCAGTCTCACCTTCAATTCCAACAGCAGCACCCCCGTCTCGTCCCAATTGCTGGTTCGTGCCATAAAATCGGTTCCTTTTAGGCGCTTCATCCTACTTCTGGCCTGTAGCAAGGAAGAATGAACCACGATACAGGAGTGATTGGATGGCATTCTCTGGCCTGTGTTATACAGGTCAGACTAAAGAATCTAGTGATGCTTTCTGGCCTCGAACTCTGTGAGCCAATTAATTCTGTAAACGCAAGTGTGCGTAAAGACTCATTGCACAGAGAACCTCTCCAGGTCTCCTGTGCTGGCCTCATGTGGGTGAAAACATCACATCCAAACCAGTTCTCTGTACTCTTCTTATCCCTCACTGCCCTCCCATCTTCCCACACCACAGTGCACAGTAAGCTAGATCAAAACTTCTGCAGTGTTGAATGACGATGCTCATCTACAGGCCATTTCATTGACTCTGCCAAGAACCATCCTGCTTCCGCCTCTCCACTATCACCCTAGTTCCCCTGGGACCCACTTGCGAATGGGCCCCGGGAGATCCTTGTCAACTAGCCCTCGGGACTGACCCTTGTTAACTCACCAACAGCCTGGCTATGGGGTTCTCAGACTTCATTGCACCGCGACCCCCTTCTGACAACAAAAATTACTACACAACCCCAGGATGGGGGACCAAAGCCTAAGCCTGCCTGAGCCCTGCCACCCGGGGGGGGGGGGGGGGGGGGGAAGATGGCAAAGCCTGGGCCTCACCACCAAAGCCAAAAGGGTTTCAGCCCCAGACAGGGAGCCTGAAATTGAAATCTGAGTCCTGACACCCAGGGCTGAAGCCCTCAGGCTTCAGCTTTAGCCCCAGGCCGCAGCAAGTCTAAGCCAGCCCTGGCCACCCCATTAAAATGGGGTCCCGGCCCACTTTGAGAACCGCCAGAGTGAAATCCTGCCTGGCTCTGCATCGCCTGCCAAGAGCCTGCCCAAGCAGCAGCAGACATGCCATCCCCCTGGGGAGCGTCTGCTCTATACGCCCTGCTGCCAGTGGGGTCTTCCTCACCCCACACCTTCTCCCAATACCCCCCTCCTACTCAGCTCCCCCCCCACATCCTCCAGCCCCCCTCCTACTCAGCTCCCCCCCCACATCCTCCAGCCCCCCTCCTACTCAGCTCCCCCCCCACATCCTCCAGCCCCCCTCCTACTCAGCTCCCCCCCCACATCCTCCAGCCCCCCTCCTACTCAGCTCCCCCCCCACATCCTCCAGCCCCCCTCCTACTCAGCTCCCCCCCCACATCCTCCAGCCCCCCTCCTACTCAGCTCCCCCCCCACATCCTCCAGCCCCCCTCCTACTCAGCTCCCCCCCACATCCTCCCCCAGCCCCCCTCCTACTCAGCTCCCCCCCACATCCTCCCCCAGCCCCCCTCCTACCTAGCTCCCCCCCACATCCTCCCCCAGCCCCCCTCCTACCTAGCTCCCCCCCACATCCTCCCCCAGCCTCCCTCCTACCTACCTACCCCTAATACCCCTCCCCCAGCCTCCAGCCCCCCCTCCTACCTACCTCTAATACCCCTCCCCCAGCCAGCTCCCTGTTCCTTCCTTCTCTCCCCAAGGGCTTCTCCCAGCCCCCCCCAGCCAACCCCCAAGGCCCCTCCCAGCGCCCCCCTCTGGAGTCCCTGCCCACAGAGCCCCCACTCACAGCGAGCCGGGAGGGGTTGGGGTAACAGCAACCGAAGCCGTCTCCCGCCCCCCGCGCCCGGGCCGGTTCAAATCTCCGCCCCAGCCAATCAGCAGCCCGCGGCGCCCCGCGCTCCGCCCCTTCCTGCCTCGCTGCATGCTGGGGATTGTAGTTCAGGGTCGCTCTGGCTGGGCGTTAGCAGTCCGGGTGTGGGGCGGGGCCGTTTTGCAATTAAACTCCCTCCAGTGCGTGCCCCGTGCAAAGAGAGGATCTTGGCAGCCCCGGTGCGCAAACTCATCGTGTGCACCAGCACCAGTCAGCCGGAGTGTGTGAACTCTGGGGTCCACCATTGTGCAAACCTGTGTGTGCAATGTGTGCCCCCCTCCCCCCAAATCTCCGCTATGCTTGGGATAGGAGCTGTAGGGAATGGTCCATATTTAATACCTAGCGCTAGAAGGGACGCAGTTTGTCGTTCCTGCAAGCCGAGGTGATTGCACACGTGGGACTCCTTGCATCCCTCCCTCCAGTCCCCATAAACCCCTTGCCTGCCAATCTCCCAACCCCTTCTTTTGCAGGGATTCTCTCCAGTCCCCCACATTGTGCCCTGTGCTCTGTATGTCCCCCATTTCCCTCATGCCAGGGGCTCTATACGACTCCAAACCTTCCTTCCCATGCCAGGGGCACTGCGATACCTCCATTACCCCCATGCCAGAGGATCTGTGCACACACCCCCATTCCCTCCTCCACCAAGTTCCCCCCTGTCCCTAGTCCCATTCTCCCCACTGTGACCGGGATGCCCGGGGCAGCCCCCACCGGAAATCCGAAGATCAGGGCAGGCTGCAGAAGGGAGAGCAGATCCTCCCAAGACTGGTGGCTAACACTGAAGTTAAACTCCTCAAACAGACATAAACTGTGCTTCTGATCCCCCACACTGGTTATCAAGAAGCAAAAAAGAAATCACACAGGCCCCTTTATTGCATTCCAGTTCTCTGGCTCCCAGTCAGCACCTAAGTCCAGTACAGTGAGAAGTTATTTTAAAAACTCTGCTCGCATATACAAAATGTTCTTCTGACCCCAAAGGATCAGCCACATTACCAGGTCAGTATAGGTTTGGATCTTACCCAAAATACCAAGCTGCCAGCCCATCCTTTAGTGTCTAGAACTGAAGGTTTATTATAAAGAAAAAAGAAAGAACAAGAAGAGAGATGTTAAATGATAAAACAGTCACCTATATACAAAGACTTCAAAGTCCATATATCAGGTTCCTAGCAGTATTGGTGAGTTTGCTGGCTTGAAAGTCCCTCTGGAACACATCCACAGCTTGGACTGGTTTCAGAGTAACAGCCGTGTTAGTCTGTATTCGCAAAAAGAAAAGGAGGACTTGTGGCACCTTAGAGACTAACCAATTTATTTGAGCATGAGCTTTCGTGAGCTACAGCTCACTTCATCGGATGCATACCATGGAAACTGCAGCAGACTTTATATACACACAGAGATCATGAAACAATACCTCCTCCCACCCCACTGTCCTGCTGGTAATAGCTTATCTAAAGTGATCATCAAGTTGGGCCATTTCCAGCACAAATCCAGGTTTTCTCACCCTCCCCCCCCCCCACACACACACAAACTCACTCTCCTGCTGGTAATAGCCCATCCAAAGTGACAACTCTCTACACAATGTGCATGATAATCAAGGTGGGCCATTTCCTGCACAAATCCAGGTTCTCTCACCCCCTCACCCCCCTCCAAAAACCACACACACAAACTCACTATCCTGCAGTGAGCTGTAGCTCACGAAAGCTCATGCTCAAATAAATTGGTTAGTCTCTAAGGTGCCACAAGTACTCCTTTTCTTTTTACAGCTTGGACTGGTCATTCAGTCCTTTGTTCAGAGCTTCAGTTTGTAGCAAAGGTCCTCCAGGGCAAGAAGAAGGATTGAAGACAAAATGGAGAAGATGCAACTGCCTTTTATAGTCTTTTGCCATGTGGCCTAGTGCTTCCTTTGTTTCCAATATAAGTTGCCCAGCACATGGCTTGGAAGCCTTTTCTGTCCATAGGCATGCCCCTGCATATGCCTTGCTGAGTCATAAGGTGTATCCCTTGCTTTCTCTCAACGGGTCAGTTGTATAGCTCATGGTCCTTAATGGGCCATCAAGCAGGCTAGGCAGTGCTGATACCAAACTGTCTGGGGGTGTCACCCAGAAGCACACACACAGGCAGGGCCACACCGAACTGCAGACTGGAAGCAAGAACTGAACTGAGGGGAGAAGGGTTGAACCCAGGCTGGGAGGGCGTCCAATCTGTTGGGGACACTGGGGCATGGCCACTAGGTAACTCGAGGGGATGGAAGACCACGAGTGGCGATGAAGCCCCCTCGTACTAGGCCCAGGTGTCCTTGGCCCCCCCTCCCACCTGGAGGCACTCGCAGCAGCTCTGCGTACTAGGCCCAAGTGTCCTTGGCCCCCCCGCCTGGAGGCACACATAGCAGTTATGCTGAGGATCTGCAACAATATGCTGCGAAGTCAGACTGCCTGAAACTAAGCAAGGCCAAACAGGGCAGATATGGAAGAACAATGCTGAATAAAGCAGCTTTATGTATAGTTTAACAAATGATACAGAGAATCAGGGAACTAGCTGGGAACTGGATTGGCTGGCTATATGGATACTTGGGGCAGCTTGCTATTGGATAAGTATGCTGGGAAAAAGGATGTATAAAAGCCTGTGTAACTTCCTGCTCTGGGTACAGGATTTGAGATTCAAATCTCCCTGTACCTTTTTGAAGCTTCAAATAAACTTTTCTGCTTCTCCACCCCATTGTGATTATTGGGTGTAGCACACCGGGTAACGAACCAACTTCAGCTGTTGTTTAACCTCTTGGCACTGGGTGCCAGCAACAGCTTTTGGCGTCCCTGGGTGGACGACGAGGCTGCAATTTAGCCTTGCCCGGACCCCTCCTGGAGGTCAAGGATTGCGGCGAGAACCGACGCCCAGCGCGCACCGGTGAGTTCATCGGGGGCCTCGGAGGAGACGCGATTTGATCGACCCCGGAGGGCACAACGGTGCAACGCACTCATATAGTGGAGAAGCAGTTGTGGACGGCGGTGAAGAACCGGTTCCTTAGACATGGGGGAGGAGCAGCTGCAGGCCACGGTGAAGAACCTGTCCCTTGGATAAGGTAGGAACCTTTTAAAATCCGGATTGTATGCTCTGTTGGAACCTGGGGACGCCCAGAGTTACCCTGTAGGTATGGGACAGGGACAGAGCTCAGGGGTTAGGGCTCGGTGTACGCCCCTAGAGTGCATTCTAGCAAACTGGAAGGTATTTGGTGCGGATCCAATGACTAAGAGCCAATTAAAACGATTCTGTACAGTTGACTGGCCTCAATATCAACTAGAGGACCAGGAGTGGTGGCCACCAGGAGGGTCAATTAATTACAACACGATCCTCCAATTAGTTTTGTTTTGTCAGTGAATGGGTAAATGGAATGAATATTTGTATGCACAAGCGTTTATGGCTTTAAGAAATAGAAAAGAGCTGTAATTCTGCAAAGTTGTAATTTGACTCCGACTGGTTCGGTAATAGCTAATGTTAGTCTCCAGACCCCCACCCCCACTGTAATGGCAGAGCCGGTGTCCCCTTCGGCCCCCACATCCCCACCTTATAAGGGTAGGATGCCTCGGGTTACAGAGATTGTCCCCTCGGTGGTACTCTATCCTTTGCTTACTGAGACTGTTGTGGCTTGCCCAGGGGCAGACGGACGTCAGGCTACCACTATGCAAGTTTACATCCATGTGCCATTCAATCCAATAGACTTAGCAGCTTTTAAAACACAGGCTGGGGAATTCTCAACGAACCCAAGCAGGTTTATTTCAGTCTTTGAGGGGTGCCTCAGTAGTCACAAGCCGATTGAGACGACTGTAATATCCTCCTGAGAACCCTGTAGTCTGAGGTGGAGAGGGATCAGGTTACAGCTAAGGCAAGGGGAGCGTCAGCGTTCAAGCGAAAAAAAAAAGAAAGGAATCTATCTGTCAAGTTCCTCTCCAAATAATTGTAAGCGGCTCAGGGCATTTCTGGGTATGGCAGGCTTTTGCAGGATATGGAACCCAGAGTTTGGACTGTGGGCTAAACCCCTGTACGACTGTGTAAAAGGACAGGTTTCAGAGGAACAGCCGTGTTAGTCTGTATTCGCAAAAAGAAAAGGAGTACTTGTGGCACCTTAGAGACTAACCAATTTATTTGAGCATGAGCTTTCGTGAGCTACAGCTCACTTCATCAGATGTTTACCGTGGAAACTGCAGCAGACTTTATATACACACAGAGAATATGAAACAATACCTCCTCCCACCCCACTGTCCTGCTGGTAATAGCTTATCTAAAGTGATCAACAGGTGGGCCATTTCCAGCACAAATCCAGGTTTTCTCACCCTCCACCCCCCCACACAAATTCACTCTCCTGCTGGTGCTAGCCCATCCAAAGTGACAACTCTTTGCATAGTCAAGTCGGGCTATTTCCTGCATAGATCCAGGTTTTCTCACATCCCCCCCACCCCCATACACACACAAACTCACTCTCCTGCTGCTAATAGCTCATCTAAACTGACCACTCTCCAAGTTTAAATCCAAGTTAAACCAGAACATCTGGGGGGGGTGTTCTGGTTTAACTTGGATTTAAACTTGGAGAGTGGTCAGTTTAGATGAGCTATTAGCAGCAGGAGAGTGAGTTTGTGTGTGTATGGGGGTGGGGGGGATGTGAGAAAACCTGGATCTATGCAGGAAATAGCCCGACTTGACTATGTAAAGAGTTGTCACTTTGGATGGGCTAGCACCAGCAGGAGAGTGAATTTGTGTGGGGGGGTGGAGGGTGAGAAAACCTGGATTTGTGCTGGAAATGGCCCACCTGTTGATCACTTTAGATAAGCTATTACCAGCAGGACAGTGGGGTGGGAGGAGGTATTGTTTCATATTCTCTGTGTGTATATAAAGTCTGCTGCAGTTTCCACGGTAAACATCTGATGAAGTGAGCTGTAGCTCACGAAAGCTCATGCTCAAATAAATTGGTTAGTCTCTAAGGTGCCACAAGTACTCCTTTTCTTTTTGTGTAAAAGGAGCAGATCATGACCCCTTCTGTTGGACCCCAGAGGCTGATAGGGCATTTAAAATCCTGAAAAGAAAATTGATGGAAGCCCCAGCTCTGGACCTGCCAGATCTCTCTAAGCCGTTTCAGTTGTATGTACATGAACGAAGGGGGGTGGCCCTAGGAGTGCTTACACAGCTGTTAGGAGCATGGAGACGTCCTGTGGCTTATTTTTCTAAGCAATTGGATCAGGTTGCAAAGGGCTGGCCGGCATGTTTACGGGGGTCGCAGCTACTGCCCTATTGCTTGAGGAAGCCGAGAAGCTAACATTGGGAGGGGTTATGCAAATCTATACTCCCCACATGGTCCGAGCCTTATTGGATGCAAAGGGAGGGCTTTGGCTCACCCAGGCTCGGATTGCTTGGTACCAGGCTAAGCTGTTAGAGAACTCTGAAGTCACCTTACAGCCTTGCCCCTCCCTTAACCCAGCCACTCTCTTGCCAGAAACAGAGGAACAGAAACATGACTGTTCAGAGATCATAGATGTCCAGTACTCCAGCCGTCCGGATTTAAAGGATGTACCCCTCCCAAATGCAGATTATGAGTGGTACACTGATGGTAGCAGTACTGTAATAGATGGACAAAGGAGGGCGGGTTATGCTGTTGTGACGCTCCATGAGACTGTGGAAGCTGAAGGTTTGCCTGCTGGGACCTCTGCCCAGCTTGCCGAACTAATAGCCCTGACCCGTGCACTTGAACTGTCAAAAGGAAAGCAGGTCAACATTTTTACTGATTCAAAGTATGCTTTTGGTGTGCTGCATGCTCATGCTGGCCTATGGAAGCAAAGGGGAATGCTGACAGCCCAAGGCTCCCCAGTCAAGTATGGGCCCCAAATCCTCCGGCTCCTAGAAGCTGTACAACTCCCCTCAGAAGTGGCGGTGGTACACTGTAAAGCCCATCAAAGGGAGGATCAAGATGTGGCCAGAGGTAACGCCCAGGCAGATAGAGAGGCTAAGCATGCTGCCACCCTGCCATCCCCTCAGACTGAGAATGCCCATATGCATGCCCTTATCCCATCAGTAGGGGAACTTCCAACCCCTCAGTACTCTGGGGAGGAGAGACAGCTAACTGACAAACTCGGTCTCCGGGAAAAGGAGGGATGGCTCCATTCCCCAGAAGGGAAGGTCCTCTTACCAAAGGGCCTAATCCGGCCAGTGCTGCAGAAACTACATCAAACCACTCATGCTGGCAGGGAAGCACTTATCCAACTAATGGGAAAATATTTTATCACTTCCGGACTCCGACCCCTGGCTGCCCAGGTACAAGCGGACTGCTTAGTCTGCCAAAAGAATAACCCCCGACCAGGACATCCTGTGCCACCAGCTGCCCTAGAACCCACTCCGGGCCCTGGACAAGTGTGGCAAATAGACTTTACTGAGTTTCCCCGGACCCAAGGGTTCAAATATCTCCTTGTTATAGTGGATCGGTTCAGCAGATGGCCAGAAGCCTTCCCATGCCATAACTGCACTGCCAGAACAGTGGCCCTCAAGTTTGTTAAGGAGATCATTCCTCACTTTGGACTCCCCCTGTGGATGGAATCTGACAACGGGACACATTTCACGTCAAAAATCATTCAAAGCATCTCACATGCCTTACAGATCCCCTGGAAACTCCATACGCCCTGGAGACCGCAAGCCAGTGGGGTAGTGGAGCGTACCAATCAGACCCTTAAACAGCATCTCTCAAAAGTGTGCCAAGAAGCCTCACTGCGATGGCCTGATGCTTTGCCCCTCGTCCTACTCCGTATCCGCGTTCTCCCAAAGGGTAGATTAGGGCTCAGTCCCTTTGAAATTATGTTTGGAAGGGCATGGCCTATGAATGGCACCCCGGTTCTGTCAGGGGAATGGGAGTTGGGTAATGGTTTTTTGTCACAGTATATGTGTTCCCTGTCTGCTGTTCTCTTGTCTCTTCACAGGTATACCAAGGATTCCCAGCCTCTCCCCTTGGACTCTCCCGTCCACTCCTTACAGCCCGGTGACTCTGTGCTTGTTCGCACCTGGAAAGACGAGCCTCTCCAGGAAAAGTGGAAAGGACCCTATACCGTCCTGCTGATCTCCCATACAGCGGCAAAGATCGAGGGACACAAGAACTGTATCCATCACTCTCGTCTGAAGGCAGTACCTGCCCCCTCATCAGCAGAACAGTGGACCGTCCAACCTGCTGACTCCTCATCTAGTGACGATCTCGGGCTAAAGCTACTGTTTAAAAGACACAAATAGCAGGCACCTTAATGCTAAAATGGGCCCACCCAGGTACTGGAGACCCTGGGTTGGGAAGACTCTGGTGATAATTAATTGGGTAACATTGTTATTCTCTGTATTGGTATTTCCAAACTGTGCATATCGGGAGCATAACTCCTTTGTTTCGCTTGCGCACCATGTTGCTAATTTAACAAACTAGACTGATTGCTGGGTATGTGCTCCAACTCCACTGTCCCCCAAAACGGGAATGCCCCTTGACCCTAGCAGAATTAGCCACCACCAAAGAGCAGGAAAGAACAGACTCGCCATTCTGGAATAAGACCTCTTTACAGCAAGCCACCTATCAGGACCAGGAGTATTCAGTTGCAGTACTCACTGAGGGAGTGTTATGTTTTACCTGAAACCAGTCTGATCCCTATGGGCGTCCTGTGGGAAAGAGCTCCTGTGTTATTACACAGTGGGCTGATGGGTACTGGATAAAGACCAAAAGGGGAAGCCAGCAGTGTGGGTGTAATGGTTCCTCCCCTTTTAGGGAAACTCTTACAAATAATCGTACCACAAAAGAAAGGTTTGGAAATATAACTTGCCATCCAGTTAATATCTCCAATGTAGCAAGCCAATGGTGGGTTTGTAGTGGTCCCTATGGCGAGTGTAATTTGAACGGCACAATTAGAAATGCCCCCACTTGTACCCAATTAAAAAAATAAGATGCCCCCTTAGGGGCATATAAATTGTTTAAAAAAGCAGCCAAAGCAGCCTTAAATATAACAGGAATCCCCTTAAGAAACAGTCCTTACTGGGCCCTACAGGGTCACTATTTTGTATGTGGCCGAAAGGCTTACAAGGTGCTGCCAGCCAACTGGACAGGTAGCTGTTATATAGCTCATGGAGTTCCTCATCTTTCCATAACTGCCACACTGCCCAAAGGAAAGATGAGAAATGCCCGAGACACCTCTGTTGAGTCACGAGAAAAGACCCTGCGGCGACTGACTACGGCATTGGAGGGCAATATGAAGAATCCCCTCACAACCGAGAAGCTTGTAGGGTGCTCTGTACTGGGAATAGCGCCACTGGTTTCCGGGCCAGCCATGGCATGCATAGGCTGCTATACTATAAGGCTGCAGATGGTATTTGAGAAGGTGGCCTTAGAGTTAGAGGACTCGGTTAGTGATTTAGGGTCAGCAGTAAAAACATTAAATAAAGAGGTACAGCAGCTCAGGACGTTTTCCCTCCAAAACAGGCTGGCTTTGGACTATCTCTTGGCATCCCAAGGAGGGGTTTGTGCCCTCGTCAGGCCCCGATGTTGTGTATATGTCAATGATAGCAGTTATGAGATCTATGAAAAGGTGGTACAGGCTGAAGCCCATGCCCGAGCCGGAGCACAGGTTGCCTATACTGCCCCAGAGAACGATTGGTTGCAAACCTTGTTTTCAGGCTGGGGTTTGTCGTCTTGGCTTGGTGGTTTATTTAGCCTGCTATTGATACTTCTCTTTCCTGTATTGCTTGTATTACTGGTATTATGCTGTGCAGTATCATGTGTTAGGGCCCTTTTGCAAAAGTTAATAAGTCAGTCTCTTCAGGGCTATCACAAAGTGCTTATGCAAAGTCCTATTGTAAAGAAATAAGTAGCCCAAGTGAGAAAACTCAGAGCCAAGGTTGTTGAGTGTTCTCAAAGGGGGGAGTTGTTGGGGACACTGGGGCATGGCCACTAGGTAACTCGAGGGGATGGAAGACCACGAGTGGCGATGAAGCCCCCTCGTACTAGGCCCAGGTGTCCTTGGCCCCCCCTCCCACCTGGAGGCACTCGCAGCAGCTCTGCGTACTAGGCCCAAGTGTCCTTGGCCCCCCCGCCTGGAGGCACACATAGCAGTTATGCTGAGGATCTGCAACAATATGCTGCGGAGTCAGACTGCCTGAAACTAAGCAAGGCCAAACAGGGCAGATATGGAAGAACAATGCTGAATAAAGCAGCTTTATGTATAGTTTAACAAATGATACAGAGAATCAGGGAACTAGCTGGGAACTGGATTGGCTGGCTATATGGATACTTGGGGCAGCTTGCTATTGGATAAGTATGCTGGGAAAAAGGATGTATAAAAGCCTGTGTAACTTCCTGCTCTGGGTACAGGATTTGAGATTCAAATCTCCCTGTACCTTTTTGAAGCTTCAAATAAACTTTTCTGCTTCTCCACCCCGTTGTGATTATTGGGTGTAGCACACCGGGTAACGAACCAACTTCAGCTGTTGTTTAGCCTCTTGGCACTGGGTGCCGGCAACAAATCTGTGAGTGGAAATACCTTAAATCTCCAGCTGCAGGCCAGTGCAGCTGCCTTTCGCACTCATTTTGCCTATCTACGTTATGGATGCTATTGTGGTCTGGGAGGGCAAGGCTGGCCTAAGGATAAAGTAGACTGGTGCTGCTTTAAGCCCGACTGCTGCTACAGGAAAGCAGAGCAAGCAGGCTATAAGCCCAAGATAGAGAGCTATAACTGGGAATGTGAAGACAATGCTGCTGTGTGTGATTCACTAGAAGACAAATGCCAAACAATAGCGTGTGAATGTGACCGCAAAGCTGCCAAGTGTTTGGCTAAAGCCCCTTATTACCCAGGGTACATTTTCTGGCCAGATTTTGTGTGTGGAGATAATCACCCAAAGTGTAAGTTTTAGTGAGACAGGAGGACACTACTCTAATATTTATAAAAATCTGTATGTGTTTTTGAATTTTAAAAAATGAAAATTTCTCCTACCAAAAAAAAAAAAAAAAAAAGACTTTCTGTAATCTACCTGTGACAATATCTAGGGTGAGAAATTACATTTTGTAACCTGTTTCTTAAGTATATTGAGCTTAGCTTGTGTATTTAATTTTATTTGCTCAGTAATCTGTTTTGTTCTGTCTGTTAACTCTTATAGTCACTTCAAATTCACCTTTTGTAGTTAAAAAACATATTTCTTGTTTATAATATAACCCCGGTTGTACAAGTCACAATTGCGAGATGGGGTAAGAGGTTGTGCATACCTTCCTCCATATTGAGGGAGGAGGCAGATTTAATAGTATATCTTTGGGTCTGCACCCCAAAGAGGTGGACACTTGAGTGCTGGGGACAAGTCCCTTAAGCTAAGCCTTCACAGAACTGATCTCAGTGTCTGTTTCGTTCTTCAGTTTGGTGTGGCCCTTCCTGTGTGTGTGCTGGAGGAGACTTAATAGAATAGCATGGCTCAGCAAGACAGGTAAAAAGGGTATCCAGGCTGGCATAATAGACAGGCTCAGGGGTATCTCAGCTCATCAGAGAGCATCCTAAGCGAGACAACCTCTCACATAGACATACATATCTATAACTCAATAAAAAGGTGATACAAACACATAAATGAGAGTATCATATTTGGCAAATTATAACATTTTTGCAGATCTCTTACATGGCATATCTGCCACAACTCATTGCAATTTTACAATATTAATATTCATAATATCCTAAAGTGTCCCCCAGATTCCATACAGCATCAAACCCACCATTTTCTTTCCTATTTGAGAGCTAAACCATTCAGAATGGCAACATTTTAAACTGTATTGGGAGGGTGGGCAGAGCTCATGAGGATGTTATTATATGAGATCTGTTTGCATCATCACTCCGATCACTGTGTTTGCCTGGATTAACCCTTTCCCCCATTATCCATATGTCTTAACTTTTTACATTGTGATTGTGAATTCTTAGGGGCAGGAACTGTCTTCTGATATGTTTGACCATCTGCTAACATAATGGGGCCTCAGTCCTGAAGTGCTCCCATAATACAAACAGTAACAACAACATTGACTGGAAAAAGAAAAGGAGGACTTGTGGCACCTTAGAGACTAACAAATTTATTTGAGCATGAGCTTTCGTGAGCTACAGATGCATCCAATGAAGTGAGCTGTAGCTCACGAAAGCTTATGCTCTAATAAATTTGTTAGCCTCTGAGGTGCCACAAGTCCTCCTTTTCTTTTTACGGATACAGACTAACACAGCAGCTACTCTGAAACCAACATTGACTGGAGGGGTGTTGTGCATTTGACAGCTCTTTGTGAGTCAGTTTCACTCCTCCCTCTGAAAAGTCAATTTCCTTCTTGTTTGTGTGCAGCAAAGCAGCAGAAAGAAAGCATATTTTCGAAGACGGAGAGAGTGAGCATGTAAAACTACAACAATTACCAGGGAGACATAAGGACTAATGTAGAATCCAGTGCCAACTTTCAGAGTTTTATCATGAGTCTCACAATATTTGGCGTAGGCAGTGTCTACACTGAAGTGTACAGTGGGAATACAGCGAGGTGCCTTGATTTTTCAAAGTGCTCAGTATCCAGATGCTACTGCAATGGGAAAGGATGAACACTGCTGAGTTTTGTAGAAAATCTGGCCCTCTGAGAACCAGGAAGCGAAGCTGACTTTTCACCGAGTGGTCATGCTAGGTAAAGTGCAGAAACTAAACAAAGAACATCAAAAGTGTCAAGTGGTTCGGATTTCTAAAATTATCCACTTTTAAAATAATCTAAGGTGGTGGTGGTAACATAACTAACGGCATTAGCTGGTTTACAACCCTGCCAGATCCCCATGTTGCACACCCACAATACAAAGTAAGTTTCTGGCCCCCCGATTACAGTGAAAAGCCTGAAAGTGTGACCCCAGTGTGACCTAAAAGCTCAGAAACCCAGAAAGCAAATGAAAAGGACACAAAATGTATTATTTTTAAATCTCAAGATTTTTAAGCCAGTCATACTTTTTGGGGGCCTACCTCATGATTTTTGAATACTTGGGGTCACCACCACTGACTAGCCAGGATGTTCATACCCAGCAACCAAAAAGAAGGAGTTTTCACTCAGCTCTTGGCAGGGAAGCAGAGCAAAGGCCCCAACTCAAGAACAATGGCCCAGAAGGCGTCTGTGGCGGGCATTAGGGCTGAGATGGAGAGAGCTCTCCCTTTGAACTGACAAAGAGGAGAGAGCCAAAATGGAGTCCGCAGCAGCTGGTCCGTGTGGCATGCTGGCTTGGCCAGAATGGACTCCATTTTAACCTTTCTTTCTCTCTCTTAACCTAGGGACTTCCTGAAGCCGTGTTCCAGGTGACTAACAAACCCTGCTCTGTTCTGAAAAGGCTGCCTGGCATCACTGCAAATCCTTGCCGAGGTGCTTTGGTCCCTGAAGAGTGGCCAAGTCTCTGAGGGGGAGTCTATGTCATTCTTGCTGGGCAGAGGTCATAGTGTGAAGCAAGGGAGCTGGAGCCCCGGGGCTCAGTCGCAGAGGTGTTGAGGCCCCATGGCCGATCCTTAAGGAAGAATGGGACCCCTTGGGGGTCTGGCCAACTCAAGCGGCTCCTCCAAGGGACTGTTTAAACATTGGAGTGTAGCATAGCTCCTGGGGATCCAGGACATGTCCCAATCCCCCTGTGAGGCAGGGCAGAGCTCTTATCCCCATTCTACATGTTGGCAACTGTGGAACAGAGTGACTAAGAGTTGCCCAAGGTCACACAGGGCATCTGTGGCATAGCAGGGACCTGAACTCGGGTCTCAAGTGCCAGGCTAGTGTCCTAACCATCCTTCCCCTTCATCCTACAGGGGTTGCCTTCAGAGGCAGGGGGGCACTGAAGAAGAGCGCATGCTGAGGCATCCCAGTAGGGGGAGTTGCAATGGGAGTTCCACAGTATGCATCCGATGAAGTGAGCTGTAGCTCACGAAAGCTCATGCTCAAATAAATTGGTTAGTCTCTAAGGTGCCACAAGTCCTCCTTTTCTTTTTGCAAATTATCAAGAGTCATTCTGTACACAGCACTTCAGAGCATTAACTTGTCACTCACCATGAAACAGGAAGGGGGCGCTCTCTATAGGGGAATGCAAGCTGCTGGAGCAAGGCTTCAAGTTTTTACTCTTTATAGACCCAAGACTTCAGGGCCCCTTTAACGAAGATGGACCAGCATGCTGCACCCTTAAGGCCCTGCGTACATTCATGTTTCTGTAATCAATTTCTGACACTCTTCCAGTCCACTTACAAACATGGTAATTGGGGGTCCTGGCATCTTTCCCTCCCCCATATCCCCAACACAATCTCACCCCTGTTTACCTCCCTGCCAAAGCCTAGTTGCATTAGTGCATTCAGGGAATAGCTGGGCATCTATCCCAAACTAATGTAGAAGGGGTAGAGTGCCAAGAGGATGGGCAAAAAGCAGCACCAGCAACCCGTGGGGCAATGCACTCAGTGATGGAGGAGGACAGGCCAAACTAGTTTCACCTGAAACTACTGAACTGGATACAGGAAGACAAGTATATGCTTGCATGACTGGCAAGGGCAACTCACTGTTGTCAGCTGCCTTGGTTCCTAACCAAAGTATTAACCACATTCTGTGGGAATGCAGCCATGTTTAGAGACAATCATGCCACCAAACTAGTCATAAACTCTGTTCTAAAATGTGGCGTGATCAGGATTCCAGATTGGGCTTGAGGTTGCAGTTGCTGAGAGGAATCCTCTATTCAATATTCATGCGGGGCAGAGAGCCAGATGCTTCCTGAACCAGGTACTCCATGACAGCCAGCCACACACAGAGCTCAGGCATTGGCAAACTCAGTTCTCAATTCCTGTCTAACAGAGTGTTGGGAAAGGGGGGTTAACATCTGCCTGAATTTAAATCCTAATCAATAGCAGCCCCCACAGAGCCATCTCCTGGCCCCAACAAATCCAAGTGAAGCGAAGGCGGATCTGCAGCCCTTGAACCAACAACCGTAAGAATAATTAAATTTCCATGCACGGTGAAAGACTTCAGGACACTAAGGAATAAAACCACAGGAGATGTTTTCTCCAAGGAAAGAGTTTTATTTCTTTTTTATTTAAAAAAAAAATAATAGAGTGAAGGGGTTTGGAGTTTGGCTCATGCAGTAACTGGGGTCAATACCTCCAACATGTGAAGAGAGTCTCTTTCCTTGTTCTCCCCCCAGCAAAAGCTAGGGGCCAAGCAGCTGTGATATGTGCTCCCACCGCCTGGCCTCTCCCCGCCACCTCCAAACATGGCAGCTACAGAACCGAGGATGCGGGGAGCTCCCAGAGTTTGAAGGCCCGGGTTAGGAAGTTTTGGACGCAGGCACTCCAGGGTGGGAAGGAACAAACTATGCTTGCTGGGCGCTCACGAGGCTGCTTGTGATTTATACAAATTTTGTTTGAAACAAAACGTTTTTCCAAGTGAAAGTTAGAACATACCGGACCGGCCCCAACACCCAAAGACCAGTCCTCAGAGCAACTGTCTTTTCTACAGAGTCTCTCTCACTTAGAGTCCTCTCCTCTAGCCCAGAGTCTTGGTATTCAAAGTATTAAGCTTTTGGAGACTTTACCAACGGGGGGGGGGGGGGGGGGGTTGCCAGTTGTACCAGGCATGTGATCAGAGCTCCGGGGAGGACTCATTCTGCACCTGCGGGCTAGGCACCTTGAGCTCTGCGTTGTTCCGGACCACGGTGAAGAGGCTAACGACGGCCAACAACGCCATCACCATCATCACAGAGCATATGGTGAACATGTTCCTGGTACCTGTCTTGTAGTCGCTGTCATGGAGGATAAGCATGCCAAGGCAAGCCAGCAGGTTCAGGGGGATTCGGAACCAGTTCATCACGCCCACCTGGTCCTTCTCTGGGATCACCTTCCGCCGGAGGAAGCCCATGGCAGGGAAATACAGCCCACAGGAGAGTTCAATCAGCAAAAAGGCCAGGAAGGACTCAGAAGGGTTCTCCTGCCCAGGGTTGGTGGAGAAAGTCAGCATGAAGAGGGAGAAGAATACCATCAAGACAGAAAGAGAGAGGATGTGCATGGGCTGGAGGTGGTACCTCTTGGATGTGGCAATACGGTACAGCGATGACCCCACCATGCTGGCAGCCATGAAGCTGGAGAAGACAATGCCCAGAGGTGGGTTGTGGGGATCCAGGACGGGTGTCCAGAGGAAGATGAAGATATAGATGACACTTTCAAACAAGGCCTGGATAGTGCCCAAGAGCAGGACACGCCGGTCAGACAGCAGACACTTCAAACCATCGATGCAAGTCTTGGACAGTGCCCGCTTCTTGCCATAGTTCTCATCCCAGTTCTTCATGGCAAAGATGCCTGTCAGCATGAGGAAGGGGATGGAGACCATGAATGGGGCCACGGGGCCCAAGCCCAGCCACTCAGCGAAGAAGTTGGCTGTCACCCCCGCTCCGATCGCAATGACATTGTTCCAGAAGGCGGCCCTCGAAAAGGTGGCCGGGATCCACTCTGCCGGGAAGTCATGCCGTTCCACATGCTCATGCACACACCACGCCTCGAAGGCAGAGAACAGCAGGGCTGTGGACAACCCCCCTAATATCCTCCCCACTACCAGCACAAAGTAATCCCAGGACAGCTTGGTGAGGCAGCAGAGCGAGTAGGTCAGGGAGAAGAGGATGCAGGATTTCTTGCGACCCAGCCAGTCAACCAAGGAGGTGGAGACCAGTCCAAAGAGCACACTGGAGGCAAAGCCGCAGACATAAATGATGGCGATCTGGCCCTCCAGGAAGTGATAGTGCTGGTAGAGTTTATAGAGGTAGGGGCCCTGTAGCCAGTCAGCCGCCAGAGCCAGGAAATACACTTGGTAGTAGTCCAGCTGGAACCGCAGGAAGACAGGGTTGGTACAGGCGCTGACAGTGAGCTTGGCGCGGCAGGCAGAGAACTCCAAACCCAGGCATATTGCCAGCAGGACAGCAAAGGCGACATATGCAGTGAGTAGCATGGTGCCTCAAAACATCATGTGCATCCCCTGGGGTCTACTCCAAAGCACCTGAGAGAAGAGAAGAACTTGCAGTGAGACACAGATGGGAGAGCCACCTTTCCTGAATTTATGACAGCCAGCAGGGGCCGCAGCCCCGAGCACACAGCAGTTTGTGACGCCTTGCACTGCTGTCAAACTGGCTTTGCTTGGAGATTAACCTCAGGCTCCCATGCACATACCCTGTGGGATGCTCTCTCCTTCCTAGAGCGCTCTGGCCCTTCTGTTCTTAGCTGGGCATGCAGCCTCCCTCTGAAACTTTCCACTTGACCCCCAAGTCCCACAGATGAGACATATGATTGGAAGTGCAGCCAGGAAATGTTCATTCAGGGTGGCCCAAGGGGAGGGGAAGAAGTGTATAATTAGAAGTTGATGCTAAGGAAAGGGAAACTTGGGCTGAGAATTAGGGAAACCTTTCTGGGACTGAGATCTCTCAGGCTGTGGAAGAGTCTCCCCAAGGGAAGTATCGGAAGCCCCATTAGTTAGGATGTTTAGAACTGGACAGGATAAAATACCAGTGAATACATTGCAGGGAGCTATCCTGCATGAGCCAAGGGTTGAGAGATATTGACTAGATGATTTAGGCTTTTAGACCATCCTATAGGGGTAATTCCTAGGATTCCCTCCAGCTGTTTCATCTGCCTCCCTCTAACCCCATATTTGCAAATTTTCAAAACCTGAATCATCAGCTGAACTTGCTGCATTCTTCCATCCCTCTCTTGATAAGGGACCTCAAATCCCAACAGCAGTTCAGATCTCTCTGATTTAAGTTAAGTGACTTGCCCAAGGTCACACAGGAAGTCTGTGTCTGAGCTGGAATTGAAGCCAGGTCTCCTGAATCCCAGTCCAATGGCCTGACCACAGTAAATCATCCTTCTCACCCTGTGTGATAAAGACCTTCCTGCCATCGTACCCCCAGGGTTTAACCTCAACTAGCAACAACACTGACTCCAACTCATCCTTATTGACACTGACCACAAAGTCATGGGACGTATGCTGTCAGCTAACTTGACTCTACATAATTATGTAGAAACACAATAACATACGGTAGTGAAGACAAGGCCACAGATGGTACAACTGGTTTCATGATCTTTGATACTTCTTCACTGTGAATGGATGTAAAGGTTTTGGTACCAACAGACTGTTGGACAGAGTAGCTAATGCCACAAATCAATGCTAGAAAAAAAAACCACATCCTGTTTTCCTAGCCTCAAGTCATAGGGGAGGATAACAGTTACAATGAAAAGAGGAAAAAAAAAAAAAGAAAAAAGCATGTGATCTGCTGTGTGATATTTGTAGCTCTCTGACTGTGTTCCTGAAAGAAAGATCCACTGGGGACACTTGAATCAGAGATTTTAACTTCCATCTTGGCACATGTTTTTAAAGAAAAATTACAAAGAGACATGCCACCAGTTTCACAGCCAAACTTCACAGTGATTACCATAGAATGGCTTCCTTTAGGTCTCCTGTAAATTACAAGATTGCCAGAAAGTGCCTGGAACCATCCCCTCCTTTAATCTGGGTATGGCACAATAAAGCCTCCCCTTGCATCTGTGTCCTCCTTCACATCATTCTAAACCGTGCTTCAAATGTTCTTGTTGAGTTTCTTTGTAGCTCTACCTTTTAAAGAGACTCTATTTCTTTTTGGTAAAGCAACGGTGAAAGGTGCCAGACTGAACACTCTGGAGGCAAAAGTCCTGTTTAGTCATAGAGGGAGAACAGCGTAGGCTGGGGCACAGCCAGCATCACCCGCATTCCCTTGCCCACATGCCTCCAACCTGACCTGAAGGGATTCTTTTGTTCAAGGAGTGAAAGAGCAGGTTAGCCTATATACTCTGTTCAATTTTAAGCCTATGGGCTGAGACCTGCAACTTGTGATGATGACGTCTGTGCTCTGGTCTGAGAACCTCCTGCAAATTAATAAAGGACATCAAAACTTTCCTCTCACCAACACTCAGCTCACGAAAGCTCATGCTCAAATAAATTGGTTAGTCTCTAAGGTGCCACAAGTACTCCTTTTCTTTTTGCGAATACAGACTAACACGGCTGCTACTCTGAAACCATCACCACATTGACTCCTGCGCTCTGAAGAAACTCACTAGCATAGAAACAGTCTGCTGAAAACATGGTCAAAGTGGCAAGAGCAGCCCTGTTAGTGGCAGAAAATATTTTAACAGAAGAAAGCACTTTATACGTGGGCTTGGGAAGGGAGAGGAGGAGTCACCACAGCATCTCCCCACGCCTCCCTGGGAAAAGGGCAAAGCTGAGCAGGGCAACCATGTGGAGTTATAGCCTCAACCTCATCAAGAGCACTTGGGGGCCACAGCCCCCATTGGCAGGCAGCTCCACCCAGCTCAGAGGGATCCCCCCAAGACTCCTCCCATTCCCACCCCTTCACTCACAGCCCCCCAGGCTCTCCCACAAGGATTTGCCTCTCAGAACCCGCAACTAACTCTTCGTTCCCACACAAAAAGTATCCCCCAGCTTCGCTCCCTCTCGAGTCCCCCACTCCCCCAAAGCCTGAGCCTCCCTCTCCCCTGAGAGCTCTCCCTCGAGTCTCCCCACAGAGCCCGCACTCCTCCCAGAGCCCCCTCCAGCCCCTCCCTCCCAGAGCCCCCCTCCTCGCAGCCTCCCCTTCCAGCCCCTCCCTCCCAGAGCCCCCTCCAGCCCCTCCCTCCCAGAGCCCCCCTCCTCGCAGCCTCCCCTTCCAGCCCCTCCCTCCCAGAGCCCCCTCCAGCCCCTCCCTCCCAGAGCCCCCCTCCTCGCAGCCTCCCCTTCCAGCCCCTCCCTCCCAGAGCCCCCTCCAGCCCCTCCCTCCCAGAGCCCCCCTCCTCGCAGCCTCCCCTTCCAGCCCCTCCCTCCCAGAGCCCCCTCCAGCCCCTCCCTCTCAGAGCCCCCCTCCTCGCAGCCTCCCCTTCCAGCCCCTCCCAGAGCCCCCCTCCTCGCAGCCTCCCCCTCCAGAGCCTCCCCCTCCTTCCCTTAGCCCCCCTCCTCCCAGAGCCTCCTTCTCAGCCCCCCGGCCAGCCCCCCGCAGAGCCCCCCCCCCAGTTTCCCCAGCGTTCAGCTCCCCGCTCAGCCCCTCACCTTCCCCGCTCGCTCGGGGGCGGGGGGGGCTTCTCGCCAGCGCCCGCCCGCCTCATTGACACGCAACCCGACCCGCTTCCGCGACACCCCGCCGGCCCCCGTCCGAGGCAGCCCAGGGCGCCGCCATGCTGGAGAAGGGATCACGTGATGGGGGAGCCGCTTTGGCCCCGCCCACAGGGCGAGCGTTGCAGGGGGGCGGGTGGCTAGGCCGCTCGTGCTGCTTTCGCACCTTCTCCGTGACCTCTCCCCCCTCCCCCCCCCGGAGGGCCTGAGTCGCGGGTGTTGGGCACATGAGGCCGGCCCAGCGTTGCCATGGTGCTGATGCGTGACGTCCTACCGTTGCCACGGTGATGGCTCATGACATCCTCGCGTCGCCGGGGTGACGGCGCACGACGTCGGAGTGCTGCTGGTGCGTGACATCAGCGCGTGGCCCGCTCCCAAAGCGGCCACAGGACCCTGGGGGCGGGGGGCAAAGCGGGGTGCAGGGTCACGTGGACGCCGACGTGGGGTGACCTGGCCCGGCGGGGACCCCCTCAAAATGCGGCCATGTGCTGCAGCTCGGCGAAGTGGCAGGGCGGGGAGGCCCCAAAATGCCAGTGTGGGGCATGTAATGGCTGGCGGGGGGGGCAAAGCACCACCTCCCCCGTCACAGCCTCCTGGAGTCATGGCGTCACCCCAGCCGCGCGTCGCAACAAGGCCGGCGTCGTGTCAGCAGGAAGCTCCGCCAGAGCCTGCTCCCCTTTTATCTGGCTGAGGTGCTTCCACGGCTCCCATTCCCGCAGCGTTGGAGCGCATCGCAACCATTACTGGGTTTATTTTCACAACCCCACCCCGCCCCCGCATGAGGTTGAGAAGCATTATTACCCCCATTTTAAAGAGGGGACCCTGCGGCGCAGAGAGGCTAAAGACCTGTACAGTTCTACCTCCGCTTGCCGCGCAGTACGTGGTCACGGAGACAAGCTCGGTGTGGGTTGCCCAAGGTCGCACAGGAAGCCAGCGAGTGACACAGCCAGAACTTGAACCTGAATCACCAGGGCTGGTGCCATAACCACCACTGGACCTCATCACTTATCCTTTGCCTTCCCCAGCCTACCACCAGGCCTGCCCCTTGCTCTTCCTGGGGCTGAAGTCATCTTTTCCACAGCGCTCCCAGCCCCTGCTAGCCCAGTGTTGCAGAGATCAGGATCCCTGTATGACCCCAGAGCTTCACCCAGCACTTATGTAAAGAAATAGATTTGAAAAATGTAGCTCAAATAATGTCCCATCAATTCCTTTCCCTTGGGAGTAGCACAGGCTCCTCGGATCCAAACAGCTTGGCCTTGATGCAGACTGTGAACATCGAACGCAGTGGCCCACCATCCCTGCTCGGCTGTGCTGCTGGACCATACAGTGTCTTTCCTCTTTATTCTTCGGAAGTGCTTTCCCCCCAGCACAGCCCCATTCGGCTGCTGGGTGCCAGGGCACTGGTCTCCAGCTCCGTCGGGGCTGCCTGTCTCTTTGCCCTGGGGTCAAATGCTGCATGCCAAAGGGCGGGTGTGGCATCATGCTCCAGCATTTGGTGCCAGGAAATGAGATGTCATTAAGAATCACAAGAAATGGGAGGGAGCAGCCCATTTTAGTATGTGGGCAGCAGTGGCACGCAAAACTGGGCTAAAACCTGCTAAAGAGATTAAGGGGCATGTTTCCAGGGAACAGAGGCTCTGTGCATGCCTCGTTATGAGCCTGGATTTGCCCAGTTAACCTAGATGTACACCACTGTGAGAGCAGAATTTGGCTCTGTGTGTCAGTGGCTCTGTTGTTGTTGCTGTGTTTGTCTGCAAGGTGGGCTCCAGATAGTCACTTTCTGGGCAACAATCACAGCTGAGCAGATGTTCCCAAACCAGCTGTTTTCCTCCTCAGCAGAATGATCCCTGATGCTACAGTAGAACAGTGAAGGTTTCAGGCTTTTGGAACTGAGGGTCCCAGACTGGGTGTTGGACAAGGAGACTGCAGAGCGGGAGGGTTGGATCCTCTGCTGATCGGCATGGGAGGTGCGGGCCTGGCAATGGAGAGGTAACAAGGTGTATTTCACCACCCTTGTGCCTCCGGGATTCCAGCTTGCAAAGGAGGGTGGCCAACACCAGTCCTGGATTGCGCCTGCACTAGGAGTATTCCCATCCTGGAACCAAAGCCACAAAGGTGAGGTCAGAAGAAGGGATTGGCATTGGTACCCCCTCCCTCAAAATTCAGAGGGATCCAGCTTTGAGGCTCTGGTTTTGACCCATCTCTGCTCCTGATTCTGTTCACACGAACACTGGTTTGATACTAGGGTAACCCCATTGACTTCATGGCAATGTTACCAACTCTTGTGAGTTGGAGAGTTTTCTTGAAGTCCCAGCTCCTGAAGTCATGCAAATACAAGAGAATCTCAGCCTTCATTTAAAAAAAAAGTAAGTTTCTGTCATCATAAATTCTGCATATATGTTAGGGACAAAATATACCCTTGTCTCACACCCCACCCAGTGGAAAATCCGCTGGTTGCTCTTTGGCCTCTTGGTGATAGAGACTTGTGATGAGTTCAGTGAGAGGCTTTGGAATCCCCATGTCTGCCAGTATCCTCCAAAGATGGGGGTGTGGGACAATATCTAACACTTTTGGGGCATCAGTGAAACACATGATTAATGGATGAATGCACTCTGCATTTTTCAGTGATGTGACATATTTACGATTTGGTCACATGTGTCTCGGCCTTCTCTGGAACCAACTTCTTGGGGTGGTAGTTTTGCTTCTATCCTTCATTTCATGCGATGCTGGATTACATTGAGCAGAGCTTTGCTCGCATGCGATGTGAGGATCGTACGATAGTTACTTCACTCTGTTATTTCTCCCTACTTTGGTAAAGGCAGAAAAGGTCCCTTCAGCCAGTCCTCTGGTCAATCTCTAGTCACCCCCTACATCTTTACAGATTTACCATGTAAGATCAATAACTGAGGCTGGCTTGCTCAGCTGTGGCCTCCCTTAAGAAAATATGGAAAAACTGTTACATCTCAAAATGTGGGAAGGTGCAACTGGCAAAAAGTCTAATTTTTTCAGAGTAATTTCTGGATGTGAATCATGGGAAGTTAATGCTGCTGGCCAGAAGACAACTGAAGCTTTTGAAATGTGCTGGCAAAGACTTTTGCATATGTCCTGGACGAAAAAAGAAGGGCAAATGCCTATGTTGGAAATATTATTGGAGAGAAGCAGACCCGGATGCCAGAAATCAACAGATGCAAACTTATGTGCTGTGGTCACCTGAGACATAGAGATGGGAATAACCTTGAGAAAATTATTATGGAAAGAACGGTGGAAGGTCATTGTAGTAGGGGACGACCAGGAGGTGATGGATGGATGGTGTGCAGAAGATCAGTGGAAGGTCAGCTATTGAGCACTCAAAGCTAGCGATGGATTGTGAAGGCTTTTAAAAATTTCAATAAATGGGTGTACTAGCTTAGGTTTCTTTCCCTTGTGGCTGAGGAAAAAAGCTGGAAAACATGATCCCTGAAGGCTAAAAAACCTGAAAGTAACTAAAGGATCCCCAAATTATTGTATTTTTAAAACCTCAGGAATTTTAAGCCAATTGCATGATTTTGGGAGGGCTGGACTCTTGATGCTCGAATGGTTGGGGGTTAGTCACACTGACAGAGTTACTCCAGATTCACACTGCTGCACAATCAATTGCCTTTTCTTAAAATGGGGTTCACTCACTTCACCCTGTCCCCCTGGAACAGAGAGAGACGGAGCCCAAAAGTGAAGAATTGATGTGCTTAGATACCATGCCATGATTATGATATATGATTTAGGCTAGATCAGGAGTTCTCAAACTGGGGGTCGGGACCCCTCAGTGGGTTGCAAGGTTATTACATGGGCGGTCGCAAGTTGTCAGCCGCCAGCCCAAACCCCGCTTTGCATCCGGCATTTATAATGGTGTTAAATATATAAAAAAGTGTTTTTAATTTATAAGGGAGGGTCACACTCAGAGGCTTGGTATGTGAAAGGGGTCACCAGTACAAAAGTTTGAGAACTACTGGGCTAGCTAGCTAGATAGGAGGGGGTGCATGAGGATAGATTGATAGCCAGCTATCCAGCAGGTGGCTCTGTGGGCCAGTCAGTAAGGGAATGAACAGAAGGGAGAAAAGAGAAATCATCCTGACAGAGTAAAATTGCATCCTAAACCAGATGATAATCTGAACGATGTCAGTGAATATCTGGAGTGACTCCAGATTTACACCTGTGTACATGGGAACATAATAAGGCCCTCATTAGTAAGGCATTCAGACCCTTAGGAGGTCATGTTTTCCCCAACCACGAGAGCTAGAAACTGAAAAATTGAAATTGCCATAGATTCCCACGACTCCAGGAGCTGGGGACTTGGGGCTATGGATGGACAGCACCTAGTGCAAGGGGGATCTGGTCTCGGCGAGGGGTGCACTTGGAAAAGCAACAATACCAAACTGTACACGCTCAGCTCAACGTTAAGCAAGTCTTTATTTTATTTATTGCACTTCAATATTAGACCAAAAATAAACCGTTTCTTTTCTTCCACTGCCAGGCACTAGGGCTTTTCGCAGCCGTGCCCCAGGGGGGCATCCCTTTGCTGATATGCTCCGAGTTGGGATAGGGGATAGTTTATTTTTTTCTGTACATTTATATTTTTCAGAAAAGTGCAAAGTTTTGTTGCTTTTTTTAAAAAAAACAAACAAACAAAGAACAGAGCCCCAGGGCCAGGAGCTGAGGCGTGGCCCAGCTCCCCTTCTCCCTGCAGATGTTCTGAGCTCGGCAAAGAACCAAACACAAGCTATAAAGTGCTCCCTTCTGGTGTGCTAATTCCCTCTCCCCGCGGACCTTCAGGATCTGATATGTATCGAAATGCAAAGCTGGGGAGCTTTGGCCCCACTTCTGGTCCCCAGACTTGTCTCCATCTCATAACAGTCTAAAGTGCCACCTCCACAAAAACAGAGCCAGGCTCTTCTGCAGTGGGGGAGCTATCTAGTGGCTGGGGTGGGGAGAATGAGATTCAGGACATTTGGGTTGTAATTGTGGCTCTGGGAGGGGAGTGGGGTCTACTGGTTAGACCATGGGGGTGGGGAACAGGAGCCAGTCTTCCTGGCTCGGGGACGGGGTCTAGTGGTTAGAGCAGATGTGGTGAGAGGCAGGACTCCTGAGTTCTGTTCCAGGCTCAGAGGGGAATCGTGGGAAGCCTGGCAGGGAGGGCTGTACGAAGCGCACTGCCCCGGACAGAGGAAAGAAGCAGAAGGGTTTCATTAACCTCCTCCTCACCAGGGCTGACTTAATCCCATCTCTTCTGGAATAGCCAAGGTGGAGAGACACCCCCAGGTTCCAGTGGGGGAGGAGTGGCGATTAAACCCTTTCTCCTACTTCAGTCACCTGCTTGCACTCAAGATCTGCCTCCTTCAACCTCTCCCATCTGAGAGACAGCGCCCCCCACACAACCAGCACATCCCACACCTGTCCAGCCAAGCCATCACACGTCAGCCTCTTCCGAAAACTCCCTGGAAGCCCTGACGGCGTGAGACGTGTTTAAAAAATACCAGCCAGGAAAACGCACAGCACAGGACGGGGGTGGGGGAGAGAACTGCCCCTGCCCCTCCCTGGCCGATGGAAATGGACCGGACGAGTGCTCCTACCATCCCTGACGAAAAGGCTCCTTGGATATCATTTTCTGATCCAGTCTATCCTATACCGTCCACAGAGCACAGCTCCACAAGCCACCCATAGGAGAGGGCTGGTACGAATGGAGGGTGGAGGCGGAGAGGAATGAGCTAAAACAGCATGCACCCTAAGAAGGAACTAGATCTTCAAATGAAACTTGAGTGGGGTGAGCTGTCCCGTCCCGTCCCCCGAGATCTACCGATACGCAGTATGTACAACATATCCAGGCTCTTTATATATAGACTAGAACCTCAACACGATACAGAGCGAGAGTTTTATACACATATATACACTGTGTCTGTGTTGGTGCGGTCAGTTCGGACGCATGTTCTCTACGCTCTCCAGGCCTTGCTGTACGGCACAGAGCGCCGTGCGGGAAATGTGCTCTCTCCTCCTGAACCCGATCACCCCGGGTTGGGGGATGTGCGCTGGCAGAGCCCGGCTTTGACAGGCCACGTGCTGCCCTGCAACGCCAGAGCCCTCCTTCCTCGTCTTCGAAAGAGCTAAATGCAGCCCGAGGTGCTGGGTCCGGTGACTGTTCTCGATCCTTCTCCCCCTAGGCTCGGAGGGTGGGCGTCTCCGGTGGGCTTAAGGATCGATCCGGAAGGCCAGGAGCTTCTCCGAGTGCTGGTTGTTGAGGGTCCGCAGGTCGGGAAGGCGCAGGAGGAGTTTGGGGAAGAGGGTGGAATCGTCGGGATGCTTCTTCGTCACCAGAGTCCGCAGGGCCCGGATGAGGGTCTCCTGAAGAATTTCCACGGCATCCACATCTGAGATGCCAGAGCGATCTATGAACCAGATGAGTCATGACATTAATACCCAACCTGCTTCAAAAAAAAGCAACTGGTCCCCACTGCAGGGGAATCTCCCTCCATGATAGCGGTATAGGGTGTTTGACACACGCAACAGCTCACAAACTGCGAGGAGAGGCTTCCTAATGCTGAGATCTCAGCCTGGGGAAGAGTGTTCTGCGGGAAGGGATGGGACGTTTAAAACCAGGCTGGACAAAGTGGTGCCCAGTTAGGTCTTTTCCCACCTCAAACACCCACCGGCGGCGACCCTTCTGTCGAAACACTAGGAGAAGGCTTCCCTGGAAAGCTTTAGCCCAGGGAGCTGCCACAGTCAGTCCTGTTCAGTGGGGGGTCTGGAAGGTCCCAGGCAGGTTCAGCTCCATGTGCAACAGCATGCTGCATGCACTGGGGGTGCGATCCCTGAGGGACATGGGGGACTCCCGCTCCATCATTGTCCTTGCCCCCAGGGCCAAGCGTAGAGAACAGGCAGCAGGGCTTTTAGCAGTGGGCCAGCCTGCATGGTGCAGAACACCTGGCCCGATACACCCAGGGATGGGCTTTGCAGGGGGATTGTAGCTGACGTCACCTGTGTGGCTCTGCAGAGAGAGAGCCGGCATCAGAGATCCCCCCGGGGCGCGCACCCACCTGCTGAAACAAGGACGACAGCCATGAAGAGCGCCATCTCCTGGGCGTCCAGCCCGAGGGAGCCGAGCTTCTCGCTGAACTCGAACATGGCGTCCAGCAGGCAGCCCATGCCCATAGAGCGCAGGCTGCAGAGCGAGTAGGTCTCGCCGCTCAGGAACGTCACCACCTTCTCCTTGGCGTTGAAGAGGGAGGAGAACCGCACCATCAGCACCTGCGGGAGGGGAGGAGAAGGTCAGAGCTGAGCCTGCAGGGGGCGCTCTGACACAAGCGCCACGGTGGGGGGCATCCAGATAATGTCCCCCATGAGTGACCAGACAGTGAACAGGGTTTAGGAATCTGGGGGTGCCAAGGGTCCTCAGATGAGTTACATAATTATAAGCCTGGGTTGCCTGTGATAGCAGGGGACTGGACTCATTGACCCAGGAAGCCTTTCCCGTCCTATATTCCTATGACCTGGGCTCTTAGCTCAGGCAATGATAATCAGAATAGTACCTAGCCCTGGCCTAGAACTTGTCATCAGTAGCTCTCAAAGCAGGTCAGTATCATTATCCCTATCTTACAGATGGGGAAACTGAGGCACAGAGAGGGGAAACAGCCTGTCCTAAGCCCCAGTTCAGTGCTCTAGCCACTAGGTCTTTAGATGCAGGTAATGGATTCGATCCCCGACCCTGCCCTGGAGTAACTTCCTCCCTCTCGGGCTTCCCAGTGGGAGTCGAGGGTGCTGTACAAGCTGCCTGGGTGGAAAATTGAATAGCCCTGGCAGCTCTGAGGCTTGGGATGAGGGTGCTCCATGGTAGTAGGGTGGGTTTAGTGCCTGGGACATGGACATGGGTGGATGAACCTTCTCTACAGGTGCTGCCAAGCTACGGAAGTTTTATCTCAAGCTGTTTGGAGACACATGTCCTGGGTTTGATCCCCACAGACGAACTCACGAAGGGAACTCTGGAACCACTAGGACAGCAGTTTATCCCCCACCTGATGTTTCCCACATAAAACACAATAGAACAGAATCTGTGCCCAGCATGTCATGGCCACATAGACAGCAGGGGCAGAACCCAGCTGAATCCTCCTGCTGCAAAAGCCCTGAGCTAGAGGAGAATCTCCCATGGCAGTTAGCCATATGGGGGCTATGACACACAGGTCAGTAGTTCTGATTCCAGACAGTAGGGGGCGCACACGGAAAAAAAAGAGGCCTTGCTCCCTCCAGCATAGAGGGACACACACATAGATTCCAAGGCCAGAAGGGATCATTGTGATCATCTAATCTGACCTCCTGGATAATCCAGGCCAGAGAATTTTCCCCAAATAATTCCTAGGGCAGATCTTTTAGAGAAACATCCAGTCTTGATTTTAAAATTGCCAGTGATGGAGAATCTACCATGATCTTTGGGAAATTGTTCCAATGGTTAATTACTCCCACCGTTAAAAATTTACACCTGATTTCCAGCCTAAACTTGTCTATAGCTTCAACTTCCAGCCATTGGCCGGTGTCAGACCTTTCTCTGCTAGACCGAAGAGCTCGCTACAAAATATTTGCTCCCCATGTCGGGACTTATTGACTGTAAAAGTTGTGCTGATAGTTAATTACACTCACATAAAAATCTGTGCTTTATTTCAAGTCACAATTTGTCTAGTTTAGGTCACAGTTTCTGGGTAACTGAGCCTGTGTTCCTCCTCCGGGGTCCCTCCTGGGCACCCACTTTCTGGTTCCCAGACATCACCAATCTTGGGGGGACCTGTGTTTCTCTCCCTGTGATGGGGTTTTATAGCCACCCAGCTCCCTGTGATATCCCCAGCAAGTCAGTGTGTCAGCTCAGGGTGAAGGGAAAAGACCAGACCCGACCCCGCTACAGGTGCAACCCGAGGCCACGCTCCAGGCAGGAGGGGCCCAGATTCAGGCTGGTGGGGCATCTGACTGACCTGGAAGGTGCCTGCTTTGAGGAGCATGACCTGGTCCTGTTGGCAGAGCGACTGGAAGCCTGGGATGCTCTTGGCGAACTCCACCACCTCCTTGACAGCAGGCGTGAAGCACTGGGAGAACTCCTCCCACACCTGCTGGCTGCTCTTGCCGTTGCTGCAGTATGGGCTGGCGTTCAAAGGGCATGCCTGGGTGGGGAGAGCAAGGCAGGTCAGCAATGCAGGGAGGGACAAGAGGAGCACCAGCCTCCTAACCTGGCCAGGTGGGCCTGGATTGGGACCCCAGAATGGAAACACACTGAAAACTTTGGGGATGGGGGAAATCAGATCCAGATGGGGGGGGGGGGGGGCTCAGAGCCAGATTTGGGGGGAGCTGGAGAATCAGATCCAGATTTGGAGGAACAGGAGGAACGAGATCCAGATTTCGAAGGGGGTCCACATTTGTGGGGCTCAGTGACTCTGGATTGCGGCTGGCAAGGATCTGGCATCTCAGATTGTTGCAGGGGTGGGGGAGGAGTCTCCCCAAAGGAGATTGTATTTGAGCCCGAGGGGCAACACATGGGGTTGCAGAGACAGACCCGCCCTGGAATGCAGCCTAGAGTGCAAGAGGGGGAGCCAACTCTTAAGAACCAAGTTGCTTCTTGGTGTCAATCCAGCTGCAGATCTGGGGCTCTGGGGCCCAACCCAGAGGGTTGCAGAGCGCCCTTCATTCCCACTGGGAACCCGAAGGGGGAGGAAGTTACTATGGGGCAGGGAGGGGTGGAGGGATTTGAATACAATCAGATGGCAACAGTTTAGGAATTAGAGAGAGTCAGGACTCCTGGGTTGTATTCCTGACTCTGGGAGGGGAGGGGGTCTAATGGTTAGAGTGGAGGGGTGGGTCTGGGAGTCAGGACTCCTGGGTTGTATTCCTGGTCCTTTGTTTGGTGGGGTAGGGTCTAGTGGTTAGAGCGGGGGTGGGGGGAGCTGGGTTTCAGGACTCTGGTTCTATTCCCAGCTCTGGGAAGGGAGTGGGGTCTAATAGTTAGGGCGGGGTTCTCATCCCAACTCTGACTCGGCTGAGTAAGCTTGGGCCAGTCACTCCCCGTCTCTAGGCGTCAATTTCCCCTCTGGACACCCAGCTGAGCCAGTCCTGCTTCCCCCCAGGGGCTAGCCCGTGCCCTCCCTCCTAACCCCTGCCATCGGGGGTCGTGCCCGGCTACTTACAATGCCTCTGCTGGTGGCCGAGCGCCAGGGGCATGCCCTCTCGGAGTAGCCATACTCGAAAGAGGGGTAGTGCCCAGCGTTGGCCAGGTACCCAGCCTGCTGGGCCTGGTAGATGTCGTTGCCGAAGCGGCGGGGCCCGTTGTCCACGTAGCCGGGGGCCTCCTGGGGGCAGGCGCCGTAGCCGGAGAGGGGCAGGTGGGCTGAGTCGTACTGCCCGTAGGCATCGCCGTTGTTGAGCTGTTGGTCAGTGTAGCAGAGCGAGGGGTAGGGCTCAGCCCGCTTGCCCAGCCGGTCCTGCCCGCTGACAAAGATGTCATGATAGGCCCGCGAGATGGCGCCAATGGCCTCCTCCTCCTGGGCATCGGGGCTGGGGGGCGCCTCCCCCTCGGGCCCCAGCCCCACGTCCATGGGGGCCTCGTTCAGCCTGTTCATGTAGCTCTGCATCTCGTCCATCAGGCGCTGCTTCTCCCGCTTGGGGATGCGCCCGAAGCGCACAGCTGCCGGGGTGAGGGAGGGAGGAGAGAGGGCGTGAGCTGGGCAGGCACTAGGGGTGCACTCGTGAGCACCCCCCACTGGGGGTAGAGAGCAATGGGGAGGGAGCGAGCCAGCAGCACTGGGTGGAGAGCCCCCCCCCCCCCCAGGGCCAGGCAGTAGGAGGTGGCGCTAGGGGCTTGTCACCCCCCACAGTTCCCTTCGTGGGGCATGCAGCAGGGCCCCAGTCACGGCAGGTAGTAACAGTAATGTCCTGTTCTACATGGTTGCGCTTGGCTTCTGTGCTCCACCCCAGAGCACGCTGCATCGCAGAGCTGCCTCCCACGATGCAGCTGTTTCTCTTCCCTCTGGAGGTCTGTGTGTCGAGACTGACACAGCTCGCTTTGCACCCCACACCCCCTACAAAACCCCCCGCATGCGCCCCTCCCCCACCACTGGCTGATGTCTCCCCCCTCCCCGCAGTGGCACCTTTGCCTATCCCCCTTCCTCTGCCCAGATCACCCCCTGCCTGGCACATCTCTGCTCCACTTCTCTCCGTAATGAGGTCAGTGAGTCAGGAGCAGCACCAAGGCCCATGGGAGACGCACAGAGGGGCTGGGGCAATCTACTGCTATAGGACGGCCTAGCACCTCTGCTGAGGTGTGGGATTCACCTCTAGAGCCTCTTGAGGCAGAGATGGGGGAGGCGGGGGGAGTATGAGATTTTATCAAGGCTCCTTGAGACAGACAGACCGAGTGGCTCCCTCTGCTCCTGCCCGATGGTCTCACCACTCAGGGGGTTCCCCCAAGTCCCGACCTGAGGCCAGACATAAGCTGATGTAAATCAGGAGAGACTCATTACAGTCAATATGGCTGCGTGGGTGTCAGATCAGATCTTTGGCAGGCAGCTACAGAGCCCAGAGTTCTATTCCTGGTTGGAGGACTGGAGTGGGGGGATGGTTAGAGCAGGGGAGGCTGGGAGTCAGGACTCCTGGGTTCTATCCCCAGCTCTGGGAGGGGAGTGGGACTAGAAGGTTAGAGCAGGGAAGTCAGGACTCCTGGGTTCTATTCCCACCCTTGGCGAGTGATGTCTAATTAGAGCAGGGGAAAGAGGAGACAGGACTCCTGGATTCTATTCCCCACCCCAAGAAGTGAGGATCTAGTGGTTGTGGGTGGGGAAAGAGAAGGGATCCAGGACTCCTGCGTTCTCATGCCAACTCCAATTTGCTCTGCAAGACACTTGCTTGCTCTGTGCCTCAGTTTCCCCATCTGTTAAGTTGGGGAAAGTGATACTGCTCCACTTTGCAAAGTGCTCGGAGACCTCTAGCTGATGATAACAAGTATCTTCCTTATCCCCAGCCCCCACTTTCCCCCAATTTCTCCTTCCTTGCTCCGCTGAGGCCCGACAACAGAATAACTCTGACCCAACAAGAGACTTTCCCGGGAGTGAATTTCCAGCCCTGCCCATGCTGGGTGGGGATGGGGTGGATCACAGGGGTGGAAGGAACAGGGGAAGGGGAGGAGTAGCCCCAGGGATTCCCCCCTCCCCACACTGCGCCCCTGGCGGGTGTAGCACAGTGGGGCCCGATCCTGCATGGAAACATGGCAACGAAAGCAGGATCGGACCCCAGTGCTGCAGCCTCAGGCGAGGGGACATGTGTGGGAGGTGAATGAGCCCCGTGTTGGGCAGGGCAGAGAGCCTGGTTCTCACGCCCACCTGGGGCTTGGTGGGGAGCAGCATGCGGGGGAGATTAGGGGGGAAAGTCTGGAGGCTGATGCCTGCTCTGGGAGCTGCTGCCATAGCCTGAGCTGGAGCGGGGGCTGCACATGGCAGCCGTGACCTAGAAACCTTCTTTCCCGCACACAGGATCCCGCTGCCCCCGCAAAGCCCCAGATGGGCCTGGAACTGGCAGGGCTAGTGGTGGGGAGAGCGCCCTGGGATTCCCTCCCCACCCCCTTCCCCAGCCCTCCCCCCATCCTTCTCCCATACCCTCACCTCCCTGTCCCTGACTCTTTCCTCCCCCACTCTATACCACATCTCTCCCTATTCCCCCACCAGTCCCTGCCCCTCTCTGCAGTCCCCCCCCTTGTTAACACAGCAGCTGTGAGCCTGGATAATGTCCGTGGGCCTTTCCTGCCCTACACCCCCTGGCAGCTGGGGTTTTGGGGAGCTCTTGAGGCTGCTGCTCAGTCTTGGGGTTTAGTTCCTGATTCCCCCCACCTGCCTGTGAGGATCAGGCCCAAGGGAGGCGAGATCCCCGGGCTGTTTGCTCACCCTTAGGCTCTACTTTGCCTTTGTGTGCCCCTCTGCCCTGCACTCTGGACCAGTGAGCAAGCTTTATCTGACAGGCGGGACCCAGGAGCCTGGCCCCTGCTGCCCCCAGCCCCTGACTAGTGGTTGGACGGGTGCGCAGGACTCATGCATTTGGGTGTTGATGGTGCTGAGATCCAGGGAGCTGGTTCTCACACGTTCCTGACCCAAACCAGCAGAGAGCCAGAACCATCGGGGAGGGGAGGAGGGAAGCCGGGGGAGCCAAGAGTCCCAGTGAAGAGGTCCAGGTTGGGAACCTCTGGTCATAGTCCCAGTCCACTTCCCTGGTTCTGATTCTGGTCCCAGTCCCGACCCATCTCCACGGCTCAAGTTCGAGCCCTAATCCCGGTCCGGCCCATCTCTGCAGTTCTGGTGCTAATCCAAGCCCACCTCCATGGATCTGGGTGTGGTCCCAACCCCAATCCTGATCCTTCTCCATCGTTCTGGTGCTGATCCAAGCACACCTCCATGGATCTGGGTCTGGTCTCGGCCCATCTCTTGGTCTCTCCACCACCCCTTCACACCACACCCCTCCTCCCGGCCATTCTTAGCACGCTAATGCTGAGGAGCCATTTCAAAGTCTAACAAATACATCATGAGCGGATGGGAGAAGCTCGAGCCATTAATCACAGCCTGGCCCTGGCATCCCCCCACACCACTTCCCCCCCCTTCCTCAGAGCCATAAATCAGCCCCCAGCACAGAGCTCCCATTTATCAGCTGGGGTAGCTGCTGACTGGCCAGAGCAGCAGGGAGGCAGCTATGGCTGCCTCAGGGGGAGGGGGGGTCCCGGCCGCAGGGGGGCAGTGCCCTGGCCTTTCGCCTCAAGCCACCTCCTCCATCCCCTGCTAGATTCCTTTGTGGGTCTCCTGGGGAAAGGGCGGTTTGACGGCATATCAGAAACAGTCAGCACAATTCAGAGAGTCTGCACAAGAGAGAACCACGGCCAGGATAAAAGGGCGGGGGGCTGCAGGTTGGGATTGAGGGGCACTGGCAGAGGGGATGTGGGGGGGAGCCCAGGGCTGGGACCTCAGGTGGGGCTGCGCGTCGGGATTGACGGGCACTGGCAGAGGGGATGTGGAGGGGAGCCCAGGGCTGGGATTGCAGGTGGGGCTGCGGGTCAGGAGGGAGGGGCACTGGCAGAGGGGATGTGGGGGGGAGCCCAGGGCTGGGATCGCAGGTGGGGCTGCGGGTCGGGAGGGAGGGGCACTGGCAGAGGGGATGTGGGGGGGAGCCCAAGGCTGGGATCGCAGGTGGGGCTGCGCGTCGGGAGGGAGGGGCACTGGCAGAGGGGATGTGGAGGGGAGCCCAGGGCTGGGATCACAGGTGGGGCTGCGGGTCGGGAGGGAAGGGCACTGGCAGAGGGGATGTGGGGGGGAGCCCAGGGCTGGGACCGCAGGTGGGGCTGCGGGTCGGGATTGACGGGCACTGGCAGAGGGGATGTGGGGGGGAACCCAGGGCTGGGATCGCAGGTGGGGCTGCGGGTCGGGAGGGAGGGGCACTGGCAAAGGGGATGTGGGGGGGAGCCCAGGGCTGGGATCGCAGGTGGGGCTGCGGGTCGGGAGGGAGGGGCACTGGCAGAGGGGATGTGGTGGGGAGCCCAGGGCTGGGATCGCAGGTGGGGCTGCGGGTCGGGAGGGAGGGGCACTGGCAGAGGGGATGTGGGGGGGAGCCCAAGGCTGGGATCACAGGTGGGGCTGCGCGTCGGGAGGGAGGGGCACTGGCAGAGGGGATGTGGAGGGGAGCCCAGGGCTGGGATCGCAGGTGGGGCTGCGGGTCGGGATTGACGGGCACTGGCAGAGGGGATGTGGGGGGGAGCCCAGGGCTGGGACCGCAGGTGGGGCTGCGGGTCGGGATTGACGGGCACTGGCAGAGGGGATGTGGGGGGGAGCCCAAGGCTGGGACCGCAGGTGGGGCTGCGGGTCGGGATTGACGGGCACTGGCAGAGGGGATGTGGGGGGGAGCCCAGGGCTGGGACCGCAGGTGGGGCTGCGGGTCGGGATTGACGGGCACTGGCAGAGGGGATGTGGAGGGGAGCCCAGGGCTGGGATCGCAGGTGGGGCTGTGGGTCGGGAGGGAGGGGCACTGGCAGAGGGGATGTGGAGGGGAGCCCAGGGCTGGGATCGCAGGTGGGGCTGCGGGTCGGGAGGGAGGGGCACTGGCAGAGGGGATGTGGGGGGGAGCCCAGGGCTGGGATCACAGGTGGGGCTGCCGGTTGGGAGGGAGGGGCACTGGCAGAGGGGATGTGGGGGGGAGCCCAGGGCTGGGATCGCAGGTGGGGCTGCGGGTCGGGATTGACGGGCACTGGCAGAGGGGATGTGGGGGGGAGCCCAGGGCTGGGATCGCAGGTGGGGCTGCGGGTCGGGATTGACGGGCACTGGCAGAGGGGATGTGGGGGGGAGCCCAGGGCTGGGACCGCAGGTGGGGCTGCGGGTCGGGAGGGAGGGGCACTGGCAGAGGGGATGTGGAGGGGAGCCCAGGGCTGGGACCGCAGGTGGGGCTGCGGGTCGGGATTGACGGGCACTGGCAGAGGGGATGTGGGGGGGAGCCCAGGGCTGGGACCGCAGGTGGGGCTGCGGGTCGGGATTGACGGGCACTGGCAAAGGGGATGTGGGGGGGAGCCCAGGGCTGGGATCGCAGGTGGGGCTGCGGGTCGGGAGGGAGGGGCACTGGCAGAGGGGATGTGGGGGGGAGCCCAGGGCTGGGATCACAGGTGGGGCTGCGGGTTGGGAGGGAGGGGCACTGGCAGAGGGGATGTGGGGGGGAGCCCAGGGCTGGGATCACAGGTGGGGCTGCGGGTTGGGAGGGAGGGGCACTGGCAGAGGGGATGTGGGGGGGAGCCCAGGGCTGGGACCGCAGGTGGGGTAGACTCTCGGGCAGGGTAAGCAGGGAGGCGGCGGGGGGCGGGGGGCCGGGGGCGGGGCGGGGGGAGGGCCGGGGCCGGGGGCGGGGGGCCGGGCCCCCTGCGCTCACCGTCGCGGGACATGCCCACGGCCAGGCACTTCTTGAAGCGGCAGTGCTGGCAGCGGTTTCGGTTCATGCGCATGATCATGCAGTTCTCGTTCTTCACGCACATCTTGTAGTTGATGTTCTGCTGGATGCTGCGGCGGAAGAAGCCCTGGAGGGGGCCAGCGGGGAGAGGGGTCAGCGCCAGGCACCCCCCGCCCCTCTGTGCCCCCCCGCCCCGCAGGCTCGGGGTGGGGGGTGCTGGCAACGAGCTCCCCTCTGAGCCGGGTCGCCCGGGGAGACGGCGCCACGGTGACGCCCCGGCTTGCAAGGAGGCGCCGCGCGTCCCCTTGGTCCCCCCCCCCTCCGCCCCCGAAGCCCCGCCCCTGGCCCCGCCTCCGCACCTTGCAGCCCTCGCAGGCGTGGACGCCGTAGTGGAAGCCGGAGGCGATGTCCCCGCACACCTTGCACAGCAGCACCATCCCGCCCGTCTCTGCAAGGGGGAGGGGGAGGGGTGAGCATCACACTCCTTCGGTCCCCTCCTGCCCACCCCACTGCAGCCTCCCCGACGGAGAGCGATGGGCGCTCCACCCCCTCCCTCCAACCATCTGCCCCGCCCCAGGGTCTCACCTGCCTCCCTCAGACCCATCCCCCTTCCCACTGCTGCCCAGAGTCACTAACTAGCCTCTCGGAGATGCCCCTGTTTCCAGCCAGACTAGGTTGCCAGCCCTACAGGACTGGGGACCCCCCAAAGAGGGGGTGCATGGTCCCAGATGTGTGTCAATTTGGTCCCTTGTGGCTTCATGTGAGAGTACCCTACCCCCCAGTATTCCTGCTGCTTTGGGTGGTCTAGTGGTTAGAGCAGGGGGGCTGGGCGTCAGGACTCCTGGGTTCTATCCACAGCTCTGGGAGAGGAGTGGTGTCTAGTGGTTAGAGCAGAGAGCCAGGGCATCAGGACTCCTGGATTCTACTGCTGAGTTGCTGTCCCTTCCCCTCTCTGTGCCTCAGTTTCCCCAGCTGGAGAAGGGGGATGATGACAGAGCGTGCCCTGGTCACTTACTAGAGAAGGTGCCGGTCACGCCGTTCTGCTTGGCCGTGGCAACTCTGCTCTGCGTGGGGGGAGACTGGCCCTTGCTGGGGTACCTGACCCCCTCCGGGAACTGGAAGGCCACCTTAGGCGAGGATGGCGAGCTGGAATCCTGCGGCTTGATGGCCCCGATCTCAGTCAGCGTCAGCTCCTCCAGCGATGAGGGCAGGGAGTGCTGCGGGGAGGGCACCAGGTAGCCGCTGGGTGGGCTGCCCGGGGTGGGGCTGGAGCCGGCCGTGGAGCCCACGTAGAGGATCACGCTGCCTGGGGGAGACAGAGCAGTGCGGGGGAGGTCAGATGGGGATCTTGGCTTGAGTCTTGCTGCAGAAAACAGCAGGAAGCAACAGCTGGGATAGAGGGTACTCAGGATCTGCAGCCTCCAGTAGGGGCAGGGGAACTGCATCGGGGGACGCAGGCCGGCGTCCATCCCCCAGGGCTCAGGCCTGCCAGGGTTTAATCTTGGAGGGCACACAGGTGTTTTCCTGCCTGGCTAGTGTAATGGGAGAGGGGGGAAAAAGAACAGGGGGCAGGGCAAATGAAATGGGAGGATGAAAAATGAAAGACATGGAGACACAGGGCAGGGAGAAATCTGTGCAACTGACGAACTCCATCACCTCCGAACCCCTGCACAGACTCAGGGTCCCTTCCCTTCCCTTGGCAACAGACAGCTGGAGGGGACAGGACCAGGGAGCAGCTACAGCCCACCTGGCTGGGAGATGGGGAGATCAGAGCCCCCCCTGGAGCTCGCCCAGTGTCTCACGTGGAGCTGCAGCGTGTGGGGGGGGGGAGGAGGAACAGTGTCCGCCTGCGTACACCAACTCACACACACGTACACACAGTCGCCGGGCAGCCCTGAGATGAGGCTGCGGGGAATGTGGGGCAGTGAGGCACGTGCTGCAGAAAGTAGGGCAAAGAAACAGATGACAAAATGCAAACCCGGCTCATCCTGCTGGGAGCCGGCCCAGGGGTCTGAGGGTACAGCAGGGGTCATGCCAAGATTCCCAGGGACGCTGGCATGTGGAGCTGCCCGGGGCGGGGGGGTGGGGGTGGGGGGACGCCAGCTGCCTCGATTCCATCTCTCTGCGGGCCCAGTTCTGAGCGAGAGCTTTGAGCCAAATCCAGGTCGGACACTCAGCCCCCGTCCATGCCCCTCAGTCCCCACCTGTACTGGCAGAGGGAGCGTGGGGGGAGCCCTCCTGCCATCCCAGTTCTGCCTTTTGCATTAGCAGAGGCCCCTCCGCCCTCAGTCACAGCAAACTGCCTGAAGATTGTGTGGAGGGCGCCCACGGAGGCGTAGAGGAGACCTCGCCCCCTTGTGCATGTGGGCACCCACATGCACGCATGTTCCTGGTGACCTATATCAGGAAAATAGCTGCTCTCGACTCGAAGATCTCAGCGGGAACCGGTTCCCCCACAGTGGGAACCGTCACACATTCCTTTAAACCCGCCCGCACCCAAAATAAGCGCTCCCCGCCCCTCCCGGTATTTTCTGGGGTTGTGCCTGTGATTTTAAGAAGGCCCCGATCCGGTCTTTTAACCTGGCAGGCGCTGCCCGGACTCAACCCCCGGCAGCCCAAATTCCAGCTCAGAGCAAATATTTACAGCCGAGCCCCGCCTGCCCCCTGAAAATGGTGGGGTGAAACTCAGAGAGGCCCTGTGCTGCAGCAGCGGGTTGCCAGGCGGGATGGGAGGAGGCGCCAGGCTAAGCCAGCTGGGGGATTTGCCCCTTTCGTGCCACCTGCTCCATTCGGCCTGGGGGCAGAGAGAGATCAGGCTGCCGTCGGGCTCTGCTCTCACCATGCCCCCGGGGAGTGGCATGCCCTGGCACCCAGGTAACACAGCCACAGGGCCTGAGGAATACGTTCATAACAGCCACATGGGCCAGCCGCTTTCTCTCCCCCCGCTCAGCCTGCCAGTGCCCACCACTCCACAGCAAGACTCCAACCCAGTTACTTTCGGCAGGGCAGGAAAGTGCAGGCAGCCTGTCAATAGTTCTCTCTTACCTGACACCCACAGCGCCCCCTGCTGGGAGGGGCTGGGACTGGTGTCCCCAGGAGCGCCTCGACCCCGGCCAGCGCTCCTGCCCCGCTCCCTACAGCGCCCCCTGCTGGGAGGGGCTGGGACTGGAGTAGCCCAGTGCAAATTTTTAAACGCCCCCCCCTTCCTCATGTATAGTTGATTAAAATCCAAGCTGGCAGCAGAAATGAGAGGATTGACACCCCTCTCTCTAGCTAACAGAGGGACGGACAGACAGATGATGCCGGGGATGTGGGGTCAGGGGTAGGAGTGAGCACAACAGGAGGGAGGCAGAAGGGGTCAGGACAGGGGGACAGGAAGCAGAAGGGGGCACAATCAGGGCAGGGCATAGATGGCACAATGGGGGCAGAGGGGGCACAACCGGGGCAGGGGGTTGGGAGAGAGCACACCAGGGGGCAGGCGGCAGAAGGAAGGGGCAGGGGCAGGAGAGGGCACAAGGGAGGGCTAGGGGGTAGGAGAGGGCATGCCGGGGGGCAGGAGGCAGAAGGGAGGGGCGGGGGTAGGACAGGGCACAAGGGAGGGCTAGGGGGCAGGAGGCAGAAGGGAGGGGCAGGGGGTAGGACAGGGCACAAGGGAGGGGCGGGGGGGTAGGACAGGGCACGCTGGGGGGCAGGGGGCAGAAGGGAGGGGCAGGGGTAGGGCAGGGCACAAGGGAGAGCTAGGGGGTAGGAGAGGGCACGCCGGGGAGCAGGGGGCAGAAAGGAGGGGCAGGGGGTAGGACAGGGCACAAGGGAGGGCTAGGGGGTAGGAGAGGGCACGCTGGGGGGCAGGGGGCAGAAGGGAGGGGCAGGGGTAGGACAGGGCATGAGGGAGGGGTAGGGGGTAGGAGAGGGCACGCCGTGGGTCGGGGGCAGAAGGGAGGGGCATGGGTAGGATAGAGCACGAGGGAGAGGTAGGGGGTAGGAGAGGGCATGCCAGGGGGCAGGGGGCAGAAGGGAGGGGCAGGAGTAGGGCAGGGCACAAGGGAGAGCTAGGGGGTAGTAGAGGGCATGCTGGGGGGTGGGGGGCAGAAGGGAGGGGCAGGGGTAGGACAGGGCACAAGGGAGGGCTAGGGGGTAGGAGAGGGCATGGTGGGGGCAGAAGGGAGGGGTAGGGGTAGGAGAGGGCACAAGGGAGGGCTAGGGGGTAGGAGAGGGCACGCCGGGGGGCGGGGGCAGAATGGAGGGGTAGGGGTAGGAGAGGGCACAAGGGAGGGCTAGGGGGTAGGAGAGGGCATGGTGGGGGCAGAAGGGAGGGGCAGGGGGTAGGAGAGGGCACAAGGGAGGGCTAGGGGGTAGGAGAGGGCACGCCAGGGGGCGGGGGCAGAATGGAGGGGTAGGGGTAGGAGAGGGCACAAGGGAGGGCTAGGGGGTAGGAGAGGGCACGCCGTGGGTCGGGGGCAGAAGGGAGGGGTAGGGGTAGGAGAGGGCACAAGGGAGGGCTAGGGGGTAGGAGAGGGCACGCCGGGGGGCGGGGGCAGAAGGGAGGGGTAGGGGTAGGAGAGGGCACAAGGGAGGGCTGGGGGTAGGAGAGGGCACGCCGGGGCGGGGGGGGGGGCAGCAGACGATCAGGCCAAAGGGGCAGGAGAGGACACGGCCGCCCCCCCTCAATCAGGTCACGGCTCGCACGTGTCCGCCCGGGGCGCGGTGCCGGGAACAGCAGCGGGCGGGCGCCGCGCCAGCCCCAGCCGCAGCCCCGGGGACACCTGACCGGCTGCTCACATGGCTGCGGCGGCCCGGGGCGCTCGGGCGGGGGGGCGCGATGGCTCGGGGCGATGGCGATGGGCGGGGAGGGGGGGCAGCCTCTTTCAGACGCCCCTAAACTCCGAATGTGGGGTGGGGGGGTAGCGGCAAAAGTGCCCCCCTGCGAAGGGGGCTCGGCTGGGCCGATCGACAGACCGACAGACCTCAGGGGGTTGCATCTCAAAGCTACCCGCCCTCTCCCACACCCCCTTCCACTGTGCCGAGAGGGGGAAGGGAACAGAACCCAGGAGTCCTGGCTGTCAGCCCCTCCCCCAACCACTAGACCCCACTCCCTTCTGGAGCCCTGCACAGAACCCAGGAGTCCTGGCTGCCCTTTGTCTGCCCTAACCGCTACCCCTACTCCCAGAACTGGGAACAGAACCCAGGCGTCCTGGCTCCTGGGCACCCCCACCCACGCTAACCACTAGTCCCCACTCCCCTCCCTGTTCTGGGACCAGAACCTGGCTGTCCACTCCCAGACCAAAAATTAACCCTTTAAGGTTTTCTAGCGGGCTAATGCAAACAGTTGGGGGTGGACAGGAGGTCTGCCCCCACCCTGCAGTGCCAGGGGTTAACCATTACCACGCTGGGGTTTTGCAGCCTGGCAGCCAGGCGGATGCTCCTGCCCGCGCCTGGCCCTGTCGTTCATCCAAAATCTTGAAAATGCTTTAAACATTTATTTTTGAGCAAGGTGTAAATTTCCCTGCTCCCCTTCGGTTTGGGTCTGTCCGTCGCTTGGTGCCAAGGCCCAGCAGTGGGTCCAGTCTATATCTGGCCGAGGGACAGGAGCTGGGACTGTCAGCCTGCCGGAGTTAACTCCTTTTGCAAAGCCGGGTGGTGGGTTTCTTACATCTTAAATCCAACTGCAGGTTTGGTTCCAGACCCAGCTGCTGGGTTTCAGCTTCGGATCTGGAACCAGAACCAGCTGTCGGGTTCTGAGTTTGGCTCCGGACCCAGGTTGGGATGCAGATGTTGGGTGCTGGGATGAGATCTGGACCCAGCAGTTCCGTTCAGGGTCCCTTCCATGCTGGCCCAAGGACTCTGCCCAGGGCTTTTCTCTAAGGCGGAGATGCTGGTGTGTGCCAAGGTTTGGAAGTCTTAATGGACTGCTGGGAGGAAGTGGGGGGACTGCTGGGCGGAAGTGGGGGGCTGCTGGGGGGAAGTAGGGGGACTGCTGGAGCCCTGGCTCCCATGACCCATCAGCTGCTGGGTGCCCTGGACTCGTCTGATGGCCCTTAACAGAACGGGGCTTGTCCCATTGTGGGGGCACCCTCCCCCCCTTGACAGGTCCTTGCTGTTGCAGCCGGCAGACAGACCAACAAATTGCCCTGCGCCTGGTGCTTCCTGCTTCCCGACCATGGCCCCTTCCAAAGGGGGTTAGAGCCCCACTGGGTGGTTGGCACCCCTGGGCAATGCACAAGCAGCCTATAATTCAGCTCTCTCCTCCTCTATGGGCCAAAAACTTGCCCCCTGGCTCTGGATCCTCTTGAAGGCGAGGTCTGGATTTGACAACCTTGGATCTGAACTCGCCCCAATGGTTTGGGTTCAAGGTCAGGTACAGACAGGGGCCTGTTTTCCTGTTCGGATGCTGCTGGCATCTTATGGGAACAGTGGCTGGGCCGGGAATGTTGGGGGATTGGGATCCCCAAAGGGCAGCTTGCAAAACTGCATCACTCTCAGCCCACAGCCCTGGCCCCCATCCAACTGCAGGACCTTACACTGCGGGATCCCAAACCAGACACTGACCCAGTCCTGCAACTCACAGCTCCTGTTGATTTCCAGCACTGGGAATACAGGGGAAGCCCAGAATGGCACATTCCCTCTTCAGATTTAGATCCATTTCCCCTTAGACCTCTCAGTCAATTTCTCTTTGATAAATGCGCCACTATTTACATTAGGATGGCATGTAGAGACCCCAGTGGAGATCAGGGCCCTATTGTGCTGGCCACTGCACAGACAGAGTGAGGGGCTCCCTGCCCCCAAAAGTGCCCAGTCTAAATAGACAAAGGGTGGCAGAGGAAACAGATGCCAAGAGAGAGGAAGTGACTTGCCTAGAGGCTGGCAGTGGCAGAGCTGAAGAAGAGCCCAGCTGCCCTGAGTCCTAGTTCAGTACTCTAGCCACTAGACCACGCTGCCTAAAGGACACCAGCGCCTCTGAGTTTCCCTGGCTCTGTTTCGCCGCAGCCATTTGCAGCCCGGTTGGCACCTGCTGCCCCAGAGCGGTGAGTAGCACAATGGCGCCGTCCCAGCCTTGCTGACTTGACAATCTGACAAGGGGACCCGCTGCTTTCGGGAAAGGGGCACCGTGGAAAATAAAAAAATAAAACCCATCCCCACCGGGGGACTGATTTCAGCAGAGCTCCTGGAGCTGGGAAAGCAGCAGAGGTTAAGACGCCGCAGCGTGTGTTTCATGGGCACTGGGGGGCGGAGGAGAAGGGGGGAATCCATCATGAAGACACCTTCTCCTCGGCACTGCACTGGAAGCAGATGCTGCCTCCCGTACCTGGTGACCTGAATTCTCCTGACAAAGGCAAATCACACTGCACTCTCAAACATATTTACAAGGCATGTCACACTCCGCAGCTTCCCCAGCTCCCAGCAGCTGGGGGAGTCCTTCTGCATTTCACAGGCCGGGCCGGCTCACCACCAGCCGTTTGCAGCGTTTAAACCCCATTATCCTCTCTCTCCAGACACGGGAAGCACGTTTTTGAGTTTTTTGGGGGTTTTTTGGTGCTTGGCTTTCGGAGTTATTTAGAGGCTGAATCCAAGCTGGCCTTTGCAGTCCCACACGTGTCTCTTAAACACTCCCCGCCTCCCCCGGCAATCTGTCCAGAACTGCAGCCAAATACCAAATACCAAAAAAAACCCCCAAAAAACCTCAGAAACAAATGTAGGTTCATGGGTAAACAAAGGGGGGGGTTGCTGACCCCTTTCTGACCCTGGCTCCGCTGATTTCGGGTGCCCCAAAATTGCTGACTGCCTGAGTTTTTAGAGGTGCTGAGGATCCCACAATTCCAGCTGAAGTCAAGCGGGTGGCAGCCCTGAAAATCAGCCCCGCTCCCCGCCATAGTGTCCCTTCTGCCTGTGTGTTTTCCACACTGGGGAAGCCTGGGACTAGAGGCCTATTCTTCATGCCAGCGTGTGGGGGTTTCACACACCGCCGTGACTCTGCAAGATCGTGATGTCTGTCACTGATTTGGAGCAAGAAAGTGGGTCAGTTTCACCCACAGTAAAATAACTTGTCGCATCGGGCAACTGAGGGTCAGATCTTGGGTTCCCAGCTTGGGACGCCTCGCTGGAGCAAGACAGGACATTTGGAGCGGTAACTCCAGGGCCCCGGAGTTCGTAAGGGACGTGTGTCGGATCTGGGGTTCCTGACCCCAGCAGAAGCCAAGACACAACCTGGCTCTTCAGTCCTATCTGTCCCCTGCCCCCTCCTTCCCATGTCACCTAGGTGCTGCAGGGGATTGGGATGCAGGTGATTTCCCTCTGCCCCTCCAGACAGGCTGCTGCAGCCGGGGTTACACAAAGGGTGTTAACTTCCTTGGCTTGTATAGCTCCTCACTAATGTGGTTTAACCTTTACACTGTGACAGTGCCCAGAAGCCTCTGCCAATTCAGGCCCCCTCATACTGGGCCCAGACCAGAACAACCCGGGATTTCAGGGCGTTGAAAATCCAGCTCCAAATTTCTTGCTTGGCACAAGGCTCCATTTGCAACCGTCTCGGGTGCCTGAGCTCTAAGCAACTTCCTGCAAAAAGAGGACAAGCTGGGGCCCCCGGGGGGTGGGAAACAGCCCTCCTCTCCCCCGGCAAGATGGGATGCTGCATCCCTGCGTATGGTAAAGTGTAAATAAATGAGATTACCCAGAAAGGGAACACGCGTCTAGTAAAGGACTTAGCTGCGCTGCCAGGAGACACTAGCTACTCGTGCGGGGTTTAATCTTCCAGCACGTTCCTTCACCAGTGGAGCGAGGGGCGGGGGAGGAAACTGCCTCGCGCTTTTTTTGGCTTAAGTAGGTTACGCAAATCGGAGTGCATCTGCGGGCTGGCGGGAGCTTCCGATCAGGCGCGAATCTGGGAGCAGAGACAGCAGGGAAAGCGAGCCCCACAGAGCTCGAGTGTCCGGCGTCAGGGGGAGAAGGGCAGGCAGCAAGGATCGCCCACTCTCAGGGGCTGGGGCTGGCTTAGATCTGGGCGAGAGAATCCCTGTATAAACAGCTGCCATGCTCCAGCCCAGAGGTGGCTGCATCTCAGCAGTGGGGGAGTGAGCCCCTGGTTGTCTTTTTGTTCTCTCTGTGCAGGGTCCTGCTCTGTGCCTGGGACTCTTGAGCACATCTGCACTATGATAACGAATAATAATAATCAGGAGCACAGTAGTTCAATGACTCTCCCTCCCTAGTCTGACTACTTCCACAGCCCCATCACCAAAATCTCCAACCATCTATGGCTGGAGTTTCTAAACCAGCCAAAGGCCAGGATTCCCATGGGGTCAATTCGCAGAGAGGCATTGATTTTTTCCAGAGAGCCCCGCACGCAGCAGCTGGGACAAAATCAGGGCCAGATTCTCCAGCATCCAACACACCCGAGATGCAGCCACTTGCATCAGTGCCTAAATTGGAGCTAAAATTCTGGCCTCCTAGCCTCTGGCTTGCTTGATGCTGGGGAGCTTCCCCTCCCCCCAGCTTACAGATCCAGGGGTCCTGTGGGAAGCCCCAACGCAGCCTGCATCCTCTCACTCCCAGCTGAGCTGTGTGTTGATTTTAACCAGCCAATGTCTTGCTTTTGGGGAGACTTTCCTTCCAAGACAGATGAGTGGAGAACCCCGCTTTACCAAGGGGGGAGCAGCAAAAGCCAGCAGCTGAGCTGACTGCTCTGCCTTGGCTTCCAAGTTCGGCAGCCCCCTGCCACAAAAGGAAAGGCTCCTTTCCTTTGAGCAACTGGGGAGCCCACTCTGCAGGGGTGCCTGACCGTGCTGGATTTACAAGGAGGTAGGAGAGGTTGGTGTGTGGGTGAGGAGGGTCAGGGACAGGATGGGGGGGTCTCTGGAGAATTGAGTGGGGAGCCACTGTACAGAGCGACCCCCTTGCACATGAGCAGATGGGGGTAATGATAAATGGAGGAACAGAGTTCCCCATTTTGGACCCAGATCTGCGTTCTGGTTCTGCCTGTCATGGAAGTCGGGGTGGGGGACCCCATCCCCTCCACCACTACCCCCACCCCAAGCTTTGGGGAAGGGGCTGCAAACATAATCCGATCTGGGGCCCTCAAAGCACTTTACTCAGGTCCCCAGGCGAGTAGCCTTATCCTTGCTTTTCAGAGAGGGAAACTGAGGCACAGACGGAGCCACTAGCAAAGCTGACAAGAGCCAGCATCCCAGTCCAGTGCTCTGTGCAATGGGCCCGGATGCTCCCAATTTTGGCTGTAGTTTTTTGTGGTTCGTGGCCATAGCAACGAACGAAAAAGCTGTTCGGAGGGGCTGTTTTAAGGCCTGCTGGGCCCTTAGGGGAAGGCATGGAAGCAACGGAGAACCAGACTGCTCCCCCTGGAAAGACAGATTCCCTCAGCCGCTGATATTTGTTCTCCAGCAAAAGAGGTGCAGATTTTGAGGCCAGAAGGCACCACTTTGATAATCTAATCTGGTCCTCTGTGTAGTCCAACCCAGAGACCGTCCCCCAGCCACCCCTGCATGGCCCGGGCAAGAGACACCTCCCCACAAGGATCCCTCCATGGCCCAGGCCAGAGACCCTCCCCCTGTGATCCCTGTGTCCTGCCCATATCTTGGGGTTGAGCTAGGGCATATGTTTTGATGCCCGGGCCAGAGCCAGGTGCGTCTCCTTGGCCAGCAGGAACCAGGCAAGAGGCAACCCCTCCCCTTCGCCTTGGAGAAAAGAGGGCTTTTCCAGTTGCCATGCAAACGAGACAGCCTAACGAACTGCAACCCCCCCCCCCCCGCTTTTTTTTTCTCTAGGGCCAGCTTCCTATTCATTTTCAAGCTGGTTTCAGCCTCCCTGGCACCTGGGTGCCCCGCCGACGTCTGCAGACAAGCAGCAGAGAGCAAATTAGGTCAATGTCACTGTGACGGTGGACAAGATATATGAGGTGACGCAGCCTCTGGGTCAGGGACTGGGGGTGGGGGGGGTGGCAGCCCAGAACTAACCCCCGACCCTTGTGCATACACCCCACCGTCACCCCACTAGCTGGATAGCTCCAGGAGGGGAGACAAGCCCCCCACGCTCCGGTGGCACAATGAAAGAGCCCTGAAACAAAGAGTGCATCGAAATCCCGGCCGAGATAACAATCAAGCCATCTGCTTTCCTCCAGCCCCAGCTCAGCTTTGGGGGAAAAATCACCCCGCTGCTCAGGCAACCTTTAGTGTCCCCTTGGAGATATTTGTTTCAAGCACTGGCTCCCACTCCCGCCGCCCCGCACGTTCCCCTAATTAACGTGCTGATTAGTGAACGAGGAGAACATTCTGGGTGCTTCAAGGGAGACCTGCCAACCTACCCAGGTTCTTTTTCGGTGTCTGGGCAGATGAATTACTACTCCTTTCAACTACGAGCAGGGAGGGACAGCTCTTGGTGTCTGCAAGCCAGGGTGATTGGCATGCAGGAGGCAAAGGGATTGGGCTGGTGGGCGCTGGTGCGCAATTCATCAGCGCTCAGGGGGGCAAGTGGATCTAGGGCCTCGCTGGGACTCAGGAGACCTGGCTTCTGGCCCCAGCCTTGCCACGGCCTTTCTCCGTGCCTCAGTTTCCCCTCCGTCTCTTTGTCTACGTAGATCTGGGGCAGGGGCTCTCTGTCTTGCTTAGAGTGTGCCAGGTATGGACAGGCCTGCCAGTAGATTTCAGATCCCGTCTTCCGTGAGCTTCCGCCACCAGCGGGAGAATAGGCATCTCCCAGGTGCTGGACAAAAAACAAAGCCACTAAACTGGGGAGCTGCCCGTAAGAATACTGCAGAGCTGAGCAGAGAGCGCATCCTGGCGCCAAAAACGCCTGGCTATTGGGGAACAGAAATGGGTCTTTTTGGCTCACGCCTGGGGAGGCATCTGGCACCGATCAAGACCCTGATCCTGCAATTTCATAGAATCATAGAATCATAGAATATAAGGGTTGGAAGGGACCCTAGAAGGTCATCTAGTCCAACCCCCTGCTCGAAGCAGGACCAATTCCCAGTTAAATCATCCCAGCCAGGGCTTTGTCAAGCCTGACCTTAAAAACCTCTAAGGAAGGAGATTCTACCACCTCCCTAGGTAACGCATTCCAGTGTTTCACCACCCTCTTAGTGAAAAAGTTTTTCCTAATATCCAATCTAAACCTCCCCCACTGCAGCTTGAGACCATTACTCCTCGTTCTGTCATCTGATACCATTGAGAACAGTCTAGAGCCATCCTCTTTGGAACCCCCTTTCAGGTAGTTGAAAGCAGCTATCAAATCCCCCCTCATTCTTCTCTTCTGCAGGCTAAACAATCCCAGCTCCCTCAGCCTCTCCTCATAACTCATGTGTTCCAGACCCCTAATCATTTTTGTTGCCTTATTCCCCTAATCATTTGTCCCTATTCAGCCTCTGTGCCTCATGTGTGCTTAAGTCCCACTGGATGTAGGTGCCTAACTCCCTTAGGCACTTCTAAGAATCCCAGCCCAGGCTCCCAGCAGCATCAGAAGACAGTATTGGATGGATAACCCAGAATCCGTCACTTTGGTTCTTCCAGAGGCCCGCTCAGGCATGCTCGTGATATCACCTGACACCCCCTCTCAAGAAATACCTGCACGTCCCCCCCTCACTGTCATGTGACAGGCTGCAGCAGACTCATCCAGGGGAGAGGCGCACTCTCAAGCCAAATAATCAAAGCCCCAGGATTAACCCTCAACTGTGCCCTGTAAGAATCCCAAATCCAGATTGTGGGCGAGGAATAGGCTGTGTGGGCACCCCTGCCTGCAGGGAGATGGACAATGTCTGGGCGCTGGGCATGTCCACTCGTCTCTGAATTGTCAGAGGCCCATTCTGATCCTTCCTTAAACCCTGGGGGCCGCTCGCCTGCGAGGCACCGTGCATGTAGGTCCCGGAAGGGAGGTGCAGAGCGGAGACTGAGAGCAAGAGGTGTTGCAGCACAGGGAGATTTGGCCTGAGACGCAGCAGACGACGAGGTTTGCAGCTAACCTCCAGGCGGCCATTTTTCTTCTCTCCAAACCCAGTTCCCCATGCGGGGCACAGGGCAGTGCAGTCCAGTGGGCTCATCTGGCACTGAGGGGTGCTCTAATGAGGACTGCCACTAGGGGGCACTCAGAACACTGGGAGGGATAGCTGCTGCTCCCAGTTTGCGCTTGTGTCGGGGTGCGGGATGCAGTCACCCCAGCAACGAGCACGGCCCTGGGATTTTACTTAGCAGTGTAGAGTGGTGCCCATCACCAAGGCATCTGGTACCACTACAAACCAACTGTCTTGACCCATCACAAACCAACTGCCTTGGTAAACAATCCCTATTAGGAAGGGTCAAGTCTGGTCTTACTGTAACACAGAGCAGGTCCTGCCCTGGGCAAGTCACTGCCTTTCTCTGTGCCTCAGTTTCCCCTCCCACTCTTTGTCTATTTAGATTTGGGGCAGGGTCTCTCTGTCTTGTTTAGAGTGCACCAGGTACGGACAGGTATGTCAGTAGATTTCAACTTCCATCTTCTATGAGCTCCTGCCACCAGTGGGCAAATGGGCATCTCCCACCTTCTTTAGGTCCCCATCACTGAACTATCCCCACCATACTGTCTGAGCACCTTACAATCCTTAACAGATTTAATGATCCCCACGAAGAAGGGCTGGGCCATCCCCATTCTACAGATGGAGAAACTGGGACACGGGGGATTAAGTGACATGCCCAAGGTCATCCGGCAAATCGGTTGCAGAGCTGGGCATTGAGCCCCACCCAACCCTCCCAAGTGCCACTCCAAGAGCTCTGACCTTCCTACCTCTTCCCACCCCCAGCAAGCGGAGCCTCCTTGGACAACAGTGAGTGTGACCTCAGCGGGCAGAGCAGCTGTGACTGGTCGGATAAGCACTTCCCCGGCTGCTGTGGAATGTGTCCAACACCTTGAACTTCACGTGACCCCAAGGAGAAGATTGGGGCCCTTAGCCTCCTAAACGAGATCCGCCTAAGCCAGGCTGGTGAGTTCAACACTCACGTTCCAGCTCGCCAGGATTTAATGACCTGGCTGGATGCTGGGAGCGCACACACTCACACCCACACACCCACCCTCCTGCGTGACATCCTCTGAGTCACCGGCAATCTTCCCCTAAGCGTGATTTACCCGGGAAGCCTCGGGCATGTACAGCTCAGCCGGAGCGAATTACGGTCAGCAGAAGACACAGCTGCCAGGGCTGTGCCCTGGCCACCAGGGGGAAGGGGGCAGGAGGCAAGAATAGCACACAGGCATGTTCAGGTGGCCCAGGTGGCCACTGGAGAGCAGGGGTGCTGAGAGCCATTGAACCAAACTGTAAACCCTGGATAGGATGGAAACCACTTCCAGCCGGGGCTGTGGCAGCCCCCCTAGCTCCAGCGCCTATGCTGGAGAGGGCCAAGCAACAGCTCTTGAGCTGCCAGTCCCAGCCCCGGGACTGGACAGACAGACAGAGCCACGAGTGGACAGCAAAAAGAGACAGCTAGGATCATATGGGACACAGAGGGTGCTTGATAGATAGATAGATAGATAGATAGATAGATAGATAGATAGATAGATAGATAGATAGATAGATAGATATTGGGCAGGGAGGGCGGATGTAGGGGGGATGGATGGACAGGTAGATATGGGCAAGGAGGGGGGATAGATAAGGGGATGGATGGACAGGTAGATATGGGCAGGGAGGGGGGATGGATGGACAGGTAGGTATGGGCAGGGAGGGGGGATGGATAAGGGGATGGATGGACAGGTAGATATGGGCAGGGAGGGGGGATGTATAAGGAGATGGATGGACAGTAGATATGGGCAGGGAGGGGGGATGGATGGACAGGTAGAGATGGGCAGGGAGGGGAGATGGATGGACAGGTAGAGATGGGCGGGGGGGATGGATAAGGGGATTGATGGACAGGTAGAGATGGGCAGGGAGGGGGGATGGATGGACAGGTAGAGATGGGCGGGGGGGATGGATAAGGGGATGGATGGACAGGTAGAGATGGGCAGGGAGGGGGGATGTATAAGGAGATGGATGGACAGTAGGTATGGGCGGGAGGGGGGATGGATACGGGGATGGATGGACAGGTAGATATGGGCAGGGAGGGGAAATGGATAAGGGGATTGATGGACAGGTAGAGATGGGCAGGGAGGGGAGATGGATGGACAGGTAGAGATGGGCGGGGGGGATGGATAAGGGGATTGATGGACAGGTAGAGATGGGCAGGGAGGGGGGATGGATGGACAGGTAGAGATGGGCGGGGGGGATGGATAAGGGGATGGATGGACAGGTAAAGATGGGCAGGGAGGGGGGATGTATAAGGAGATGGATGGACAGTAGATATGGGCAGGGAGGGGGGATGGATAAGGGGATGGATGGACAGGTAGATATGGGGAGGGCCCGGAGAAAATTGTGATTTTTTGCGGAAAATTCACGGCCGCATCCTTCGCATAAAACTGCTGCCGTGTCCCCCTGCACTGCTGCCATTTACTCTGGTGGCTGAAGACTTTGTCCTCCTCCTTTCTCCCGCTTGGTGCCCACCTGGGGCGGACTCAGTTGCTGGATGGTGCAGTTCCCTGCGTACCCCTACTTGACAGCCACCCGGGGCCTTCCGTACGACAGGATGTTACGAAGGTGATGTCGAAACGCAAACCAACTCCGCATGATGTCACCACATGGCACAGGGACCTCAAAGGACCAATGGGACCCAACTGTGACGTCAGGACAAGCACTGGTGTGACATCATCAAGATGCCAACGTGAGCTGGTGTGACATTGCCCGTGGCACAGTCGTCTCAAATCACTGCCTCGAAACACCGACGCGACCCAAGTGTGACATCACTGGGCAGCAGGGTGACATCCTCAAGATGCCAGCGTGCCCTGGCATGACCTCAAGACACCAATGTGACCCACCGTGATGTCACCACACTGCACGGTGACTTCACAAGATGCCACAATGACGTCATGTCCACATGCCATCGCGTGGATCCCTCTCACCCCACAGGAGCGATGCCAGGACCCGCAAACACTGTGGCGATCCCAGAAATGAGCATGAGGTGCCCTCAGCTGGTGCTGTGACATCTGGGATGGCAGCCGTTACGGGAGAGATTTTGATATTTCCGAGGGACCCGTTACACCTTAACGACCTCAATTGCTTCCCTCCACCCCCCCACCCCCCCAGTGCTGCAAGCTGCTTAGGAGCGATTTACACAGGAGGATGAAATGCAGGAAGAGGGGTTCCCTGCCCCAGGGGGGGGGGTCCCCGTGCCCCGGCACACAGAGAGAGGAGCCCCCAGGTGAACTCTGGTTACAAGGCACAGGGCAGCAGCTTCCGCCAAGGGGCTACTGGAGGGGCAGGGGTAGAACTGCACTGTATTATCCCCACTTCCCACGGGCATATCCTGCCCTCGATCAATGCCAGTGCCAATCCGGAGTCGCGCCACCCACATCAGTCCTGGAAATGAGAGAGGTGACTCCCCCCCCCCACACACACTATCCCAAGCACCCGCTTGAAATCCCAACCCGCACCTCAGTCGACCCCAAACTCCCCATTAGTAGGTCAATGCCATGCCTCCCACGTCACACGCCCAATCCCCAGCTCGCCAGGGGCCATCCTCTTGCCACCCTCCCGAGAGCCGGCCCATGTCTGCAGGGACCTGGTGTCACACACCTTGCTTTGTGCCGGTCCCACGGGGAGAAGCGCTGGAGACAGGTTAGAGGAGGATTGCAGGCTCTCTCCCATCAGACAGAACGCACCACCGATTCGCATCCTCCCTCTGCCTCTAGGGAACCATCCCCCCCCCCGCCCCAGGCTCAGCGCCTCCCCTGGAGCCCACCCCCAGGGCCCCCCCAAACGAAGCCTCCCCTCTAAGCTTTAACCCTTCGTGCTTTCCAGCCGTGCAAAAAAAAAGAAAAGAAAAGAAGAAAGATACTGCCAGTTTACAAATTCCAGCCTCTGAAAAGTCCGCCTGCCTCTCTCCCCCCCCCCCCCCGCAAGTGGGTTTTGTGGGGAGAAGGGAAATAAAGCAAAGCGGGCGGGGGGGGGGCGGATTCTGATTTAGCTGCAGCAGAGAGAAAGTAGCTTATTTGTCAGCCAGCCCATTCTGGAAGCTGCAAGAGAATCCTTGAAATAAACACAGCACCGATGAGCTCCCCAGGTGCGTCAGCAATTTGTCTGACCCCCCCCCGCCCCCTCCCCGACACACACACACACAAATCCCGGGCCAGCCCCGGGTCCCCACGGCAATCCGTGACCGCGATGCTTCCGAGTGTGCAGATCAGAAAGGCCGTGCTCTTACCAGGGCTGTTATCCATGGTGATCTCTGTCTGGCTCGTCCTTAATTTCACCCGGGCCCCTTTCGGGGAGGCAGGCAGGAGTGTGAGGGGGCTGTGTGTGGGGGGCGGTGGTGGCGAGGGCGGGGGGGTTGTCTTTGGCCACCCGGCTTCCTCCTCCGCGGCTCCTCCGGGCGTATTCGCTCCCGAGCCGCCAGCTGCCCAAATGCCTTTAGATTCCACAAGGCAGCCCCGGCTGCCGATTGCGGCTTCCACGTGCTCCTAACTGGGGCTGGAGCTTTCTCCGCGTCTACATGGGCGAGGGTGGCTGGTTCACTCGGGGATTAGCAAGCGCTCGTTTCCTAGCCAGGCGGGGTTGCGGGGGAGTCGGGCGCTGGCGATGCCTTCGCGGGCGGCTCGTGTGTTGACGGCATGTGAGGCAGCCCGAGCCGTGCCCCACTGACACACATTTCAGACAAGGAGAACGGGGGGGAGCTCAGCTCTGCGGAGCACATGGGTAAGGGGAGGAGCTGGGGGCGAGTAAACACGTCTCGCTGGAGCGCGGAGCGAGCTCGCCCTGCAGCGCCCGCCCGCCCCCCAGTGCCAGGCTCGCCAGCCGGCCGTCTTGGCACGGGCCCAGCTGGGGCGCGGAGAGCCGGCCTGTGCCAGGCCTGGGTCACCTCCCCGTGGCCCCGGGGAACGGGCCCGGCAGATCTGGCGACTAGATTTCGAGGCCCCGAAGGGCTTAGCCTGGCCCAGGCCGGGGAGGGTCCCCTGCCTGCGGCCCAGAACTTCTGGGGGAGCCGGGAGGGAAAACTGGATTGAAGGACACCACGTGAGGGCGCATCCTGGCCACCCCCGGGTGAACCGAATCCAGCCCTGCTGGCTAGGGCGCGCCTGGCCCGTGGTTCATTACCCGCCCCGGGAAAAGCCGGCCGGGGGGGTGGGGGGGATTGCCTACCCCTCTCCCCCTACCCCCACCCCATCGCTCCCCCATCTCTGCCAGGTTCCCATTTGTGTGTCTACGGGCTACGCACCCTCGTCATCCTCCCACCGGCCCAGCCCCATTTGGACCACCAGCCCCAAAGCTGCCAACTAGCCAGCCAGGAGACCCCCGCGGATTCACCCCTCTCCCCAATTCATCCCCCTCCCCCTGTTCTTCCCCTCCCCCCGCCGATTTGCCCCTCTCCCCAATTCAGCCCCCTCCCCCGTTCTTCCCCTCCCCCACCGATTCGCCCCCTCCCCAATTCATCCCCCTCCCCTGCTAATTCACCCCACCCCCTGTCCTCCCCTCTCCCCCCACCTATTCACCCCTCCCCCGGCTCTCCTGCTCCCCCATCGATTCACCCCTCCCCTGCCAAGTCACCCCTCTCCCTAGGAGATTGACCCCCTCCCCCAAACTATTCACCCCTCCCTCCAATTATCCCCCTCCCCCACTGATTCACCCCCTTCCCCCATGCTACCCTCTCCCCAGCTGTTCACTTATCCCCAATTAATATCTCCTTCCAAACTGATTCATCCGCTCCCCACCAATTCAACCCTCCCCCACCGTTTCATCCCTCCCCCCCATGCTCCCCTCTCCTTCCACATATTCACCTCTCCCCTCTGTTCTCCCCTCTCCTCCCTCGGCATCTCACCCACGCATTTTCCAAAGGGGGCAGGAGTGTCCTGTGCCAAGCGCCCCCCGGGACGGTGCGGTGGGGCGAGTGGAAGAAAGAGGGGATGGAAAGAAGGAAGGAGAAATGGAGGGAGGCAGAAATGAAGCCCGTGTGTTGGGGGAATGGAAGAGGAGGCCCCGAGGGTGGGGAGGGTTAGCAGTGTGGGGTTGGGGAAGGGGCCGGGCTACTGAATGTAAGAAGGGGGCAATCAGAAGAGAGAAAGGCTGCGGGGAAGGGGGGACATTTCTGAAGTGTGAGGAATTGGGAAAGTGATGGAAAGACAAGCAGGAGCGGAACCAGGAATGAATCGGGGCAGGGGGGTGCCAGGTGCAAGAATGTGGGGGGAGAACGTCTCTTCTCTGTCACCCCTGGGCCTCATCAAGGGGATAAACACCTGAGCAACAAAAGGACATGAGGGGTGGGGCTTAGAGACCCCAATGAAGATGGGTCATGAGGGGCAGGGCCTACAGTTCCCAACAAAGGGACATGAGGTGCGGGGCTTAGAGACCCCAATGAAGATCGGTTATGAGGGGCGGGGTCTTCAGACCCCAACAAAGAAGGGACATGAGGGGCTGGGCTTAGAGACCCCAATGAAGTTGGATCACAAGGGGTGGGGCTTAGAGACCCCAACAAAGATGGGCCATGGAGGCGGAGCTTAGAGACCCCAACAGATTGGACAGAAGGGGGAGGCTCAGGGACCCCAATGAGCCACAGGCCTCGGCCAGGAAGCTCCAGAGCGCCGCCCCTCACTGAGCCAACTCCACAATTGTAAAGTAGCCTCGGGTTACGGGTGCCCAAATGGACCCAACCAGAGCCTGACTTGAACCCAGGACCCTATGCAACACCGAAGCATTTGAGCTGAAGGAGCAGCCGCCCCACACTCCGGCTAGCAAAGGGAGCTCTGTGGATGGAGGGGGGCTGTAGAGGAGCAGAGGATTAGCATGAGGGCAAAAAGGCTGAGCTCAACTGTACAGCGCCCCCAGTTGGTGCTGAAGATTGAGCTAATGCCAGCCCTTGCCTGATGGGCTAATAGGATTTCTTCATCTCCAGCTGCTCTAACCCTCTTTCCATCACAGGACAGAAGCATGACCAGAGGCAGGCAGTGTCCTACGCTCTCTGGGAACCAGACAGGCCAGCACTGGATTTCTGAGCCTGCCTGGGAGGGACTCGGCAGCATGTATGGGCCCTGATTCCGATAATAAGAACATAAGAACGGCCAGACTGGGCCAGGCCAATGGTCCGTCTAGCCCAGTGTCCTGTCTTCCGACAAAGGCCAGTACCAGAGCCTCAGGGGGAGTTCACAGAACAGGGCAATTTTCGAGCGATCCACCTCTTGTCTTTCCCTCCCGGCTTCTGGCAGTTGGAGGTTTAGGGCCACGTGGAGGATGGGGTGACATCCCTAACCATCTTGGCTAATGGCCACTGGTGGACCTATCCTGCAGGAAATGATCTAGTTCTTTTTTGAACCCAGTTATACTTTGGCCATCACAACATCCCCTGGCGATGAGTTCCACAGGTTAACTGATGCTTTGTGTGAAAACGTATTTCCTCTTGGTTTGTATTAAATCAGTCCCTGAGTGGGGTGTTTTGCATTTGATTTCAATGCTTGTTTCCCTGTCATGGGGGCTTGTTCGGATCTCTCAAGACACCCTGATCTCCCCCAGTTGACCCCCACCACACACACACACACACTGCTCAGCCTTCCGACCTGCCAGGGCGTGATGGGAGCAATGGAAACATGCAGCAAATGGGTGGCATGTGAGTCCCTGGCATTTCATTGCTTGTAGCGCCACAATTAGAAGGGGTTAAACCATCAAGTGTGTTTCAAGGCTGGTTTCTTGCTGGGTAAATTCAAGAAACCACCTGTTTAAAAAAAACCAAAAAACGCTGGGATGGTAGGAATTCCCTCACATGCAACCGCAAGGGGTCCCCAAGATTTGGGCCTAGCATCTTCAGATCCCCAGCACAAACCCCACGGGCAAGACACACACCTTGCCAGCGGGTTACACAACTCTCCACTAGGCAGCACGAGAATGTGAGACGTTATCCCTGCCTCTAGGAGGGGAGTGTGGGCTAGTGGTTACAGACAAGCCTGCTGCAAAAATTTGGCCCGTCCCTTCGCAAAGGCCAGCGTGGCTCTCTTGTATTAGAGACTGAGGTTCTATTTAAGCAGGCTCGGTTAACAGATCTGTAGCAAGGAGCGTGGGGAATTGAATTACACTTGCTTTTGCCCTAAGTTGTGAGGGTCTGAGGTCTTGCTCTGTGGGAAGGGCTTTGGGGCACAAAGATATTGACAGCACCGAGGGGAAGCCGAGAGTTTAGACCTCACTGGCATCGGGTTCCCAGCTCCGTGCACATTCCCTATGCCACAGGGTAACTCAAGAGGTGGGGCTGGTCTCTGCCCAGTGAAAGTCCACCCTGGCATTGCAATGCTGTGGCAGTTTGGGGAGGGGAGGTCTGCTGAGTGGCTTCCTCCCCCCGCTCAACCTGCTTTAATCCCTGCCTGTCCAGCATTGCAGCAATAAGACAGTGATGCTGAGGGGTGTGAGCTCCTCGGGAAGTGGGGGTGGGGCCTGAGTCAATTTAGGCTACATCCTGCTCTCAATGCTCGGGGGTAGGGAATTCCTCCCCATAACGCTGCATGGAACAAGCAGAGACACTGTGGCTACTGCCCTCTAAGCTGCAGTAGCCCTGGGGGTTCCCCTTCTACGGCAAAGAACAGGTGGTGATCTTGCAACTGTGCCGCCCTGAACCCAGCCAGGGGACAGCGAGCCCCCACAGAGGTGTGATCCTTGGCACATGAGGACAAAAGGGTGTCCCCAAAATCCAGATCCCTCCCCCTACACAGTGGAACCCCCTGAATCCCACCAGGGCACAGTGAACCCCACAGAGATGTGATTTTTGGCACACAGGGGCTAAGGGGGGTCCCCACAATCCAGATCCCTGTCCCCCTACACAGTTGAACCCTGAACCCTGCCCAGAGCACAGGAGGGGGGCAACTGGGGGATTCCCCAACTCCAGATCTCCCCCAGGCCAGTTGAGAGAAATTTGGGGCGCCGGTACATCTTGTTCACTGGGGCCCCACCCATTTTGCCTCAGTCACAGACATTATGGGGGGGCCCAGAGCCCGCTTCTCATCAGCCCTGTCCCTTCCACCACATGCAGCAGAACTCCCCAGCTGCCCCATGACAGAGACACAGATCCATTGAGTATTGTTAAAGATCAGTATCAAATATATGTGACCCGGGCAACAGATGGGTGCCTGGTGTCCCCCCCCTCCTCCCAGTGGGGTGGGAGGGTCACCCAGCAGGTGCTGATCCCATCCATCTTGGGAGATCCATCTCTAATCACCCTTGGCAGGCTGGGTGTGTCGCTCCAGCCAGCCCACGCTGACCCAGATTCCAGCCCGGATCTGTTACAGGGCAGGCCACCTGCCAGCCCGCTCCCTGCAGGTGGGTGGGGGACAAGGGGCTAGCACATGGGGCCCTACTCCCCAGGTCAGGTCCATGCCCCCCCCCTTTCCCAACCACCCCATGGAGGCCCTAGCTCAGGACTGAACTTTGGGGGCTCAGCGTCGCACGGGGGGCCTGGTTCACCCCCCCGTCACTGCCCGAATCGACCTCCTGCGCCCTTTGGAGCGCCACGTGAAGCGTGCTGGAGCCCCAGCTGCCTGGCCTCCTCGTGGGATCGCCCGGCCCAGAGACAGGATCCGGGCGCCAGCTGTTCTGGCCCCTCGGGACAGCCCCGGCCCCTGCTAATTCCTTGAGGCCCTGGCACGGTTCTGTGAGGCGAAGATTAACAAGATTAAGGCATGTGCGGAGGGGGAGGGGCACAGCGTGACTTCCTAGTAGCACATGGACCCGGACAATGTGAGCATGGCTCACCCCAGATTAGGGGGGAAGGGGCTGGCGAGCAGGGGTGTGGCTAGGGGAGTAAGCGGGGTAGCCGCTGGGATTGCCCACTTGACTCCAGCTGAGAGGATGGATGGGATGGGGGGATCCCCCAACAATGCCCCCCCATGGAGTTCCTGAGTCACACATACACACACAGCCTGGCCTACTGGGATGCACGCAGGGGGGAAACACACGCCCCAGCAATAAAGCACCCCCAAGCCCAGCTCTAGCAGAGCCTGCTGGCACCCGGGGACGTCCCACAGTCCAGGGGAAGAGAGGGCCAGGGGGGGTCTGAGCTAATCCGGGGACCTCACCACCGTTCAGCCGTCCACATTCCCACACTTCCCTGAGCTGTATCGCTACTTCAGTGCAAACGTAACGCTGACAGATGCTGGTCGTCAGGATCGAACCTGGGAAGCTTAGTGTAAGAGGCTCCATTGCAGGAGCTAAAAGCCTCGTGGCTCTTAGCCAACGCTGTCGCAGACTCGTCAATCGCTGGATGGTCAAAGTATCCCTACAGCGGGACAGGGCGCCACATCAAGCAGGCATGGGTTACATAAGCCCCAGTGCAAGTTGCCCCTCTGCTTGTGCAACTACCCCAGCCCCTGTGCAACTACCCCTGTGCTTGTGCAAATGCCCCAGCCCATGTGCAGCTACCCAGTGGTCATTCAAATACCCCTCCACTTGTGCAAATACCCGTGTGCTCGTGCACATACTCCTGTGCTCAAGAATATGCCTTTTCCCCCAGGCAAATACCCCTCCATGTGTGTAAATACCCCATCCCGTGCAACCACCCCTGTGCTCAAGAATATGCCTCTGTCCCTGTGTAACTACCACAACCCCCATGCAACTACCCCTGTGCTTGTGCAAATACCCAGCACCCATGCAAATATCCAGTCCCACCAACATACACACTGCGTCCCTGGCCCTGATTCAGCTCCCTTCTCCCTGTCCTGCCTACTTCACTGCCTTGCTGGCATCGTTGGGGCAGCCCCCGCCCAGGATCCTGTTTGGGAAGCCTCAGAAGGAAGCAGAGCTGTCCCCGACACCGTGCCCCTGATCATGCCTGTGTCCCGCTTCCAGGACCGGGGCCCGAGCTCCTTACTCCAGCACTTAGCATCTCTGGGTGTCTGCGTGACCCCTGGGCACTGTTCCCTTGATGTCCCCTTATTGCCCCTTGGCTTCTCAGGCTGTATAATCGGAATACTGATGCTGGTCCAGCTTAGAAGAGCTGGGTGATGGGGCCAAGCTGGGAAAGAGGCCAGAACTGGACACCCAGGTCTGTGCTCTAACCACTAGACTTCACCACTCTCCTCATTCAAGAGGCAGCTAGGGGATATAGCTCCTACTGAAGCCTTGGGAACTACCTGGAAGTCCCCAGGTTGTGTCAGGCTGACAGCAATGCCCCAGTGCAGAACTGCTACGGGGAAGCTCACAGCATTGACATCCCAGCTGAGCATTGCTGCGGTGAAGCTCACAGCACTGGCGTCCTGCCTGGGCACTGCTTCAGGGAAGCTCCCAGCACTGGCATCCTGGTTGGACACTGCTGCGGAGAAGCTCCCAGCACTGGGGTCCATGGCTGGGCACTGCTTCAGGGAAGCTCACAGAACTAGCATCCTGGTTGGGCACTTCTGCAGGGAAGCTCACAGCACTGGGGTCCAGGGCTGGGCACTGCTTCAGGGAAGCTCACAGAACTAGCATCCTGGTTGGGCACTTCTGCAGGGAAGCTCACAGCACTGGGGTCCATGGCTGGGCACTGCTGCAGGGAAGCTCACAGCACTGGGGTCCATGGCTGGGCACTGCTGCAGCGAAGCTCACAGCATTGGCTGCTAGTGCGGCAAAGGGACCCCATTGCAGAGCTCTGGGGATTTCTGGGGACACAGCTCTTCCCAGGCCTTGGCATGAGCCCCTGTGGTCTCCGACCCTCCCGGGGAATGTTCCACAGGTCCGTGGGCAGCCAGGCTGCAGGGACATGTCCAAGGTGCCGGGAACAGCCCAGGTGCTGGTGGCCTAGCCTGCACGGTCCCTTCGTCCCTGACCACGGCAGGTAAGGCACGGTGGGTGGGGGGGACCCCGGTAACTTACCGCAGCAGAGCCGCGGTTGCAGCAGAGATGGGGCAGTCCCCCCGGGCCTGTGGATCCGGCAGCAACTGGAGAGACCCGAGCGCCGGTCACTTGGTGGTGAGCTGGGTTCCAGGCCTTCGACAAGCGGAGCAGGAAGGGGGGTAGCACCCGTGGCAGGGAGGGGGGCAACAGGCCAGGCACCCGCAGGGGGGGCGAGGGTGGCAGCAGGGGGGGTGGGGAGGGCGGCAACAGCCCAAGCAACAGGGGGCGTGGCAGCAGGCGGGGCAAGGAGAGCGGCAGCAGGGGCAGCAGCAAGGGGGCGGGCAACAGGTGGCACAGTGACAGCGGTAACAGGCAGGGCAATACATAGGGCAGAGAGGGGGACAGCAGGCACAGCTGCACATGGGGGCGGGAGGGGGGGCACAAAGCACCCGGGGTAATTGCAGGGGAGGGAGGCAGCGGAGAGCCTGGGGAAGATGCTCCCGGGCTGCCCAGCCGCTCTCTGCAGCCGGATTGCTGCACCCGGCAAGAAAGCCCCGTGGCTCGTGGGCCCTGCCCCCTCTCATATTCCAAGTCACGAGTCCTGCCGCAAAGTGGCCTTGGCTATATTTATAGCTCCATAAGGCCAAGCACACTTGGCTCCTAAAGCCGGCTGAGCCCTGCACGGGGCCTATGCTCACCAGGCTGCTCTGGGCCCACACTCAGCTGCCCAGGGACCCAGCCGCTGGGCAGGGGCAAGCCCCCCGCCCCCTGCCAGGCAGACCCCGGCATGTAGACACCAGGCCCCCGTGGGAGCTTGGGAATTGATTTCCGGGGGAGCAGGATTGCAGCCTGGGAGCTGGACACGTTGAAAGGCCATCGGTCAGCCTGGTGCTGGAAAGGGAGTTTGGTCCAGTGGTTAGAGCAGGGGGGTGTAGAAGACCAGCCTCCTGGGTTGTATTGCCAGCTCTGAGAAGAGTGTGGGTTACATTACAGCGTCAAGGAGATAGGACTCCTGGGTTCGATGACAGTTCTGTTACAGATTTGCTGGGTGACCCTGAGCAAGTCAGGTCGCTGCTTCATGCCTCAGTTTCCCCTTCCATAAGATGGGGACGGTGATACCCACTTCCATTTACAGTGTGCTTTGAGGTCCCTGGAGGCAGAGCGCTAGATCAGGGTTAAGCATTAGTGCGAGGAGTGGCTGGATCCCTGCTCGGAGCCCGCTCGCTCCAGGCAATTTTCCAGTCACGGCTCTGAGCAGGGCGGGTGGAGATCTCCGGGATCCACAGAGCCCCCACAGCACGGGACAGGTCCCAGCATGCACTGTTCTATCAAGTCCTCCTCAGGTCCCAGCGCTCACTGCTCCATCGGCTCAGAATGCAGAGCTGTGAGGGCCCCAGGGGACTGGGAATTAAATGGGGGGGGAGCCTCCGTCCCATCGCTTGTGAGGCATGGCATCCCCAGGCAGCAGCTCAGGCATACCGATCCAGGGGTGGGGTGTTCCTGGATCGGGAATGGGGGGCTGAAAGAGAGAGAGAAACACCGGATATAGTGCGTGTGTGTGTGTGTGTGGCATGTGGGATGGGGGGAAGATACTGGATGGGGTGTGGGCGTGTGCACACGTGCATACGTGCCATCGCTGCCCCCTATTGGATGGAATTTATACGACCTGCTTTTCCGTGTCATGGCCCCCTATGCTACTAGTAGCCAATGGTGATTCTCCTTTAGCTCAGCGGGCTGGGCTTGTGGACTGGGAGGAGCTGACTTATAGCACCAGGTGGCCACGGATCCATTATGAAGGCCAGGCCTACCTTAGGAGGGGTTCTCCAGCATAGCTATCCCAGCAAGCCCTCCTAGTGTGGACACAGCTTATCCGATGAAGTGAGCTGTAGCTCAAAGCTTATGCTCAGATAAATGTGTTAGTCTCTAAGGTGCCACAAGTCCCCCTTTTCTTCTTACAGCTTACACCGGCTCCCCAAGAGAAATAGGTTACCCCAGCCAGGGCACTGCTTTGCCGCAGTAGCCACATCTACATTAGAGCTTTGGCCAGCATAGAGATGTCCCAGAAATAATCATCCCCTAACTGCTCCATGGCCAAACGTGACTAGGGTAGACCTGGCCTGAGGTTCCTGCTGGCACCCTCCATAGGTGAGCTGCAAAGGTTGGCATGCCCAGAGAGATCCACAGAGTCCACCGGGCCAAGCTCCCCCCACAATGCCCCGCTTAAGGGGGCCCCAGAGACCAGACTGCACAAACCTAGAAGCAAACATCACAGGTGGTCTAGCTTTGCTGCAGCACAGAGCAGCCTCCCTTCTGGGCTGCGGGCCATCACTAGGGGACATGCTAACACACAAAGAGCCAGGCTTGTCCCCTCCAGAAGGAAGCACTATCTCACACACACACACACACACACAGAGCCATCTTGGGCATGGCTCTGAAGCACCATAAAATCAATGCTGACGGGGATTTATTACAGTTCCAGTTCCCAGGGTGTCAGCATTTTCCAGCATGTTATCATAGAATCATAGAAGATTAGGGTTGGAAGAGACCTCAGGAGGTCATCTAATCCCACCCCCTGCTCAAAGCAGGACCAATCCCAACTAAATATGGCCAGGCTGGAGATTGCGCCAGGGTTGTCGGGACACCAAGGACTCTGGCCATGACTGGGGATTCATTTTTTAAAAGGCATCATTTATTTCCACGTCTCATCTCACCTTCGGGCTGTTTTTTGGGCAGTCTCCTTTTTCTCCCTCAGCAGCTCATAAATAACACAAGCTGTCTCATACCGGGTGTCAGGGTTCCCTCCCCACTCTGAACTCTGGGGTACAGATGTGGGGACCCGCATGAATGGCTTATTTCTACCAGCTTAGAAGGCACAAAGGCACAAATCCTTCCCTTGTCCTTGGACTGTATTGCTGCCACCACCAAGTGATTTAGACAAAGATTCAGGAAAAGGACCACTTGGAGTTCCCATTTCCCCCAAATATCCCCCCAAACCCCTTCACCCCCTTTCCTGGGGAGGCTTGAGAATAATATACCAACCAATTGCTTTTAATAAAAGTACAGACCAGACCCTTTATGTTTAGGACACTAAAATCAATCAGGTTCTTAAAAGAAGAACTTTATTATAAAGAAGAAAGGAAAAGAAGCACCTCTGTAAAATCAGGATGGAAGGTAATTTTACCGGGTAATAAAAAGATTTTAAACACAGAAGATTCCCCTCTAGGCTCAACTTCAAAGTTACAAAAACAGGAATAAACCTCCCTCTTAGCATAGGGAAAATTCACAAGCTTAAACAAAAGATAATCTAATGCATTTCCTTGCTATTACTTATAATTTCTGTAATTTTAGATGCATCATTTCAGTAGGAGCTGGGTTACCTGCTTGGTCTCTCTCTTTGTCCCGAGAGGGCACACACAAAGAGAGCACAAAACAAAACCTTCCCCCCCCCTCAGATTTGAAAGTATCTTCTTTCCCCATTGGTCTTCTGATCAGGTGCCAACTAGGTTAATTGAACTGATTAACCCCTTACAGGTAAGTGATTCTGTACCTCTGGCCAAGAGGGATTTTATATTACTGCATACATAAAGGTTGTTACCCTTCCCTTTATATTTATGAAATGGGGACTGGGGCAGGGGGGATATTTAAAGACACATGATAATACTCCCTCACCCCATCACCCACTAGCCCCATCCACACACCACCGCTATCCCCAAGCACTTTAGCAGCATGACTGGCTTAAGCCTCAAACTCCCCCACCCCCCGCAGACGTGAGTTAGGGAAGTGTTGGAATGGACTTGTGTGTGTGTCCCCTGCTGGAGGAGACAACATGCTCAGAGTATGTGCATGTGTGAGTCCCAGTTCTGTGTGTGTCCCCACCCTGCCCCCTGTGAATGGCAGCTCAGCTGTGTGTCATGGCTCCTCTACTGCCGAAAGCTGTTGGAGGTTTAGCTCAAGTGGGCGGTGGGGCTGGGCTTTTGGAGCCGAAACATCTGAAGTCCAGCCCTGCGGCTGCCCGCACTGTTAACTGCAGTTGACTGAGCCAGTGCCAAGGGGAACTCCTGCAGCGAGTGCCTGGCTCTAGAACCTGCCATCCAAGGATCTCAAAGCACTTTACAAACTTGAATGAATTAAACGCTCACCCCTCCCATGGAAACTGTGGTAAGGAGAAAACAATGTGCCCAAGGTCACAGGGTGAGTATGCAACAGGGCTAGGAATAGAACCCAGGCGTTCTGTCTCCCCAGCCTCCTGCTCTAACCACTAGACCCCACTCCCATCTCAGAGATGAGAATAGAACCCAGGAGTCCTGACTGCCCAGCCCCCTGCTCTAGCCCATTTTCTCTCCATCTTCAGCAGGAGTTGCAGCACATGGGGTAAAGCCTGCTGAGAGCAGCCCTCGGACAAGCCTGACCTATGTGCCAGTCTTCAAATGTAGCTCTCTGCTCTGGGTGAGATGCTAAGGGCCATGTGCATGTGTGTGTGTGTGGGGGGGACCAACGGCAGCTGATTCGCACCCACCGATCAGGGCTGCAGGACAGAGCAGCTCTCAGGCTCCAGTGATGGGGAGGTTGGGGGAGGGGAAGGGGGTGGGTTCTCTGAGCTGGATGCCAGTATAATGGCGTGCAAACACAGGGCACTAGTGCAAAACGGGACTTGCACCATTGTGACTCACCCAGGTGGGCTGCCCCCGGCACCCCCCCCGTATTACATCACCGCACGCCCTGTGTTGCACCAGCCGGCTGCATCTCCATCCACCCGCACAAACCCCACCCCGGGGCTCAGCACAGAGATGGTGGCATGTGGGGGGACCCCTGCCGAGGACGCCGTGGGAGCCTGGGCTTTGGCACGTGCATCACGTTGCCGCACTCTGCTGGAGGAGTCTAAATATATCTGGGGCAGAGCATGAATCTGGGTCAGGCAGGAGCAGCAAAGGCGGCTGCAAAGCAGGCTGCGGTGGGAACCTAACCCCTTCCTGCCTTGTCTGACATGAGCTGCGCCTCAAGGGACCCAGACAGCCTCCATCCAGCCCTGGCAGCAGTGCCGCCCTGGCCCACCGGCCCCCTGCCAGCCTGCCCAGTCCTGCTCTGGCAGGGGCAGAGAGGAGCGCACAGCCTGTCTGCTGAGTGCCGACACGGGGTGGAAGCTTTGTAAACAAGGAGCCCCCCATCCCCTAGGACATGGGCTGAGACCCCCCCAACTCATCTCACCCAACAGGCTGCAGAGACTGGCCCCTGTGCTCCCCTTGGCCCGGTTCTGGGCAAAAGCAGGAGACGCTGTCCCCCTTCTCTCTCTGCCCCAGTGCCCCTTAACTTCTTGTGGCACAGGATTCCTCATGGGGGCAGAAAGCTCCTGGATCCCTCCCACACCCCACATTACTCAGCCCGCCCTTGATTCGTATCTGTGTTATAGCAGCATCCCACAGGGCTCCACCACTCTGGGTGCCGCCCAACCACACAGGGACAGCCAGCCCCTGCCCTGAAAAGCACACAAAGGGTAGGAGGGGAGACTGAGACACAGAGGAGTCAGGGGACTGGCTTGCCGGAGGTCACACAGCTGGGCCAGGGACAGAACCCAGGAGGGGGGGATAGCTCAGTGGTTTGAGCATTGGCCTACTAAACCCAGGGTTGTGAGTTCAATTCTTGAGGGGGCCATTTAAGGATCTGGGGCAAAAATTGGTCCTGCTTTGAGCAGGGGGTTGGACTAGATGGCCTCCTGAGGTCCCTTCCAAGCCTGCTATTCTATGATGCCTAGGGCGGCATGCTCTCCACTAGAGAGCACGCAGTCCTAGCTCCCACTTTCCAGCAGCTCTCCTGCAGGGTCGGGCAGCGCTCAGGGCCAGGCGCTGGGAGTGGACGAGGCGGAATCCCCAGCGTCCGGAGAACGTGCCTTTCCCCCAAACCCTGGCAGAGGAACTGCCGGGGAGAGGGGTTCCCGTCCAGGGGGAGTGAGTGCTGCTGGGGAGGAAGGGGGGCTGGGCACCGCAGGGGAGCAGGTGGGACACATTGCTTTTGAAGCCCATTGTGCATTGAGGGGGTTGAGGCTAATCCCACCTTCTAGGGCCCCCCTGGGCCCAGGGCTGGGCTAAGAAGATGCACTGGAGGGGCTGAGCTGGTGGCCTCCTGCTGCCACCTAGTGCTGAGAAATGAGCTGGCACCTTCAGACCCATTCAGCGCCACGCTCACTGCCTGCCGGCAGGGGGCTGCCAGCAAGCCGAGGCCCTGCCAACTCATTGCTCACCCGCGGGATGCCAACAGCTTCCAGTCAAGGCTCTGTCGCCCAGGATCAAGTCCCGGAGCCAGCCTGTGCCTTGTCCCACTGTGTTTTCTTAGCAGCTCCGCTGTGAAAAGCTCATCATTACACAGGGCTGGGAGGGAAAGCAGCTGCCTTTCCCTGCTCCTTTCCCCTGGCTACGGGCTGGGATTGTCCACTTGGCAATGAGACACCCAGCCCCTTGGTCCTTTTGCAAATCCAGCTGGTGTTTCTGAGGGGTTTTCTGGTCGGCTCTGATAGGGAGTTAAAATAACGAGACTAGGTAGAAAGTCTGTGCAGTATTTGGATTGCTGTCACAGTCAGGAACCCCAAGCGTGGCCCAGGCCCCCACTGCGCCCGGCGCTGTACAATCACAGACCAAACAGGTAGCCCCGGCCCCCAGGAACTCACAGAAATGTTTGGCGTTTGCTCTCCCAGCAGGACAAGTACAGAATTTCAGAGGGGGCTGGATGCAAGCGATGGATGCTGTGACGGGCACAGGGCCAGCGCACCCAATGCTCGGAAACAGCCATTGATTCTGGCTACCCCACCTGCCTGGTTTAGTGAGCCCTAAGGCCCTGCAGTTCCTGCTGACTCCAGCTGGGGGCACTCAGCGCCTCTGAAACTGGAGGCCTTGGGCGTTTTGCAAATAGCAGGCCTTGGGGTGGCAAACTGAGCATCTTAAATCCAGGGCTACTCTCATCTGTATCCACGGCCAGTTCCCTTGGGATGCGGCATGGCAGGGGCGGGGGGAGGTGTGTATTCATGCCCTATGGTTTAAATAGAAGGAATGGGGTGGGAGCCCGTGACACCAGGTGGGGGTGGGGCGAAGGACTGATATGGCCCCCTTCACTCTCCAAAATGTTATGAGATCAACAATCACCATGCCCGCTCCAGCCTGGGATTGCCAGCAGGGGGCACTCCTCCCCCTTTCCAACTGGCTCTGGGCAGCTGTGGGGCTAGATGTGGCATGATTTGCTCATTGTAGGAGCTGGTAGCCCATGAGCTGCCCGCTGTGGGGCAGGAGATCTGACCTGTCCCATGGCATCAACCCCCCGGCAGTCGAGTCTCCAGGTCTGGCATAGCTTGTGTCTCTGGCCCCCAGACAGATGCCGTGGCTGGGCACTCTGCTGTCACCCCCTCCTCCATCAAAGAGAGCTCATGGAGTTGGGGATGACCATTCGCCCTCAGGGGTCAAAGGTGGGCCCCTATCAAGCCAAGAAGAGCCACCTGGATGTTGGACCATTAGCCGCTAATGGCTAAAGCACATAAGCCATATTACCATCAAAGGAAAGGGCCCTGGGACTGAGCTCTATCGGCTGGTACCAGGAGAGATAGAACCCAGAACCACCTGCTCTCCAGCCCCCGGAGCCAAAAGAGAATCCCCAGTAGCATTGTAGGTGAGGGGTGCTGTGGTCTAGTCTAGCAGAGTCATTTGCTTGGCTAATACCCTGTGGCGGTGAGTTCCGCAGGTTAACGCTGCATTTGAGCAGCGTTGCCATGCGGCGCACCCCGGGCCTGGCTCGGATTCGTGCTGAGGCCCCTGTGCACTGCTCTAGCAGTGCAAAGGGGCCTTGAGGTGATATTCACCCCCACGTTGATGGCCCTAGGTACAGCTAGTGTGATGATGTGACGAAGTGGGACTGTTCTTAATGTTTCCTCTGAATAGTGTGGGGGTGCCTCAGTTTCCCCTAGGCAGTTCTTAAGTATCTAGGGGGTGGGGTAAGTGTGTATGATCATTGCAGAGCCCTAGAGGGCAGGTGTGTGCAGGAGTCTGGACACAGAGAATGGCCAACACCCTGTTTCCTGGCAACTGATGGCCTGGGCCCTTCCCCCCTGCAAGGTGAGAGCTGAAGGGTTGGAGAACAAAGGAATCAGGTGACCACCTGGCCCGGGAAAGGAACAAAGCCCAGAGGAGGAGGGGCTGGAGGGGGTTTTCAGTTTGGGGCTGGCTGGGACATGGAGTGAAGTGCAGACGTGGTTGTCTGGCTCACTGCCCCCCAGAATGGACCCAGCTGAGGGGTCCCATTCTCTGCACCTGCAAGCTCTGTTTTAGACCATGTTCCTGTCGTCTAATAAACCTTCTGTTTTACTGGCTGGCTGAGAGTCACGTCTGACTGCGAAGTTGGGGTGCAGGACCCTCTGGCTTCCCCAGGAGCCCCGCCTGAGCGGACTCGCTGTGGGAAGCGCACGGAGGGGCAGAGGATGCTGAATGCTCCGAGGTCAGACCCAGGAAGGTGGAACCTGTGTGAGCTGCGTGTCCTGAAGACAGGCTGCTCACAGAAAGGCGACTGCCCCAGAGTCCTGACTGGCTTCATGGGGAGCAGTTCCAGAGCATCGCCCAGGGACTCCGTGACAACTGGTGGCAGCGGTGGGATGTACTGCACCCCGTGGATGGTGCTTCCTGCAGTAAGTGACTGGGGAGCAGTAACACGAAGGGGGATTGCCGAGGACCAGGCCTGCTGAAGGCTCAGAGAGGAGCGGTTTCGGGGGGCGGTTAACCCCTGGGAGTGTGTGACCAGCGAGAAGGACTGTGCAGTAACAGGGTTCCCCTGGGGATTGCAGTGAGCAGTCCAAGGGGCGGAGGAGTCTGCAGCTCGACCCTGGCAAAGAGGTGGTGACCTCGAGAAGGGCTGGCACACTAGGGGTTCTCCCTGGAAACCGTGGGGAGCTGAGAACACACGGGCCTGTGAGTCCACAACAACTTGGGAGGAGCGGAGTGATGGCCTGTCACCGTCTCCTTAAGAAGGACAGTGTAACCCTGTGCAAAAAGAGAGGGTTGAGCGTTGGAAAGTTCACCAAAGCAGAGTTAATCGTGCAGCTGGAGGAGGATGACCGCTCTAAGGAACAGATTCCTGACCCCAAATGGGGCTATAGCAGGATCTGGGAGCAGCTGGAGCGGGAGCCAGGCATCGCCAAGACTCCTGTCCCCGACCAGACGGGGGTCTTCACGATCGGGTTCCCCATCGGGGGATCGAGACGGACGGGATTGGAGCTGAGTCTGAGAGAGCAAGAGGACCGTGGGAGACAGCGAGAGCCCGAGAAAGAGCTGCAGAAGCAGCAGCAGCATGAACTGGCGGTGGGGGAGCGGAGAGGCCCAGGGGACCTCCCCGGGGTGAGTGGGGATAGATCCCGGGGGGCCAGTTCCGCAGGGAACCTCGAGACTAAATTGCTGCCCCTGGTTAAGGAGGGGGGGTGTGTGGATGCCCACCTCACTGCCTTTGAGCAGGCTGACGATTTGAACCAGGGGGACCCTGCGGAAAAGCCCCGGTGTTTAGCTCCCTTGCTGGGTCCCAAGGCCATAGACTCCGTCAGCCAGATGGTTGGGGATGTGGACAGGCTCCCACTCCTGACCCCAACCTATATGTCTGTGTGGAGTTTCCTGGGGCCAGGCCCCTCGGACCTCCAGTGGGAGCAGAAGGTGATGGTCAATGGGGAGACATTCTTGGGGTGGCCAAAGGGCATGGGCTGCATAAACCTTCCCACATGCGGCCTGCGAGTGCTATCGACCACCCCTGACCTAAGGGAGGGTGTGAAAATGGAAGGGCCTGGTGTAACTCCTACCAAGGAATGGGAGAGATGCTGGGGCATCCATGGGAACGTTGGTGGCTTCGAACTTCCCCAGGTCACCGGCTAAAGTGACCCCGCTCAGTTCGATCTCGAAGGGGGGAGAGATGTGACGAAGTGGGACTGTTCTTAATGTTTCCTCTGAATAGTGTGGGGGTGCCTCAGTTTCCCCTAGGCAGTTCTTAAGTATCTAGGGGGTGGGGTAAGTGTGTATGATCATTGCAGAGCCCTAGAGGGCAGGTGTGTGCAGGAGTCTGGACACAGAGAATGGCCAACACCCTGTTTCCTGGCAACTGATGGCCTGGGCCCTTCCCCCCCTGCAAGGTGAGAGCTGAAGGGTTGGAGAACAAAGGAATCAGGTGACCACCTGGCCCGGGAAAGGAACAAAGCCCAGAGGAGGAGGGGCTGGAGGGGGTTTTCAGTTTGGGGCTGGCTGGGACATGGAGTGAAGTGCAGACGTGGTTGTCTGGCTCACTGCCCCCCAGAATGGACCCAGCTGAGGGGTCCCATTCTCTGCACCTGCAAGCTCTGTTTTAGACCATGTTCCTGTCGTCTAATAAACCTTCTGTTTTACTGGCTGGCTGAGAGTCACGTCTGACTGCGAAGTTGGGGTGCAGGACCCTCTGGCTTCCCCAGGAGCCCCGCCTGAGCGGACTCGCTGTGGGAAGCGCACGGAGGGGCAGAGGATGCTGAATGCTCCGAGGTCAGACCCAGGAAGGTGGAACCTGTGTGAGCTGCGTGTCCTGAAGACAGGCTGCTCACAGAAAGGCGACTGCCCCAGAGTCCTGACTGGCTTCATGGGGAGCAGTTCCAGAGCATCGCCCAGGGACTCCGTGACAGATGCAAACAGGCTGTATTGCCCTGAGAATCAGGCACCCCTGCCTTTTCGTGTCACGGAGTGGCCTTTGCCATTGTATTATAGGATGGCAGGGATTTGACCTAACGTCCTAATCCTTCATATGCTCATTGAAAACGCTTGCCAATGCCTGGCTGAGAAACTGAGTGATACAGAAGGGGTACAGACCGTACATCACCGGAGTGTGGGGAACACCAGGAAAGGGCCAGGGCTGGAGCAGCGAGTGGGGTGGGTGTCTTGGGCAGTACGGGAGGTGGCTGCGAGGAATGGGCCATCATTTCTGGAAAATGTTTATGTTGAGAGAGTGGGATCTAGTGGTTAGCGCAGGGAAAGGCTGGGAGTCAGGACTCCTTGGTTGTATTCCTGGCTCTGGGCCGGGAGTGGGTCTTAGTGGTTAGGTCAGGGAAGGGCTGGGGGCCAGGAATCCTGGGTTGTATTCCCAGTTCTGGGAGGGGCGCATGTCCTAGTGGTTAGACCAGAGAAAGGCGGGGGCCAGGACTCCTGGGCTGTATTATGGACTCTGTGTCTATGCCCCTCTTCGTGCCTCAGTTTCCCTTCCAGTAAAATGGGGATCATGTCCAGGTGGGTTTGTGTGTGGCAGTCAGGGGAGGAAAGCTGACATGGCTTATGGGAAAAATGGGCCCCCAGCTGTCTGTGCCAGCAGAGTGGCAGAGGGAGGAGATGGAGCTGGGCAGAGCCCTGAGGCCCCCTCCCCCACTCTGGCAATGGCTGCCCTGGTGTGGGCCACCCTCTCTGGGGGGGCAGCGGGGGAAGGACAGCATTGCGGGGCTCATGTAGCTTTTTGGCGCCGCGGCCGCTGGCTGCATTATCCCTGGTGAATTACATCAGTCCAGGGTTCGTCACATGCCAGGGGGTTGCTGTGGCAACTAGGGGCACATTGAAAATACAGACACACACACAGAGACATGCAGAGACAGGCAGACATAGACACAGAAACACAGACACACACAGAGACAGGCAGACATGGACACACAGAGACAGGCAGATGTAGGCACAGAGGCAGGCAGACATAGACACAGAAACACAGACACACAGAGACAGGCAGATGTAGGCACAGAGACATGCAGACATGGACACACACATGCAGACATGCAGAGATGCAGTGACACACACAGACACACACAGAGACATGCAGAGGTAGACACAGAGACAGGCAGACATAGACACAGACACACAGAGACAGGCAGTCATAGACACACAGAGGCAGGCAGACATGGACACACACATGCAGACATGCAGAGATGCAGAGACACACACAGACACACACAGAGACATGCAGATGTAGACACAGAGACGGGCAGACATAGACACAAACACACAGACACACAAAGACAGGCAGACATAGACACACAGAGACATGCAGACATGGACACACACATGCAGACATGCAGAGATGCAGAGACACACACAGACACACACAGAGACATGCAGACATGGACACACACATGCAGACATGCAGAGACACACACAGACACACACAGAGACATGCAGACATGGACACACACATGCAGACATGCAGAGATGCAGAGACACACACAGAGACAGGCAGATGTAGACACAGAGACAGGCAGACATAGACACAGACACACAGACACACAGAGACAGGCAGACATGGACACACACATGCAGAGATGCAGTGACACACACAGACACACACAGAGACAGGCAGATGTAGACACAGAGATAGGCAGACATAGACACAGACACACAGACACACACAGAGACAGGCAGACACAGACACACAGACACACACAGAGACAGGCAGACATAGACACACAGAGACAGGCAGACATGGACACACACATGCAGACATGCAGTGACACACACAGACACACACAGAGACAGGCAAACATAGACACACAGAGACAGGCAGACTTGGACACACACATGCAGAGATGCAGTGACACACACAGACACACACAGAGACAGGCAGATGTAGACACAGAGACAGGCAGACATAGACACAGACACACAGACACACACAGAGACAGGCAGACATAGACACACAGAGACAGGCAGACATGGACACACACATGCAGACATGCAGTGACACACACAGACACACACAGAGACAGGCAGACCTAGACACATGTAGACACGCAGACACTCACAGACATGCGGAGACAATCAGACACAGAGACAGGCAGGCAGAGATGCACACACACAGATATGCAGACCCACACAGGCGTACACAGACACGCGGATACATGCAGACACACAGGCAGTGTCACACACAGAAACACACACACACACACAGACACCCCGACACCTGCCCTGTGACAGAGTGAGGCACAGCCACACAGGGGGACACAGCCACACGGCAACAGACATATAGACACGCCCCTGCTCATAGGGACCCAGACAGACTGGCAGAGGCAGACACGTGGACAGGCCAAGCGCTGCCCCGGGGCCAGGTGGGGAGGTGGGCAGGGCTGGTTCTCACTCTAATGGGTGCCAGCTCTCTAGGTGTCTCCCTGACGTGGTGCCAGAGCCCATGGGTCTCTGCCCCCCGGGGGGAGGGCTAGGCGAACATGGGTTCACCTTCGGGTTGGTGCTTAGAGAGACCCCTCCTAGTGACAGCAGGCCATGCAGGCTGGGAGCTGGCAAACCCCACGGTCCTGTCTGTGCCCAGCACCCTCAGTAGAGTCCCCTGCTACCCATCATGACCTGACTCTCCTCTGCCCCCCGGGGGTGCTGTGGGCAGGAGGGGCTCTCCGGCTAGCCATGGCTCACTCCAAACCCAACCGCCCCAGAGTTCAGCAGCAAGCGCAGAAGGGCCCTGTTAAGGCCATTCCCTTCCCCTGCGTGCTGGCGTCAGGCCTGGAGACACCCCCTGGCGGGTTACTCAGGGGACTGAAAAGCCCCACAAGGGAGGGAGCCGGCTCAGCTAAACGTACTCCCAAGCCGAGAGCCGGGGCTCACCCGAAAGCCCTGGGGACTCACCGACCAGGGGGTGGGGGTGGGAGGCATGAGATGCCATCCCCGACCCCAGTGTGGCCAGGGCTGAAACTTGGGGGTGAGGTCAAGGGGAGACAGACTGAGCGAGGGTTCATGGGTGTGTGCCCTATCCATCCATCTGACCATCCATCCGTCCGTCTGTCCATCCGCCCATCCATCTAATCTTATCTCTCTATCCCCATCCATATCCCATCTATCTATCTACCTATCTATCTATCTATCCTCATACGCCCCCCTCCATCCCCATACACATCCCCCTTCTATCTGCCACACTTGCTTTCTCTCTTCGCCCCCCCCCCCCCCCCCGCCCCATCTCTCTTTGCTCCACCCGTACCCTGCACCCATCCAGCGCTCAGCAGGAAGGCCAGCGGGCTTTGCCCTGGAGCGGGGCTGAAGGGTCTTTGCCCCCCTAGAGGCTGAATGAAACAGAGGGCTGAGGCTGGCTCTGCCATGGCCTCTGCCCTGCTGTCGGGGGGTCTCTTGGTTCTGGAGTGGGGAGTTATCTACAGTCCCCAGCCCCTATGCTTGGGGATCCTCTGCATCCCAGAAGGACCTAGGGCAACCCCTCCTACCCAGCCCGGCTGGCTGGGAGGCGCCATCTTGTTGCTCCCTCCCTGATGGCCTAGTCGGGACCCATTTCAGTGCCTTGACTGGAGGGGCTGCTGCTGAGCCGCGTGGGGGGCTTCCTTCTGTCCCCAGTGGGGGTGGGGGTGCGGCTCGATCCCCTTCCCCCGCCTCTGCCCAGCACCCGGCCCCAGCTGCCGCGGCCTCGAGAGGGCGAGAGGCAGCTGCTGGCAGGAAACGCTGTTGCTGGGGAGAGGGTATTTTAAGCCCTCGGAAGCTTGCTGGTCTGCGGCTGCCATCACCGAGGCCTAGAGACAGGAAATCTCTGCTCCCCACACGTAAGGTGCTCGCAGCAGCCCCGGCACCGAGCCTGCAGAAACACTGGCCTCCCTCCTACCACACAGGGGTGGCTGGACACGGGCTCTCCGTGCCCTGCCCACAGGAAACCCGGGGCTCGAGGGGCTTTACAGAGCGCAGGCTTCCCCCTCTCGCTGGCACCCCCGTGCCATCCATGCATCTGTGAGCATTTGCCAAATTTGGCCTTTTGTATTCTCCTCTTTTTGCCAATGGGGAAACTGAGGCAGAGGCACAGACTGTGACTTGCCAAATATCAAACAGGGACCCAGGAGCCCCGATCCCCAGTCCCCGTGCTAACCACTAAGCCACACTCCTAACTAGATCAGGGAGTAGAACCCAGGAGTCCTGACTCCCAGACACTTGCTCAAGGTTAGAAGTCAGATCCTAACTGCTCCCAAAGGCCCAGGCTGTTGCGTCACTGGTAGAGAAATTGAGCTGGTTTCACCCAGCACTGAGGAGCAGCCACCTCTGGAGCGGAACACAGCAGTGCTTTAACAGCTGCAGTCGGGAGTGGACTTGATGCATAAAGTCCCTCTGCTGGCAGAATGCAGCCACCGAAATGAGCAGCTATGCACAACTGTGCCAAGAGGCACCATCGGAGGCCAGGGCCCCATTGGGCTTGGCACTGCCCAGACACAGAGCAAGAGAGCCCAACTGGAATAGATCAGGGACAGGAGGGGAAACTGAGGCCCGGAGACGGGACGTGACATGCCCAAGGTCACCCAGCAGGGGTGGCAGTAGAACCCAGGTGTCCTGAGTACCGGCCATACCCACTAGAGGACACTACCTCTCCAAGACAGCCCTGATCCAGTGTTAGAGCCGCATCAAGGGCCTGACCCCACAGCTGAGAGCTCCGAGCTCCCGGTGGGATGGTAGCTGGGAGTGCTGCTGTTTACCCTGCGCTCCACTAGAGGCTGCTCCACATCTCCATAAGAAACCGGGGTTTCACCCCAGGCCCTGGAGCTCTTCACTGGGGAAGGTGGGTCTGGATCCCATGGCCTCCTGCTTCTCTGGGGCTCGGGAGCTGCTGGGAGCAGCTCAGGCCACTCAGCCCCTCTCTGCTTACCTGTGCGAGGGCTGCGCTGCCTTGCAGTGAGGTGCAGCCACTGGGGCTTGGGGTTCCCCTCCAGGGGAACCTTGGGCCCTTCTCTAGCCCCATCCTCCAGGGGCCTCCGAGGGCTGTCAGGATGGAGTCCCCCCCAGGCCCTGCTTTGGGCAAGGCGAATGTCGTCCCTGTGGTACAGAGGGGGAAACTAAGGCACAAAGAGGGGCAGGGACTTGCCCAACATCCCGGGGTGCAGAGGTCCTGAACCCAGGTGTCCTGATTCCCTGCTCTAACTGCTGGCCAGCATCCCCATCTCAGAGTTAGGAATAGAACCCAGGAGTCCTGAATCCCAGCCCACCTGCTTTAACCCACCAGACCCCACTCCCACCCTGAGCCAGGGACAGAACCCAGGTGTCCTGCTCAAACCACTAGTAGTCCTGAATTATACTAGGCTACGTGCAGGTGGCAAGATAACCCCAGGAGTCCTGACTACTAACCTTCCTGCTCAAATGCCCGGATCACTGTCTTGGGGCTAGGCAGAGAACCCAGGAGTCCTGACCCCCAGTCCTCCCTCTTTTTTCAATGCTTCAGCCCAGATCCAAGCCACTGCCCTGGCCCCACTCCCCAGCCCCGGGGACTCCCCCCCCCCCCGCCCCGTTGGTAACACTTTGCTGGGGCCCTGGAGTCTGCTGCAGAGATGCGAGTGCGGGAACAACAGAGCTGGGGGGCAGGGGAGAAGGGAGGCAGGAACTGGTGATAAACAACCCCATGCTGGAGCCAATCAGTGAAGGGGGGCTGTTGGGACGCCTAAAGCAGGGGAAGCCTTTTGCATTCTCATGGGCCAGGGCGGGAGGGAGAGACACTCCCCAGACTCACTCGCTTTATGCCGCACAAGAATGGAGGCACCAGTTTGCACTTGCAGACCAGCTGTCCCAGGGCGCCTGGCTCCTGTCTACCCCTGAGTAGCACAGGTAAACCACGGAGGGGGACTGATGGTCCAACCGGGCTGCTCAGGCTTAATTGTTAAAGGAGCCCGTGCCAAATGGGCGGACTCGTGAACATCCGCGGGGGCTGGCCCGGGGAGGATCCGTGGGGAAGGAAGGGCTCTTGGAGACGGAGATCTGCAGGCCTGGGCTACCCGGGAGGTCAGATGAGATGATCACAGTGGTCCCTTGGCCTTGGAATCTACACAGGAAGATTCTGTGTTAACTCAGGGCCGGGAGCAGCCCAGAGGCTGGGGAGAAAGGACTTGCTGGTGAACACAGGGGGCGCTCTCCATCTACAGCGCCGTGACTCACCACAAGGGGCCAGTAGTGAGCGGAGGGGTAGGTGTGTGCAAACTCCATTACGCCATCCCTTAGGCTGGAAGGTCGTGAGGAGGGGGAAATGCAGGGCTGCCCCCTCTCTGCACAGCACCCCGGATGGGGGCAGTGTGGGGGACAAGCCACCATGAGGTCAGGGCACCCCTCGCAAATTTCCCAAGGGAAGGCGTCCTAGTGGGCACAGGAGACTAGCTCCGGTTGATACCCGCCCCAGCCTCCTCCACCAGCCGCGTTGCTCCCTGCAGGACTGTGCTACAGACACCCCCCCCCCACCCCCGTTTCCCCAAATCTCTATATTGGGAGAGATTGCCGGGAAACAGCCTGGGGGAACCACCTCTCCCCTCAATGCCCCCCTTGTTCCCGTGCCGCCCGGAGTGGCGGCCGCGGCCCCTCAGACCTGTGCGCGCCTTTCCATCCCCTGCCACCGACGGCAACAAATCAGCCCTGGTGTTTGACTTGAGCCGCAGCCAAGAGAGCAGCACAAGGCCCGGATTGTAGTCGACTCCGGAGTAGGTAGCCAAGCGCTGCTGTTTGGGGAGCAGCGGTCTCCAGAGGGAGGGGTGCGGGGTGGAGGCAGGGGGAGCTTTTCCCCTTGATGCTGGACTTGGGCCCCCCCCCAGACACCTAACCCTGTTCCCCAGTTGCCCCCTTGCTACTTGAAAGAGGGAGTTTGTGCTTAGAGAGGGCAGGAGTCAGGATGCCTGGGTTCTGTTCCCAGCCCTGAGAGGGGTGTGGGGTCTAGTGGTTAGAGCTGGGGGGCTGGGAGTCTGGACTCCTGGGTTCTATTCCCAGCTCTGGGCGGGGAGGGGTGTGGGGTCCAGTGGTTAGAGCTTGGGGGCTGGGAGTCAGGGCTCCTGGGTTCTGTTCCCAGCTCTGTGGGTTAGAGTGGGTGTGTATGTGTGTATGTTGTGTGTCGCAACACATTGCAAAGCAGTGCTGCCCACCATCTCTGTGCAACAAACTCCCTCTGCATTGAACCCCAGGGCCCAACGGGGAGGATCGGTGGCTCCGGATCTTCCCGCCGCAAACTAGCCCAGCAGGAACCAGGTTCTCCCCTGGTTCCTCTCTGAACCTGCCCTAAACAGACAGACCCCTCAACCACACACCGTGAGACATGCCGGCTTTCGGTGGGAGAGAAGCTGCCACAGTGGCTGGGCCCATGGGGAAGTGTCAGCACCCCCATGGCTTCCAGACCCAGGCAGGGGCAGGTCTCCGGAGCTAGAGGGTGTGGGTTGTAGTCCTGTTTCTCCACGGTGGTGCATGCCTGCAGGATCTGCCACAGAGACAGCTGGGATGGCAGGATCATGGGGGGAAGTTTCACGCTGGCACGTGCCCCCTGGGCATCTAGAGCCGGGGGGTTCTCTGCATAAAGCCTATTCCCATGGGATGGGGGGGATCTCAAGCAGCAATCAGCTAGGCCTACGTCCATCACAGCTTCTCTAGAGGGTACGTGCTGCCAGGGGGATAAAGAGGAGACTCCTGGAGAGTGGGGGGGAGACCCCCCCTAAATTGGTTTGTAAATGTCCCCTTTATCCAAAATTCCCCTCTGTGCGTCACTGCGGGAGGAGGCAGGGGGTGGCCCTGGGTCTCAGAGCTTTGGCCTCATGCCTAGACCTAGTGGATATTTTCTTGCAAGGTGCAGACTGGGCCCCCCAACTCCGTTGCACCCCCCCCCCCCCGGGGCCTCCTGCTGGCTTGGTCCTGTGTCAACAGAGCAAGAGCTCTGGGCTGGGGCTGCTTCAAACCACCTCACCCAACAGGGAGCTGCAGAAAGTTGAGTTGGTTCCTGTGTGTGTGTGTGTGTGTGTGTGTGTGTGTGTGTGTGTGTGCACACACATGCATCAGTGTGTGTTACATGCATGCAGGTATTTGTGTATACATACGTGTGTATATGTATGTGGCTTGTGTGGATGCGTGTGCATTTGTGCGTATTCATGTGCATTCACGAGTACGTGCGCATCCCTTCCTGTGTGTCCTTGTGGGCGTGTGCACCATTGCCCTCTCCTGGGCTGAATGAGAAGCGCTCACCTGCGTGTCCTAGTCGCCACATGGCTAACAGCGAATGGAGATTCCCCGGCTAATGTTCAGTTCACAGGTCTGACTCCTCAGCCATCAGCTGCCCCGGGCTCAGAGGGCTCTGTGCCAGACAACCCCCCCACACACACCTCCTTGTGCGGGGCATCACTCTGACTTTACTACCCCCCCACCCTCCCAGAGCTGGGCTGGCAGTGGGGGAGGGGGTCCCTATGCTATGGCAGGAGGAGCTGCTCGCTCTCTGGCCCGCAGGGAGGTTCTTTAAAAGAGAAGTTAATTAAAATGGAAAGTCCCAGGGAGGGTGCCAGGGCTGCAAACGCTGAGTGTTAACCCCTGCCTGCCCAGGGCCTGCTCTGCCCCAGGATGGGAGGGAGGGGGGAGGCACCATTGGACCGGCCCCCTAGGTGAGACTGCGATAGGGGAGATGGGCTGGTGGCTGGGGCCTCATGTGTTCTGCCCTGACACGCGCCCCTTTAATGCACCTCATCTTGCACGGCCATTCGTGCACACACACCTTGCACTGTCATGTGCACCTCGGCCCCCCGCCCCCCCACTCTCCGGCACCTGGTCTGCACACACAGCCCGCCCCAGCCCCCTCCCTCACAGCCATGTCCGGGCACCCCCAACCGCCTCACACCCTCGTACACTCATGCTGCCTCCAACACAGACACACACACCCCCAGAGATACAAACACAGACACACACAGATACAGACACACACATGTGCACAGACACACAGAGACACACACACATGTGCACAGACACACACACACAGATACACACACACACAGACACACACAGACACACACACACACACAGACACACACACACAGATACACACACACACAGACACACACACACACACAGACACACACACATGTGCACAGACACACAGAGACACACACACAGACACACACACATGTGCACAGACACACAGAGACACACACACAGACACACGTGCACAGACACACAGACACACGTGCACACACACACACACACAGACACACACACATGTGCACAGACACAGAGACACACACACACAGACACACAGACACACGTGCACAGACACACACACAGACACACACACACATGTGCACAGACACACACACACATGTGCACAGACACACAGAGACACACACACGTGCACAGACACACACAGACACACACACACAGATACACACACAGACACACACACAGACACACACACACGTGCACAGACACACAGAGACACACACACAGACACACACACATGTGCACAGACACACAGAGACACACACACAGAGACACACACACATGTGCACAGACACACAGAGACACACACACACAGACACACAGACACACGTGCACAGACACACGTGCACAGACACACAGAGACACACGTGCACAGACACACAGACACACAGACACACGTGCACAGACACACACAGACACACACACACAGATACACACACACATGTGCACAGACACACTCACTCTCACACACATCGGGCGGGGGCTGAACTCTGATCTCCCTGGTGTAAATCAGGACCCTCCCCCCCAGCTCAGTGGGGTGACTCCAGATTGACACCAGAGTGAGCGCGGACTCCGCTCCCCAGGCTCTCACCCCTCCAGTGCCGTCCTGCTGGCCGTCACAGGTCGGCCCCCTCTGCACGCTCACCCCCCCGGACACACACACACTCGTGCACACGCTCTCGCTCCCCCTCCCCCACCCCTACCCCCCACATGTGGCCCAAACATGCCGCAGCCCCCTCCCCTGCGTGGTTTGCTGTAATTAGCCCCCAGCCGTGGCTGGGCCGGCCAGCCCAGCCCTCAGAAAGGGCAGCACAAAGCCTGGGTTTCATTCCATGGACACCCCCCCGCCCCCAGCCACCAGGCTCTGAAGTGGTTATTTCAGCCCAGAGGCAGCTGGGCTGGGCTCCAGGGTTGGGGGCCGGGGGGGGAGGCAGAGAAAATATTGACTCACTCCTAGCAAAGGGGAGACATTAATGAGGCTGTTTGTTCCCTCCCCACTCATCCCAGAGAGAACCCAGCCCCCCTCCCTCTGAGAAAGCAGGGGCTGGGACGGCAGTACCCCTCCTTCTACCCCTCCGTCGGCTCCACTTCCACCATCCCTCTCTCTGTCCCCTGCATTACTCCCCCGTCCTTCTACCCCTCCATTGGCTCCACTTCCACCATCCCTTTCTCTGACCCCTCCATCGGCTTCGCTTCCACCATCCCTCTCTCCGTTCCCTGCATCACTCCCCCCTCCTTCTACCCCTCCGTCGGCTCTACTTCCACCATCCCTCTCTCCGTCCCCTCTGTCGGCTCCGCTTCCGCCGTCCCTCTCTCCTGCCGTACACCCAGTTGGGGGCGCTGTGCCAGGGCAGGGATGAGCAGGGCTCATGAGTCTGCAGCTCCCCAGGCCTCCTCCCGTCCCCTCGGTTCACTGGCCTTTGGGACAAGAGCCCTGGCGGTGGGGCGACCAGGAGCAGAGTAGGGAGCCTGTGAGCTCTAGGACACCCCCTGGTGGCAGTGGCTGGAAGTTCCCTTCTCAGGGGCCTGGGAAGAGTTGGCAGGTCTCAGCCTGTTCCCTAGCAAGAAGGGATTTCCCCCTCCCCCGCAACTGAATGCCCCTCTCTGCTTCAGAGGGCTGCTGCCTAGGGCAGGGCTGGGGCATGGGGAGCTTGGGTGGGAGCTCCCCGAGAACTCCACTTCTGCACCCCACAAACCACATCCCCTGGGAAGAATGGGGCACATCTCCGCATCCGGCCCCAAAGGGCAGCTGGGACCTAGATGTACAGGTGGGGAAACTGAGGCAGGGAGTGGGGGAGGGACTCATCCATGGTCCGCGTCCGAGCTGGGGAAAGAACTCACAAGTCCTGACGCATTGTTTGCTTAACTTCTTGGAAGCCCCTGGCTGTGGACGGGAAGGGGGGGCCCGGAGGGGAAGGGGGGCGCCTGCGTGCCAGCGTGCACAGATCCTCTTTTCACTCTAAACCGATTGCAGATGGGCCGGGGAGCTCAGTGTCTGCTGCGGCTGGATGGCGACGGGGCAGGGAGCCCAACCGGAGTGGGGCCCCCCTCGCGTTGGGCAGGAAGCTGACCCCCCTGCTCTTCCCTCCCTGGCCTGCAGCCCCCTCCCACTATCGCAGCCTTGGGCTTCCTCCCCATCGTACATAGACACCGCTCTGCCGGTGCCCCTCACTCCCGACCTGCAGAACCCTGCTCTCCCAGCCCTGAGCTTCCCCCCACCAGCTCTGCCGGTGCCCCTCCCTCCCGACAACACCCCCTGTTCTCCCAGCTCCGGGCTCCCGCCCAGCCCCTCTGTCAGAGCCCCTCACTCCAGCCCCCCAGCCCCCTGCTCTCCCAGCCCCAGGTTCCCTTCATTCCCACCCACAGCCCCCTGCTCTCCCAGCCCTGGGCTCCCCCCGCCAGCTCTGCCGATGCCCCTCCATCCCAACCGCAGCCCCCTGCTCTTGCAGCCCCAGGTTCCCCACAGCCCCTCTCCCAGTGCCCCTCAATCCCGACCCACAGCCCCTTGCTCTCCCAGCCCTGAGCTTCCCCCCCAGCTCTGCCAATGCCCCTCAATCCTGACCACAGTCCCCTGCTACCCCAGTAGTTATCTCTTAGGGGTCTGAGTGGGGTCTGTGTAGCACCCAGCACAATGGGGCCCCGATCTCAGTGCTACCCCAGTATAAACAGTGAGGTGTGTACTCGACCATTCTAGTTCCTCCTTGCGGGGGGTCCAGGGTTCTGGTCTCCTGCCCAACCTGGGTCCCGGCCAGCTAAAATCCACTGAAAAGTATCACCCTGCATCTACATGGGGGAAAGGTGGCAGGGCAAGAGGCAGGACTCCTGGGTTCTATCCCCAGCTCTGGGAGGGGAGTGGGGGCTAGTGGTTAGAACGGGGGCGGAGGGGAGGACTGGGAGCCAGGAGTCTTGGGTTCTATCCCCAGCTCTGGGAGGGGAGTGGGGGCTAGTGCATTAAGGGGGCGGGGGTTTCTGGGAGCCAGGACTCCGGGGTTCTATCCCCGCTCCTTCGTGGACAAGCAGGCATGATTCAGATGAGACGCTTTCCTCCTCTGTGCCTCGGTTTCCCCAGAGGCCAATCAGGGATAAGGCTCCCAGGGGGGTCAGTGGGCTCATGCCAGCAGAGCGCTGAGAGGGGGTCTCCTCCTTGAGGGTGGGCTGAGGAGGCCATGTTCCTGGCTCATCTCATCTCCCCCTGCCATGACACAGCAGCTGACTGCTCCAGCAGCGCCCTGGCCCAGCTTGCGGGGCCGGCGCTGGGCAGTCAAGGCTGGGGAGAGATGGGCCCCCCAGGGGGTTGATAGGTAAGGAGAGATGGGGCTTCCCAGGGGCATGTCGCCTCTCCACAGCGAGGGAGGATGGGACAGACAGACCTGGATAGATCTAAGCCATGGGATCCAGAGATTTGTAGGGAGAAAATTGGACCCAGCTTCTTCCCTTTCTCGGGGTGAGTCAACCCTGTGCCCCCAGGGCCTCCTTGATCATGGCACCGCTGAGCTGGGGATGGGACCCAGGAGTCCTGGCAGCCTGACCTCACTTTAGCTATAAGACCACAGGACCCAGCAGACCCAGACATAGAACACAGGGGTCCCAGTGCCCTGGCCCACCTCCCCTAACCACGAGGCCCCACTTCTCTCCCTAAGCTGGGCTGAGAAGCCAGGAGTCCTGACTCCCTGTCCTAACCACCACACCCCACCGCACCCCAGGGCTGCAAATGGAACCCAGGAGTCCTGACGGCGAGTCCCTCGACCACTAGACCACTCCCCATGCCCGGTTTTTCCCACCTGCTAGCCCCTCTCTGCACCGCCCACGTGTGCCTAGCCTGGCTGGCTATTAGGGTGCCATGGACCAGATCTTTCCAGGCATGTTGCCCCCTCATGCCAGCCCTCACACGCAGGGATGCCACCTCCTTGGGGCTGATGCTGAGTGTTGCAATGCAGCAGGCGAAGGGACTTTAGGGCACGCACAAGACATGGGCCATACCCAGATAAATGGGAACTAGGCAGAGGCAGCATTCTCTCATGGGTAGACACCTGGGATCTATTCCTGCCTTGGCTGCTGGGTGACCCTTCCCCTCTTCCTGCCTCAGTTTCCCCTCCTACTTGCTGCCTAACTTGCCAGGGACACAGTGGATGCAGCCAGCATGGTGGGGGCCGGGAGTTGCTCCTATACCCTTGAAGTGGGCATGGTGGCACTGCCCACTGGGGGCAGGATCAGGCCCTGGGTGACAAGTTTCCAGCCACCCTGCTCTGTGGCCAGCCTGGGCACTGCAGACAAAGTTGCTCCGAGCCTCCTTCCCCACCCCAGAGAACCCCCCCCACCCCTCCATCACTCAGCAGCCTGTCGGAGGGTTTATACGCTAATCCGTCAGGCGCGCCGAGGCCGCAAGGCGATTGTCCCGTCCGTAATGTGTCTGCCGGGAACCGGCCTGGCTAGTTCTCGCGCCCGATATTGGCCTATAGATCTCCATCCAGCCGACAGCCCCAGCCGCCCCGCGGGCCATGGGGCCGGCTAATGAAATCAGGAGGCGGCCCAATGACTTCACACGCGCCTGAAATAAATTCAATTGGGAGAAATGAAGAAAGTCGGAAGGGAGCTCTTCCTGGCGGTGGAGAGGCTGGCTTCTGGGAAAGTGGGGGCAGCCGGTTACTGATGGGGTGGGGTGTTAGGCTGAGCACTGTCTCCAATTCCTCTCTTGTGCACCCCGGGGTAAATCCACAATAATACCCTTGGAGTCATGGAGGCCAAGCCCCTCTCCAGACTTCAGCCAGGCTAGGAGCTGGGCCAGTCCCCTCTGTGCCCAACACCCCAGATAAATACCTCCCCGATAGCTGCACCATGCCCGGGTGCTGTTCCTACTCCACCTGGGGGTTGCTGTGTGGGGATGTGTTTGGAATCCCTTTGGCAAAGGGACCCTGGTGGTTATAACAGGCCAAACTCTGGCTCCACACCCCAGGCCATTCTCCATGACGCTGCTGCTCGTGTCCAGCTCAGGGGCATCAGCAGGGGGCACTCAGGACCCTGGCAGAGATTCAGACTCATGCAGCCACCGCACCAAGAGCCCAGCTGCTCCTGCCTCCACAGTTAGAGGAGAATCCCCCTTATTGCTCAGCAGTAAGGGGGATAGGACACATAGTCACTCTAATTCTCAGGCAGCAGCAGGCCAGTCCCCCTCCCAATCCTCCCCACCTTGCCAGCACAGCTTACCCCTGATCCCCTTTGCCCTTCCACAACCCACCCCACGTCTGTCAGCCATTGTGGGGGGACCAGGCCAAGAATTATACAGCCCTAGACACAATTCCCTCCAGCCTGAATCAGGCAGGGACTGTGATTCCCTCCATACCCCCGCTCTTTCGCCTACAGAGAGCGGCTGATTCCCCCCAGCCCGCTCCCTGCTGGAGACCCCTTCCCCTCTGAAGCACTGCGTTGATTGGGTTAGGCTTGGGCCCATGACCCCGGCACGACCCGAACGCTGACTGAATGGGGGAGCTAATGGAGATCAATAGGCAGGTGCCTCCCCCAGGAGCTGCCAGGTAATCCTATTACCCATTACCTGGGAGGGCTCACGCCGTGCAGCCAGCAGCCGGGCAATCAATCCCTCCCTGCCACGGGCGCCATACAGCAGCGGGGGGCAGGCAGCACCCCAACACAGAGCTGGCTGCGGGAGGGCAGGCTTCACCAGACATTAACCAAGTCATGCTTTAAGGAGACATGACCAGGCATGGGGCCCCCCTCACGACCACTCAGGGCACCCCAGGAAACCTCCCAGCAGTGCCCCCTCCTCCCGGCCACAGGAGCTGCACAGATGCTATGCAGCTCCGCCAGAGGTTCAGGGCCTATGATGGGGATGGGGTGGGGGGGTACAGAGTCTCAGTGGCCTGCCATGAGCAGGAGGTCAGACTGGACGCTCATGATGGTCCCAAGCAGGCATCAAGTTTCTGAGCAGGCGTCTGAGTGCCAACCTGGGCACCGGCTTGGCTGCAATAACTACCAGGAACTCAACAGGTGCGGGTGTGGAGCGCAGGGGACCCATGCAAAGCACCACCACACCCCTCCCTCCTTCTTCTCGTCACCCATCGCCACCCTGCCTCGGCTCCTTGCCCCGCTCTGTCTCCTGAAGAACCCCTCGCCGAGCCGGGCTCAGATCAGCCCTCTTTCCCGATTCTCTCACTAAACCTGCCCAGCACAATCTGTCTCCTGAAAGCAGCATCAGAAAAAGCCTTTCCCCACCCCCCGAACACACCCTGCACCCCCAGCCACAGCAGCTAACCACCTCCTTCTCTCACCCTACCTGCAGGCAAAGAGGTGAACCCCTGGGAAGTGGGTCTTTTTATACCATCTCGCCAGGAGTGGGCGGGATCTGAGGGGTGCCCAAGCTCCGCCTTCCTGTATATAAACCAGCAGTCACCTGCTCCTAAGGGGAGAGGGGCTGTGCAGAATTTGAAGCTGTAGCCTTGTACCATAGCAAGCGCCTCTTCGCTGAGGTAAGCATGGGGATTTGGGTGGGTCCTACTGTAATACTGTCGGCAACGCTGGCTGGTCAGAAGTCATGGGTCCATATCTCCCCCACAAAATCTGTGAGGTTTTAAAAAAAAAAAACTAAACTCACTGCTGGGTTCTGTTTTCTTTCTCTTCTGGTTTGGGAGCTGGTAGGTGCATCTGAGTCATGGTTTTTCCAGTTCTCTGCAGACACAATGGATGCTGAGGTTCTCAGAGAGTCCCAGGGCACTTTCTGGGCCAACACTGAGCATCCCCTGACTGACACTGCTGCTCAAAGCATGGGTTAGCGTGTTTGTGTCCTAGTTCTCAGTGATCGTCTAGCGTGGGTAAGAGTGATGCTGGATTGGCCCCAGTGCAGTGTGGGTGTGATGTGGTGGGACGGGGAGATGGATTGATACAGGCTGGATTTTTCATAGAGCTCAGCACGTGGGGTCTGTGACTACTTTAGCCTCATATCTGGTGTCTTTCTCCTCCCTAACTCCTCTCTATAAACCAGCCTTGCTTTCCATACACATCCTGGTCCTGCTAATGCAATGACCCCTCTGCAGCAGGATTTAGACTCGGGGCATTCAACCCCGCAGCACACATCTCTGCTGCTTCCACCTAAAGGAGCAGCTCCACCGGCTGGTAGCTATAGTAGGGTGTTTGCCACTAGTGAGCCGGTTGCTAGAGGAGGGGAGGGAGCGGCATGTGTTTTACGGTTGGAAGGCTTCCATGATGCTACACTAGACCCAGTGCAGCATTAGGACAGACCCAAGGTGGGGGCTAACTCTGGATGTCAGAGTAGTGGGAGAGGGGTCATTAGATCTAAGCCTCCTGCTTAACCCCTTCTCCCCCTCGGGTGGCCCCCATGTCAAGGGCTAACTGGCCTGTGGGGCCAGCTTTTATGGTAGTCGTGGGGCTGAAGGGGAAGCTCCGGGCTGCCAACGTCCCAGCACAGAGCCCTTGTGCAGTGTGTGGGGTGGGGGTCCTGTCCCGCCGTGCAGACCCCACCCTGACCCTGGCTGTAGCATCCTCTAGCAGCAGGGAGCAGGTGCCGTGGGTGACAAGGGGGTTCTGTGCTGGTGGACACAGGGGACCACAGGGTGGTTCCCTCTGGCTCCCTAGCTCCCCCTGCTGGGCTGCCTAGTGTCACTGCGTGGAGTCTCCCTAAGTCCTGTCCTGAAGCCCGCCCACATGGAAGGGAGTGCACTGCAGGGATTGGAGGCCTGCCTCTGGGGTGGGGTCTCGGGGTCCCGTTGTCCTATTAGGATCCTCCTGTGCCGGGCACTAGGATCAGGGGTCACACGCCCGGCCCACTAGGAGCCACACACCGGGCACTAGCACCAGGATTCGCACTCAGGATCCTCCAGCCCTTTGGCGTGGGGGTGGGGGCGGGTGCCTCAAAGCTTTCCTAGGAGGCAGCTGCCTACCACCACCACCACCTGCCACTGTACAGACTGGTGGGGGAAACTGAGGCACGTGGCGGGGCACAGAGTCAGGGGCAGAGCCCGGAGCTGCCAACTCCGAGTCCCATGCTTTCACTGCCAGAGCCTCAGCCCTTCCTTGCCTGGCCATGGACCAGTGCGCTGGGGTCAGCTGCTGGGCCGTGGCTAATCAGGAATCATGCCTGGGAGCGCTGGTCCCGTGTCTGAGGCAGCACAGGCTAGTGGGGCAAGCATGGGGAGCCCTCCAAACCCAGCCAGCTGCCTGGTCTGAGCAGATCACTCGGGGCTGGGGATTAGCAGAGGCCCAGCAGCTCCATGGCTCTCAATGGAGGAGGGGCGTGTGTGTGACTCTTCATCGCTCTCGAGGGGCGGGGGGGAATTGTGCCACGCACTGAGTAGTGGGGTTAGGAGGAAAGTTCCCAGCTGGGGAGGGAAGGTCGTCTCGGCACTGCCTCCTGCAGGATCCTCCGAAGCTGCTGGCACCGGCCGCTGCAGCAGGCAGGATACCGGGCTAGATGGGCCCTTTGGGCCGATCCAGGCTGGCTGTTTCCTGTGTGTCACCCCCCTCTCAGCCCATCCCAGGCCCCCAGCAGCCCCCTTCCCACAGGCTCTGGGTGCACCGGGGCTTCCTGGTTCCCGGCCCCGCGCAGGGCGAGACAGCAGCCCTGCCGGTGAGATGGAGAGTGTCAAGGGTTAAAGGTGGCTGCAGTGTTTGTCTTTCCATGGGGGGCGGCCGTGTGCCTGTGACAGCCCCACGATTTATGACGCCCCATTAAGGGCAGGGAGATCCTAGCCCTGATGGAGATGGATGGCTGGTTAAAAGGCCTGGCCTTTGGGCAAGGGTCTCGCTCCCTGGCCCCTCTCGGGAGCACTCTGTTTCCCCCCACCCATGCAACCTTCAGTGGCAATTTGTGTTTCCATAGCAACCCCACTTCAGACTCTCAGGCTCAGCAGAAGAGGCATCTCCCCTGGGCTGAGATGCATCCGTCTCTGGGGTGGAGCGGGGGGGATGGTTGTACAGGGGTCCCTCGGCTGGTGCTGAGATGCAGCCATCTCTGAGGTGGGGCGGGGGGGATGGTTGTACAGGGATCCCTCGGCCGGTGCTGAGATGCAACCATCTCTGGGGTGGGGCGGGGGGGATGGTTGTACAGGGATCCCTCGGCCGGTGCTGAGATGCAGCCGTCTCTGGGGTGGGGTGCAGGAATGATTTATACTGGGATCCTTCACAAAAGCAGTGAGATGCAGCTGCCTCTGGGGCTGTTCATACAGGGATTCTTCACCCAGCACAGCTGCGCTCTCAAATACTGTATCAGACCTGCCGCCAGCTGGGAGCATTGTAGCTGTCATGGCAGCAGCTGGACTAGAACTGTGATCCTCCTACCCCTCCCAAGTGAGCTAACGGAGACTCCTCCTTTGCTCTTAGCAGTGCAGGGTCTAGTGCATGCGGCTGACCCATTCTGAGTCCCTCCAGCAGGGGGCAGTGACATACCCACCCTCACCCCAACAGCCCCATGCGCCTGCTGCTAGCACCTTTCCTCCCAGGTTTGTTAACATTCATCCTCGCCCCCTGTTCCCCCCCCCCCCCCCGGCCTCAGGGCTTTTCTCTCCCCTGGTACAGAGGAGGCAACTGAGGCACAGAGGTGGCGGAGGAGGAAGTGGCTGCCCGGAGGCCGCGCAGCGAGTCAGGGGCAGAGCCCAGGGCTCCTGGGCTCGCCCTTCTGGTGCTGCGACCGAGGGACTGCGCCCATCCCTTGTAACATCCGTGGGGGGGTGGGGGTGGGGGCGTGTGGTTTGTGTGTTGCACAATCTCGCCCTGCTGTCTTCCCATCTGCGTTTATTTGTTGCAGCTGGGCCTCCCCCCTCCATCTTGACTACAAAGCACAGCCTGTGTGTGTGTGTGGGGGGGAGCCACTCCCCACTATCCCCCCCCCCCCCCAGGTATGCTCTGAGCAGCTACCCAGTTGTTTCCTGTTGCTGCGGGGGGAGCCTGGCATGCAGGGCCCCTGCTTAGCATGGGGCACCCGAGTGCTCTGTCTATTGTGCGGAGAGGGGGGAATTTTACCATGCCTGAATCCCCTCCACCCCACATGCACACCAGCCATGTTGGAGAGATCATGTTGAGTTAAGTTGGGAGGGGGTGACAGAGGTCAGCCAAGGGGGTGGGGGAGCAGGCAGGTCCTAGCAGGGCTAAGAATCAGCTTCAATTGCTGATCCAGCACTGGAGGAGGGTGAGGGGTAAATGAGAATCCCCCCCGCCCCTTTAGGAAATTAACCAATTGCACAATGAAGCTGAGGTCAGTGGGCATCGTCAGACCTGTTTCAGGGACACCCCTAGGTGTTGGAGCGAGGGGGGCTGCCGCAATGCCCGACTTACAGTTTGGTTCAATGGCTCAGCCCCCCCAGTTATACCAACTGTTCCATCCCCCTGGGGACACCCCTCCCTGCAAAGGCCGTGCTGAGTCAGGGGCAGAACTGAGACGAGAACCCAGGCGTCCTGGTGCCCAGGCTCCATCTGCTAGGCCATGCTGCTGCTCAAGGGGGCTACTGACAGCCCCACATGCTCCCTATTTCTCTGAGGGTCCAGCTCAAAGGCTCCATTTAGGAATCACAGGGACTCGGTCTCCTGTCCCTGCAAAAAGAAAAGGAGGACTTGTAGCACCTTAGAGACTAACCAATTTATTTGAGCATGAGCTTTCGTGAGCTACAGCTCACTTCATCGGATGCATACCGTGGAAACTGCAGCAGACATTATATACACACACAGATCATGAAACAATACCTCCTCCCACCCCACTGTCCTGCTGGTAATAGCTTATCTCAAGTGATCATCAAGTTGGGCCATTTCCAGCACAAATCCAGGTTTTCTCACCCTCCACCCCCCCACACACAAACTCACCCACCTTGATTATCATGCACATTGTGAAGAGTGTTGTCACTTTGGATGGGCTATTACCAGCAGGAGAGTGAGTTTGTGTGTGGGGGGGGTGGAGGGTGAGAGAACCTGGATTTGTGCTGGAAATAGCCCAACTTGATCACTTTAGATAAGCTATTACCAGCAGGACAGTGGGGTGGGAGGAGGTATTGTTTCATGATCTCTGTGTGTATATAAAGTCTGCTGCAGTTTCCACGGTATGCATCCGATGAAGTGAGCTGTAGCTCACGAAAGCTCATGCTCAAATAAATTGGTTAGTCTCTAAGGCGCCACAAGTCCTCCTTTTCTTTTTGCGAATACAGACTAACACGGCTGTTCCTCTGAAACCTGTCCCTGCAAAGCAGATCAAGAACCACCTCCTTGGCGGCTTCTGCCTCCCGGAGCGGCGTCCGCGCATCTCTCATTAGCTCTTGGCCAACGCTGGGTCCCTTCATGCCCCTGTTCGAGTCGCTCTCTCTGCTCTCTAGCTCTGAGGTTTGCGGGAGATTGCAACAGCTGGGACCAGAACCCAGGAGTCCTGACTTCATCCCCTAGGCTGCTCCAGCTACCAGACAAGACAGGCCCACGATCACACTGGGAATCCAGGACTCGAACCCAGGAGTCCTGACTCCCAGCCACCCCGGCTCTAACCCCTGGTTGCTCTGATGTGTGCCTGGTCTCCTCCTGGTGGAGGGGCAGCGGAAAAGGGGCGGCGTGCTGGTGGAAGGGAAGAGATCACACCTTTGCCCAAGTGTCGGCGGGGCAGGGAGGGCTCTGGTGAGGTGTGAACCCGGGACCTGAGCACCATTCCCAGCGCAGGCGCCGGATGTGACCTCAAGCCGGTCAGGGGCTCGCCCTGTGCCTCGATTTCTTCACATGCCATCGGAGTGGCAGCAGTTTGGGGCGGGGGCTGCATGTTTGCACGTGGGCCGGGCGAGGGCCTGGAGCCGCAGCACCGAGGCGCGTTGGGCTGCAGAAAGGGGAACTTCTCCGGGCCGGAGGGGGGAGATAGCGGAGGGGGCGGGAGAGACCTGCCCTGCCGTGGGCTGGGGGCTCCTCAGCAGCGCACCGGAGGAGAACCCTGCTAGACTGTGGTTTTGGTGGGCTGGGCGAGTGGTTGGGGAGATGCACAGAGACGCTCTGCAGGCACTTTTGAGCTTCTCTCGTGAGAAAAGCCCCCCCTCCCCCATGCCACCCTTTGCTCGCTACATGGGGTGGCTGTAGCTTTGCATGGCTTCCCCCCGCCCCTGTGCGGAACAGTGCTATCAAGCTGGGATCTTCCGCTGGCTCCTAGTACCATCGCATCGGCGGACATCCAGCTCCGTCCAGCGGCCATTCCCTGTTTCAATAGGACTCACCACCCCCAGACTGGAACCTGGAGCCTGGGGCGGGTGAGGGGTCAAAATCTGACTGAGAACTTTGCAGCTCAGCTCATCTGTAACAGGAGCTGGCACCAGGGCTCGGACGGCAGGGTCAGTGGAGCGAGTCCATCCCTCTAGGGCCCGATCCTGGGAGATCGGAGGGTCTCCCTTTCCCTCCTGTGGTTCCCATGGATTCCCTGTCGTTGGCATGGGGTCCTTCCCAGGCAGAGATTCTGGGGTGTCTCCTCTGGGAGCCCCATGGAGGGACAGCTGCTCCGCTCTCCTCCAAGGTGGCACCGGTGAGATCTTGGCATGTGCCAGGGGATTGGCTCTGTCCAGCCGGACGCTCCACCTGTACCACGGGCGGCTGGGCTGCGCCAGGGCTGCGGCTCACGTCTGAGTCCTGATGGGGGATGCCCAGCACCCACGGAGCAGCGGAAACACCAGCCTCTGCCCCTTCCCATCCCTCTTTACTGGACCAGTCCGGGCCATCCGCACCGCTGCTGAGCTTCACAACTGAACCGGGGGGATGGCACCAGTTTCCCACGAGCTCTCATCGTCCTCCTTTCCAGCCAACCCCAGAAGCTCTAGCGTGGGTAAGAAGTCGGGTGTGTGTGTGTGAATGGGGCAGCCCTGATTTCCCCTGTCCCCCCTCCCCCCCGCATGGGTCCTTGCTGGGATGATGCAGAGTCCCACGCATGCCACTTACACCGAGAGGGTGCAATGTTTGCCCACGGGGCTGATGTGTGGCACAGGGACCATCATATGGAAGAGAGCCAGGGAAGGGGGCAGGGGCTTGGGGAGGAGAGGGGGATGCTGCGGAAGCCGACCCCAGTGGAGAGCACATCCACCGTGGCACTGAATGGGGAGGGGTGGCCGATGCCCAGAATAGAGTACCGAGGCGGGGAGGGGACTCTCGCACACAGCATTTCGCTTTCAGGGCAAACCACAACTGTGGCTTGTCTGAGTCACCAGGTCACGTGGCTGCCTGGTCTGCTGGGTAATTTTTTTTTTTTTTTTTTTTTAGCCTGACCTGGATGGAGCAATCAGTTTGGGGGGCTCAGGGGTCTGAACTGAGCTGGATTGAAGAGCGGCAAGGTGTGAAAGCCCATTCCCTTCCCTCCCTGCCCTGCCCTGCCCCGCCATGTGCCCTGCTCAAGAGTGAAACGTTGCAGGGGGTTTGTGGTTTGTGACACCTTAACCTCCTGGATGTTTTTCAAGTGTAGTTTCATTCTGATGCCCTTGATCTTGTAATGGGCCTGCGTCCGCACTCCCTGGTAATGATTAGACTTAGAGCCACTGGTCTGTGTGTCATTAGCCCTATATTGCTCTCAGCTCATGGAGATTCCCCTCTTTCTCTCAGGTTTGCCACAGGGGGCAGGGGCTCCAACCTGATCCCATTCAGGTGGTCCTGATTCTGCATCACCTTCAGTGGCAGTGCAAAAGAGGCGTGGGGGGCAGCGCAATGGGGAATCGGGTCAGCGCAGGAGCAGACCCTGAGGAGGGGCGAGCGTGGGAAGTGCTGCTGGAGGCTGGCAGTGGGGCAAGTCTGCCCATCTGTGTGGGGGATTCACAGCCACTTTGACAGTCCTGTGCTCTCCCTCTCTGGGGCCCCATGCCCCAATACTGACTCCCCTGATGGGGGAGGGGGCTCCGTGACCCTCTGGATCCTCTCCTCCCTGCAGAGACAGCCTGCAAAAAGGGGGTGCAAGGGGCAAGGCCCCCCCAACCCCTCTCCTCCCCTACCCCAGCCAACAGGGCTGGATTCAGCCTGGCAGCGGAAGCCTCGCTAGTGAGTCCCGTGGGAGGGAGGCCAGGCTGGGCCCCTGAGTGGCACCTTCCATAAAGTGGGGGCCCGAGTTGCACTGTGCCATAAACAAGCCTTGGCAAGAACCCGCCCCCAGAACGAATTGCCTCCAGGCTGTGTCATTTCTTGTTCGCGGGCGTAAGAGAATCGGTTCCCAGGCCCTCGGCCTCACCACTTCCTCCCGCCTCATGCCAACCTGCCACCCGCCCGGAGCCCAGCACGCTACAGTAATGACGGGGCCTGGCCTGCTGAGACAGATCAGTCAGGGGGTTGGTAATAGTGAGAGTGGGCCTCTGGTTTTCTCTGTATGACACATTCCCCCCCGCCCCGGCCTCCCCCCAGAAACTGCTTGGCAAACGGGGTGGGAGGGATGCATGAGAAAAGAGAGAGATGGAGGGGATGGAAAAGGGTCAATCTGGAAAGAGCCAGGAGCGGCAACACCCAGAGAAGAGAGAGAAAGGAACAGAGCCGGCAGGAGGGAAACTGAGTCAAGGAGCCATTGGCCGGGAGGGAGGGTGTCCCCCTCACTTGTGTGATGAGCTGTGATGGTCATGAGCAGGCAGGGGCAAGACTGGAAAAAGGGGGTGTTTCTCACTACCCTGCCTCACATTTAGCTGCCCCCCCTTCACATCTGGCTGCCCCCCCCAGTCCCCAGCCCAGCAGGGCTCTAGGGAAGGCTGTGAGGTGCAGGGAACCCCTGTTGAGGAGCTGTGTGGGGAGAGGCCCTCAGCCATGGTGTTGCCATGCAAGTGAGGTGGAGCTGGGTGGGGGCGGGGGTGGGGTTGGCAGCTGGCACCAGACCGGTGGGGCAGTCGGAGTCAGAGGCAGGGGGCAGCAGGGCCCTGGCTTGCTCACCGTGGCGGCTGGAGCCTGGTTCTGCGCTGTGATGTGACCCACCGGATCCTGCCCTGGGCATGGGCCACGCCAGTGACTGTCAGCCAGTGAGAGAGAGCGAGAGATGGGTACTGCCCAGCTCTCCCTGGTCAGTGCCCCCACCCTGGCCCCACAACGCCTCCTGCAGTTCCCCCCCCCCCACATAACCCCACAGGGAGCACACGGCCCCACACAGAGCAGACAATACCCCATGCACCCCCCCTTCAACACACACATAGACCACCCCATGCCTTCAACTCACAGTGACACACCCCCAACCCCACCCAGGCACTGTCTCTCTCTCTCTCTCTCACACACACACACACACACGCCCTTGTGCCCTTTGAGGCCTTGACAAATCGCGCTGTCTCTTTAAACTAACACTGTCCATCACCATTATGTCCTGCGCCCCCACCCCCTGTGATTTATCTGGTTGCTCCTGGGTTTGCTGCCCCTGCATCTCACTGCCCTATCCCTGACCTGCCCACCTCAGCACCAGGGGGCTCAACAGCATTATCCCCACTGAACATGGTAGAGGGGGGGAAACTGAGGCACAGAGTGTGTGTGCGTGTGTGTGCTGGGGGTGGGGGGGAACTTGCCTGGGATGACACAGTAAAGCACGGGCAGAGCTGGGGATAGAACCCAAGGGTGCTGACTCCCAGCAAGCCCCCTGCTCCCTTGGCAGCTCAGAGGCTGGGTGCCCAACTAAATTGGGAGAACAAGGCCAGGACATCTCTAGGACGACGGTTCCAGCTCCAGTGGCCCCTCCGCCCTCGCTCTGCCCACGGGGGCCACGCGCCCCGGACTGCCCTTACGCTCCGACCCTGCCGCTGCAGCCTGGCTCGCTCCAGGGAGCCTTCACGCAGCAGGGGCAGGTCCCGGCCTGCACCAGGGCGTGGCCCGCTAACCTGGCAGGGCCAGCCTGGCTCGGCCCCGCGGGAGGTGCCCCCTGGCCCAGCCCGGCACCACTAGGGGGCAGGCTCCTGCCGCAGGCCAGGTTGCCTGACATGCCCCCCAGAGGGAGCCCATGGCCGGTGGCTGGCGGCCAGCACATCAGCCCCTGCTATTAGCCCCTGGCTATGGCTGACATCCCACTACCACCTGTGGGCAGGCTGGGATCAGCGGCCACAGTGGCCAAAGGACCCTGGGCAGGTGAATGCTGCTGTTTCCGTGGTGGGGGGGAGTAGTCAGGGGAAGACACCCCCATACCCGCACACACATCGTTAATCATGGAGGCAGTGTTCAGGGTCTGACATCTGCTTGCTAGGAGATCTGAGCTGGGCCTTTGAAATTGCATCTGGCCGTGACTGCACCAGCAGCTGCACGGGGTGGGGCTGGGAGGGGACCCACTTTTTCTCTGCACCGGGGTGGGGGGGGGAGTTTGGGCTTGTTTAAAACATTTTTAACCCCCGCCGCCCCCCACCTCCCCTTCCACGACGCCTTCTGGGAGGTGAGGATGCAAACTCCCCCGCGACTACAGGGAGCGAACCCAGGAGCCCAGGTCTTGTCCCTGGGCCGGTGGGGGGCTCCCCAGAGAGGGGAGGGGCCGGCACAATGGTGCTGAGGTCACCGTGAGTTGATAACCTGAAGGATCCTACTGGTCTCTTGGGGGCTGAAAGTGGATGTGGAGGGGGGGAGACTGTGGGTCCTGTCCCCCACTGATCCAGGGCAACGCCAGGGGATTGCCGTTACTGGCAGCCCTGGATTGTCCCCGGGGCTGAGCACCCCCAGGGGCTGACTCGCCTGGCAATCTGACCATATTTGATCCCCTCCCCCAAAATTGATCAACATTTTTATTTTTGGGGCCGTTCTTTGTGCCTTGGCCTCTCCCAGCACCGCCAGGTCTGACCGGCTGCCTTGGTCGTGTGGTTTGGAGCGTCTCCCAGTGAGGAGGGAAGAATCTATTCAGAGGTGTATTTTAAATTCACCATTTTTTAAAGAAAAAAGGAAATGTTGGGGGGATTTTTTGGGGACAAGGGATGGAAGAGAGTGAAAAACCCTGTGATTCCCACCAGTGCAGGGGCGGGTTTTATTTGTTACCAGTCGTGCCACTCTCAGTACGGCTCATCGGCCATGCTGGGCTCGGGGTGATGGATGGTTATTCGTGAGTAGAGATCAACTTGTGCTGTGAGTTCTGATTCTCCCTCAACACAGATCTCTGCCGGCGCCCCTCCATCCCGACCCGCAGCCCCCTGCCCACCCAGCCCTGGGCTCCCCCCACAGCTCTGCCGGTGCCCCTCCATCCCGACCCGCAGCCCCCTGCTAGCCCAGCCCTGGGCTCCCCCCACAGCTCTGCCGGTGCCCCTCCATCCCGACCCATAACCCCTTGCTAACCTAGCCCTGGGCTCCCCCCAGCTCTCCCAATGCCCATCAGTCCTGACCCGTAGCCCCCTCTTGTCACTCAGGCTCCCCAGGGCACTTGGCTCTGCCAGCCCCAGGCTGCAGCCCTCCGCCCTGTCCCACTTGCTCTTCCCCTCCCAGGCTCCCACACAGCTGGTGTTGCCAGTCACCCAGGGAGGAGGTGGTTTCACAATGAATGGGGATGCAGCGAGCTCATGCAGTTATGATTCAGACAGCTCCCAGCCAGGCCTCAGCTTGCTCCAGTTGCAATGCCCGTCCTTCCGACAGGGCGCCCAGCTCCGGGTTTTACTGTGGCCAGGAGCAATCCAGCCTTGGGTTTTATGCTCCCTCCCCCCCCCCCGCCCCGTGTCCTTTTACATGTGCAAATCTCCCCCCATACACACACACACACACACACACACTTGTGAAATGCATTACCAGATTTTTGCACCAGAAGGTGGATTGGTGCCAACACCCCTGGAGCAAGTATTCCGGGGACCCCAGGCTCCCCCCACTCCAGGAGATGTGGCACCCCCGGCTCTGGGCTCCTCTGCTCCTCACCCCATGGTGTGTTTTTCTCGGCAGAGTTGTTCCTCACAGCCACTCCCTGGGCTGGGCCCAGTTATTTTGTGCCAGTTAAACCTGTTTGCAATTAGGGCCTCTCCCAGCGCTTACCAGTCCCAGCGCGAACGCCAGGGAGCAGAAAGAGGAAGAAACGGACCCGCTCCCCCGTGGGGCGGACCCAATTCTGGTCTGACCCCCACAGCGTCAGTCAGGTAGTCAAGGGAGCGTTCCAACTGCGTAAAACTCCTCTGATCTGCCTGCCAGTGGCCCTGGAGTTATTCCTGACTTACACCGGAGTCAGTGGGAGCAGAATCCGGCCCCTTGGCTCTGCCCCACTCCTGCTTCCACGGCCTGCCCTGGAGTTACTTCTGATTTACACCACTGGCAGGGCATATCCATGCAGGGAGGGGACGCGCTGCTAGTCGCCGTGGATCTCCCCGGTTGATTATTTTTCTAACCAACTTTTGACACCATCCTTTTGGTGAGGAGGCCGAGAACCCCCCTGCCCCCTGCGTGCCACCTCCCCACCGCCCCCTGGCGCTGCTCTCCCAGGCCGCCTCCCCGTGGCCCTGGGTGCTCCCCCACCTGGGGGTAAGCAGCAAACAGCTGGCGAGGGAGGGGGAAATGCAGTGGGCAGGAGAGTGGTGAGTGGGCACCTGGGAGGATCCAGTCCTGGTTTTTATTGAGCGCGCTCTTGTTATCCAGCTGGGTGCCCACTGGCATCAGAGCCTAGATAGGATGGGATCAGACCCACTGAGGAGGGGTAGCAGTGGGGCAGGTCAATACACGCCCTGTCCCGAATGGGGGTGATCTGTAGATCTAGATTATATCCTGGGGGGAAGGAGGGGGCTGACGGTCCCTGCGCCTCTCACCTTCTCTATCCTCATGCTCTGGAAAGGGGGTCTTTCCTCGCTCCCCTTTGTTCTGAACCCCCTGGATTTTGGAAGCGGGGTGTCGGTGGGTTTCTGAACACAGAGCCCCAACTTGGCGGCTGGGGCCCAGTCTCTCTAACAGCCCCCCTTCCCCTCCAGCTTTTGGCTGCGGCTCTCCCGGTGCCCACCCGCCAGCCCTGGGAGCTGCGGGAAATTTCGCTGCTTGCTGCCCGGCAAAGAACTAATCTCGCCTCATTGGGAAACGATGTCGTTTAAGAGAGCCCTCCCCCGCACATCCCCCCAGCCCGCCATGTCGTGAGGGAGAGGGGGTGGGGGTAAATTAGGGAGCATGTTTCCCATCCCAGAATCCCATCACTTGGGTTAAATATCTTGGCTGAGTCCCGGCCCCGCGGCTTCGCCTTGCTGATTTTAACTGAAAACATGTGTCTCTGTTGAGGATTTCCTCTGCCTCCTCGCTCAGCGCCTGCAACAGAACCAGCCCCACATGGGCCCCGCGCTGAATGGGGCCGGGCCCAGCCAGGAGCCCCAGGAGGGGAAGGTGCAAAGCGATGGAGGGGGACAGTAGGAGGCGCTCTCCCCTTGGAGTCTGCGCAGAAACTTGAGCGGTGCTAGGAGCCGCCGAGCTGCAGGGAGTGGGGTGCGGGGGCTTGGTAGGGGGCATTCTCCCCTGGCAGTCAGAGCTTGCCCCACCACTAGGGGGTGCTGTGCTGCACAGAGTGGGATGTGGGAGGCGTCTGGAAGGGTTGCTTCCCTTCCCAGTCAGCGCTTGACCCGCAGCTAGGGGACGCTGGGCTGCTGCTGCCCGGAGGAGTGGCAGGCGGGCGGTTGGAGCGGGGCAAGCCTCCATGCCCCAACCCTGCTCCCCGGCAGGAGCACCGGCAGGGGGCGGGTGTGGGGGGGACTGCAGGCAGAAAGGGTGGGGAGGGGCCCCCACTTGCTCTGGCCCAGGGTCCCACAAAACCCTAATCCGGCCCTGGCACTGGGGGTCACTCAGCTGCAGAGAATGGGGTGGGGACTGGTCCCCCATGTTGTGTTAGGGGGGCTGCCTTTCAGATGAGACATAAACCCGGGGTGCTGGTCCCAGGGGACCCTGGGGTGCTCCCCCCCGTCAAGCCGCGATCCTGGCCCAGCCCTCTCAGGGGAACCTCCCCGAACTGCCCCAGGAGTTACAGCCGCATCCCCACCACCCCTCACAGTAATGCCACTTACACCCTCCACCCCAGAGCTGGCTGCAGCGCAGGGCTGGGTGGAGCTGAACAAGGCACAGTGGCTGTGCCTGATCTGTCATCCTGAAAATGGGTCCAGAACCAATGGCTCCGGTCGGGACCTTTTCTGGCCCCAGATTCTGGCATTTCTGCTGCCCGTGGGAACTGAGAAACATGGCGGAAGCAGAAATGAGATGGACCTGAGCTGCTCCCAGGCCTGGCAGGCATGGAACCCAGGTGTCCTAGCTCCCCACCCCCTGCACTGCCCTCCCAGACCTGAGGATAGAACCCAGGAGTCCTGGCTTCCAGCCCCCACCCCCACTAGACCCCATTGCCCTCCAAGGTGGGGGTGGAACCTAGAAGTCCTGGCTCTCTGCCCCTCCTGCTCTAGCCATTAACCCACAACTAGGTCTAGTGAGACGTTATGGGGACTGACCCCCCAGCTCAGGTGCCCAGCTCACCTTCCCTGTGTCAGGAGGCCTGGAGTGGCGTGGCTTTTGGGGAGGGTGCTTGGCCGGGTACCAGGCTGGGCGCCCGGCTGCCAGGCGGCTGATTTACTGCGTCAATGCCCCTTTTGTTGCTGCCGAGCTTGCCCTGGGGGGCCTGGCCGATCTCAGCATGGGCTCATGTGGGGTCCCATTGTCAGGCCCTTCCCTGACGCACAGGGGCTCCTGGGAGGCAGGATCAGCTTTAACCCTTTGCTGGGTGGGGGGGACACACACTGCCTCCCCCCGGGGAGCTGTCCCCTCCATGCCAGTGCACCAAGGGCCCTGTCCCTTCAGATGGCCACCAGCCCTGGGTGGAAAACCAGCCAGGGTCTAATAAACACGGATCCAGCCTGGATCAGCCAGCCGGGCCATCTAGCCCAGTGTCCCAGCCCCAGCTGCAGGAGAGGCCCTGCAGGGGGCAGTGATGGGCCCCCAGGAAAGTTGCCCCCTCTACCCCCCAAAGTGCGAGGTTGGCTCATGCTGAAGCAGGAGGGTAAGATCCCTACCCAGACTCCGCAGTATCTGGCCCAAATCCACCCCCTGCCCCTTCCACCCCCCCACCCCCCCGCCAAGTGCTGGCTCTCTCCTCCCTTCATCCGCCTCCCCGCACCTGTCGTCCCGTCTGCGGTCCCATGCCCATCTGTCTTAGATCCTAACTTCTCCAGGGTGGCAAATAAATCTGCTAGTCGCTGGGGTCCTGCCAGCTCCAGACGGGGCTTGGCACTGATCGAGCTCAGGCAGTAGGAAGGGACTCACGGAAGCTGATGGGGGCAGCGGGGGGCCGCACCAAGCAGATCCCAGTTCTCTTGCGCCGTCAGCCCCGCTAGCCGGTTTCTCAGTGGTAGATGGTCTTTCGACCCATCCTGACAGTTTCACGTGGGTCCAAATTTTTCAGTGTCCTTCTGTCCTGTGCTCAAGGAGAAAGGCGAGCGCCAATGGGACGTGTCCCAGCCAAGCCTGGGTTCCATGTCTTCTCTCTGCCGGGGCTCCCCCTGGTGAGCCCTTGAGCTGCCGAGTGCCCTCCATTCTGGAGAGGCCTAGCCCGTGGTTCGGTGGGCATCACCCCCCCCTCCGTGAGGCCGGTAGAGCTGTTGGCTCTGGGGATGTTGTCTCGTAGCTCAAGGCGTCGTGGCTCCTGTTCTTAGCTTTGGAGGGCCAGGGTTCGATCCCTGCTGAGGGTAGTTAGAGCAGCGTGTTAGGACTAGGGAGGAGAATGGATGGGGATGAGGTGGTTGGGTGTGAGGGACTGATTGGGGGCCAGGCACCCCCCTGGGGTACCTACTCAGTGCTCCCAAGATGGGGGAGGTTAGCTCCCCAGCCCCAGAGGGGACATGTTTAGTGGAAGCTGGGTGAAGAGCAGTGCCCCTCATAGAGGGAGAGCGGGTTAGTCCCTGGGGGTGGGGCTGCCCGGGCTGTGAGGCCTTGCGGGTGAGGGTTCAAAGGGAGGCAGGCATGGCACCAAGGGCTGCTGCCAGTCAGTGACAGGTGGGTAGTGGTGTTGCCCTCCAAGGAGCACTGCAGCCCTCTGAGTCGCATGGAGTGCCCCCCGGAGGAGGGGCAGGGTTGCCTGGGCTGGCCCGCCTGGAGCTCTGGGGGAGCAGGACTCCTGGGTTCTGTTCCCACCTCTCAGGCTGGCCTTGCCCTGTGAGCATGGGGATGTTGCTGGGGAAGGGGGCCTGGAGCAAGCTCAGGGGCTGGTTGTCCAGTAGAAACGTGATCAGCTAGAGAAACAGCAACTCCAGCGGGCAGCACCAGCTCCTCTCCACAGGAGCAAGGAGCTGCTGTGGGCCCAGGGGGCTCCAAATGGCGGGGCACTGGCACCCTGGGCATGGGCACCTCCCTCGCCTCCTGCTTTTCTTTCTTTCTTTCTTTCTTTCTTTCTTTCTCCCCTTGTGTTATGTTCTTTCTTCTTTGCCTCGCCCCTTCTCTCTCCTTCATTCCCTCCTTCCTTCTCCCCGTCCCTTCTCTCCCTCCTCCCTTGTGGTTCGTTTCGGCTTTTCTTTTCCTTCTCTCATTCCTTCGGTCTTTCTCGGGAAAGAAAAGGGGCCAAGGAAGGACCCCCCCCACCCCCGATCCAAACACCAAACAAACCATTTCCAAATGGTCCCCTAGGAGAAACTGGCGCCCACAAAGCCAGCGAGTTCAAAGTGAAGCCCGCACGTTCCGGCACAGCTGGAGGTACAGCTGCAGGTCATTAGGCTGCAGCCGCGGGGACAGGCGCTCTCCCCAGGCTCCCGCGCCCTGGAAGGGGCTCAGCATGGCCAGGGGCACCTCCCTTGTGGCCTCCGGCACGCACAGGGCACGCAAGGAGGGGCTGTCTGCCCACAGTGCTCGAGTTTGTTCCTTGTGCCCGCTGCCAGCCCTGTTCCCAGCAAGGCCTTGTGGGAAGGGAGAGGACAGGCCTGCACTGTCTCCCAGAGGCACCCTGTGGGCCCCATAGCCTTGGTTACCAGTAGGGGGTGCTCTCCACCTTGGTTACCAGGAGGGGGTGCTCTCCACCTAACACCAGTGCAGCCCCCAGGGGCCCTGTGCCGCAGGGGGAGCGCCTCAGTAGGGGGGCACACTCCCCTCACAGTCAGTGCTGGCCCCAGTGCCCTCGTTGGGTGCTGTGGGAGAGAGTGTTGTCTGGGTGACAGGACTCCTGGGTTCAGGGAGTGTGATCTGTGGGGTGCAGGAGAGGTGGGAACCAGGACTCCTGGGTTCTATGCCAGGATCTGGGAGAGGACGAGGCTGATGCAGGGGAGCTGCCGCAATGCCACTTCAGTGCTGGGTGAACAGGGCTTGTCCCGGAAAGCTCTCTGGAGTGGGAGTCATGGTTGTATTGTGTGAATCAAAGTCAGACTCACTCCACGCCTATGCCAGACCCCTCTGATGCCAGGGGCAGCAGGATCAGGCCCTGGGACTGGCTGTATGCAGGTTAACACACTGGAAGTAGGGGCGGGTCTTTGAACTACTTTAGTTAATCCAGAGCAAAGGGCCATGTGTGGACGCACCTGTTCCAGTTCAAATCAGGCTGGCGTGAGTTTCGTTCCAGTCGATCAGGAGCAGGGGGAAGCGAAAGTGAAACATGTCAGATTTAAGCTGGAATCAGAGGGTCCTTGCGGGGGGTTAAACTAATCCGGTTTAAAGAAAAGGAGTACTTGTGGCACCTTAGAGACTAACCAATTTATTTGAGCATGAGCTTTCGTGAGCTACAGCTCACTTCTGTAGCTCACGAAAGCTCATGCTCAAATAAATTGGTTAGTCTCTAAGGTGCCACAAGTACTCCTTTTCTTTTTGCGAATACAGACTAACACGGCTGTTACTCTTAATCCGGTTTAGCCACTCTGGTGCAGGGTCTTGTGTACATGGGATCTGGGCTCCGCCAAGCCCCATGAATAACCAGTAACAGCAGACTCAGCCCAGTGGCCTGTGGGGGCTGAGTTTTCAAGGTGTCAGTCCAGTTCCAGGGCAAGGGGCGGGCTGGGGGCTGACGTGGGCACTGCCAGCTCTGGGGTGGCCTAGATTTGACAAGGGAAGCGTGAAATTCACGCCTGCTCTGTGTGCCCTGCTTCCTGGGAGCATGGGGCTTGGGACGAAGGAGCTCTGCTGGCTACCTGGGGCCTGTGGATCCGGGTCCAGACACAGGCATTCCTTCCCCCAGTCCCCAGAGGAGACAGCTCCTGGTGAGGGCTTGATCAGCCAGCTCAGTGCTTTGGTGTCATTATCGGCTCTGGCTGGCGGTGTCTTGGGTTGTCATTCTCAAAGCCTGGCATGAAGCTCTGTGGCGGGGCATGCTCTGTATTGGCACGAATGGTAGTTGCATAAGCAATAATTGGCAGTTCTGTGGTTGGTGTATTCAGGGGCTCCATGGTTTTCAGGACCTGGCATGCTCTACAGCTGGCAGGACCGGTAGTTACATAGGCAATAGCTGGCAGCCGCATGGTTGGCATAGTTTGTGGTTGGCATAACCCTCGTTTTCAGGTCCAGGGGCTGGCATTTTCTGGAGACATTTTGCTCTGCGCTGGGCATGAACTTTAGCATGGAACTTGGTACGACCCAGTGCTTGGCGTGATCACTGGCTCTGTAGTTACCACAGTCAGTGGCTGGCATGCTTTGCGGTTGGCAAGCCTGCGATTTTCAGTGGGGTGTCTCAGGATCTCACATGCTTCTGCAACTCACACAATCAGCGCTTGGCCTGAACAGTGGCTGAGGTTGGCCCGGGGGAGGTGAGTGCTTAGCGCGAGCGACGGGTCTGCAGTCACCACGATCCGTGGGTAGCAGGCCCGCAGTTTGCACGCTCAACGTTAGGCACAGTTGCAGCTGTGGGTTCACACTAGCCATGACTGTCAGACCCCCCCCAGCTTGCCATTCTTCTGCAGCTGGCGTGTCTCGTGGCACGCTCACAGATAGCGGATGGGTCTGAGAAGCCAGAAGTCCTGTCCAATAACCCATGGGCAGGGAGGATGGTGGCGCCTCCCTCTGAGAGAGAGAGGGGCTCCATGGGTGAACCCACACAGGGACCCAGCACCAGGAGGAGCAGGGGAATAATTCCCCGGTTTCCAATCCGGATCCTTCTGTGGCCCCATTGATGGTAAAACCTCAGTGCGTGTGCAATATTAGCTCTGGGGTGTGTGTGTCAGTCATATTAGATTGGGGTGTGTGTGTGTGATATTAGATCGGGGGTGTCAGTCATATTAGATGTGTGTGCGTGCAATATTAGATCTCTCTGTGTGTGTGATATTAGATCGGGGGTGCCATTCCTATTAGATGTATGTGCGTGCAATATTAGATCTGTGTGTGTGTGATATTAGATTGGGGGTGTCAGTCATATTACAGTGTGTGTGTGTGTGTGTGCATGAAATCAGATCTGGTGTGTGTGATATTAGATCTGGGATGTGTCTGTCAGTCATATTAGATTAGAGGGTGTGGGTGCGCGATATTAGATTTGGTGTGTGTGTGTGTGATATTAGATCGGGGGGGTATGTGTCAGTCATATTAGATTGAGGTGTGCGTGTGTGCGATATTAGATTTGGGGTGTGTGGGTTTGTGTGTATATTAGATCTGGGGTGTGTCTGTGTCAGTCATATTAGATTGGGGTGTGTGTGTGATATTACATTGAGGTGTGCGGAGTGTCAATATTAGGAGTGTGTGTGTCATTGCATTTGGGGGAGTGCGTGTGTGAGAGTCATGTAATCGTGTGTGTGTGTATGAGTCAGAATAGCTCTGGGCCATGAGCGTGTGCAAATAGATTGGGGGGATGTCGGATTTGGGGCATGTGTGAAAGAGAGAGATTAGGTCTGGGGAGTATGTGTGTCATTGGAACTGGGGCGTGAGTGTATGTGTGAGAGATTAGATCTGGTGTGTGTGTATCAGTCATTAGATCTGGGGTGTGTGTGTGTGTGTGAGAGAGAGAGAGAGAGATTAGATTGGGGTATGATATTGGATGGGGGTGTGTGCATCAGTCATTAGATCTGCTGTGTGGGAGAGAGATTTGATCTGCTGTGTGTGTATCAGTCATTAGATCTGGAGTGGGTTTGATATTGGATCCGGGGGGGGGGGGTGCATGTGAGTGTGTGTGGATCAGTCGTTAGATCCGGAGTGGGTGTGATATTGGATCGCCGGGGGGGGAGGGGATGTGAGTGTGTGTGGATCAGTTGTTAGATCCGGAGTGGGAGTGATATGGGATCGGGGGGGGGGGTGAGTGTGTGTGGATCAGTCGTTAGATCCGGAGTGGGTGTGATATGGGATCGGGTGTGTGTGTGTCACATTGAACACAGGGTATGCAAGTCTGAGGGTGAGCGCGTGTGCACAGCCCAGGGAGCGGTGCCGCTGGCAGGGCAGCGCAGCAGCAGCCGGAGAAGGAGGGGGAGAGCAGTGAAAATATTTTCCGTGTCTTTGCCTGAAGTCATTCTGTGGTTTCTGAAAAAATGTACTGTATATTTTCAGGGCTGCGTCACATGACCGGCCGGGGTTATGAATAGCCGAGTATAATGATTTCTTCGTGAATGTTAGGAAAAAACACACACACACTCACAACCGAGGCGAAGGGAGAGACGGACCCACACGCGCCTGGGGACGGACGGACAGACGCAACCAGTTGGGAAAGTTTCCTCCACTCCAGGTGTGACCCCCCACCCGTGGCTCCCAGGTGCGACTGGCTCAGGCATTGGGACTCGCGGCCGGGCTGGGGTGGGGGAGGGCGGGGAAGGCAGGGAGCTGTGATTTGTGGCTGGTTGTGGCGTCCCCGTCCCTGCCAGAGTGCGCGGGCTCTTTGGGGTGTCTGTGCCCGGCTTTGGCGGGGTGGGCAGGAGGGGAAGGCAGAGTGGGGCAAAGTGAAGGGGTGTCCGCAGGCATGTTTGGAGTGTGGGGCTGGGGGTGGGAGTTGGGGGGGGCGTCTGGGGTGGGGGGGTGCGTGTATGTGTGTGGGGACAGGACACACGTGTCTCATCCCAGACGGCAGGCTCCATGCAGAATCTCACAGCTGGTCTCTGCCATCGCACCCAGTCCCCCAGCCCCATTCCCTAACCAGACCCCATTGCGACTCCAGGTCCCCACCCATCTTCCTTTCCCCGTCAATGGTCATTTTTTGGGGGTTGCTGGCTCCTTGCCTTGAAAGCTGCAGCCCCCTGGCCCCGGGGAGGTGCCAGCTCTCTTTGTGCCAGCCCTGCCCCCTCTATCCCCCCCAGCTACTTGCAGAGCTGATGGGGAGAGCCATGGCGTCTGAGCTGGTTTTGTGCCCCCTGGATGGGGGTGGATCATTCAGGGAAGGTCTGTGCTACTGGATGGGGCAGGGGGCTGCTGGCCAAGTGTGTGGGGGGGAGGAGTTGTTCCTTGACCCCTCTCTGCTAGATCAGAGCTGGGCGGGGGGTAGGGTGGAGGGGTTGGGGGTGGGGAGGTGCTGTGGGAGGGGAAGAAGGGGGATTTTACATCCATCCTGTGTTGGGAGGGAGGGGGAAATTTTCTTGGTGCATTTGAGGAGGGTCCCTCCTTATGCACCCTCCCCCAGGCCCGTTCCCTCAGGCCCTCACCGGGGGTGGGGGGGGCAGCGCCTCAGAGCCGAGGTGTTTGTGTCGGGGTGCAGACTCCCCAGGTTGACTGCGTGGGTGGCACATGGCTCCCGTGGGGGAGGGGGAACAGTGGGGGTAGGGGCGGTTTGGGGAGGGTCTCCTTTCTGCCCCAGCCCCACTCCGACCCCCGGGGCTCGAGGCGACTCCGCCTGGTGCAGGGGGCTGGGAGTGTTGGGTCTTCTGTGAGGGAGAGAGGGGTGGGGGCTCTCCCTGCACTGGCCTAGAAGCAGCGGGGAGGGGGCGCTGTGGAGCAGGGCCTGCCCCCCTTACTGTTAGGGTGACCAGATGTCCTGTTTTTATAGGGACGGTCCCGGTTTTTGGGACTTTTTTTTATATAGGCACCTATTAATCCCCCACCCCTGTCCCGTTTTTTCACAGTTGCTATCTGGTCACCCTACTTACTGTGCCCTTGGTGCTACTCACCCCATCCTTAGCCCCCCAGGGAATGGGGGGCTGAGGGTGGGGCGTGCCTCATTAACCCCCAGTATCCAGGGTGAGAAGGGGGTCTTTCTGTCTCTCTCTCCATCCATCCCCCTACACACCTCTCTCTGGGCGTGTTTCTTTCTATCTCCTATCCTGTGTATTACAGTAGCAAGCTGAGGCCTTGGTCCCGCGGGCTCCCCGCAATGCCAGGCGCTGTACGTGCATCTCTGCTCTCTGCCTCATCTGTCCCTCCGCTCTCCCACGCGCACCTGGCCTTTGGGCCCTAGGAACCTATCGCAATCTTGGGCCTATTTCCGGCGGGTACCGATGGGCATCACCCTGTGGAACCGAGCCCGGGATCAGCAGGGCAAGGCTGAGTTACGGCAGCTGTGGGTCTGGCCCAGGAGGGGGTCCCGGCGGAGGTGAGGTGCACCTAGAGGCATGGACAGGAGCTCATCTGCCTTGGCTCACCCTCCGGTGATGCTGTGCCAGAGATACAGGCCAAGACCCTGCAGGTGGGTCCCGCTTGGCAAGCTGCATTAGGGATGTAGCTGTGGGAGCAGAGCTGGCTGCCTTGGGGAGGCAGCTGAGCTTGCCAGGCTGACTAGGGGATTTAGACACTCTGCTCCATTTAGCTTTTGGTCCCCCCATTGCTCTGGAAACTCTCAGCCCCAGATGCCTCCGCTTCTCTAGAGCACAGGGCAAGCCCCTGGCCACGCTGACCACCCCAGCCTATGTGCACTGGGGGGCACCCTCTGAGGGAGGAGGGGTGCCCGGCTCAGTGGCCAACACACTCCTTCAACTGTCTATTGGCATAGCCACAGGGAGGGGCCACCTGGCAGCTGAGACCAGGACTCAGAGCCATGGTACCCCAATAGGCTGGAGAGTAGCTTGTGCTCTCTTCACGCCTTGGGCTGGAGTCGATTTGCAGGCAGACTCCAGAGCCCCTGGGTCTCTGCTAGGCGGTACATTGTTCAAGGGGCTGGCATCGTCCAGCAGAGCCCGGCGTGGTCCTAGAAGGTAGAGCATGTGGGGCCTGGCATCAGGGCACCTGGGTTCTCTCCCCAGCTATGGCAGTGTATGTGTGGTCAGAGCGCAGGTATGGGCATCAGGACTCCTGGGTTCCATTCTCAGCGGGGGGAGGGTACACGGGCACAGCAGAGGTGTGGGTGTCAGGACGCCTGGGTTCTACCCCCTGATCTGGGAGGGAGTGTAATCCTAGAGATTGGACAGGGAGGCAGGACATCTGAGTTCGGTTTGTGGCTCTGCCCCCGACCCAGTGCATGACCGTGGGCCAAGGCCTTCCATGCCTCAGTTTCCCCATTTGTGCTCTAGCTCCCAAGGGAGGGCATGAGGCTTAATCCAGCCCTTTGCAAAGTCACTTTGGTGTCTGTGGATGATGTGTGGGGTGGGGGGGAGAAGAAATTGCTATTTCCAAGCTGCCTCCCTAAAGCCCCAACAGTGACTCCTGCCAAGTCCAGGCGGCCACTCCCCCATTTCCATCCACTCCCCTGAGCTCTGGCCTCTCACCTTGGCTCCCAGGGGCTGGTCCTGCCCCAGAAGGGGCTGTGTCTCTGTGTTGCTCCAGGACCTTATCCCCAGCCTTACCTGTTTCCTTGCTGGCCAGGATCGATTTGGAGAAATCTTCCCTCCCGCTAGCTCTGGCCCATTGAGGGCGAGTGAGCTGGAGTCCAGCCTGGCTCCTGCATTGGCTGCAGACCCCAGAGCTGCAGCATCTTTCTTGCTGGGGCACAAGCAGGAAATACCCAGCTTGACTTTCAGATCCCAAGGCAGAGTTTGAGGCGCTGGTAGTCACAGGCTGAGCTGAGCAGCATCCCAGAGAACACTGAACACCGTGGGGCTGTTTCTGCAGAGTCCCCTTCTGCGAAAGGATCTGTACCCCACTCCCCCCTGAAACAAATGGCAGGTGTTTTCTCATCGGTTTGCTCAGATCGGGGCAACATTTGTTATCACTGGGGCATTCGGCAGAAGGGCTGGAACATAGATGATACCTCAAACACTGCTGCATTTCTCAGGTTGTGGGTATTTATGAAAGGCAAAGTGTTCTAGGAAGAGGGTGTGGAATTGTGGTTAGAACAAGGGGAGACCGGATTCCTGGGTTCTATCCCCGACTCTGGAAGGGAGTTTTTCCTAGTGGTTAGAGCAGGGGAGCCTAGAACCCAGGTCTCCTGGTTCTGTCTCCCACTCTGGGAGGGGAGCTGGGTCTGGTGGATTGGAGCTGGGGGGCAGGAGTCACTGGTTCTGAGAGTGGTTAGAGCTGGAGGATCAGGATTCAGGACACCTGGCTTCTGTCCCCAACTCCACCAGTGACCTCCTGGGTGACTTTATCCCTCTGTGCCTCAGTTTTCCCCCTCTGTAAAATGCGGGTGATAGAATGTACCCAGCTGGGAGGTCAAAGAGGCTGCTTGGGAAGCTCCCTGCCAGGCTATCAGAGAAGCAACACACTGTTATTACTGGGGACAGCGTGGGATCCAGCGGCAATTACCTAAACCACCCCCGCACACCCTGGCTCACAGCATAAGATCCCTGCAGTCAGGGTGAGCCCCATCCCCCGGCTGGACACTGGAGCAGCAGTTCATCTGATACAATGCTTGATCTGACCCAAGGCTGCTGGACTCTGTGTGGGCCCTACTCCTTCTGCACCCCAATGTCCTCCACATTTTTTTCACCATGCAGTGAGCCTAGCTCATTGATCTGGAATGGTCCAGGGGATCCCAACAGGCTTAGGGAGGGGGGCGGAATTACACCAAGCATGGAGATGCAGCCACCTCTGAGGTGGGGCATGGCAGCTGTTTAACGCTGCAGGAAGATTTAGGTGAGGGAGTGAAGAAGACTCCTGAATCTGACTGAAATGACGAGGGAAATGTAGGGAGGCAGAACGGACTCACTCAAGGGGAATTTGGCGAGGGGGCTGGAGTGGGTCAAAGGATCAGCTTTATTTCTTAGCCAAGAGACCCAGGTACACCAGTGAAAGTACACAGAAAGGAGGCTGTGGCCATGAGTTGTATGTGTGAGCATGAGCACCCATGCACACTCACCATTGCCCTCTACTGGCTGAAATCATAGTGGACCGACTATGAGTCATAGACCCTATACTGTTAAGAGCTGAGGGGGATTCCTCCTTAACTCAGGTGGCCGTTGGAGCAGACGGCTGTGCGTTCAAGCCCTAGCAGGGTCTGAGCAGCCCCTGGGAAGGGAGGTCCCTATGAACGGATCACAGCACGGTTAGGTGTCCAGTGTTGTGGTTCTTAACGGTTCCATGGTGCCCAAGTCAAGACACCGCTGAGGTGCAAGGGGTTTGGAAGCAGGACGTTAGGGAAAGGCAGTTCTTGGGACGGGGGACCGAGGCCTGAGATCCCAGTGTCCAGACCCCAGTATAGTTGGCTAACACAACGTTCCAGCTGCAGGATCTCTCTTGCTGGGGATGGCATTTGAGCAGGCAGACCAGGCCAAGCTCTCAGCCCCGGCCCAGCTCTCAGCCCCCAGGGCAGAGTCTGAAGCGCTGGAACTAAAGACGGTGCCAGGGCTACATGGGCATCATTCAGTTTAGCAACGGTTGAACTCCTGACTCACATCCTGAATACAAATATTGTCTTCTCACTAGACTCCCCCATGAAGGGCCCAAATAGCGTTCAGAGGAGAACTCAGGAGACCCCGTCCCAGCTCTGCCCCTGAGGGACTTCCCCCTCCCCTCCTCTGTCTGGATTGTGAGGGACGGGGGCTGTCTCTGACCCTGTGTCTGGGCAGCGCCCGGCACAATGGGATCCTGCTCTAGGGTAGGCCCTTGAAGCTATCAGTACTGCAGCTCCTCGCCATGGCTCAGGGCATGGCGGGTTTCAAGCTGCACCTGAGGACTCGGAGCATTGTCTGAGCTGAGGGGGAGCAAGTCACCTCTTTGAAGGCCTTCACTGCTCCTTTCTGCTCTTACCCCAGGACCCTGGTGTGACCCACAATCCCCCCCACCCAGCAGGCAGGACTATCCCCGTTCTATAGCGAGGCACAGAGAAGCTAAGTGACATGACCAAGGGCATGCAGGAGTCTGTGGGAGAGCAGGAATTGAGCCTGACTCTCTTAAGAGCTGGGCCATCCCTGCCAGCTGGGGCTGGGTCCCTGGGCTGTGGTAGGCCTGGTCTACAGGGGAAAGGTTTTGTTTGGTGTCTGCCAAGGTGTGAATGGAAACTGACCTACTTCTCCTGGTCCCACTTTCCCCCGCAGGGACATTCTCCTCCCAGCGTAACTCCACCTGCATAGTGCCACCCGGGGCACTGAGGCCCACAGCCCTGCGTCATCTCCCACGCTGCTATGACCCACCCCAGGGAAGATCCGCTGCCCTTGCTCCCCACCATTTCTCCTCCAGCCCCGTTCACGTTGGCTTCGCTCTCCCAGAGATGCCAGGCGCTGCATGGACGCCCCACGAGAGCCACTTCCTGCCCCAGGGAACCTGCGGTCCAAATGGACGCGGGAGGGATGGGACGCAGCAGCAAAGCGAGGGGAAGGGGCTTGCCCCAGGCTACCGGCAGAGCTGGGAATAGACCCCAGGAGTCCTGGGCACCAGTGCCCTAGTTGCTAGCCCAGGCTGCTGCTCAACCCATTCACCAGGTGCTCTAACAGGGAGGGGCACTGGCCTAGCAGCCAGGACACCTGGGTTCTATTCCTGACTCTGCTGCTGACTCACTGACCTTGTGCAACCCGCCCACTTCCCCTTCTTTGTGCCTCAGTTTCCCTGTCTGTAACCCTGGGATAATGACACCTTGAGGGAAGAGCCTGTTCCTCCCGATGCCAGGTGTTCTTCTTGTAGAAGGCAGTTGCGGCCCCACCTCTCTCTGGCTGCTCACGCCCAAGGAGCTGCTGCCCCATTCCCACGCCAACTCACAGTTCCCGCCCCGCCCGGCGTTCTGGCTCCGGCTAAACTCTTGCCATACCAGGCCCTCTGGCTGGGCTATAGGAGAGAGGTGTGGGCATGCCCAATGGGGGTGTTAAACCCCATCCCGATGGTGGCTCTGCAGGGACATGGGGGCCGAGATCAGAGAGGCTGCAACCCAGCAGGGGCAGAGAGAGGCCCCCCCCCCTCCACACACTCTTAGGTTCTATTTCTAGCTCAGGAAGGGGAGTGGTGGTGGGGGAGCTGGGAGCCAGGACTCCTGGGTTCTTTCCCCAGCTCTGCTCTGATTCGCTGTGGGAGTTGCTTCCCTTCTGTGTGCCTTGGTTTCCCACTGAGCCCTTCCCAGGAGGGCTGTGAGGCTCTGTAAGTGTCGGGCAGGTGCTTTGAGATCTCAGGACAGGCCAGCCCAGTGGTGTCACTATCCCAGTGAGCTGAGGGGCTGGGAGCTCTGGGGTTCCCTGGTGCTTGGAGGCCCTGTGCCTGGGACCTTCCCTGGGGCATGGTGTGGCCCTGCCCCGCTCGAAGAAGCCTTGGGAAGTTCTTGGGAAGAACTGCTGGAGGAGGCCGTGGGCTGGACCGGGAGGCGAGGGAGGTGTCTCTCCTTGTCTGCCACTGCAGCCTCGTGACTCAGCCACCTCGGGTCTTGGCCGAGCTCCCTGGCCAGTCACACCCGAAACTGCGGCACTGCGGGCAGCAGGCTGGGCGCTGCCAAAGCCGGGCAGTAGCCTCCCCTCACAGCCTGGTATCAGCCCAGGTTCCAGTCCCCAACCAGAACCACCAGCGCCAGGGTTCACTCTGCCAGCCCCTGACAGCAGCTGGATCTGCCCGCTGGGCCACCGGCGCCAGCCCCTCACCTGCCCCCGCATGCCAGGAACAAGCCCATTCCAGGCCCCCCTTGCCCGCCCACCGGGGCTGCCGAAGCCAGATGTCAGTGCTAAAATTACTCCCGGCCCGGGCGGGGAGCTGGGGGTGGGGAGCTGCGCTCAGCCGTCCCTGCCCGGCTGGCTGGGAGACAGGCCCCGGCTTGCTGGCTGGGTTTTTTTTATTATTTTTATTATTATTTTTTTTTTAAAGGAGCTAATTCGGTCATGGAAAAAGGTTTGGGTGGAAATACCTTCCCCAGACGTGTGAGTGGAGGCAGTAAATGGGAGCTTTGTTTGGCGGCTGGGCTGGGAGGCCCAGCCCAGCACGGCAGGGAGAGGGGCTCCGAGGCCAATCCCAGCCCCCCTGTGTTCTTAAAGCCCCTCCACGGTCAGAAACCCCCCGCCCCCATGGAGCCAGAGCCCTCGGGGGAGCTGAATCTCCCCCCTCCGGCTGGCGCGGAAGTCCAGCTGGCTCCACGGAGCCGGGCGGCAGTGGGTCTTTGTGTGGTGTCAGGCTCCGGGCTGTTTGGCGCTCCGGGCTGGCCTAGCTTGAGGCAGTGAGGTCCAGTGGCTAGAGCACTGGGTTGGGACTCAGCAGACCTGGCCTTGGCTCTGCCGCTGACCTTGGGCCCGTCTTTGATCCTCTCTCTCTAGTTAGGCGCTGAGCTGTCCGGGGCAGGAACCGGGTCTTACTCTGCGGCCGTGCAGCACCTGACACAAAGGGCCCTGAGCTCGGGTAAGGTCTCTGCTACCTTATAATCATCTGGGTTTTGGGTCAGCCCCTCTCCATCCTTGGCTGGGGTCAGTTACCCTGGGCTGATTCTGCTGGTCCTGGGTTACCTGAGTTTGGGGAGGGCTCCCAGGCATCTCTGACCCTCTCTCATTTCCCCAAACGTCCCTCCATGGTGAGAATTCTCCTTGTTTTTCAGACAGGGACAAAGAGGCAACGGGAGTGGGGTCTAGTGGTGAGAGCAGAGGAGTGGGAGTCTCGACATCTGGGGTTCTGTGCTCAGCATGGGGAGGGGAGTGTTCTTTAGTGGTTGGAGCGTGCGGGATGGGGGGACTTAGACTCCTGGGTTCTATGCTTGGGAGGGGACTGTGGTCTAGTGGTTAGAGTGGTGCCATCCAGAAGCCAGGACTCCTGGGCTCTATTCCCAGCTTCCTACTGACTCACTCTGTGACCTCAGATAAATCCCTTCCTCTCTCTTGCTCGCTCTCTGACTCAGTTTCCCCACCTGTAGCTCAGAATTGACTCTCACCCATCACCCTGAGGGCTGTGGGATTTAGGCCACATACCGCTTTGGTACCTCTTTAACTACAGCCGTTTAGAAATTAGTGCAGTGAAAGTGGGTCAATCCCGTTGTGTGGTTGCAGGTCTAAACATCTTTATACTGGTATAACTGGGTCCCCACTGGGCTGGGTCGTACCCCTTCAGCTGTCCTGGTATGGCTAAGTTGGTCCCCAAACTGTAGAGCAGGCCTTAATAAACGCCTGCAAAGAGCTTTGAGATCCTCCAGGCTTCAGGGGCGGGGGGAAATGCAAATGACTTACTAATGAACATTTGTGGTACGTCCACACTGCGTTGTAAACCTGGGTCTGGGGGATCTGGGCTTGTGCACGCGCTGTTTCCAACCTCCCACTTGAGTGTCCGCACTGCATTGTAAACCTGGATTCACAATTGCTGGTCCCAGCTCTCTCAGTCGTGTTAACATGTCCACACCGCGCAGACCCTCCGACTCAGGGCTGCGACTTGACTTTCGTCCGCACTGCAGAATGACTTGCCTCTTGGCTTCTGGTTCGAGCCCTCGGAGCTTGGCTTGGGCCCATGTGGATGGCGCTGACAGTGGGGAATCGGTCTGCTGCGAGAAAAGGAACAGGCCCTGCTTCCCACCCCATCTTGGTCAGTGCCAGAGCTCTGGCTCAGGGCATTACTGATGCCCCCTGTTGGCTGATCGCGCCCAATGCCACCCTCTGCCCCAGGACAGGGCTTTAAAGCTCCAAGAAGCTCCAGCCTGGCCCCAGAAATGCTGGCGGTTGCCAGGGGCTGGCTGCTACTTTCTTTGGCTGATTTCCCATCAGCCCGGCCAGCGAAGGGTTCAAGCCCAGTCCAGACCCCAGAGCCCCGCTGGATTTCGGGCTGGGCTGGCTGGCTCTAATTCGGGGTGAGGTTCGGGCCGGGCCTGTTCCCCGTGCAGCCGGGATCCCTGCTGGGGCGGAAGGGGTTAGATGCTGTGGCTGCGCTCAGGAATGCGGTGCTGCGAGTCGGGGAAGAACCTGCATGCGCCCAGGTGCTCCACGGGGCTGGGTTTGTTTTTGTTGCCTAAGCCTGTGGGTTTGGTTCCTACTGGGCACGGGAGAGCAGGTTCTGGCTCTTCCCCCCCCCACCCCCACCCCGTGTGTTCGGGCCCAGCCACACCCACTGGAATAAGGGCCTGGCATGGCAGCTGCGGGCAGGGAGAAAAGAGATATACCCCTCCTTCCCCCAGCTACACCTAAACACACACACACACAGAGCAAACACACATACCCAGCTCAACATAGACACAGTCCCACACCCCCAGCAAACACACACACACACACACGGCTCAACACAGACACACTCCAACACTCCCCAATCAACACAACACTCCAACACGCACACGCACGCACTCCAGTCCAACAGACACATACCAATATTTACACTCACATATCTCAGCACACACACACATCACCCCCCCAACCTCAGAACAGACTCATCAACAAACACACCAACCCCAACAAAATCACACACACCAGCCCCACAGACACACACACTGATACATCTACACACACGCCAACCCCAACACACCCTCACCGACATACCCAAAGACACCCCCTCCCCCCACATTCCTGCTGCAAGCACTAGACAACCCTGCCCCTTGCAGAATCAGGCACCAAACCCAGGAGTCCAGGCTCCCAGCCCCCCACCCCGTCTCTAAGGGCCCAATAGTGCTAAGAGCTCCCGGCCACAGGCTGAAAATTTTCTGAAAATCCAGCTCGTCACCGGTGCCTAACTGGGAGCTGAGCCTCTCTGGAAATCCGGCTCCTGCAGTGCCAGCGGTAAGAGACAAGACTTCCCTGGGTGGCAATTCCCGTCTCTCCCTTACAAATACCTTTCCCTGCAGTCCTAACCTGCCGCCACCCACAGCCCCCATTACAGTCTAATTATTGTCTCCCTTGCCAGGAACAGTTTGTTGAGAAAGTGGAAAATCTGTATTTATTTTCCCACCTTCAAGTAGCTTTTTAAAAGCAACAACAAAAAAATACAAACCCACAAACCCAAAGCAGGCCCAGCTCAGTGGATTCCACCCGGCCTCCCCTCCCCACCTCCTGAAAATCCCCCACCCCACCCCACCCCACCCTGCAAGCTGGAACGGCTTGCAAACCCCAGAGGGGAAATATTTCTGAGGACGCCGTGGCAAGGGGGTTAGGTTGGAATGTGCCGCACTCCACCTCCGCTAGCTTTGCTGCCAGTGTCCTAACGGGGAGGGTATGGAGCGGGCGGCTGTGGGTCACAGGGGCAAATTGAAATCGCTGTCAGCAGTCCTGTTAGGTTCAACAGGGCCAGGAGCTGGCCTAGAGCAGAGAGGAAGGATGGATGCTAGCCCAAGGCCTGGCTTCAAGCTATTTAGGCATAGCAGCTCTGAGACTCAGTTTTCCCATCTGCACAATGGGCAGAACAGCCCTGCCCTGCCTCACATGGGGTGGGTTGGGAGGAGAAATCCTTTAAAGACTGAGAGGTATTCGGACACCACAGCATAGGCGGAGGTCCTAGACAGACTGGAAACCCAAGATCAGCTGCATGGCCTAGCGGCTGGGGCCTTAGATTAGGACCCGGAGACATAGGTTCTGTTCCTGGCTTTGCCAGTGCCTGTTTCTGTGTGTCTGGGCGTGATACTCTGAGCTCCATGGGAGCGGGGGGGGGGGGGGGGGGCGGCAGCGGATTGGCACCTTCCAATGCCAGGCCCTGGCCCCGGTGAAGAGTGGCTGTGTCTGGCTGTCAGTGGGAAATACACCTGCCTCCGCGCACAGCTCGGCCCCAGTCTTTGTGCCTGTCACCTGCCCCCCAGCTGCATTAGCCCCATGGCTTAAGTAGCAGCTTGGAGTGACGGTCCGTGCTGAGCCCGGCCGTTCCAGGGTGCACCGGGACCTCGCCGGACTCCGCTGCCCGGCGGCCAGAGCCACCCGTTCACATGCACGTGGCTCCGAGCTAGCAGCTTGTCTGCTCCAGAGGAATGTCCCTCCCGAGGGCTCTGGGACGCCCTGCTGGTTCCCGGGTGTGCCGGAGTGGACGTGCTTTCTGCTGGGTTCAGTGCTGTTCCCCCGGGCCAGCGCGGAGCCCCCTGGAAACCTTTGACCCTTTTCCTGGCCCCATCCCAAAGTCCCGCCAGATCTCCCAGCCTCCCCGGCGTCATGGGATAGGTACCCAGAGGGCAATGCCAGTCAGATGGGTCGGAAAGGGGGCAAAAGGGCCCTGGCTCTTACGCCACGTGACCCCATTGCAGTGGAGGCTCTGAGCACTTGGGCCCAGTTCCTCAGAGGTGCGTAGGTGCCTAACTCCCAGAGGAGCTCTCTGAGGAGCTGGCCTTGGGTCCTCACACTGGTTCGTTCCACTAGTGCAGAAGCAGCGTGGAAGGCACTGGTACTGTTATCCCAGGCACCATGCTCAGCAGCCCCTTGGCAGGTGGAGCTGGAGGGGGGACGTTTGCGTCAAATCCCTTGGGAGGGAGGCGGGCGGAAAATCCACATCTCTCTTTTTCTGTTACCAAAAAATATAGCCCTGGGTTTGAGCGGGGTACGGCTGCGGGCTGCTTGGCCTCCCTAGCTGAACATCACAGCCCAGGCTGCTCCGATGGACCAGAGCCCAAAGGGCCGAACTGGGCAGATCGGGCCGGGGCAGACCTGGGTTTTCCCTGCTCTGGCGAGTCACTTCCCCCCCTGCCCGGGCTTGATTCCTCGGACCGTCTCCTCCCTGCTCTGTGACTGGGAAGTGCCTGGCATAGCTTTGCCCTGGTCTGAGTGAGGGCCTCTGGGCACTCCCGCCATACAGAAAATGGTCACAGCAGAGATGAAGCTCTCTCCAGTCTGGGCGGAGCGTGGGCGGTGGCCACGCCAAGGAGGTTCGAGTCAAAGGCCAGGTTGGCACCACGGCGTGAAGAGGTGGGATCCCTGGTTGGCGTCGCTGCGTTCACAGAAGCCCCTGGTGCAGCAGACGCTGGAGGCTAGAATAAGCGACAGCAGCGCACGGTGAGGCGTTGCCGGTCGAAGCTACGTCCGCCCCGGGGGGTCCTTTGCTGGGGCAGCCACACTGGCAGGCATGCGCTGTGAGGCCTACCCCAAACAGCCTGGGTTTGCTGCAAGCATCGACTCCCCTCAGACGCACGGAGCGAAACCTCCTCTGGGCTTTTCCAAGGCTGGGGCGAGCGCCTTGTCTGCACCACGCCGAGGGTGGGAGAAGCCAGCGCCGCTGAGTGTGATCCCATTGTGTTCCGGCTGAGAACGGCAAACTTGTGACGTGTTGGAGGCCGCCCCTGCGTGGATGTAACCTGCGATCCCCCAAGTGGTTGGAAAGCAGCCCCACAGCTGACCCGCTCCCCTCCCCCCCGCCAGCCCAGCCCAGAGTCTAGAGAGAAAGCGGGGGGCCCTATCTCTGCAGAGGGGTATCTGTGAGCTGGTTCTCTCGCTGGTTTCCATGGGCTGGACACCTTGGCCTGACAGCACATTTATTTTTGGAACCCGGGCTCCAAGAGGCCCTCACATATGGAAAAGCTTACGGAAACGGAGCCCTTACGTGAGCGGCTCACTTGAAATCTCATGGCTTTCGCTACACAGGCCGCTTGGCAGGGTCCTCCGCAGCAGGGGGAACGGAGCCATGGGCCAGCGAGCTCTTGGATTTTTAAAGGCACCCAACACTATCCTCTCACCCCAGTAGGATGTATGCACAGGCCCGTTCGGAGAGATGACTGGCCTCTAGGGCTGTTTGTGCCACTGGGCTGGGTGCCTGCTAGAGTCATGTCAGGGCACTGCTGCGGGGAAGTTCACAGCGCTGGTGTCCCAGCTGGGCACTGCTGAGGGGAAGTTCACAGCGCTGGTGTCCCGGCTGGGCACTGCTGCTGGGAAGCTCACACATGAAGCTTGTGAGCCAGTGTGCAACGATCGTCCCCGCCGTCTTGCGCCAGCATGACGCACATCAGCATCCTCCTCACGGGACGCTAGTTTCCTCCGCTTTATATCCTCCAGTCTCCTGCCTGGCTCAACACTCCAGCTTCCCACGTTCACCAGTGGGGGAACCACATGGCAGGTCATCCCTAGGGATAGCTTGGACCTCAGCACCCTGGGCCTTTAGGACAGAGATGCGGGGTGCAGCCCCCTGCCTACTCCGTGGGGATCTGCAGGGTGATGGGGCCAAATTTACCCCCTGACTGCACTGTGGATCTGGATCTGACCCGTGGGGCTCAAAGCAAGGAAGCCCCCGGCAAACTGTGACCCCAGATCAGAAGGGGAAGAAGTGGATTTCCCTACTGGGTGACAACAGTCCCCCACCACTGGGGTGAGCATCAGGGCCTCTCTTCTCTGCAGCGGGATGAGGTTGACCCCCCCAATCCAAGCACAGCCCCTGCCCGCCTCTCCCCCTCCCCCGAGACCAAGCACCCAGGCCTCTCCCTCAGCTGTGGCCATTTCTTCTCTGCTGGTCATTCTTGTGCCGTTCGCTATCTCTTTCTGCTATTCCCCATCCTTGTGCCAGTTGCTATTCCCGGGCTGGGCAGCCCTATCTCCATGGTTCTCCCCACCAGCATGCCAACCCCTCTGCCACGTCCCTTCCTCGTGCCAGCCCGGCTCTGCTGTTCACCATGATCGTGCCAGCCACGGCCTCTCCACTCTCCCCCAGGCGTGATGCCAGCAATCCCCTTTCACCCATTTCCCACGACTGGCACTCCTGCCACGGTCCCCGCCACCTCCCTGCCCTCGCCTCCTGGCCTAGGAGCTGTACCAAAGGGCTTCAAACTAGGGTGTGGCAAGATCCCCCCCAGCCTCGCCCCCAGGGAGCAAGTGCAGGAGCCTGAACAAAGGAGGGGGGGACCGAAAACAAGCAGCAGGGGCGGGGGCGGGGGGCAAGAGCTGGGCGGGGGGGGGGGAGCGGGAGCCGCAGTGGCGGCTGTTGTGAATTAGGGCTGGGGTGTAGTGTTCCATGTGGAAGATGTGACGAGCTCGCATTCTGCCCCCGGGGTGGTACAGGCCGCGCTGAGGCGGGGCGAGCCAAGCCCAGACTAGCGCTGGCATCGAGAACATAAGCTCCATTTATCTGGGAACCTGAAATGACTCTTGATTTAAATCAGATGGTAAAAGCACAAAAAAATCGCCTGCCTTTGGCCCCGGTTCAAAAGGAAAAGCACACAGACACACGCGCCCTTGTGCGGCGCCGCTTAAAGGGCCAGCACCACGCACCGCTCCGGCGCGGGGACAAGGCAGGGCCTCGTCCAGGCGTGGCGGGAGGGGGTCTGGGTTGGGGTCTGATGGCGCTGTTTGGTGGCCCGGGGCTGGACCCGGGGTTTCTCCACTGGGATGTGGGGACTGCCATCAAAATATAGATCTGGATGGGGATTTTAAATGCGCACCCAGGGTCAGGGGGGTGTGTGTGAAAGAGAGAGAGTTGGTCTTCTTGTGTATGAGTCAGGGTGTGGTGTGTTTGTGCATGTGAGTTGGTACATGTGTGTGAGAGTAGGTGTGTGTGTGTTTGTTTGTGAGTAAGGGCGTGTGTGTCATTTGGATCCTGGGTTTAGGTCTGATCTGCTTGCCGGTCTAGGACTCTCCTGTTCATGCATTTCTGAGCCAGGGGGCGTTCAAACCCACTGGGCTACAATAAACCTCCTCCTCTCCCAGGTCAGCAGCGTAGGGTTGCCAAGTTTGGTTGGACATATTCCTGGAGGTTTCATCGCATGACATAATCTTACGATCCTGGAGACTCCAGGACAATCCTGGAGGCTTGGCAACCCCACCTGAGCTGTGAGTTAGGGCACAGGATTGTTGGGGGAGGGGGCAGGATTCCTGGGTCCTATTCTCAGCTCTGCTGGGTGACCTCAAGTGAGTCCCTCCCCCTTGCTGGGCCTCAATCTCCCCATCTGTTGCAAAGCACTTGAGACTCACGGACTGAGGTGGGGGGGGGGGTCAGGCACATGCTAATGAGCTTATCAAAGCCAGTTTGAACCTTTGCCACCCCAACCCCAGTCCTCAGCCCTCTGGGGTTAGCTGGCAATGAGCAGGAAAGACAAGGCAGGTGTCCCGACTGTCGAACCAAACAGTGGTATGTCCCCTCCCCTCAGGTGGGGCTGGATATTTGGGGTTATGGCCCCTGCACCGTGGGTCAGAGGCTACTGGTTGAACTGGCCTCCAGATCACCCTTCCCATGGGCATGCGGAGCCATCTGGCCCTCCGTAATCGGGGCGGGACTGGCTTCCATGGGTACTCGAAGCCCTGCTTGTCACCCGCCCCCCCCCGGCAGAGAGCATGCTGGGACAGCTGTGTTCCCAGCAAGCTCTCTGCTCTGCACATCTGGAAGGGCCCCCTCCAGCTGAGCCCCTCTGCTCTCCCATGATGCACTGGGGGCTCACAGGGTGGCCCATGGAGGCAGTACTGTCTCTGGTCTCCCATGATGCACGGGGGGCTCACAGGGTGGCCCATGGAGGGGAGGGGGCTGGACAGCTTTCTCCAAGGGAGTGGGGTTTGGTGGATCTCTGCTCCATCCCCAGCCAGCCCTCAGCCCCCACTGACTTAGGAGATGCCTGAGGATCCTGGCTACCCAGGGGCATGAGGCTTGGCACAGGCCTATTGGGGGGCAATGTTCGGGGCAGTGGCAGGCCAGATCCCTGGTGTATTAATGGCGCATCCCCTCCTTACTGCACCCTGGAAACTCCAGGACAATCCGGGAGGGTTGGCAACTCTACTCCTCCTCCCTCTCCCTCCAGCAGGGGCTGGGCTGGGATCAGGGCTGTTTCACATGGGGTGGGGTGGGAGGTTGGGAGCTGAGAGACACAGAGCCTATGCAAGGGGTGGGGGGAGCTGCTTTCCCTGTGCTGCGTGCACAGGCCTGTGTGAGTGTGTACATGCCTGTACTGGGTGTGTGTGGGCACACTGTGTGTGTTTATGTGTGTGCGCTGAACTCCTGGGCTATCCCCACCTCCCTCACAGGGTCAGGAGTGCCCTGACCAGGCTGGCACTGTACCAGAGCCCTGGGCTTCCTGGGGCCCGTGTCCTGGGTGCAAATCTAGCTCGAAAGGCCCAGCAGGAAAACTTGGCCCTGGCGCCTGCCGTGCCTGGACCTGGAGCAGCTTGGAGGGTTGCAGCTGCTCTTCCTCTGTCAGGGCAGCTTGGCAGGATGCCACCAACCCTCCGGGCCAGGCCCTGCCCCCTGCCCCCAGTTTCCTGCCCACCCTCTCCCCCATTGCAGGGGTGCCTGCGGGGGCAGGGCTTTGGGAGTCTGGGCGCAGGCGGTGCCCGTGCAGTGCAGCCAGGCTGCAGGGGACCGAGACCCCTGGCTGGCTCATCAGCTCTCGCTCGCCCTGCCGTGGCATCTGTGCCAAGCGGCAGCATGGTACTGAGCTCCGCCACCGGGCAGGGAGGGGCTGGTCGGCAGTTTCACCAGCACCATCTCATTCTGTCCTTCTTCTCCCGCAGCCGGGAAGGCCCAGCGGACGCCCCGGATTCTCCGAAGACAGGAGGAAGGAACGCCGGTGGTGTGTCGGGGGGGGGGCAATCCTGGTGGAGGACACCCCAATTCCACTGCCCGCTGTGTCTTTCAAGGGAGATGCCTGGGGGCCATGGCGTGCTCGCCATGGGGGGCGACTGATGCCACCAGGATCCTCGGCCGGTGCTGAAAACAGGTCGGTGCTGGGCATTGCTCCATAGCAGACGGACAACCCCCTGCTGGCCCTTCCCCACCATGGCAGCAAACAAGGAGAGGGTCTGCCCCAGCGGGACCCCGCTGGGCCACATGAACGGGTTCCCCCCCACCGTTTACCCCTTCGCCTTCTCCAGCAGCATCCGGGGCTCACCCCCTTTTGAGGTGCTCACCAGTGCAGGCTACTTCCGGGGCTTCCCCACCGACCTGCCCAAGGAGATGGCGTCTCTGTGTAAGTACCAGGGGCTCGGCGGGGCTGGGGGTACCTGTGTTGAGGGAGGGGGTTCATCATTGTTTAGGGGAATCACAAGAAGCTTGAGGCTGTGATGTTGCATCGTGGCAGGGCTGGCGATAACATGCAGTGAGTTGAGGGTGGGTTGGCATGGGATCGAGGCTGAGATGGGATTGATGCTGGGACTGGTGGTGCCACGCTGGAGTGAGTGGGGCTAGCTCCGGATGTGAAGGGATTAATGGCGGGGTGCAGTGGGGCTGGCTCCGGATGTGCAGGGTTTAATGGCGGGGTGCAGTGGGGCTTGTGTTGGAAGTGAAGCGGTTAATGGCGAGGTGCAGTGGGGCTGGCCCCGGATGTGAAGGGGCTAATGGCGGTGTGCAGTGGGGCTGGCTCTGGATGTGAAGGGGTTAATGGCTGGGTGCAGTGGGGCTGGCTCTGGATGTGAAGGGGCTAATGGCTGGGTGCAGTGGGGCTGGCTCTGGATGTGAAGGGGTTAATGGCGGGATGCAGTGGGGCGGGTGTTGGATGTGAAGAGGTCAATGGCAAGGTGCAGCAGGGCTGGCTCTGGATGATAAGGAGTTAATGGCGGGGTGCAGTGGGGCAGGCTCCGGATGTGAAGGGGTTAATGGCGGGGTGCAGTGGGGCTGGCCCTGGATGTGAAGGGGTTAATGGCGGGATGCAGTGGGGCGGGTGTTGGATGTGAAGAGGTCAATGGCGGGATGCAGTGGGGCAGGTGTTGGATGTGAACGGGTCAATGGCAAGGTGCAGTGGGGCAGGCTCCGGATGTGAAGGGGTTAATGGCGGGGTGCAGTGGGGCTGGCCCTGGCTGCGTAGAGGCTAATGGTGGGCTCCATTCTCTTTATTGGGGTAGCAGCTGCAGTTCCCATCCCAGATCAGAGCCCCACTGTGCTGGGTGCTGCGGGAGGGATGTGCCGCAGGGGCATGATGGGGTGGGTGCCAGGGCGTGGTAGGACAATTTTGGGTTCGTCATCGGGGCATGGCAGGATTGGTGCCTGTAGATGGCTGGGCTGCTGCCAGGATGCAGCCGAGTCAGCGCCAGGGCATGGCAGGGTCGGTGCCGGGAAGTGGCAGGATTGGTGCCTGCACATGGTGTGGCTGGCATCAGGGTGTGGCGGGTGTGACGCTGGGATATTTTTAGGTTTGGCCCTGGGATGTGATGGGGTCATTGCCTGATGGGGTCATCGCCCGGATGTAGTAGGGTTGGTGCTAGGCCACGTTTGGGTTTGCCATCGGGCCGTGGCAGGGTCAGTGGGGAGTTGGTGCTGGGACTTTTCGGGGGCGGCATGGTGACCCATCGCAACGACCTGATGTGATGGGCGATACTTTGATGGGATGTCCTGATGGTCGAATGGGGACGGGGGGACGCTGTCTCTGGTCTTCCATGGTGCCCTGGGAGCTCACAGTCCTGCCTCTGGTGGGGGTGGCTCTCAAGGGGGATGTCTCCCAGCAGCTCCTGCTGCCCTATAGTGCCAGGGGTGGGTCAGACCCCCCACCCTGTCCCCGGTGAGCGTTTTGGCTGGGCTGGTGGCTCAGCGCCAGGGCTTCAGGGCTCCGTGGGGCTCAGCCCTCTCCTGCCTGCTGGGACAGGCCTGGAACCCGGCCTGGTCTCCCGTGTGCGGATCCCAACATGCAGGAGCCGCGTCCCCACGCCGCCCCAGCTGTCAGTCATGGGCTGCACGTGTCTGCCCCACATGTGGGACTGGGCTTATCCCTGTGGGCGTCAGGGTCCTCCCCCGCATGGGGGGCTCCTGATGGAGGAGTCATGCCCCCTGTGGCCACCCCCAGCTTCAGTGATGCCTCTCAATCCCGACCTTCAGCCCTTCCTCCCCACACCACCTCCCGGCCCGCTAGAGGGGCTCCAACGTTGTTCCTTTCGCTGGGGCTGGATCTGAAGGCAGCGTGGGGTGGGTAGCATGACCCATCCCGCCCTGGGCACTGGACCTTAGGGCTGCCCAGCCCTGGGCCAGACCCGGTGAGCGCCCTGCTTGGCATGACCTGGCCAGCAGCCTGTGCAATGTGGGCCGCGGTACGGGGAGCCCAGGGCGTGCCCGCGTGGGCGTGGGAGCCTGGCTGGGCTTTTTGACAGTGGAATCCCAGGCAGCTGCAGGTGGTGCTTGCCCTGGGGCCCGGCGGAGCGGCAAGTACATTGCGTGGGAGGGGCAGGAACGTTGGCATCTCGGGGGACGAAGCAGCTTGGCAAGACGGTGCCTGCTGTGATCCCCCACCGTGTGGGGAGGGCAGGTGTGGGCGAACCCTTGCTCTGCCTATGCCAGGGTGTTAGCTGACGGGCACAGTGCCCCCTGCTGCTCAGTGCAGGGGTCCGAGAGCCCCCGAGGTCTGGAGAGGTGCTGTGAGGTCAAGCTGCCATTTGTGATGGGGGGCAGGAGCCTGGGGTTGAGTGAGGGGCCCATGGGGCAGAGCTGGGCTGGGAATGTGGGGCTCAGCAGGTCTGGCTGCAGCTTGGGGGGAGTTTTCAGGCCGGGTGGCGTTTGTGACCATGGAACTGTCTCCTCATTTTTCAGGAAACAGGAAAGGGGTACACTTTTGGCACAGGTGTGGGCAGGAATCTGCCCCCCGGGCTGCCCCCGGCCCAGCCCCCTTGTCTCCCCCAGCCCCCTTTGTCAAACTCCACGCGAGCAGCAAGGTGGCCTCTGTTCTGCTCACGCTGGCTTTTCCGCGGGCCCGGCTCTCGCTCGGCCGACGGAGGGTGACGGCTTTAATCAGTGCCTGATGGACAGGCGCTGGCAGCGCCCCTGGAAAGAATTATTTCATCTGGCTCCAGATGAGAGCTGCCGAGCGGGGCCCGCATGGCGCTGCAGTGAAAAGGGCTCTGTGTGCTCCCCTCGCCAGCCCCTTGCAGGCAGCGGGCAGGCGGCTTTTCCCACCCAGTCCTTCGGCTCTCCATAGCAAAGCAGGCTGGGGTCAGGGCTCCTCCCTGGCTTGCTTTCTCCCTTCTGCAGGGGCTCTCGGACTTCACTAGCCCATCCCAGCGCTCGCTGGGCCCCGGGGCCGCCTGAGCCCATTGGCCTGGGCCGCACCTGGGGTTTAGCTGCTGGAGAGTGGCAGGGCAAGCCCTGGTACAGCAACCCCCTCGCTGCTCCCTGCCAGGGGCGTCGCTGGCTTTGCAGAGCGGATCTGGTGGACGCTGGGATTAGGGGCTAGGTGACTAATGTGGGAGGGCGCGGCCGGGATGTGCAAAGGGAATGAGTGGCTTAGAGTGGGGGTGAGCGGGTGGGGCTGGGAGTCAGGACTCCTGGGTTCTCTTCTTGGCTCTGGGAGGGGAGTGGGGTCTAGCAGTTAGAGCCGGGGTAGGAGCCAGGACTCCTGGGTTCTGTCCCTGAGTCTGGTGGGGGAGCAGGGTCTAGTCTGTTGGAGCAGGGCAGGAGATGGGCGTCAGGACTCCTGGGTTGCTTCCTCACTTCTGATACTGCCTGGTGAGACGGGCAGCGCTCTGATATGGGCAGGGGGCTGTGAGGGCATTGCCCTCCAGCTGCTGGGCTTGCTAATGGGACCCAGATCCGTCCCCTGCGCCAGCTGGTGAGAGCTCAGGGGTCCCAGGTGAGCTCGCAGAGGAGCTGGGACTGAAGGCATTCTCCTGCTGCCTCTCGGGGGCAGTGCAGGTGGTGCCTTGCCCTGCCCGGCCTGTGCATCTTGTAGCTACGAGCCTCCACGGCGATCGACCCAGCACCAGATTCACCTTGAGCTTCCCCGGCCTCCACCCCCGCTCTGGACCCCCCAGAGCCCTGTGGCTCCCTTGTCATGCCCCCCAAGCCCAGTCTTCCACGTCCTGGCCCCAGCTCCTGTGTCCTGTTCAATGAGATCCCAGACTGCAAATGGGCATCCCACAATCCCGGCTCTGTGAGCTCCCCCACAGCAGTGCCCAGCTGGGACTCCAGCGCTGTGAGCTTCCTGGAGTACAAATGGGCATATCCCCTGCCCCCGGGTAGGTGGAGCTGCGAAGCCACATGGACGGTCCCAGCTCAGTGGCCTGGCCTCCTTTGATCAGCTAGGCAGGTGGACTTAGTGCATTGCATGGTGCGGGAGCAGCGGTGGATACATCTTTACTTTGGCACTTCACCCTCGGGGGTGGCTCTCCACACCCCAGAAGCAGCTGCCTTCCGCCGTTCTGTGGCATCGGGAGCCCCCGGCAGCCCGGAGAAGTGGTAAAACTCCTCTCCCTGCCCCCTTTATGCAAATGGAGAAACTGAGGCATGTAATGAGTGGGACGCGGTGAGGTAGAAATAGAAACCAGGCGACCTGGCTTCCAGTCCCAGGCTCAGCCTGCCTAGCTGTGCCATAACCTGCCAGTGGGGCTCCCCATCTCCAGGGTTTGGGATCGTCCTTCTGGGGGTGGGGAGCGGGATATCCAGGGAAGCGGAACTCCCACCACCCCAAATCCCTTGACTTGGGGCGAGCGGAAACTGCCTCCCACAGCTTCTGTAGCACAGTGGACACCCAGGCTGGGATACTGGGGAGGGCTGAGACTTGGCTGCTCTGGGGGGCAGGGACGGGGTTCAGGGTGATTACCCAGTTTGGTGTGACTTGGGGTTCCCTGACCTGCAGCATCCCCGGGAGCTGGGCAGAGGGACCGGGGGGTGAGCCCCAAATGTGGGGCTGTCCCGTCCTGAGCGCAGTGAGCCCATGGGTCTCCAGGGGGAGCCAGCGGTATCCCAGCCCCAAGCATACTGGCCTCTCAGTGAACCCCGCCAGGGGTACAAGGGGGGAGGCCAGCCGGGGGGGTGGGGGATGTAGCTGGCGGCCGCCTATACCCTGTGGTTTGTTTTCTTTAGTGTTAACTTTCAGCGTCTTTCAGGCCCATTTATGCCGTAGTGGCTGGAGTAGAGGTGCCCCCAGAAACACCAGCCCCAGGCCCCCTGGCAGCTTTTGGCTCCCCTCCCCTCATCTCTGATTGCTTTTAGGAGAGCCAGAGAACCCCAGTGCCACCAGTCGTGGATCTCCAAGCACCATATGGACATGAACTAATTCAGCCCTGCGGCCCTCCGTGATATCCCAGCTTTGCAGATGGGGGACAGGGACACACTCTGCCAGTGATAAGACTGGCAGAAAAACCCAGGACTCCTGGGTCCCAGACCCCGCCCTGCTGTATCCATTAGACCCCCCCACTCCCTTCCCAGAGTAGGACTAGAACCCAGGAGTCCTGACAACCAGTCCTGGTTTCTCTAGCCACTAGACTCCACTCCCCTCCTAGAGCTGGAGATGGAACCCAGGAGTCCTGGGCGCTGGGTCTCCTGTTCTAACTCCCTTGCCCTCTCCGCCGGGCTCTCGCAGCTCTCCCCAGGGGCACAGACATTGCTGCTGGACACAACAAACCTTCTATCGCAGCACTGGCAGGAGGGGCTGGGGGATGCAGCCCCCCAAGGGCCGGGCGATGCAGCCCCCCAAGGGCCAGCAGAGGCTGCCAGTGGCAGCTCCTGCTCCTCAGGGCTGCTGAGAGCTCCTGCAGGGATGGTGCCCAGGGAAGGGCCCTTAGGAGCAGCACCTGGAGGTCCTGGCTGAGATCAGGACCCCGTCGCATTGGGGTGAGAGACAGCCCCTGCGTCCAAGAGCTCACAGTCGAAACAGACCAAGAGTGGGAAGGGAAACTGAGGCACGTGGCAGGGCAGTGATTTGCCCATGCTCTGTGGCAGGAGTCAGGGATAGGACCCAGGTGTCCTGACTCCCAGCCCAATGCTCTAGCCACTAAACAGCACTGCCTTAGGCTTCCCACTTGCTGCCCCCTTGCACTGGTCTGTGCCCTCCCCCTCTGGTTAGAGCAGAACCAGCATGCGTCTCTCCTCCCTACCCGAGCGAACCCAAATGCCCCTGGGAGAGGGGCCTGGTGCTGGCAGCTGGGAGGGAAGGAGTGACTCCCCCAGCTCTAGGAGCACTGAGCACCCCTTATCTCCATCTCCTCCTGGCTTAATGCTGCTGCTCTTCCTCCTCTGCCCACAGGATCCTCCGCTTGTGCTGGCTACTGGTGTTAAAGAGACAAGGGGTGGGGGCTGCCAATGCAGACCTCCCTCCGTCTGCATTGTAGCTGTGCCTTGCCAGTTCCCAGCCAGGACTCCAGTGCTGTGAGCTTCCCCGCAGCAGTGCCCAGCCAGGACATCAATGCTGTAAGCTTCCCTTTAGCAGTGCCCAGCTGGAACGCCAGTGCTGTGAGCTTCCCCTCAGCAATGCTCTGCCTCTCATGATATTACTTTACAAAGCTGCAGGGGATAAAATAGATCCCAGGAGCTCTAGCTCCCAGTACCCTGCTCTAACCACTAGACCTGCCTTGCTCTGCTTTTCAGGGAGAATAAATCCCTGTCTGTTAGGGTGCTCAGCATGGCTGAGCTGCTCTGTGGGAATTCCCTCCCGCACAGGTGGTTCTAGGAAGGGGAATCACCCTGCTGCCCTGCAAGTTTGCACTGCCCCAATCCCCCACAGCTCTGAAACCCCCAGGTCCTCTGCCCCCCATCCACAAATAACCGACCCTCTCCTACTGCTTCCCCCAGCCACCCTCTCCCCTAGCGCCGCTCAGCTGACGTCCCCTCCCCATCCCCCATTGCAGGGTCCCTGATTGAAACCCAGAGTGGGGAACGCACCCAGGGAGCAAACAGAGGATGAATCTGTGAATCCAAAATTGGGGGGGGGCCTGCCCCCCCATCCTGATCCTGGATCCACAGCAGGAGTTGGATCCCCCCTGCCAAATGCCCCTTCCCCCAATTTCCTGCCTCTGCTGCTCAGCTTGTGTATCCCGCACCCCTGTAGGCCGGGTCTGTTCCCCCTTTCCACACTAAACCGGTGAGCCAGCATCCATCAGACACGATTATGGCTCCTATCGAAGAGCTGCGCTCCCAGGGGGGGAGGACTGCCCTCCCCGCCCACTGATGCGCAGCTGTCCAGGCGTTGATGGGCGCCCTCTCCTTTAACAAGATGGGGGACGGCCGGGATGCTAACTGATCCCTGGAGCCCCAGAGCAAGGCCCAAGGGGGTGGTTGTGTCCCTAGGGGTGCTGTGACCATTTCAAGCAGCCTCTGGTCCTGGACCTCTGCGAGCCTGTCAGCTGTGAAATTAAGCCGTGGTGGGTGTGTTCAGGAGTGGGGAGGGACACCTCCGCCTGGAACCAGTGGGGTGGTCAGGCCTAATCCCAATGCCTCAGTGTGGTGCTAGGGGGCGCTGTGCTGCAGGGAGAGAGGGGGGGCTCTGTAGGGAGTGCTCTTCCTTCAGAGTCAGCCTTGGCTGAGCTTGGGGGTGCTGTGGGCTGCAGGGAGTGGGATGAGGCTCACTAGGGGGCACTGTGCTGCAGGGAACTGGGTGAGGAGTCACTAGGGGGCGCTGTGCTGTAGGGAGTGGGATGGGGGTCAGTAGCTGCCCTGCTGGGAGGGTGTCAGGAGCGCTGTGCTGTGGGTGGGGGCTCAGTATGGGGCACTGTGCTGCGGGGAGCGGGGTGGGGGCCTCAGGAATGTGAGACATGATTATTACTAGCTCCCCCCCCATGGCGCCCGGGGCTGCCCAGCCCCACCCATGGTGCTGGTGCTGCCCCTCCCCCTCTGTTCTCACCACATGGATCATGAATGTTGCAGTGTTTATGGCATCAGTGGGGCTGGAATGTGGGAAGGAGCCTTGGGGCTGTTGCTGGCTCCAGAGAGGGCCTGGCCCCTCGCCTCCCCCCTGGGCCAGCCTTTCCTTCACCGCCACAGTGTAGATCCCCTCACTGGGGCATGCATGAAAGAGAGCCCAAACAGCCCCCAGATCAGACCCATGGCTCCATTCAGCCAGGTGTCCTGCCCAGAACAGAAGCAATGGCCCGTGTGCCCAGTAGCCCATCTCCTCTGCCCTCACACTATAGCAGGGGTGATGTCTTCCTGACCTCCCAGTCAGGGGCCCTTTCACACCCTGAAGGAGGGAGTAGGGGTGGAGGTGGATCTACAGCCTGTGTCATTGTGAACCCAGATGTTGAGCTCCACTGAAATGCAGCCACCTCTGAGGTAGAGCTTGGCAGCTGTTTAACAGTGGGGGTGGGGATGGGGTATCTTAGCCAAAGATAGGCAGCCCTCTGCTCTCGGGTAGTGTGGCCTAGCAGACTGAGCAGTGGACAGGGAACTGGGAAGCCGCAGGTTCTAATCTCGGGTGCTGACTCACTGTGTGGCCTGAGACCAGTCCCATCCCGTGCTTCAGTTTTCCCCCATGTGGGCTGAGAGCTGAGAGGGTCAGTCGGTCTCAGGGCGCTGGGGTGACAGTGCCCCTATGGGTTTGCATGGCCTGTGCAGAATTGCTTGGGCCTGGTGTGAAAGACCCCTACGTGGGCTGCAGGCAGCTCTGCTGGGATTCTGAGCTGGGAAAGGGCTGGCTAAAGTATGATGCTGAGATGGCTTTGTGTGTATGTGAGATATGAGGGGTGTGTGTGTGTGTGGCAGAGGTGGTGGTGGGGTGATCTGCCAAAGATGCCTGAGGGGTGGCTGATGGAGAGGGAAATTCTTTGCTGTGGATTTGAGGGTCCATGAGGAACCCACTGGAGGGTCTCTTGACACTAGTGGTGGTGTGACTCTGAATGAGTCAGGGCACGAATGAGAAAGACTGACTTGTGATTGTCTGCCTGTTGGTATGCGGCTGTGATTGTGAGCGTGTGCGATAGCAGTCGAGTGACCAATGAGCCAGCGATCGAGTGATGGATGTGTAAAGGGCGCCGTTGGGCTGAGTGTGAGTTGCATCTGAGAGCGTGCGGGAGTGACACCAGCGCCGTTCATGTGCTGCTGTGAATAAACGTGAACATGACAGTGCATCATCGTTCGTCTGTCCATCCTGGTGGGGAGGAGATGGAGGGAGGCCAGGGACGACCCAGCTGTGTTCCCAGTTTGCTGACAGTGTGTCGGGTTCCTCTTCCCAGACAGTGAATGCGTCACTCCCAGCAACTGGTGCCCTGGTGGGGCATGGCACGCAGGGCTGGATGGTGGAAGGGTCTGGCACCGGGCCATGTGGCCAGCACAGGAAGTAGTCAGTGTGCCACAACAGGAAGTGGAAATGCCAGCCTCACCCTCTGCTAGGAACCCAGATGGTTGCAGCATATGCTGCTTCCTGGAACCACCGTGGCCAGCCAAGGGGGATGTCACCTGGAGCGGTCCAGGGGGCCTGGGTGGCAGAGGGCAGGATGCACCGAGCCCCAGGAACAGGCCTGGCAGGTCTGGCCTGGCCCCTGATTGGGCTCTGGGCAGAGATGAGTCACACTGTTGCACAACACTGCCAGAGTGACTCTGCTTCTCAGAAACATGCATCACTGCAGGGGAAGAGGGCAGGAGGGCTGCCATTGCGGGGAGCTCCAGGCTACCCCAGCCCAGCCTCTTCCAGCAAGGGACACTGCAGGGAGTGGGGCAGGAGAGCTGGCCCGGGGGGGAGGGGCGGACCTCCCAGCAGGAGTGCTATTGCTAATGGAACAAAGGTTCATGTCCATGCTGTGCAAGTACCAGGTGGGCGGGGTGTTTATAATATCATTAAACACCAGCCATTTTGGGGGGGGTCCTTTCTGTTGCCCACCCGCCCCATCTTGGTGCCGCAGGGGCCTGCTCCTTCCCCTCCCCCGGGGGATCAATCTCTTCTGGAGCTGGGAGGCTGTGCGGGTTTCAGACATAATAAAAGAAAAGTTTCCCCTGAGACAGAGGGAGCGACATGGGCACGGGGGCCTGGGGTGGGGGGAGCAGAGGTTTAGCCCTGGGTCAGCTGGGCACATGGGAGCCAGCCACCGGCAAGATGAGGGATTCCTTTCTGGCATGGGTCAGCTTAATGGTGGTAGTGGCGGGGGATAAACGGGGGGGAGGCCTCAAGGAAAGAAGAAGGAAAGTGTGAGCGTCTCTGTGCAAAACAAACAGGGCTTTATTCAGACAGGAAGCCCCCGTGGCTGGGTGGGCGGGCGAGGGGCTGGGGGCCTGCACCCTCCCAGCGGCATCCCGTCCCCTCAGCCAGCTCATGGGGGTAGAGGTGGAAGGTGACGCTGTACCCCCGGGGACATGGTAAAGCCAGGCTGCCACCCCACCCCCTCCGGCTGACTGGGGGGTAGGTGACACCGTGACCCAGAAGGTGTCCTCCCCACCCCGGTGTGAGTGACAGGGGGAGCAGGTGACACCCTAATGCCAAGGGTGCAATCAGCCCCATTTAACCCACCGGGAGTCCTACACCATAGTCCACAGCTGCCCTCTTTCAGGGGGGCGGCCCAGGGAGACTACAACTCCCAGCATGCACCGGTCCCAGTGGCCTGCCTGGGGTGAGGGCACTGGAAGCTGGGAGTTCCAGTCAGGCTCTCCGGGGCACCTGGCCACCGGCCGGACTGCGTCTCTTTGTGCCGCTGAGTGGCGGCTCTCGGGGACTCCTGGCTGGTGGGCAGAAGGCTGCAGAGGACCTGGGTGCTGGCATCTCGCTAGCCTGCCCCATGCCGCGTGCCCCACCCCCACAAAGGCTGGCCCAGGCACATCTGGTTCTCGTGAAACATTAGAAGGCTAATAGTTTTAATTGCCACAGGTTGGGGGGAGGGGGTTCTGGTCCCTGTGCTGCCTGCAGCTGGGGTGGGGGGGGAAGGCTTCTCGTCGGCCTCTGCCCTCCCCCCAGCCCAGCTCGGCTCCATCTTTCCGAGTCACTAGGGTTGTTACGAGGTAGCCCTGGCCCTTCCTGTCGGGGGCTCTGCATGGAGCAGGCAAGAAGCACCCAAGTTGGGGGTCCCAGTTCATTGGCAGCGGTTGGGTGGGGAGTGACTAGCAGAGGGGGATGAGGCTGAGCAGGCTGGGGGTGATTCGAGGGCTGTCACCTGGCCTTATGCAGGGGCTGTCAGGGTGGGGTGTGAGCAGGCGGGGGTGTGGCGGGCCTGGGGGCTCCGGAACGGAGCCATGAAACTGTAGGGGCCTGAATGGGAGCAGGAGCCAGAGTCTTTGCTGCCCCAGAAACACAAGCTCGACCCCCTCCCCCCAAAAAAACCAGACATTACACACGGCTTCACATGCCACACACACGCACCACAAGGCTGTGCACACCATACAGATATTGCACGCAAGCACATGCAACAGACATCCCATGCACTTGCCCATGCCACACATGTGCGGGCGTGATACACTGCACACACGCACCATGCTGAGAGGAACGTACATGCTTCTGCAGCCCAGACACATGCACAGCACATGGGCACACCCGTCACACATGCCTATGCATGCCAGCCCAAGGCAAACACGTACCAGGGTGACGTAAGTATGAGGGCAATGACACACGTGTTGAACAGATGTGAGCACACAGGAGAGCCATGGCGACAGCAGCACACCCACATGGACACTGACAGAAGTACACAGCAATACGACATGCGTGCCACACTGTTCCGAGAACGCACATGCAGACACGTGTGCACGGTGCTAACACGATCATATCACACCCACACAAGCATGGACAAATGGACACAAAGGCCTGCAGACATCGCACATGTCTGCATACACCATACAGATGCACAGACATCACTCCAAGATGTCTGCTTGTGCCACACTGACATGACAGACACACATGCATTGCACTGACAGAAGCCTGTATATGGTGAAGCCACATGCAAACACATGTGCAGTAACACAAGCATGCACACCCGGGTATCACTGACTCAAAGAACACATGCTCCAGCATGAACATGCAGACATACGCACCTCACCAACAGGCGTGCTGTACCACAAGCGTGCACCGACATGCGTGTGCTGCAGTGGCACACGCTCCATGCAACTCGCACATATATGCCCACCAACACGAGTGTGAATACAGTGAATAATGTACCAAAAAACTCCCTGAGCACGTGTTAGGATGATTAAACCAAAATGCTTCCCGCTCACTCCCTTCCTGCTGATGCTGGAGCCTCTGGCACAACAGTGACTCGTGCAATCGCACGTCCCAGCGTGCCCCATGACACTCACAAGTAAGCAATGTGAACGACGAAAACCCACTGGCCCACACAGCTGTGGGGCAAAATTCGCTAGATTCCCTGCAAAGTATTGGCTCCGTTCCATTCCTATCAACCCCCACTGGGGTGAGCTGGGAGGGGCCCATCCCAGTCCAGGGGCTCCTTCCAGCCCCCCCCCCCCCCAATGTTAGCTGGCACAGGACCCCTCGATGTGGGGCTGCTTCGAGAGTTTGAGCGGGTGAGTTCTGCGCCCAGGGAGTGAGGGAATGTCTGCAAGGCTTAATAGAGTCTGTGTGAGTCTGGGAGAGGAGCGGGAGCCCGTGCCTCCACGCTCAGGCCTTCCACAGAGCCGGGGTTTGTGCCGAGCGGCTTCTGGTTTTAATTACCGGGCAGGCGGGTCAGGCTAATTGGGACCTTTTGGATTTCAGCAAATGCATTTGAAAGGGAAGGAGGAAAGAAAAACCCTTTCGGGCCCTGCAGCACGTCAGCTGCGACGTGGCATGCCCCACCCAGGGGTCCGCTACGGCACAGGTCAGTGTGTGTGTGCCTATAGCCCCCCCTTACACACACACACACACACACACACTCTACCTTTCTCCAGCCGCAATGTGTGCGTCACTTTATACATCATTTGCCAGTTCAGGGTGCATTGAGGATTTAAGGCTGGGGAGGGGGAAAGGGAATACTGCCCCTCCATTCAGACTTGCCCTGCTTCCAACTGGAGTTGTGGGTGCTCTGCCATGGGTGATCTGATGTGGGGAATCCAGGGGGTTCCCCCCAGATGTGGGGGGAGGGGAATTGGTGCCCTGATGGGGGCAGTTTTGGAGGGGATGCCTGATCCCAAATCTCCCAGGAGTTTCTGCTCTAGGAGATCTGCAGGGTGTGTAGAGCAGATCTGCCCCCCTTGGCCCCCTGCACACACACATGCTCACCCCCTGGCAGGAGGCACTGGGCTCTGGCCCCTGCTCCTGGCTCAGTGGCCAGCTCCCAGGGCGGGTCTGTCTCTCGCTCTCGCTGATGGTTTATTTTTTCCAGGCAATTATAAATTGCTGAAGCTGCCTGTGGAGCCACGTGGCTGCCCCTCCAGAGGCTCGGGGCTGCGGCCCCCCACAACCGCTGTGAATCCCCCTTTTCCCTCTTTGTAGGAGGCAGCAGGGGCATTAGGGCCCAGTCATTTCATGTTGAAACCCCCACAGTCTTGACTAGGTCTTGGCTGAAAACCGTGTTTCAAACCAGCTCCGCCAACATACCCCCCCCCCCCCGGGGGACCCGGGGCCTCAAGCTACGAAACTGGAGCTAAAACCCCAGCTCCAGATGCCCCGTTGCAGGGAACCCCCAAGCCCCGCATCCCGAACTGGCCCCTCCAGACGGGAGACATGGCTGGGGCAGGGGTGTGCTGGGTGGGAAGGTCGCCCCTGTCCTGGGTTGGGGTGGGGGGCAACAGTGGCAGGGGCCTAGGGGGCGGGGTGGGGGGGCTCGGTAGGAGCAGGCGGGAGCCCGCTGTGTCCTGGCGGCGCCTCATCGGATCTGTGCCGCGCGCTGCAGGCAGGGAAGGGAAGGGTTGACATGGAGCTGGGTCAGTTGAAGGTTACTGTACCCAAAGGGGGTTCTCCGAGAGTTCAAGCAAAGCTCGCTGCTCTGCCTCTGCGCTGGAAGGAAAGGGAGGGGAGCTGCTGGGGGGGGGGGGGCAGCAGGCTGGCCCAGCCAGCGAGCGAGCGGGGAGCCAGGCTGGCCCAGCCAGCGAAGGGGGAAGCTGGTGAGGGGGGGAAGCCAGTCCAGCCAGGGAGGGGGAAGGCTGGGGGAGGGGCCAGCCCAGCCAGTGGGGAGGGGGCTCTGGAGAGGGCAGCCCAGCCAGGGAGGGGGAAGACTGGGGGAGAGGCCAGCCCAGCCAGGGAGGGGGAAAACTGGGGGGGGAAAAGCAGGCCTAGCCAGTGGGCGGTGGGGGGGAGGGGGATGGGGAATGAAGCCCAGCCAGTGGGGAGGAGGCAGGAGGGGTTCAGGCCAGCCAGTGGAGAGGGGGCTGGGGGAGCAGGCCAGCCTAGCCAGTGTGAGGGGAGATGTGTGGAGGGCAGCTCAGTCCGTGAGGGGGAGGCCATCGAGGAGGCCAGCCCAGGCAGTGTGGGGGAAGCTGAGGGGGGGAAGCCAGAGCCAGTGGGGGGGGGGGGGAGGCTGAGGAGGGAGGCCAGCCCAGGCAGTGTGGGGGAAGCTGAGGGGGGGAAGCCAGAGCCAGTGGGGGGGGGGGGGAGGCTGAGGAGGGAGGCCAGCCCAGGCAGTGTGGGGGAAGCTGAGGGGGGGAAGCCAGAGCCAGTGGGGGGGGGGGGGGGGAGGCTGAGGAGGGAGGCCAGCCCAGCCAGGGAGGGGGGAGGCCAGGGGAGGAGGCCAGCCCAGGCAGTGTGGGGGAGGCTGAGGGGGGAAGCCAGCCCAGCCCAGCCAGTGGGGGGGGGGGGGGAGGCTGAGGAGGGAGGCCAGCCCAGCCAGGGAGGGGGGAGGCCAGGGGAGGAGGCCAGCCCAGGTAGTGGAGGGAGAAGCCTGGGGGGACCTGGGGTGGTCCAGGGAGTAGAGTAGGGAAGGCTGGTGAGACCCAGGTTAGAGCGGAATAGGAGGAGCCAGGTCAGCCCAGCCAGTGGATAGGGGAGGTGTGAGGGGGAGGCCGGGACAGCCCAGGTAACAGAGGGGAGAGGCTGCTCTAGGAGCAGGCTGGGCCAGGCCAGGCAGCAGAGGGAGGGGCTGGGAGGATAGGATGGCTCCTCTGGGCTTGGCCTTGCTTAGGCTGTGGACAGGGTAGGCTGGGGGGAGGGAGGGAAGGCCCAGGCAGCAGAGGGGGGGGAAGGGAAGACCAGGGAAGGGGGAGGCCGGGCCAGCCCAGGCAGCAGAGAGGGGGGAAGGGAAGGCCAGGGAGGGGGGAGGACAGGCCAGCCCAGGAAGCTGGGCGGGGGAAGGGAAGGCTAGGGAGGGGGGAGGCTGGGCCAGCCCAGGCAGGGGGGAGGGGAAGGGAAGGCCAGGCAGGGTGGAGGCCAGGCCAGGCCAGGCAGCAGAGGGAGGGGCTGAAAGGGGAGGATGGCTCCACTCGGCTTGGCCTTGCTTAGGCTGTGGAGAGGGGAGGTTGGGTGGGGGGGAGAGGGAAGGGAAGGCCCAGGCAGCGGGGCGGGGGAAGGGAAGGCCAGGGAGGGGGGAGGCCGGGCCAGCCCAGGCAGGAGGGTGGGGGGAAGGGAAGATCAGGGAGGGGGGAGGCCGGGCCAGCCCAGGCAGGAGGGTGGGGGGAAGGGAAGACCAGGGAGGGGGGAGGCCGGGCCAGCCCAGGCAGGAGAGTGGGGGAAGGGAAGACCAGAGAGGGGGGAGGCCGGGCCAGCCCAGGCAGGAGAGTGGGGGAAGGGAAGACCAGGGAGGGGGGAGGCCGGGCCAGCCCAGGCAGGAGAGGGGGGGAAGGGAAGACCAGGGAGGGGGGAGGCCAGGCCAGCCCAGGCAGGAGAGGGGGGGAAGGGAAGACCAGGGAGGGGGGAGGCCGGGCCAGCCCAGGCAGGAGGGGGGGAAGGGAAGGCCAGGGAGGGGGGAGGCCAGGCCAACCCAGGCAGGAGAGGAGGGTGAGGGTGGGGGGGAGCTGGGTGAAGGCGGGTCTTATTTTTGCTGAGAGGCATCTGAGATTGAAAGGAAATGGAGACTTTCAAGCCACAGGAATGTATCACTGTGCCCTACCCGAGGGTGGGGGTGGGGGTGAGATGGAGTTGTGCGGGCAGCTTGTGTGGGGGGGGCCGGTTGGCACAAGGGGCTGTGTAAATGCATCCCGGGTGTCAAGGCTTTGCCACCCACAGCCCCTGTTGCCCACGAGCAGTGGGGAGGGTGTGTATGGAAACAAAACCACTGCCTGTGGGTGGGTGCCCGGGTGTATGTGAGACTGTGTGAGCATGACAGTGTGAGCAAGACTGTGAGACTTGGTGTGACACTGTGAGAGTGTTTCAGAGTAACGGCCGTGTCAGTCTGTATTCGCAAAAAGAAAAGGAGGACTTGTGGCACCTTAGAGACTAAGCAATTTATTTGAGCATGAGCTTCCGTGAGCTACAGCTCCCTTCATCGGGTGCAACTGTGCGAGTGTGCAGCTGTGTGCGTGACAGGGTGAGAGAGATGGTGTGTGCATGTGAGACTGTGTGTGCATGGTCCAGAGACTGTGTGGTGTGAGATTGTGAGACAGTGTGACACTGGGTGAGACGGCACATCTGAGACTGCGTGACACTGAGACTGTTTGCATGTCACTCTGTGACACGGTGTGTGACCCTGAGACACTGCACATGTGAGACTGCGAGACTGTGTGTGCGTATGACACAGAGGCTGTGTGCACGCGTGACACTGACACCAAAACTGCGTATGACAAACTGAGGCTGCGTGTGACACTGACACTATGTCTGAGACTGCGAAACACTTTGTGTGTCAGACTGAGTGTGTAACTGTGTGTGTGAGGCTGACTCTATGTGTGCTTTTAAGACCTTGTGTGTGAGGCTGGAACTAGGTGAGAGACTGTGTGGCTGTGTCCCCATGGTGTGCATGTGTGACATTTTGTGTGTGAGACCTTCTCTGCGTGCAACGGCAAGAATGTGTGACTGTGTATGTGTGTGTGAGAGAGAGAGAGACTGTGGGGGGGGGGGAGGCCTGGGGGCAGCTTGTGCACGTGTGTGTGTCCGAAAGCCCGTGTGTGTGTGTGTAGGTGTGCCCTCCTCTTGCTAGCCACGCCCACTCTGTCCCAAGCCCCACCCCCAGCCAAAGGCGTTTGCTTTTCCAATAGGTACCCAGCACTAGCCGCTGGGACTCACCCGAGGCGCGTCCCGCGCAGCAGCATTAGCCAGTGCCGGGCTTTTTTGGGGAGGTCCCAGTTGACCCGGCGCCCCCAAATCCGTCCCCCCCCCCGCCGAAGTGTGGCTCTCGCCCCCTGTGGTGTTGTGGGGGAGGGGGCGCAGCAGGGATTCCCTCCCCCCACCCCCGCTCAACCCCCAAATCACCCCCCTCCCCGCCGCGATGTACGACTGCATGGAGGCGTTCGCCGTCGCTCCGCGGCAGCTCTTCGATGTCACCAACCAAGGCTCCTGCATGCTGCGCAAGGCGAGCATCAGCCCCTGCTTCGGGGCGCTGGATCCTTTCGGCTGGCCCCAGCCGGCCAGCCTGCAATGTAGGTGGACCCCGGTTCCTCCCTGGGGAAGGGAGGGGTTGGTGGGGTGGGCCGCGGCTTGACTGATGTGGTGCCGTGGGTGGGTTGCCACGCGTGGGGCTGGGCCGTGGGTGGGAGTTTCCGTGGGGAGGGGCGCACGCCCGTGGCTGAGCGCTTCGGTGCGCCAGTGTGGCCGGGCTGCCCGGGGGATGGGGCGCGGGGGTTATACATGTGCGGGGGGGGGAGGGTTGTTACGCGAGTGGGCGGGGGGGGGGAGCAGAGAACCCACTTCGCGCCCGCGGTCTAGCCCCGGCTCTTCGCTTCGCTCGTTTCCTGCTTTAGAACTTCACGCGGGGGGGGGGGGGGAAGTTTGGTGAGAAGCGTTTTTGGAGAGGGCTTGGGGGGGGGCGTGGGTTCCCCCCCCGTCATCCTCCATCCATGGCCTCTCTCCGCTTTACCCTGCTGATGGGGTGGGGTGCAGTGCGGGGGACAAAGTGGCTCGGTTCCAGGAGCCCCGGGGTCCCCTGCCTTGTTTGGCTGGGGGGGGGGGCGCGTGTCCCTTTCCAGTCCCCCTTTGTCTTCAGCGCGTTAATGAAAAGCCCCGGAGGGCAGGAAAATGAGGACCAGATGAGGGTGCGCTTTGAAGCCAATCCCAGGGGACCTCGAGCAGGGGGTGGGGGTGGGGGTGTGTATGGGGGGCGGGGAGCAGGGCAAGAGGGGTCATTTCTTCCATCCTTACTAGCCAGAGCCAGGGAATTTTTTGTTTCTTTCTTTTAAATATGGAAATTTGGCGGCGATCCACTGAGCCGTGCAAACAGGATGAGGGATTGGAGAAGTGCTGGGAGAGGAGCCCTGTGGCCGGAGGTGTAGGGGGCACAGCATTGCGTCTCGCACCCCACCTGTAACCCCCCCGGCAGGGCCAGGAGCAGGGAAGGGGAGTGGAACTAGTAAATGGAGCCGGGGGGGGCGGCGGGGGGGAGGAATCTTCCATCCCCAGGACCCCGGGCTGCTCTCAGCCCACAGGCTCCCTTTGAGTGGCGGCCAAATCTCTCCGCCTTTGGCAGCCACCACTACTGTTTACAAGTTGAGGAACAGGCTGTTTTCAGCAGCCGGTTGTAGGGCAGGGTGAGCGCCCGTCTGCAGCCCCGGGCACCTAGCAGGGCAGAGATGGGCATAGGGATGGTGTGGGGCACCCCCCCCCCAAGTAAATCTGACCGTTTCTCTGTTCCATCTCAGCCCCCCCCCCTTCCAATGGTTTCATTTCAGAGCCAGCCCCACCCCGCTCTGCCAAGCTTTTTCCTGCCAAGGCTGCCCCTCTCTCGCTAACTCCTCGCTCCAAAATGTGGCACGTAACCCTTCCTTAGCACCCTGGGCCTGGGAAGCAGGTCGAGGCCTGGCCGAATCCCTAACACGCCACCCCCGCAAAGTTCCCATCCAGATGAGTTTTTTTTAGACTAGGAATCCATTGCAAAGCCAGGACCTGTCTAGCATTCAGAGCCAGGTGGTAAAGACACCCCAAAACACTGTGGGGGGATTGGGGCCCCCATGTGTGTGCCTGGGGGGAGGAGGGTGACTGCTTTTCCTTTCTCTCCTTCATTTGCTCCCAGCTCCCAGCCTACGGTACCCATCCCCCTGGAGTTTTTAGCTTGGGCAGGACCCCACCTCTCCCAGGTGTAGTGGGGATGCTGATTAACCTGCTCCCAGCTTGGGTCTCCTCCCCACTCTATGGCAGGAGGGTGGGAAATGACCCAGCAGTCCCTGCTCCCAGGAGCCATGCTGGGGGACAGCTGCATACAGATATGCCTGAATGGTTCTGTCCAGACCTGGTGCAGAGTGCCCCAGAGAACAACCAGGGCTGAGTGCTCACCCAGTGCCCACCCAGCCGGGAGAGCCAGTTCTCTTCTTGTTACCTCAGCCATCTGCTTTCACCACGGTGGGAATCAGGGATCGGGGTCCGGTGGAACATGCATGTTCCTGTGGTTGTTTAGAATAGTAGCAGCTAGACGCCTCAGCTGAAATCAGGGGCCCTTTGTGCCAGGTGCTGCAGCAGAGCCAGTCCCTGCCCCAAAGAGCTCATTGACGTCTGCATAGACGAAGGGAAACTGAGGCAAAGGGACTTGCCCCGGGTCAGTGGCAGAGCTGGGAATAGAACCCAGGTCTCTGCATCCTGGGTGTAATGAGTCGCTCCTTGGCACTGGCTGCGTGTGACACCTAAAATGTTCTCCTCATTTGCCTGGAATGAGTGCCCCCCCTTGCGTTAACACCGCTCCCTGTACCCCAGCGACCTCTCTGCCCCTGGGTTCCAGCTGGCAACCCAATGTCAGAATCCCCCCTCTCCTTGCCCCAGCTGACCCCCAGGTAGTTCGGAGAAGCAGCGCTGGACTGGCCCACCCAACCGAACTGTTCTTTGCTCGCCCCTCCCCTTCCTGAGTGAGGACACACCTCTGTCTGTCCTCATCTCTGGGCTGGCAACTCCTCTGGCTCAGGGCCTAGCTGCTAATCTCCCCCAGTGGAGCCAGGCCAACCGGGTTGTCCCCACCTTGGGGCTGGCTCCTCTGCTGTCATCCCCACTGGGAAGGAGGGGCTTGTGGTGCTGCCAGATCAGAAATCCCACTCTGCCTGGCTGCCAATCACCCTACAAGGGGCATGGCAGGGGGAATCAGGCTGGGTAGAGGGGTGGCCCCTGCTCTGTGCACACTGGGGGAGATGGGGCCAACCTCACCCCTCAGGCAGCAGGGTACACAAGGCTCATGGGCGCAGGTCTTACATCAGCGTGGCCCCACTGAGATGAGTGACCAGGCCCCAGGACCCCTATCCAGACCCTAGGTGGAAGAGTCCTATTTTGATTTCCCTGCCTTCCCGCCCCTATCCCCTCCCCACCTTGGCAGCGATCTTCCTGAGGGCAACTTATGGGGTAGTTTTCTTCAACCCCCCTGTTCCACTGACCCAGATGTCCTGGAAACCACAGTGAGCGAGGTCACCAGGGTGGCCCCGGAGCGGCTGTTGTCAAAGGGAGTAGGAGGGAATTTGGGGCTGGGCTGGCAAAAGCAGTGGCTACTAAGCTTCCCAGCCTGGTAGCCTGTGGCACCTCCCGGGCAGGGAAGAGCTGCTGTAGTGATTGATCAGGGACGTGGATGTGGGTGAGTGTGTGTCTCCTAGACAGCAGAGGAACATGCATTTGTTTGTGTGTGTTGGTTTGCATGGGTGTGTCTGGGCATGGGGTGGAGGTGCGGTTCTGGGTGAGCCGGGAGCCCTGCCCCCGGCTGGGCTGTGTGTCTTTGCTTGAGGCTGCAGGCATGTGTGGGTGTTTGGCTGTGGTGTGTGTCTCAGTGTGTGGGGGAGAGGGGGGCCGTGTGTGGATTACTCCCTTTGTAAAGTGTCAGGAATGCAGTTACTGAGACAAATGGCTTATATAGCGACCCAGCTGCAAACATTTTACGGCCGGTTATAAATGGCCTGTTTGAAGCTGTGCGAGGCGAGGGCAGGAATTTCCTCAATTTCAGCAATTTAGGCTTTAAAAAACAAAAAAAAACCCCCAACCTCCACCAAACTTCCTGCCCCAGGTCAGGCAGCGGGAGAACTGGGAGTAGGAACCTTGGCTCGGCCCAGCAAGAGCAAGTGGGCTGGGCCATCAGCACCAGGCTTGCGGGAGAGCTGACCCCATGACAGCTCCCTCAGGAGGCTGCCCAGGGACCTTGTATTAAAGGGTTCAATAGGGCCGTGGATTGCCGCTGATCCTGGCATGGTCCTGGCAGATACCAGTCAAGAGCTTTGCAGCCTCCTGTGAGCATGGGGTGTCCTGGCTGCCAGGTAGAGCTGTGGGACCACAAATGAGCCCAGATAAGATAACTGGTCCCCAGTGGTGTGTGCCCCTAAATGTTCTCTTGCTGGAGGGCGAGACTGCCCCTGCCTTTCTGCCTGCCATGCCTCCAGCTAGTCCAGGAGCGGGGCAAGCAAGGTGGGTTGGTGTCCTGTGGAAGATGAGCTTTGCAGGGGAATTCAGCCCAGAGCCGCACACGCAAGGCCCCTGGCTACCAACACCATCATAGCGACTGGCATTAAGCAGCCCTGCTGGTGGGCAGAGAGGCCAAGGCCTGAACAGGCCGGCCTGGGGCAGCCCAAATTCCCATCTGACCCTCCGGGATGGCCCCCAAAGGATTCCCCCAACAACTGAGAACCGAATGCCCCACACCCCAGGAGCCGTGGGGCGGAGTGGGCCATGACCCCTTCCAGTGTGCTCCTCTGAGCCTCTGGGGGCATTTGGCTCTTTGGAGACTCAAGGGGTGAGGATGCTGGGGCTAGTGCCTGTTGGTGCAAGGGGTGAGAGATGCAGGGCGGGTGCCGCGCAAGTGGGGTGGCTGGAAAAGCCATGGGCGGCGGGGGCTGCTAAGTAGTGGGGGGATCCTATGGGGTGAGTCACTGGCTGCTCCTCCTAGAGGGTTCAGAGCTGTGGAAGGTGGTGCTGGGATGGGAAAGCAGTGCAGAGCTGAAGGAGGAGGGGATGCCAGGCAGCTGAGCCAGGTTGCAGCATGCGGGGAGGGGTAGCTACAGGGCTGAGCTGGGGTGAAGCAAAGGGGGAGCAGAGACAGGGCAGGGCCGAGCTGGGCACAGCACCTGCAGTCCTTCCCCCTCCAGCCCACCCTGGCCAGCTGGGGCCTGCGTCGGCTGCAGAGCTCAGCCCCAGTTAGCTCGGCAGCTGCCTCTTCTGTGCTGAACGTTTCCTGCCGGTGGCTTGGCTCCCCTGCCTACACCCTCCTGCTGGTGCCCGCTCTGATGCGGGCATGTGGCAGCGGGCAGGCTGCAATTGGCTCGCGAGGGACCCTGCCCTGGGGTGACGCCACCCCCCGGCCCCTCTCTGATTGGCTACTGGGCGGGTGGTGGAGGGGCACCTGCTGCACGGAGAGGAAATGACCCAGCATTATAGGAACAGGCTGGCAGCGGGGCCATGGCAGCGGGGCGTGGGGGGGGGAGGAAGGGGAGTACCGTGCGTCAGGTGCCCACGTGGCTTTGGCAGAGAGACGATTGCAAGCCTGAGCTGGTGCCTGGGGAAGGAGATTGAATCACGGGAGCCCGTCAGCGCCTCCCCGGGCAGCCCCGTGTAAAACAGCCTGGGGCCGCAGCAGCTGTGGCTGCCTCTGAGTGCTATGCCCCAGGATGCACGGGGCCTGGGCCCTTCCTGGCTCCCAGCGCTGGGTCTGCAGGTGGGGCTGTCAGATTGCCAGGGAATGGGGTGACAGGCTCCACGGATCTGTCTCTCCATCTGCGTGTCCCTCCATCCCACACGCATCCCCAGGGGAGTGGAGCGCCCAGCATTCTCCCTCTGGGGTTGAGGATTTAGGGGTGCAGGTGGGGTGGTTCAATCCACCCCTTCCCCAAAGTAACACCCCCACCCCAGGGCTCCTGGGAGGGTTGGCGTGTTGTGTACAGAAGCTATTAGGAAGGGATTAAGTTAGGGTTGTAATGTGATTCTCTCCAGGAAATGACAGGCCCGATAGCTGGTGGCCTCAGCGGGCCAGGAGCCTGTCCCAGCCTCTTGTAAAGTTACCAGCAGGCTCCAGATCTGATAAGAAGCCAGGAGCTGGGCCCCTTTTTCTCTCTCACCCAATGGATGGGGAGGAAGCGCTGGGATGGGGGTTGGGGAAGGGCAGGGGCAGGAGGGGAGGAAAGCTGATGGGGGGGGCAGGGGGGAGAGAAATGTTGCATTCAGCCCTGGATCCTGGGGCCAAAGGGATGGACATGCAATGAGGGGAGAGAAAGGGAGCTGGATGTGTGGGGTAGGCGGAGGTGGGTGAACGCCAAGGGGCAGAGGGATACGTTACAGGGGGTGGGATTAGGAAAAGTGGAAAAACATTGTGGCAGGAGGACCGATCCAGCCAGAGAGCGACTCTCCCCCAGGGGAAAGGCTAGGAGCCCCATTGCACTGGGGCCAGGAGCTGGATGGATCTGACAGGCACGTCGTCCCTCCAGGGGAAGGGCCAGGAGCCCAGGTGCTTTAGGTCAAAGCGATGTAGTAGGGACCCACCCTGCCCTGGCTGGGAGGGCTGCACTAGACACCACCAAGGGGCTCTTCTCTGCTCCTAGATCCCAAAGTCCTTACTCCCCGCTAAGGGGAAACAAAGCCCCTGGCAGTGTTAAGTCAGTTACAGATACAGACCTTGGGTCTTGGCCACCTGCTCTCTAGGAGGAGAGTACAGCAGGAGTGATGGGGAGTCAGGACACTAGGATTCCATTCCCAGCTCTGCCACTGACCTTGGTCAAGTCTCTGTGCCTCAGTTTCCACCCTCTGTCTAGACTGTCAACTCTTTGGGGGCAGGGGCCGGCTCTCACTCTGTAGGGTGAGGAGGTGCAATTGAGAGAGTGCTGTCTGGCTGCCCATGCCATCGCTGAGCCCCTTGCAGTGCCAGGGGCAGGGACCAGAGAGGGCCCCAGAGCTGAGCCTGTGTGTGGGGAGAGAGGTTGAAATATAATGGGGTGTATGAGACAGGATTGCCCCCCTCCATGTAATGGGAGCTGGTGGGGTGCAGCGGGCACCTCTCTGCCATCCACACTGTTGCTTGGGCCAAATCCAGGGCTGGCACTTTGATCATCCAGAGCAGCAGAATAAACAGCTTTTAAACTGTTTCACAAAGGAGGTCAGTGTATTATCCCCATTGTATAGCTGTGGAAACCGAGGCACAGGGAAGTGACTTACTCAAGGTCACACAGCAGAGCTGGGACTAGAACCCAGGTCTAGCCTGAGTCCCAGTCTAAGGCCATAGCCATTAGGCAGCACTGCCTCTGCTTTACCCCCATGGTTTTGCCCCACCTAAGCCTTTGCCTGGATCTGGTTTTGCATCTGACAATTAGGCTGGTTGGCAGAGCCCTGAGCTCCACCAGAACCACCATGAACACTCCCCTGGCCTTTCCCCTCTTGGCTCAGTGAGCGCAGACATTGGGAGGCAGGGCTCCTGGGTTCCCTCCCCAGCTCTGGGAGGAGTGATATCTAGTGGATAGAGCAGGGGAAGGGAGTCAGGCCTCCTGGATTCTCTTCCCGGTTGCTCCAGGAATTAGCCATGTGATCTTAAGCCAGTCAGTTCCCCGCGCTGTGCCTCAGTTTCCTCGTGTACGAAACCTCTGCTCTGCCTCCCGGAAGCTTAATTAACAAGTGTCCGCGGAACGCTTTCAGATCAAAGGGCAAAGGATCAGTGTTATTAATCACTCTGGCAGGTTGCTGCTCGCTGCACCTGCTGGCATGCGGCAGCCACCTGACGGGAATGCAAAGCCCTGCTCCACGCTTTGACTCCCTGACATTGCCTGGCCCTGCTTTAACCACCACCATGGTGTTTGAACAGCAACCAGTCCTTTTATCCAGCTGCTGCAGACACAGGAACGATCCTGGGGGAGAGGGGGGGGATGAGAGCATCTTCCATCCTGTACCAGAGCGGTTCGGATTGAAAACACAGAGGCAGATGCCCCAGTGGCAGCCAGCTCCGTGGCCCACATGCAGTTACACGCCACCGGGTGAAGGCAGTGTCTCAGGGAGACCGTGGGGAGCCATGGAGCAGCCCAGGGCCAGCTCTGACCGGAACCCTTTGCTGGTGCAGCAGTATTGGAGAGGGGGGTGATTTTTAATGGCATTTCTTTGCCAGCCAAAGCCCCAATGTAGACGTGACCTGGTGAAGACCTAGCCCAGGCTGGGAGCTAGCGAGCCAGAGGCCTGGTCTATGCTTGAACATTTGGTCGACCTAGCTAGCTACATCGCTCAGGACGGTGAAGAATTTCATGGCCTAAGTGCTGTAGTTCAATCAACCTAACAAAGTAGGAAGTGTCTACATCATGGGGGGAGGGATAGCTCAGTGGTTTGAGCATTGGCCTGCTAAATCCAGCATTCTGAGTTCAATCCTTGAGGGGCCATTTAGGGATCTGGGCCAAAAATTAGGGATTGGTCCTGCTTTGAGCAGGGGGTTGGATTAGATGACCTCCTGAGGTCCCTTCCAACCCTGACCTTCTGTGATTCTGTGTGCTTAAGTGGCCCATCGGCAGTGGCGTGGCTGTAGCAGCTGCCATGTAGACAGACCCAGAGACAACGCCAGGGTCCTATCTGCGTCCAGCCGCCTCAGTACAAAATCCTCTTTATACTCCTCACAGCAGAGTCCCATCTAGGACTGATGCCCTAAAAGGTATCCAGGATCCAGGCAGATGCCCCTGGAATGGAGCACAAGTCACATTGTGGTCGCCATTACACCTCACTGGGCTGGGTCATTCATAAGCACATAAGAAGGTCCTGCTTTGAGCAGGGGGTTGGACTAGATGATCTCCTGAGGTCCCTTCCAATCCTGATATTCTATGATTCTATGAACAGCCATACTGGGCCAGACAATGGTCCATCTAGCCCAGTATCCACAGTGGCCAGAGCCAGATGCTTCAGAGGGACTGAACAGCACAGGACAGTATCAAGTGATCCATCTGTTGTCCAGTCCTAGCATCTGGCAAACAGAGGTTTAGGGACACCCTGATCAAGGGATTTTGAGCCTGACCATCTTGGCTACTAGCCATTGATGGACCCATCCTCCATCCACGTAGCCATTTATACTTTTGAACCCATTTATACTTTTGGCCTTCACAACATCCCCTGGCAATGAGTTCCACAGGTTAACTGTGCATTGTGTGAAGAAGTTCTTCCTTATGTTTTTCTGCAACCTGCTGCCTATTAACACAAAAAACAGGGATCAGCCAATAAAATTATGTGGAGGGGTAGATACCACTTCCTTATTCACTTTCTCCACACTGTTCATGATTTTATAGCCCATTATCACATCCCCCCTTAGTCATCTCTTTTCCAAGTTGAACAATCCAATTTTTTAAAATCTTTCCTCATATAGAAGCTGTTCCATCCCCCTAATAATTTTTGTTGGCCTGCTCTGTACTTTTCCCAATTCTAGTGTACCTTTTTTGAGATGGGGTGACCAGCACTGCACACAGTATTCAAGATGCGGGTGCACCAGGGATTTATATAGTGGCAATACGATATTTTCTCTATCCCTTTCCTAATGGTTCCTATCATTGTTGGCTTTTTTGGCTGCTGCTTCACATTGAGCCAATATTTTCAGAGAACTATCCATGAGGACTACCTGGTCTCTTTCTTAAGTGGTAACAGCTAATTTAATTCAGATCAGGATCCCTCTCCCCTCCAATAGCTGAAAGTCTCTAGGATACTGCTTCTGGGGGCTGAGGAGATGATAAAGGGTTGCTAAGAGTCTCCATAGAAATGCAAAGCTCTGTTGTCCATCCGGGAAGCAAGAGCTAGCACCTTACGTTGGGCCTGGAAGCCCTAGAGGAGAGACACCGCTACTTGATTTTTGTTTATTCCCCATCAAGGAACGAACTGCTTGTCCACATGGGAAGTTATACTGATATCATCATCCTGGGATAAAGGGCTCTGGCTACCCCAGTTTAACCTCCTATGTGGACACTCTTAGGTCTGGTCTACCTTTGAACTGTAGATCGACCTAGCTACAGTGCCCAGTATGAAAAACTTCACCCCCCGGAGCCTGTAGTTAAGTCAGCCTGGTCCCGGGGGGAAGATACAGCATGGGTGATGGGAGAATTCTTCTGTCGATCTAGCCACTGCAGCGCAGGGAGTTTAGGGTTGCCAATTTTGGTTGGATGTATTCCTGGAGGTTTCATCACATGACATAATCTTTAAATGAAAGATTCACCTTTAATTCCTGGAGACTCCGGGACAATCCTGGAGGTTTGGCAACCCTCCATCACTCAGGGAAGCGGGTTGCCTCCATCAACGGATGAACCCCTCCTGTTGATGTGGGAAGCATCAACGCTGTGGGGCTGCAGCAGCATCGCTGCAGCTGGGCCACTGGACCGCCCGTAGTGTAGACGTAACCTTAGTCCAGAATAAGAGTGGCTTTTCTCTGACTCAGTTTAAATCACTTCCAAAGTGACATAAGCTATATCGGATGTTAGACTGGGATAACTATAGTGGTTTCAATTCCCCCCACGCGCCCCCGTCCCTTAGCTTATCTCATAACTTCCCATGTTTTTGGTTTTGAACCTATTTAAGTTAAACCACAGTAAACTGCTCTTAATCTGAGACCTTGTCTACACAGGAAAGATACACCAGCTGTATCAAATCCATCTATCTGGCTGGGTGGATGCCTGCTTGGTACACCGTGTTTGTACCCATATAACTGTGTTGGTTGGGGGGGCTGATTTTTCACAGATCGTGATACTGATATAAGCCCTCAGGTGGATGCAGTTATACTGGTATATATTCCCTTCCCATCTGGGAATGAGCTACACCGGCACAGATCCATTTGTACTGGGATAATTGTGGCAGCCCAGTAACTGTGCCTGTGTGTGTGTGTGGTTATACTGCTTTAACTAGATCGGTAAGGTTCAACCACTACAACTTCCTAGTGCGGACGGAGGCCAGGAGTGCCTCAGGGGTGGGGGGAGTGGGGTGCTAGACCAGGGTAGCTTTACCGGTGCCTTCAGTCATACTGAAAAAATCTCTTGTGTAGACAAAGCCTAAATCGGTTTCAATTCGCATCTTTTAATCTGATGCTGTTTTGCCCTGTAGACAAGGCCTTGGATTTGAAATTAACATAACAGCAACTGTATGGGCTCAGACTGCTGCTTGCAAGTCTATCTATCTATCTATCTTCATATGCACCCAACTGTCTCTTTCTCCCCCCTCCACATACATACCTCTCTTCCCCTCCTGGACTTTTCCCCATTTATGTCAGCGGCAGCAGGATCGCTGGGACTTTCTTTATAGACCAAAGTTGCCTTTGGTAAATAGCAATAAATAGCTGAAGGAAACGGCCCGCCCCCGCCAGCCAGCGTGGCGGGATCCGTGGTGCCGGCTGCAGGAAGAGATGCTCCTTTTCCAGCAGCGCAAGGTATAACATACGCACGGGTCAGAGCGAGTCTCCCAGCATCTGGGCATTGCTTATTAACATCTCCCCTGTGTCCTGCCCCTGAGATGAGGGGTCTTAATCCAAGGGCTTGGTGACCAGATCCCCGCTTGGGCAACCACTCCAATGAGAAGAGATTCTCCTGCACGGTCCCTCACTAAAACCATCACGCAGCACTGCTAACCGGCTGCTTTGTTCCTCCCCAGAGGCAGCTGCGTCTAAGGACTGCTCGTGTTTGTAATGGGTCCTCTGGGAGGAATGTCCTGTGGAATCAGTGATGGTCCCTGCTCCCAGCATTTGTGGGAAGGGGCGTCTTTGGATAAGTGGGTGTAGTTTTGACTCTATCTAATAACAAACACTGGCAGAGAACTTCACGTTAATCGTATTATACTTCGGGGATGTAGTGGTTTGCCTAGGATCACACCGAGAATCAGTGACAGCTGGAAATAGAGTGAGTCAGGACTCCTGGGTTCTTTAACCACCATACTGCCTCCGAGAGCTCAGACTAGAGCCTGGAAGTCTTTATTCCTTGGCCCCTGCTTTACCTAGAAGACGCACTTGCCTAGATTCACAAGCCCCAACTGTGTTCTCCATTGCCACACGCCTCACCCAAATCCAGGATTAGAACCCAGGAGTCCTGGAGCCCAGCCTTGGGCTCCACATACTAGGCCATGCTCTCCCCCAAGATCTTTGGTTAGAATCCAGGAGTCCACTAGGCCACACTCCGCACCCAAGCCCAGGATTAGAACCCAGCAGCCACCTGCTACTTCTCGGTGCTGTGAGTCTGGCGGACTGGGAGTCCCACAAGTAATGGGGATCCTGCCCCCACATCTCTAGCCCCTGAGCTGGCAGCCCTATTCCACCTGCTTGGAGGCAGAGTGGTCCCCAGCAAGGGCTGGGAACACGTGTGGGTCTGTTCGTCCGGTGCTGAAAGGCACAGGGCAGAACATCAGATGGCTGGCGGTGCAGGGGGGATTTATGACCCTCCCGGCTCTTCCCCTCTCCTCTGCGGTGGGAGGCCCTGGGCACAGCATGAACTGTCCTGACACTGGATTTATTTCCTCCCCTCTGCTCCCACCTGTTGCAGGGCTCCGGGTTTATCTCTGCTAATGATGCTGGAGCCTTGTCAGCCTGGCTTCGGGGCTGCAGCCACAGGGCAGTTGGGGGCCCCTGGCTGTGGTTTGTGGGGTTTGAGCATCACCCTGATTTAGGAGGGCTCCCCCGAGCAACCAGTTGGAAAGATATATCCCTCTCTCTCTCCATCACACTTTCTTTCTTTCTGCCTCACACGCACCCTCTCCCACCACTCTGCTGCTCCAGGCAGGAAGGAAGGAGGCTGTAAAATGCAATCAGGAGGCCAGGAATTTTGTGGCTCAGTTCTTGTTGATGAAATGGGTGAGCTGGGTTTTGCCAAGCCTGCTGAGGGAGGGGTTTATTTTGAGAGCAGTGTCTGGGGGGAAGTATCTGGGAGGAGCAGAGCTGTGTCGGGGGATGGTATTTTGGGGGGAACGGGTATGCAGGGGGTGGTACTGGGAGGTGATATCTGGGGGGAGCTGTGCTGGGGGACAGTATTTTGGGGGGACTGGTATGCAGGAGAGCGGTACTGAGGAGTGATATCCGGGAGGAGCAATATCCAGGGGAGCTGTGTCGGGGGGATGGTATTTTGGGGGGACCGGTATGCAGGGGGACAGTACTGGGGAAGGGATTAGGGAGCTCCTAGGCTGGATTTCCAGAAGGGTGCCCCCCCTCCCTGGGGACCAGCCCTCTCTCTTGCCCACAGCCAGGCCTGGGGTGGGGGACCAGGCCTCCTCCACACACATGCCCCTTCAAGGGCTGGGGCCTGTAATGATCACTAGGAGCCCAGCCCCACGCCCAGCTCTTGCATGCTTATCAAGAGATGGCAGCTGGGGGCAGGAGGGCTCTGATCCATGGGTTGGTGACCCATGTCTGCAGCTTAACCTTGGACCCACTGGAGCCACATGGCCAGTGCAGTCCCAGCTCTCAGACCCCAGGCTCCATAGCAAGACCAGGGGAAGGGGCGGGGAAGGGGGGGCCTCACCCAGTCCTGCATGGGCCTCGGGCTGAGTGTGATGGGGTGGGATTGGTCCCTGGGGCAAGATCCAGTCCACATCGGATTTCCCCACTCCCTTTGCCCCCCATGTAGCTTGGGGACTGCTGTCTAACCCTACCCGGACCCCAAGGCATCTGCTCTCCAGCACTCTAATTCCTGGGGTCAGCTGAGCACTGTCCCTGCCCCAGGGGCCCGCGGGAGGCTTCTGGAATATTGCACGGGTTGGGTGTCTAGGCAGTTGGCTCCCATGGGTCAGATGCCGGTAAGGGAGGGGCCTTCCCTGTCCCATGGAGACAGATCTCTGGGGGATGGGGCTGCTGGTGGGGGAGAGGAAGCTCTAAAGGGGGTGAGCAGCCTATCCCGGCAGGGAGCAAGGGGCAGGAGTCCTGCAGCAGCCCTGAGATGTTCCTATAAAGTGGGTGATACATGCATGTAAGCACTCACCGGGAGCGTGTACACCCAGAATCAAATCAAGACGAGCTCACCGGGGACTGCGCCCCCAGAATTAAAGCCAAACATACTCACCAGGGGCTGAGCATACACACTCAATCAAGCGCACACATGCGCTCCCATTTCTGCACCCACACAAACACAGTCCACACAATCCACACAGACACACTCTCTTGCAGACTCACAATCAACTCCACTGATGTAGAGATACACACAGCATTCCCGTGCCTTTCAAAGGCGCCTCCCTGTGTGTTTATGGGTTACTTTCAGGTAAATAAGAGCCTGCAATTGAGATATAATCACCTTACCCTCCCCTCCTTTGTCTCTCTGCTGATCTCCCAGGCGGGAGGGGAGGCACAGGGAGAGGTCTCAAATCCCCTATTGTCTTATTGTAAAGAAGGGAAAAAATGCAGAGGGTTAAGATTCATGAGCCTCTAATCGTCCACTTGGCCTGTCTGTCATGGAGATGAGGTTGTCTCCCTTGTGGGGGAAGGGACAGGGATGCATGGAGTCAGGAGCTCCCCCATGCATCAGCCAGAGCAAAAGGCTAGATGCTCCCCCGGGTGAGATCTGGGGTGCAAGGGGTGCGGGAGAGGGGCATGGAGTGTGGGACCCCGAGTGCTTGCAGGTAACTAGTCCGCGGGGCCAGCCGCCAGCTTTGCCCCTAGATCTGAACCCCCGTGGATCTTTGGGGGCTCAGAGCTGAGGTTTTGGCTGGAGGCTCTAATTCTGTTTGGCAGAAGTTGGGGCAGAAAGGAAGCCTGGTGGAGAAGCGAGTGATGGCAGCTTGGATGGCCTGTGAAACTGAGGCCTGTTTCTTATTTATGTTACGGTGGAAGTCACCAGGTGGTGCTGTTGCATAGTCATGCTAGTTCTTAGCCTGCGGGCAGTGCTCTGCCTTGGAAGAGACGCCCTATTGTTTAGTTTGTTGGAGGATGGACATGCATCTCCCAGAGAGCTGTTGCAAGCAGCAAGAGACAGTTTGCACCCAGGGTGCAAGGGGGCTGCCCCCTGGCCACAGATGGCAGAGGCAGAACCCCACACCCTGCAGTTGGGTCTGCTCTCTGCGCTATGCCAGGCTCAGCGGTGCCCAGGGACGGCAGCACTGGGGTGGTGTTGGGGGCTAGTGCTCCACACAATGGAAATATTGTTTGTGTGTATGTGGGAGGGCTGATGTTTCTGCCTCCATGTGTCATTCCCTGTGAACTGCGCACATGCATGGGGGGGCAGGAGAGCAAGTGGGATTTAGAGGGGCTGGGGTCGCCACCATGACATCCAGGAGCCCATAGAAACCCTCCATCTAGGCCCCCTTCCTTAGTAAACTTTAGCTGTGGCCGGGTTTGCTCCCTGCCCTAATCTCTCCAACCAGGGTTAATTATTCTTGAGGGAGTCTTGCTCCCTGGGAACTGGGCTTTGGGGTTGGGGTTCAGATTTATTACAGAGGGGGCTGCCTGTGTGCCGTTTGTGACCGCCTCTGTTCCAGGTCTGGCGAAGGGACCGTATGCAAGATGCACTAAGTAAACTACCTAGTCCTCTGTGCTACTGCTTTCTCTCGCATTGGGAAGCTGATCAGCGAGGCCCTGAGATCCACACCCCAGTATTATAACCGCTGCTATAGTCATGCCGAGAGGCCCCTGCTGCGATCGGGGCCCTGGTGTGCAAGGTGCTGTGTGCACTGCACAGGGTCGCCAGTGGCAGTGGTGGTGCTGGAGTGTCCCTTTGCCATCTCCGATTCCTGGCCGCTGAGGATTTCTGCCTGAGCTTGCAACGGTTGTTGGGCAGCAAGGGCGGGCAGAGGATGCTGCCCCCCTGCCCATGCAATCTGTGCCCTGCATGGGACCAGCACGGAGCAGGGCCCAGCTTGGGGGCAGCACTGCCTTTCTGCCAGCACTAAATGGGGCTGGGAGAAGTGAGGCAAGCGAGGGTGTGCCCCTTGAGCCTGCACCCTGCTGTGGGTGGTGGCGATAGAAGAGAGGATCCCAGGCATCTATGTGCCACCTACACCGTCTCTAGCCTGGCTGTATGCTCCCAGCGCTGGGCAAGGGCCGTGTCTGGGGTGTTGGGTGGGGAGCTGGGGAAGAGCCAGAGCCAGCATCCTGGGAGCAGGGGGAATTAGGCAGGTGGTAGAGGGGGAGCTGGTATCCAGGGAGGGGGAAAGGATCTGAGCAGGGGGCTGTAGCCAAGGAAGGCAGCTGGAGAGGGGGCAGAGTGGAAGTAGGGTAGTGCCCATTGACGGGGCAGGGTACTGAGGAGGGAGCCTGGGGAAGGGGGTGTGGGTGAGGGTCCCATCTTTCAGCCAGAAGCAAATGTCTGGGGTGTGTATCTCTGAGCGTTTCAGGATGAGACTGGAAAGATGTGTGGACACCAGGTCAGCAGCAGGACCTAGGTGTTCTGGGCTCAGTCCCGTTGCTTGTGGCTGCTTCCCCGATTCCCACCCTTTTCCTGGGTGGGCTGAACAGTGCCCAGTGGAAAACCTTCCTCTCTAGAGGGCTCACCTTGTAGCCTGATTTACCACTAAAGACCTTAGGGAGAGGCTACAGCCTCAGGGAAAGAACCTAATCCTGTTCTAGTATAACCCTGGCTTCTACTGCTTGAGCTACAGGAGCGTCCCCCCTTAGCCGCTAACAGTACAGGGCCTATGGCACACAGCTGGACAGTTCCGATTGTGTTCAGTAGAGGGCAGCATTGCACACATGGACAGCTCTGCTCCTCTCTCATACTGTATAGGGGCTAGTGGCCACTCAGGCCACAATTTGCACAAGAGGAGCAAAGCAGTGAATGAAATATGCTACCAGTTTAAAATGTCTCCCCTAGAAAGTTCCTGGTTTTCAGGTATCCTGTGGGATGCTGCTGAACTCTGGTAGTTGCCTGGAAACTTTGCACCTGTGGTATTTCTCGGTCTGTTTCATCATTAAGTTCCAGAGTTAACATCACATCAAAAGGGAGCAGTTTGAGTTACTGCTTTTGGCTGGCTGGTTGCAGACTCAGGCAGTGGCTTGTGGTCGTGTTTGGAAGGTTATTGATATAACTTGAAGGCCTGGCAACTTAAACTTAAATTTTATAGAACCCCCTCACCCCCCAAAACCCAGAGAGAAGAAAGATTGCTTGGAAGTTGCAAACTCTGCCATGCTGGTTTGTTATTGTTGGGTCTCTTGTGAGTGCTGGAGCTGGGTGTACTAGTGTGTTGTTGTAGGGTTGCTTCTTTGCACAAGTCCGTACACACTGATTTATTTTAGAGCTGCTCAGGGGCATAGGACTCCACACGCTGGTTTGTTATTGTAGGGTTGCTCAGACTCTCTGGGCTGCACTGGCTGGTTTGTTATTGTAGGGCTGCTCAGAGGCCCAATGTTGTAGGGTTGCTATTGTTTTCCTTTTTTAAGAAAAATGAATGTGGGATGCTGGCCCCCCGCCCCCTGGCTTTGCAAACAGGGGAAGCTGATGCTTTGGAGACTGTCCAAACCTAGGCAGCACCCAGCTCCCCCCTCCCCGTTCCATTGCGGGGCTCCACCTGGGCTGATGGGGTTTCTGGGACTCAGCTGCCCTTCCAAGGGGTAGGGTGGGGATAAAACAGCCGAAAGGCAAGAGGCGGGACACACGATGCCCGGCCCTCTGTGGAGGGATAAGCCCGCAGTCCCCGTGGGGTATGGGTGTGCCCCCTCCATCCCCCTGCGCCCCTCCTCGTGCCGTGGGCCTGGGGGAAGGGGGATTAGGTTACACGGCTCTGGTAACAATTCCAACCTGTTTGGACTGGAATGTGGCATTTAGAGCCCGGCTACAGGAAATTCGCTCTGCGCTGAAAGACAGAATTGAAAACAGTTTGCAGCCCGGCCTGGGGGCGCCTGGCTGGCTCGGGGCGGGGGCGGGCAGGGGAATGGGGGTCTGGCTCTGGCCTGGGGTGGAGGGCAAGGGGATGGGGGCCTCGCTCTGGCCTGCAGGGAGCAGAGAGATTGTGGGGGCTGGTTCTGGCAAGGGGGAGAGCAGGGGGATGGGAGGATGCCTCTGGCCTGGGGGGAGAGCAGCAGATATGGGGGCTGGCTCTGGCCTCGCGGAGCAGGACAGAGGATTGGGGGGCTCGCTGTGGCATTGGGACAGGTTGTGGAGGGATTTGATTCCCCCTCCCTTCCCTGTTCCCCTCTGGTTATTTTGGCCAGTGCCAAATACCTAGCAAGTGGCCTTGGCTGCCCCAGGCTGGAGGGATCCCACAGAAGCATGTTCCTTGGGGCCCCTCCTGACCCTCCCCCCCACCCCCCAGGAAACCCCCATGATGGGAAGCCCCCAGCACCAGCACTCAGAGAAGGTTCCTGTCAGAAGTTGGGGGGGGAGGGGGGTTTACCAACCCCCCCTCCCCCACGCTGTCAGGGCCATCCCTGATCGCCTGGGTCTTGCGGCCCTTGGAATTTACCCGGACGCTGGCTCCTGATGCCCCTGCCATTCCCTCTCTCATCAGCCGTGGAGACCCAGAGCACGAGTTCGGAGGAGATGGTGCCGAGCTCGCCCTCACCACCCCCGCCCCCCCCGCGTCTACAAGCCCTGCTTTGTCTGCAACGATAAGTCCTCTGGCTACCACTACGGCGTCAGCTCCTGCGAAGGCTGCAAGGTAACGGGGACCCCCCCCTTGGGGCCCGCCGCACGGCTTGGGGCTCAGCCAGCTCCTTGCTTTGCCCCTCTGGAGCCTGGCTCTCCGTTGGGCACCCCTCCCAGCTGAGATTGGGGCCCCGTTGTGCAGGGCGCTGCACAGACCCCAGCTGAGATCAAGGGCCCATTGTGCCAGGCGCTGCAGAGAACCCAGTTGAGATCAGGGCTCCATTGTGCCAGGGACAGTCCCTGCCCCAAAGGGCTCACAGTGCAAACAGAGAGGAACAAAGTTTTGGAAGTGCAGTCATTATTTTGCAGGAAAAGTGGCTTTTAGTCCAAAATCGAGTGTCCAGTGGGTCACTGTTCTGGAATAGCAGCACAGTCTGAGGGCCTGAGCGCTGGGCGAGGGCTTGGGACCCCTGGATTCTAGGCCTGGCTCTGTTGGGTGACCTGACCAGTCACTGCCTCTCTTTGTGTCTCACTTTCCACACCTGTAAAATGGGGCTAGTGATAGGTACCCCCTTTTTAAAGTGCTTTGAGATTTGCTGATGAAACAAGCTAGGTGTCATTATTATTTCAGTCCATTTCCCCATGTAGACAAGCCCTAAAAGAATGACCAGGATAGAGACAATTTGTGGGGCGTGAAGGCCGAGGGGGACACTTGACCCATTTAAAACTGATCCCAGGGAAGAGCATTTTGAAAATGATGACCCTGTGGAACTCACCACCACTGGATGTTCTTTGCAATAGGATCTGTCAGGGATGGCCTAGATATATGTGCTCCCTCAGTGCAGGGAGAGGGACTGGGTGACCTCTCGAGGTCCCTTCTGGCCCTGCATCTCTACGATTCTATAGGATTTAGAGAAAGGCAAGGGCGGGGAGGGATAGCTCAGTGGTTGAGCATTGGCCTGCTAAACCCAGGGTCTTGAGTTCAGTCGTTGAGGGGGCCATTTAGGGATTTGGGGGATTGGTCCTGCTTTGAACAGGGGTTTGGACTAGACGACCTCCTGCTGTCCCTTCCAACCCTGATAGTCTATGGTTCTATGAAAAACCAATTACATGAATAGTGAATTGCATGGAAGGCTAGGATGTGCAAAGGGGCCCAGGGGGTTGGGCGCACTGCATTTGGGCACCCCACTCCCTTTGCAGATCCCAGCCAGAAGGCCTACACATTCTCCTGTTGACAGCACAAGCCAGCTCCTAAAAGCCAGGGGTCAGGAGGGATCAGTCCATGATTGCCTGTGAGAAGGGGGTTGAGAGTGTCAGAGCCGGAGCACCGGGCTGGAGGGGCCATTGCTCTTAGCTGCTGCAGCGACTGGTGCTCCAGCAGGCCAGTCCGGGGGGTTCTGTTTGCGTTTGGGGGTGCAGCTTTGCCAAGGCACCTGCTTGGAGCTGTAGGGCACATGGGGTAACCCCTTCCCTGCCTCTTCTCCCCCCACCACATCCTTACCTCTGAACCCCACTCCCCATGACCTGCATGTCCCTGTCTCCCCCCCACCACCTTCAGGGATTCTTTCGCCGAAGCATCCAGAAGAACATGGTATACACCTGCCACCGCGACAAGAACTGTCAGATCAACAAGGTGACCCGCAACCGCTGCCAGTACTGTCGGCTCCAGAAGTGCTTTGAAGTCGGCATGTCCAAAGAAGGTGAGGAGCCAGGGAGCAGCAGGAGGGTGGGGGCAACAGCCATGGGCGGCTGGGAGGTGGGGGAGGAATCCACCTGCAGCGGGATCAGATGGAAGGTTGGATCCAACAGGGGCATGGCCCCATGCAGAGAGACTGGCCCACATGCACCTGTTCCCCTCCCCCCGAGCCCTCTACTCCTGCATGCTCTTGTGTTGCCCAGGGCCCTGCCCCATGGCACTGCTGTGCCCCAAGACTGGAAAGTCACTGGCACTAGAGGTGAGAGAGCAGGGGCCCCTCCATGAGCCCCATAGTGTTTGGTGAGAGCTTTGCCCGAGATCTTTGCCCAGCTGGCACAGATGGGGCCGGACTGTGACGGGGCTAGAGCATGGCATCCAGGCCTGGCTTCGGATCATTTGGATCCAGGGTTCGAGTTTGGCCCAGTTCAGGTCTGTGGCCGGGGGGGGTGGGAGTTTGGATCCAGGCTCTGGTTTGAGGCCTGTCTCATGGAAGTCTGGCACCCATGGCAAGGCCACGCTAGGACATGCTTCCGATACGGGTAGTTCTTGGGCTGGCCGGGCCAGGGTAGCCAGAACCAGGTGGGAACAGGACACGGGCCAGAAGTGGATCCGAATCTCACCGGGATTCAAATCCTTGGTTCTGGCCCCTTGGCAAAGTGGGCTTTGAGGCCCAGCACTTGGAGCCATGGTTCACAGGTGCCACCGTAACCGTGCCCCCATGGTGGTGATCTCTCGTACCCACACCCCCTCCCCCCGCCCGCTTTGCTGAGTCACGCGGGAGTTGGCGGAAGGCTTGGAAGAGGGCGGCTGCCCCTTTAAGAGTGCTGTCAGCCGGATGGTCCATCTGGAGACAGAGTGCCTCTTGGCGGCTGTTGCTTTTACTCCCGACTGCTAAGGCATGTCCTCACGAGCCGGCCGGGGTGGGGCCCCCATTAATCACTGTCTCTTTAAGAGCCCGTAATTAGGAATGTCTGTCTCAGCCCTGGCCATTGATTTCCAGGCCCCTGTCGCTTTAAGGGCGGAGGGTTTTTTGGGGCGGGTGAGGGCGAGATGTCTTGAAGGCGACCGGAAATGGGTGGTCTGTGGGAACTGGGCCAGGATTGGGCAGGGGCGGGTATCCTTGGCATCCCTCCCACTCCCCCAGCGCTGGCCCAGCTAGAACTGAATGGGCTGCAGGACGCCCCCCCCTCCGCCCCCGAAAAGAGATCAAGGGGCTGCCCCCCTTGCCCTCCTGACAGCTGGTGGGCATGTGAACAGCACTGCATGGGAAGACTGGCACAGGTCCCGGATCTGGGGGACCTGCTGCCTCTCTGAACTGCCCTTCCCTGCTACCCCCCACTCCACACGCCTGCTAAGCTTCGGCTGTCTCACCTGATTCTTCAAACAACCCCCCCCACACCCGGCCTCCATGCGTCACCCTGGCTTTCGATGGGCTGAAGGTGCCAGTAGATAGGGTGGGGGGGCTGAGCAGCTCCCCCCCGGCCCCATGCCATGGCAGCCCAGGTTGTTGTGCATCTGGGGGGATGGGGCTGGATCCCCAAGGCAGTGGGGTGTCTGGGGGGGGGGGGTGAGCTCTGCTGGCAGCCCCTCCCTGCCGGCATTGTGCTGGCCGAGGCTATAAGTGGATATCCTGCCGGCTCGCGTATCCTGTTGCCAGATTCCCCCTGGCGCTCCGTGCTGGGGTGAGCCGGAAGTGCAGCCTGGAAATGTGCGGCCACAGGGCGGGCCGGGAGAATGTACACGCAACGGGAATGCTGGGACCTGGGGGGGCGGGGGACCCTGCTGGGCTCGCTGGGCCCCAGGACTGCTGGTGCCCTGGTTTGGGGATGGCAGGGATGAACTGACCCCCCCCCCCCCCCCCAACCCCCAGGCATGGGGCTGTCTCTATCCCTCTGGCTGAAGCCTAGTTCATCTCCTACCGTCCCCCTGCCACCAGGAGGCCAAGCCAGGACGGGTCAGGGCTCAAAGTACTTTGCAAGGGGCCCGCCTGGACAGGTGCAGCAGGAGGGCTCCCCGGGGAGCGGGGCTGGGGCGGCCGGAGTGGGGCAGAGGGAGAGCCGGGAAGCCCCATCCTTCACAGGAGATACCGGGCAGCCAATCCGGTGAGCCACGTCAGGCACTGCCCCGTGTGCTAAGCAGTGTGGCCAGTCAGAATCCATTGGTGCTGGGCGCCTGCACGTGGTCTCAGACTTTTGTACTGGCGACCCCTTTCACGCAGCGTGTGCGACCCCCCCTTATACATTAAAAACACTTGGTTATGTATTTAACGCCATTATAAATGCTGGAGGCAAAGTGGGGTTTGGGGTGGAGGCTGTCAGCTCATGACACCCCCCCCCCGTGTAATAACCTCGCGACCCCTTGCGGGGTCCTGACCCCCAGTATGAGAACCCCTGACATGGTCAAAGCCGGACAGCCAACCAGAATCCATTTCCATTGGTTCTTAACCCACATTAGAAGCCGGGTAGCCAATCAGACTGGGCTGCCAGTTGCCAGTGTTAGAAGCTGGATGGCCAATCAGGTTCCAGCCTCCCCCCCAGGACACATGCCCCAGGGGTCTAGCCAGCTGGGGCACTGTGAAGACAGGGGCTATTGGGGTGCCGGGCAGGCCTAAGGGGGGGCAGCTATCACGAGCCAGCAGCCAGCAGGCTTTGGCGTGATGGGATCCCTGGGCATATGCTGTGGGCAAAGGGGGAGAGCCTGGGGCAATGCCATGTCATCCCCCACTCCCATTTATCCGAGTACCCCCCACTCTCCTCGCCCCCCCCCCCCCCGCTTTATCTGGCCTCCCTGTCCGCTGCTTCCTGTTTTCCTTGGGCTGAGCACAAGCCTCGGTGTTTCCCAAGCGAAGGCGGGGAGGGTGGCTGGGAACCGCGGTGGGCAGGGGCCAGCTGGACTGGCCGAACCGCCTCCGTGGGTCAGGATGGGCGAGGGGTGTAGAAGCTGCAGTGGGAGCATGGGGACACCAGCCCACTGCAGCCTGGCTCGGAGGAGGTGACACCCAGACCAGCTCCTACTGGCCCTTCCCTTGCCGCCCCCTGCATGCCCATCGTCTCGCTGGCTGCCCCCAGGGCCACGTATGAAAATGAGCCTCAAGGGGCACCCATCGCTAGGGGAGGGGGCTGGCAGGTTGCTGTGGGCAGATGCTTGCTGGGCCATCCCCATGCCGATCGTGCGCATTAACTGCTGGGAAAGGGGATAGAGCGCCAGAGTGTATAAACCTGGGTTACCAAGGTTGGCCCCGGGGCAGGGGGAATGTTTCCCTCTGCAGAGACAGGATTCGCTTCCCCCTGCCCAGGAACTGGGACATGCACCAAATGCTCCCTCACCATGGCAATGCAAAAAATACCCCCGTCTCACGGGGTGCACTGTCTAAATAGAGCACTTGGGGAAACTGAGGCATATAGACAGCAGTGAGTCGCTCATGGTCAACCAACAGAGCTGGGAATAGAACCCAGGTCTCCTGCGGGCACAGCTGCTGCTCCCACCACTAGCCCACACTGCTTCAGAACAGCCAGGCTGAGAAGGAACGCCCAAAGCGTGTGATCCGACTGGCATCAATAGCAGCTTCCTAGTCATGTGGCCCTTCCAGCCCCAGCCAGGGTAGATCAGTGTCGCTGGGTTGCAGTCAGTGGGGCCAGATCCCTGTATGGTGTAAATGGGCGTTGCTGGGTTGCAGTCAGTGGGGCCAGATCCCTGTATGGTGTAAATGGGCGTCACTGTGTTGGAGTCAGTGGGGTCAGATTCCCGTAGGGTGTAAATGGGCGTCGCTGGGTTGGAGTCAGTGGGGTCAGATCCCTGTATGATGTAAATGGGCATCACTGCGTTGGAGTCAGTGGGGTCAGATCCCCGTATGATGTAAATGGGTGTCGCTGGGTTGGAGTCAGTGGGGTCAGATCCCTGTAGGGTGTAAATGGGCATCACTGTGTTGGAGTCAGTGGGGTCAGATCCCTGTATGATGTAAATGGGCATCACTGCGTTGGAGTCAGTGGGGCCAGATTCCCGTAGGGTGTAAATGGGCGTCACTGCATTGGAGTCAGTGGGGCCAGATCCCTGTAGGGTGTAAATGGGCGTCACTGCGTTGGAGTCAGTGGGGCCAGATCCCTGTATGGTGTAAATGGGCGTCACTGTGTTGGAGTCAGTGGGGTCAGATTCCCGTAGGGTGTAAATGGGTGTCGCTGGGTTGGAGTCAGTGGGGTCAGATCCCTGTATGATGTAAATGGGCATCACTGCGTTGGAGTCAGTGGGGTCAGATCCCCGTATGATGTAAATGGGCGTCACTGCATTGGAGTCAGTGGGGCCAGATCCCTGTAGGGTGTAAATGGGCGTCACTGCGTTGGAGTCAGTGGGGTCAGATCCCTGTATGATGTAAATGGGCATCACTGCGTTGGAGTCAGTGGGGCCAGATTCCCGTAGGGTGTAAATGGGCGTCACTGCGTTGGAGTCAGTGGGGCCAGATCCCTGTAGGGTGTAAATGGGCGTCACTGCGTTGGAGTCAGTGGGGCCAGATCCCTGTATGATGTAAATGGGCGTCACTGCGTTGGAGTCAGTGGGGTCAGATCCCTGTAGGGTGTAAATGGGCGTCACTGCGTTGGAGTCAGTGGGGCCAGATCCCTGTAGGGTGTAAATGGGCATCACTGCGTTGGAGTCAGTGGGGCCAGATCCCTGTAGGGTGTAAATGGGCGTCACTGCGTTGGAGTCAGTGGGGCCAGATTCCCGTAGGGTGTAAATGGGCGTCACTGCGTTGGAGTCAGTGGGGTCAGATCCCCATATGGTGTAAATGGGCATCACTGCGTTGGAGTCAGTGGGGCCAGATTCCCGTAGGGTTTAAATGGGCGTCACTGCGTTGGAGTCAGTGGGGCCAGATCCCTGTAGGGTGTAAATGGGCGTCACTGCGTTGGAGTCAGTGGGGCCAGATCCCTGTAGGGTGTAAATGGGCGTCACTGCGTTGGAGTCAGTGGGGTCAGATCCCCCTATGGTGTAGGTGGGCGTATCTCCATCGGGGTCAGGCCAGAGCCCCACCTCCTACAGATCAGCCTAGCCCCACCGAAGTCAATGGTACCACGCCAGTTTACACTGGCCAGGGATCTGGCCCATCGGGTTGATTTGGTGATCTCTGTTTTAAAGAGGAGTGTCCCAGCTGTGGGAGGTGTTTGGGCTGGGACACTCAGACCCCCAGGGCCAAATGCCCCCCTGACCGTGTGGCTCCCACACGCGCTCCCAGCTACGGACTCTGAGCCAGGGTCAGGGCTGGTCGCTCGGGGCCGTGTCCTCACCCCCACCCCCTCTCCGGCAGCCGTGCGGAACGACAGGAACAAGAAGAAGAAGGATGTGAAGGAGGAGGTGGTGGTGGACAGCTACGAAATGACTCCCGAGCTGGAGGAGTTGATCCAGAAAGTCAGCAAGGCCCACCAGGAGACCTTCCCCTCGCTGTGCCAGCTGGGCAAATACACCACGGTGAGCCCCCTGCACATGGCACTGCCCGTCTCCCCTAGCTCACCTGGGAACCCCCTTCTGCCTTCCCTGCTTCCGTCATTGGAATGTGCCTCCGGGTCCCTGCACCCCGAGCCCCAGGGCTCAGCCTGTGGGAATGACAGAGCCGCCTTTTACCACCCCGGGCTGCCCACTGCTGTCACAAGGGGGAGCTGTTCTCAGCCAGGCTGCTCGGCGCCCCTGAGTGCGCAATCCCCAGGGAATGCAGAGCCGGGATTCTGCACAATGGCCACCAGGTGGCACTGGTGCCCCTTACAGACCCAGGTTCTGTGCCTGGCTCTGACGTGGAGACGGGAGTGGGGCACCCAGATGCCATGCCCAGCCCAGTGAGGAGCGGGGGTCAGGGCACCCGGTTCCATGCCTGGCCCAGCAAGGAGAGAGGGTCGGGGCATCCAGGTTCCGTGCCCAGCCCAGTGAGGACAAGGGGTCAGGGTGGCCAGTTCCGGCCCCGGCTGGAAGAAGGGGTCGGGGTGCCCGGTTCCGTGCCTAGCCCAGTGAGAACGGGGACAGGGTGCCTAGTTCCGTGCCCGGCCCCAGCTGGGAGAAGGGGTTGGGGCGCCCGGTTTCATGCCTGGCCCAGCGAGGAGAGAGGGTTGGGGTGCCCAGGTTTCATGCCTGGCCCCAGCTGGGAGAGGAGGTCGGGGTGCCTGGTTCCGTGCCTGGCCCTGACGGGAAGAGTGGGTTTGGGCACCCAGGATCCATACCTGGCCCAGCGCAGAGAAAGGGTCGGGGTGCCTAGTTCCAGGCCTGGCCCTGGCAGGGAGAGGAGGTCAGGGTGCCAGGTTCCGTGCCTGGCCCCGGCTGGGTAATCTCCCAGCAGCCGCAGGTCACCCTCTGGCTCTTAGTTGCAGAGGGTAGGAGACGATCCCCACCTAGGCCCTGTGGTGCAGCATTAACCCCTCTCCCCCATTCCCTCCCCCAGAACTCCAGCGCCGATCACCGGGTTCAGCTGGACCTGGGGCTATGGGACAAGTTCAGCGAACTGGCCACCAAGTGCATCATCAAGATCGTGGAGTTTGCCAAGCGCCTGCCGGGTTTCACCACCCTCAGCATCGCCGACCAGATCACCCTGCTCAAGGCGGCCTGCCTGGACATCCTGGTGAGGAGCAGCCTGGAGGTTTAGTGGGGGACTCAGCTGCCTAGAGTCTCTTCTTCCTTGGCCCATGGCTTGGTGAGACCCTGGGCCCCTGCCCAGCCCAGGGCTCAACAGGCTTTGCCCACTGTGTGGGGAGGAGCTGGCCCAGTGGGTCCCGGCGCTCACCCCACATCCCATCCCTGGCAGATGCTGCGGATCTGTACGCGCTACACACCAGAGCAGGACACCATGACCTTCTCGGACGGGCTGACCCTGAACCGCACCCAGATGCACAACGCCGGCTTCGGGCCCCTCACTGACCTGGTGTTCGCCTTCGCGGGGCAACTGCTACCCCTGGAGATGGATGACACCGAGACGGGGCTGCTCAGTGCCATCTGCCTCATCTGCGGAGGTACCAGGGGTGCTGGGCACACTGACGCCATCACAGCTGCTGCAGCCCTGGCCTCTCCAGCAGGGGGCGCTGTAGGGGTGGGGCAAGAGCACTGGCCATGGGAGGAGCTCCCGGCTACATCAGCCAGGCCTCTCCCAGCAGAGGGCGCTGTGGGAGTGCTGGCCATGGGGGTTTGAGGGGGCTGGGTATGGGGATGTGACAACCAACGTGTGTGTGCCCCACAGATCGGATGGACCTGGAGGAGCCAGAGAAGGTGGACAAGCTACAGGAGCCGTTGCTGGAAGCGTTGAAAATCTACGCCCGCCGTCGCAGACCCAGCAAGCCATACATGTTCCCCCGCATGCTGATGAAAATCACCGATCTGCGAGGCATCAGCACCAAAGGTGCGGGCTGTCCGCTGGGCACTGCTGGGGAGGAAGCTCACAGCGCTGGTGCTTCCTGACGCTGCTGGGGTGGAGGCTTATGGCACCAGTGTCCTTGGGGTACTGATAGGGCACTGCTGGGGGGAAGCTCCCAGCACCCGTCTCCCACCTGGTACTGACAGGGCACTGCTGGGGGGAAGCTCCCAGCACCCGTCTCCCACCTGGTACTGACAGGGCACTGCTGCGGGGAAGCTCACAGCACCCGTCTCCCACCTGGTACTGACAGGGCATTGCTGCGGGGAAGCTCACAGCCTCCTGCAGTGCCGGCTCACTGCTCCTTTCTTCTCCCCACCCCCGTCGCAGGTGCGGAGCGAGCCATCACCCTGAAGATGGAGATCCCTGGCCCCATGCCCCCCCTCATCCGGGAGATGCTGGAAAACCCCGAAATGTTTGAGGATGACTCGTCGCAGCCGCCCCCATCGGCAGAGCCCCCCAGCTCTGAGGAGAGCCCTGCCGAGAGCAAGAGCCCTGAGGAGACCCCCTAGCACCCTGGGGAGTGGGGGGTGGGGACTGGGAGAAGCCCCATCCTCAGGCACCCCACCCCCTGTCCAACACCCAGCTGGTTCGAACAAGCCAAAGCTGCCTTCAATCTGCCCTCCATTGCTGGGGGGGGCAGGCATGGGCTGGGGGGCAGCTAATGGAGATTGTCTGTGTGCTGCCTCAGAGGTGTAGCTCTTGCCTTAACCTTCTCTCGGGAGGGGGGGGCAGTCTGGAGCCTCTCTTTCCCCCCCCCCCAAGCTTTTTTGTTTTCCAAAGTCTGACTCCAAGCCAAAAATCTAGTGGGGGCAAGGCCGGGCCAGGGAGCTGCCTGCCTGGGGTGGGGGGCAGATCCCTGGAAATGGACCGAGAGGGGTTCAGCAGAGCCCCCCACTCTGTCCCAGCACTGCAATTGCCCGTCCGGCGGGGGGCGCCCTGGAGCCAGAGAGAGAGACTTGGAAGTGAGCCTGGGCTGGGATGTCGGGGTGTCGCCCCCCCACTCTGCATCCCCAACGATGCTGCCTCCAGATTCCTGACTCATGATCAGTCAAGACCCTGCCTCCTAAACGGACGTTCCCCGCTGGAACCCAGGCATCCGGGACAACTGATGCAGATCTCTGAAGCGGCGGATTGCTGGGGAACAGGCGGGGGTCGGAACAGCCCCTGCCAGCCCGTGGAAAGCCCAGAACACCTGGGCGTGTTGGGAAAGGAGGCTGAGCTGGGGGGGCGTGGGGGACTTTGCCCCAGCATGGATGCTGCCCGTCACCCAGTGTCCTGCAGGTTTCGGGGGACGCGGATCTCAGAGGGGGGCGGCGAGGTCCAAGTTTGGGAGGTTTATTTTATTTTATGTCTTTGTTGTATAACGTGCTAATGGTTTGGGATCACTCCTTGGCGGTGGGGGATGAGGGGTCACTGTCCCGTCTCCTGGGGGCTCTGCTGGGATGGGGGGGGCCCCAGAGGCAGGGGGCCGGGGCTGTAGGGCTGTATCTGGTTTTGCTTTTGATGCTGTTCAGGTTTGCTATAGTTGGGGCGTCTTTTGCTCTTGACTCCCCACCCCCCCATAACCTCCAGTTCCAACCCTGCCCCTGTGATTCCCCCACTTCTGATTCCCTACCCATAACCCCCCACATGGCTTCCCATAGCCTGACTAACCCATTTCCCCCTAACCTTCCCCTTCAATCCTGACCCCGCCCCCACAATCCCCCTCCCCAGCCTCACCCCTTGGTGCTGATGATTTTGGGAACACAACACTAGAGACCAAAGATGGGGGGGGGGCATGGGGGCAGGGATTGGAGGGCAGGAGCTGGTGGGGTCACATGGGGACAGGGAGCTGCCACCTTCCCAGGGACTCAACCCCCCCTCCCCCAACAAGGCTGCTTTATGATGTATCCATGGGGAACATCCCCCCCCCCCCATGCCCCTCGGAAATGGGCGCCATCGGGCACTGCCAGCTGGGACCCTGCTCCCTGCCGGGGGTGAGGGGAGCACCCTAACCCTTTGCACAGCAGCCTGGAACGCGGCCCCAGGGGGCAGCACTGGGGGGGGGCCCTTTGCACATCATCCCCAGCCGCTTTGGGCCCCAACTGCTCTACAGCACCCCCTATGGACCAAAGTAGATAGCACCTCTACCCTGACTCCCCCTATAATCCCCCCTAGGGCCAGTGTTGTCCCCCAAAACCTCCACTCCAATCCTTGCCCTGGAGAAAATATTGTCACCCACACACACCCATTCAGAGTCGTCCCCCAGCTGGGCGGGGGCGGGGGGGGGGGAAGCGGTGGCGGTTGAATCCGCCCTCCCCACCCAATGCACACAGCCCCTGTAGGCTCCCCCCTCCCCTCAGCACCCCCCAGCTGTAGGGGAAGGAGCCCTGCAGGGTCGCTGATCTGTTACACTACAAGATGGGGCGGGGGAATCGCCCTCTCCTAAGGCCCCTGTTGGTCCTGGGGCTGCAGTTCCAGACTCCTGCAGCAGGGGCCACTGTCACCCTCACAAGCAGGTTCTGCATCGTGGGGGGAGGGGTTGGCCTCGTAGCATGGGGGGGGGGGGCAAAGGAGGTGCCCAGACTTTGCCACCTTTGCCAGGTGTCCCATGCCTGTGAGCCTGGCCGGGGGTGGGGGGGCCTGCAGGGGCAGGGTGAGCTGTAGCCACGTGCTGACCCCTGCAGCCTCTACAGCTCCCAGCCTGGCAGCACTTTCCCTGTGTTATTTATTGGCCTATCTTCATCCTGGGAAATGGACCCAATTGCCCCCTACCCCAACAGAGAGTGGGGCAGGGGGAGCCCCAGGGGTCCCGCCCTGGCATGAGACACAGCCCCATCCCCCCTCCCCCAAATCTCTGCTGCTCCCTGATCCTGTTGAGCTGCCAAAAAGAAATACCCCAGACCTTAAACCAAAGCCAAGGACCCTGTTACAGGGGGGATCTGGGAGGGGGGCTTTGCACCCCCCCACTCCCCTCGGTCATGTTTACAGCCAAGCTTTACATGGTATTTTAAAAGAAAAGCCCCTTTCCCATTGCTCACCCCCTTGTTGCCCAGCTCTCGCAGAGGGGACTTTTCTATTTTTGCAAAATAAAGTGATGGAAACTCAGCCCCGCCAGCTCCTGCTTTGGTGTGTGGGGCGCCCCCACCTGGCCGTCCCAGCCCGTCAGCACCCACCCGGCCGCGGCCTGATGGGATGGGCGGCGCTGGCCTAGCGTCAGGAGGCACCAGGCTGGCTCTGCTCCAAAGGACTCCTGGGTGGAGATGATGCAGCTGCCTCTGGGGTGGGGCATGGGGGCTGTTTATACAGGGTTCCCTTGCCCGGTGCTAAGATGCAGCTGTCTCTGGGGTGGGGCATGGGGGCTGTTTATACAGGGTTCCCTTGCCCGGTGCTGAGATGCAGCTGTCTCTGGGGTGAAGCTCTTTAACAGCCTACAAGTAACGCTGCACAAATCCTGCCTCATAAAACACCCCTGTGGACGCTGCAGGCAGGGAGAAGGCTCCATGGCTGGGCCTCCCAGGAACACAGCTAGGCTGGATTTGGAGGTCTAATCTACCGGGGGGGGGGGCGGTACCCCCAGCCCCGCCCGGGTTCGATGTTGACACAAGAAAGGAGCACCCCTCCTGGGTCCTAGTGCTGCCTGCAGCTTGCTGAGCCTGGCCATTAGCCTGCCCAGAGCAAGAGACTTCCCTGCCCCGTGGAGCCCAGGATCCAGCTAGACAAAGGGAGCGAGGGGAAACCGAGGCACAGCAGGAGAGTGACGTGACAGAGGCAGGAATAGAACCCAGGTGTCCTGGCCGTGCCCTGCCTTCCTGAATGCGGATGGTTCTGCAGTAATGACCCCCCCCCCCCACACACACCCCGGCAGTAGCCCTCGCTCCACCCCTCCGCTGTGGGCTCTCCCAGCCACGCCGCATCGTCCCGCACTGGAGAGCTGCCTGGCCTGGGCTGGGCCCGTCCACACACCACGACGTTCTGCAAACAGCCCCAGCCCTGCTTTGGCCCCAGGGTGCAGGGCCAGAGGGTGGGGGCTGCTGCATCAGCCGTGGAAACAGCCCCAGCAGCTCTGCCCAGCCCGCCATGCAACACCCAGCCTGGGAAGGGGGGACCCTGCTGCAGCCCCCGGAACCGGGAACTCTGGAGATGCAAGAGGAGCAGCTGTGGGGAGCAGGGGGCAGGACTGATGTGGGGCTGATGAGCCCCCCCACACACTTTTTTAAAACTTGTCAGTGCCCCCGAATTCTGAGAACAGCTGTGCCCCCCTCCCCCCCCAACTCTGCTGGTGCCCCTCACTCCTGACCCGCAGCCCCCCGCCAGCTCTCCCAGCCCTGCCCCCCTCCCAGCTCTGCTGGTGCCCCTCATTCCTGACCCACAGCCCCCTGCCAGCCCTGCCCACCTCCCAGCTCTGCTGGTGCCCCTCATTCCTGACCCGCAGCCCCCCGCCTGCTCTCCCAGCCCTGGGCTACCCAGCGGCCAATGCCATCTCGAGCTGGCAGTGGGTCGGGCTGGATCTGGCTGATGCTAGAGGCCTCAGGTCTCCTAGCTAATAAACGCCATGGGGCTAACGCAGCTGCCCCTGCCAACCCAGCACAGCCACCAGAGGCCAGACCTCGGCTGGAGCCGGGGGGGGAAGACCCCGGTGACATCGCTCCCTGGTCCAGGTCAGATCTCAGCGGCTGCCTTTCCTGGTCTTGCAGTGACCCCTGCCGGCCACTGGAGGTCGCCATTCCCCAGCTTTGTGCGGCCCCGTTGCTTTTTGCTTCACTCCCCTCATGCTCCCACCGGCCTGGGCCAGCAGGGGGCAGCAGAGGGGCGGCAGCTTCGCGTGGTGGGGGGGATGGAGGTAGATTTTAAACACTCACACTGGGGGTTATTGGTTAAGGGGGAGGAGAGCGGGGGGGGGGACAACCTCCGTCCCTCTGTAGTGATGGAGGGGGCAGAGAAAAGGAGGGGTGGAGACAGCCCCCTGCAGCACAGCGCCCCCTACTGAGCCCCCCAGCACAGCACCCCCTACAGAGACCCCCCACCACTCCCTGCAGCATGGGACCCCCGACTGAGCCCCCCCAGCCCATCTCCTCCTACTGAACCCCCCCCCCCGCTCCCTGCAGCATGGGACCCCCGACTGAGCCCCCCCAGCCCATCTCCTCCTACTGAACCCCCCCCCCGCTCCCTGCAGCATGGGATCCCCGACTGAGCCCCCCCAGCCCAGCTCCTCCTACTGAACCCCCCCCCGCTCCCTGCAGCATGGGATCCCCGACTGAGCCCCCCAGCACAGCACCCCCTACCGAGACCCCCCCCGCTCCCTGCAGCATGGGATCCCCGATTGAGCCCCCCCAACCCAGCTCCCCCTACTGAACTTTCCCCCCCGCTCCCTGCAGCCAGGGACCCCCGACTGAGCCCCCCAGCCCAGCTCCCCCTACTGAATCCCCCTGTTCCCTGCAGCATGGGACCCCCTACTGAGCCCCCCCAGCCCAGCTCCCCCTACTGAGCCCCCCACTCCCTGTAGCATGGGACCCCCGACTGAGCCCCCCAGCCCAGCACCCCCTACTGAGCCTTCCCTCCCCCCCCCTCAGCATGGTATCCCCTACTGAGCCCCCCAGCCCAGCACCCCGTAGCGCTGTGCTGGGGCATTGGGGGCCAGCACAAACTGCGAGGAGACAGCGCACCCTGCTGAGCCCATCCCCTGCTCCCTGGGATTTCCGGGGCGTCTCTCACCCATGTACTGACCAGGCCCCACCCTGCCTGGCCTGTGAGTGGTGACAGATCTTAGTCCGGGGGGGCAGGAGGGGCAGGGTGCAGAGCCCCTTCCCCCCCCATGCGGGGTGCAGCCTCCCGTGTCCCTCCCAGCTGGCTCCATTCCTGCAGCCTGGAGGGGGGTTCATGTATCTCTCCAAGCTGGGGGTGGGGGCGGGGGGGATGCAGGCACGGCTGGGGGTGGGGGGGCTGCTGCAGGAGGCAGTTAAAGCTGAAAAAACCCTCTGTGGCCACAGGGGCGGGAAGTTTTCTAAGAGCCAGAAACCAGCACAATGGGGGGGGGGGGCGGTTCACTCAGCCTGAGCAGCTGCGACCTGCCCAGCCCCACACCTCCATGCTCTGCCCACATCCACAGCCTCCCTGCCCCCCCAGTCCTGCTCACAGCCCCCACCACGGCCATGCACATGCCCCACTTACACATACGTGCAGCCCGCTACAGACACGGTCACGCCTGCCCCCTCCTGCATACATACAGCCCCCCTCCCCCAGACGCTTGTACATGTCTGACCCATGCTCAGTGTCCCCCTCTAGTGGCTGGGCCACAGAAGAGTTTCATGGACTGCTATTGCCTTACTGGTGCCCCACAGAAGGTTTCGCTTCTGAACCCAGAGGCTGTGAGGTCAGGACCCCGGGGTGTCACGGCCTGACCATGGGCATCTCAGTCCTGACTACTGGCCCAGCCCTGGGCTTCCCTCCCAGCCCTGCCGACACCCCTCAGTCCTGCCCGATAGCCCCCCCCCCCACTGGCCCAGCCCTGGGAACGCCCCTGTATCTCCTTTCAATCTTCACACGGCTCTTTCCTTCTCTCCCCCAGCCCCCTGTGCTTCCCCACCCAGCCCCCATGGCACCCTCCCCCTTGCTCTCCCCCCCCAAACCATTTCCACTGCACTGCACGGCTTTGGTTTCCTATCACAAAAGATTCATGCAAATTGCAGCCAGTGCACAGCTGCCTTTGAAGGAGGAAGGACTGTGGCTAGTGCAGCTACACAGCGCCCCACGGCTGGCCGGTCCCCAGGAGACGTTGGGATCCCCCTTTCCCGGGGGCTCCATTCAAGCCGGTGAGTGCCCTTGTTTGCTATCCCACTGCTGGAACCAACAGCCTGGGTGCTGGGGGGTCTGAGCTGTGAGTGTTGACCCAAACAGCTGTCCGGGGCTGGGCGGGTCAGGGGCCGCAGCGGGGTGGGGGTGGCGTGACACTGATCTGTGTCCAGTGGCCCAGATCTGACAGCCTGGCTCAGGGGGAATGTAGGGAAACTGACACAGCGGCTAGACTCTCCCAACGGGACTGCTCACTGACCCCTCAGGTAGTGGCTACTCCTGCCCTGAACAAGGTGGGTTCTGAACCCCGGCACTTTCCATCCCGCCCAGTGTCATGGTGCATATGCCCCGTACTGATAAAATTCTCCCCTTTGCAAACATTCTTCCTTTTACATCTTGTTAAATGTTCCCTTGCGCTTATACTGTGAGAGCATGAGAGGTGAACACCCGATCCACAGCCTCTTTCTTCCCGAGAACGAATCTAGCTTTCTCTTTTTGTATCTTCTATCTGTTTCTACCTTCCTTTCTCTATCAATCCATCCCAATATACACCATTTCTTTCTTTCTTTCTTTCTTTCTTTCTTTCTTTCTTTCTTTCTTTCTTTGTAATGTACTCATCTCCTTAGTATCCAGGGCCCCATCTGTGCTGCTTTGCACACACAGCTGGGATCGCTGCCCCCCACTACCCCAGGCCGGAGAGGGGTGTGTCTCTGCCGGCCAGGCCAGAGCCATCCCCCACTTCTCGGGTTATGAGACACAGCACTTGTCCACGGGGCAGGGGTCTCCACCCAGCTCTGTGCTCTGCAACGGGAGTCAGCCGTTGCACCTGGCATCAGAAAGTCGCGAGGCTGCAGCTGGGCTGGGGTGGCTGCACCTGGGGTCTGGGAGCTGAATCCCACGGGATGAAGGCTGCGCCGTAGATTCCAAGGCCCACTGAGATAGACTAGCCTGACTCCACAGCACAGGCCTGGGACATCACGCCAGCCAGCCCTGCATCCCCCCGATCCCCGGGGGCTGAGCTAGAGCCAGGGCTGTAGAGCGTTGGACCAAAATCAGCCTCAGCTCCCCCTCAGTCTGAGCCTGCTAAATCCTCTCCACTTTGCCCCAGGGGTGGAGTGATATTTCCCCACTGTGGGCAAGGAGCCCGATCTGCCTCCAGCCAGCTCCATGCTCTGTCCATTCACTGTCGGGGTTCGCACAGCTGTACCAAACCCTGTCTTACCCGGGTGTGGTGCAGGATGCTGTGAGGTCCCAGGGCAGACAGATCCCCATGCAATGGGGATATAGAACCTGTGTGATCCAAAGGCTTTGATCCCACCCCTGCCCCGGCACTGCCATGCTCTGAGGCCCATAAAAAGGTGACCAGCAACGGGCTTTTAGCTTCTTGATGTTGAATGTGCAAGGTCTGGGGAGGGGTCTGTGAGAGCCAGAATTGGCCTTGCTGTTTGTTTGTATGTTAGAAAGTTCAATTTTTTTCTCCCCTGGGAAACGCTAAGGAAGACTAGGGAGCTGGTGGACAGATGGGCTCAGACACTGACTGCAGATGCTGAGAGGGGGAGAGATTTGTATTCGGTTTGTTTAAAACCCTTAGCCGTTTTTTCGCCCCTATGAAACTCCAGCACCCAATGAACTCTGTGGAGAAAAGCGTTCTTTGTTAAATTTGAGGTTTCTCAGCCTTCAGGTCCCGGCTAGCCAATTCACACCCCAGAGACCCCCGGCCCCAGGAGCAGAAAGCTGTGATGCTCATTTCAAGCTGGTCTGGTGTAAATTCGAAGCAATTCCATTATTTCCAGGCTAGTCTGGGTGGGAACACTTGTACCCAAACCGACCTGAGCTGAGGTCAGGAACAAACTGCCTTTCACTCCACCAGCTTTAGCTGCTCTGATTCCGAAGGGGAGTGCTCACACCCCGAAATGGCAGAGTTGCTTTGGATTTGCCCTTTTTGCTGCCAAGCCTGTGTGTGGATCGGCCCTGAGGCCCAGGGGGAATCAGTTCAAACCTTTATTCTTTCATGGAAAAATTCGGGCAATGTCCCACGTTGGTGAACGCTCCTATGGACGTCTGGCAGAGGGCTGTGCCAGGCGACAGACCTTTGTGTCGTGCCCTAGGGTGCGGTTTGGGTGTTGTACCCCACTGGGGAGTGGGATATCTGACCCCCATCCCATGCCCGAGCCGCAGATGGGTTGTTGCAGCCTCTAACCAGTGAGTTTTGGGTCTTTCACTCCCTCTGGAGCATCTTGTCTTTTAGCTCTGGTCATCCCCGGTTCAGTGCCTGGTGGGTTGGGCCAGGGGCTCTCAGCAGGGTTGGAAATTCGTTCCCCTAAAGCCAGGGGCCCTTTCCCAGGGCGTTGCTGACCTCTGTGTCACGCTGTGGGCTGGAGCATCGAGGATGTTGTTTGTCACTGAGTTTTTGTTATTTCCGATTTGTAGACTTACGGGAGCCCTGGCTCCCAGCTTCCCGCCCCTCCCCCGCTCTAACTGATTGGACCCCACCCCCTCCCAGAGCTAGGGATGGAATCCAGGGGTCCTGATTCCCAGCGCTAACTCCCTACACCCCACTCCCCTCCCAGAGCTAGGAAGAGAACCCGGGAGTCCTGACTTCTCCAGCTCCCGCCCCACTCTAATTCTCTAGACCCCACCTCCCTCCCAGAGCTAAGAAGAGAACCCAGGAGTCCTGACTCCCAGGTCCCCCTGCTCTAACTGATTGGACTCCACCCCAAAGCCAGGGATGGAACCCAGGGCTCCTGACTCCCAGCTCTAACTCCCTACACCTCACTCTCCTCTGCAAGCTGGGAAAGGAACCCAGAAGTCCTGACTCCCAGACCCCCGCTCTATCCACTAGACCCCACTTCCCTTCCATCTCCTCCTAGAAGTTTGGTGCTCATGGGAACAGAACCAGCCCCAGGGGCCGGCTGGTTGTAAAGGGGAAGTGCCGCTCTGCAGCCGAGGAACTAGCAATGAGCTAAATGGTGCCGCAAGAGCTTTGCTGGGGACCAAAGGCTGGTGGGGGAGTCAATCCTGGGCCCGACGGGCTGCTGTCATGGCCTGGTTAAATGCGAACAGTGCAACCCCATGCCCTTTAACCCAGGCAAATGCCAGGCAAGGTGGACGCCCAGGTGACTGCCTCCAGGGCATGGGCTCTGTCTGGGGATGCTGTGCCCCCAAGAAGGATTTAGGGGCCATTGTAGATAATCGCCCCAGTGTGAGAGCTCCCAGCATGACACCGTGGCCGGAAGGGTCAGTGCGGTCCCTAGGCGTTGAAGGGGACTGGTAGGCAAACGTAGGGACGCGCTCGCACCTCTGCGCCCGGCGCTGTACTGGAATCCTGAGGCCAATGCCAGGCGCTACGCTGCCGGGGGTGTAGCGAGTTCAAAACACAGATCCAGGGGCTGACAAAGAAGCCTTTTGATGAGGGGCTGAATGGGAGAGAAGGCTGAGAGGGAGCTGAGCTGTGTGTCTGGTACTGACACACCGCAGAGAGGGCTGAGGGCTGGAGGCTTCTCTCCACCTCGCTGCCAAAGGAAGCTGCCTTTTAAAACCAGGCTGGGGCATGTTCGTTTAAGAGGTCGGCTCTCAAAATGAGCTGGGGGCAGTTCTCTGGCCCAGGCTACGGGCGCTCAGATTAGCGGATCGCAACAGCCCCGTCTGCCCTTGGAATCGCTGAATCTGTAAGATCCAGTTGCTAGCAGCTGCAGTTGCAATAAGATGCAATTTCCTAGCTGGGAGGGGCTGGGTGTCAGGACTCCTGGGTTCTAGTCTCAGCTCTGCAAGGGGAGTGGTGTCCGGTGATTAGAGCAGCAGGGGGCAGGGCTGAGTGTCAGGACTCCTGGGTTCTATTCCCAGCTTGGCCTTGGACGCATTCTGCATCTGCGAAATCAATCACCTTCCTGTTCCTTGCCTGTGCGTCCTTAGGAGAGGGTGGGAGGCTGGGTTCATTCGTGTCTAGCTCCAAATCCCCACCGGCTAGAGGGGGAAACTGAGGCACAGAGCAGGGCCACGCCCGGTGAGTCAGCGGCGGAGTTAGGAACAGAACCCAGGAGTCCTGGGTCTAGTCATGTGCTCTGACCACCTGCTTCCGCTCTGCCGTGATCGCGTGTGGAGGGAAAGTTGGGCGAAACCTGTGCTAACCACAGCTCCTGCCTCTGACAGGCACCTGGCGTGGGGGGAGCAGGGGGAGACTCTGGGCAGGGCTGTGCCTGCGGCCCGGCTCTGGGCCGCCTCTGCTCATATCCCTTAGGTGGAAAGGAAGCATCAAAAACTCGGGGGCGCGGGGGGAGGCCTGGGCTGATGTGGTCACACAGTGCACGGGGAGAGGGCATGTGTGGGAATCTCCAGGGCGGTGTGTAGCTGGGCAGGCGGGGGCATGGGTTTGAGCCAGTGTCCTCACTGCAGCAGAAGCGGTGGGGTTTGTGTGTGTCAGCTCCTGTCCCCACAGCCCCCCCAGGGTGACCCCAAGCAGCTCCCTGGAGGTGAAAGCCCCTGGGCCCCGTCTGCACTGGGACGGCTCCCTCCCAGGCCAAACGCCACGGCTACTGCTGCAGGGACGCCAGAGTGTGTGTGTGAAGGGTGTGTGTGCGAGAGGCCTGGGTGCACGTGTAGAGTGTGTGTCTGGGTGTGTGTGAGTGAGTGTTTGTTTTGTCCTGGTGTGTGAAGGGTGTGTGAGTGAGGGGGCCTGGGTGCACGTGTAGCTTGTGTGTGTGTGTGTGTGTGTGTTTGTGTCTCTGGGTGTGTACAGGGTGTGTGTGTGAGAGGCCTGGGTGCACATGTAATGTGTGTGTGTGTGTCTGCAGGGCGGGTGTGTGAGGGGCCTGGGTGCACATGTAATGTGTGTGTGTGTGTATGCAGGGCGGGTGTGTGAGGCGCCTGGCTGAACACATAGTGTGTGTGCAGTGCATGTGTCCTGCTGTCTGCAGGGCAGGTGTGTGAGGGGCCTGGATACATGTGTGTGTGTCTGGGCGTGCTGTAGGGAGGAGGCCATTTACCACACTGCATCCTCTGTCCCTCCCTCCATCTGCATCAATACAGGGTTGAGAGAGATTTTCCATCGTTCCTGGGGTGTGGGGGGGGAAGAGGGGGCAGGGGGGAGAGGTTCTCCAGTATTCCCAGTGTGAGGAGGGGGGGTTTCCCTGTTGTTCCCTGTGGGAGCTGCCCAGAGCTGAGCCCCTCTATGGATTGGGCCCCATCCTGGAGCTGCCTGGCCCCAGGGAGTGGTCTAGGAATCCAGACAGTGTGTGTGTGGTGGGGGGAGAAGTGAAACTCCCCAGGCCAGGGTGGGGGGCCAGGCCGTGCCCCCCGCTCAGCACTTTCACTTCCCCATGGCAGGGAGGCCTGGCTCTGGGCAGGAGACACCTCTGCCTGCAGCGGGGAGGGCGGGCAGACAGCTGCCCCCCACCCCTAACCATCTCCCCTCTCTGCCAGACCATGAGGGGCACCGGGCTGGTGGCGGGGCTGGGCCTCCTGCTGGTGCTGGCGATGGGGCAGGAAGAGAAGGCGCTGGAAACAGGTAAGGAGAGGAGATGGGGGTGTCGGGGTGGGGGGCATGGGGCAGCATGTTGCTGGAGGCAGAGGGATGGCGGGGGGGGGGGGGCACGGCAGGAGACTTGTCTCTGGTTTGTCTGGGCCCTGCAGCGGGTGAGACGCCTGTGGGTGCTGGGGAAGGGACTGGGGGTGTCACTCAATCCAGGGGCAGCGTGTGGGGAGCCCTGGCCTGTGTCCATTTTGGGGCCCCATCGGTGAGGTCAGGGAGAAGCCTCTGGCTGAGTGGAACCCACCCACTGCCCCGCCCCCCCGGGGTAGCCCAGTATAGCCCCCCAATCCTTGCCCAGCCCTGCCTTGTATCCCAGCCTGTCCCCTGCTCACCCGCCCAGCCCTGTCCTCCAAGCCTCCCCGCCAGCTTTGTGCTGCCCCCTAGCCTGCCCCTCAGCTCTGCCCCCCACAGCCGTCCCCCAGCATGGCCCAGGACACTAGTCCAACCTGGCCTCACTCCTAGTCAAGGCTTTTGCCATGGCAGGGTTGCTCTCCTGAGTGCCCGGCTGCTGGGCAATGCATGTCTGGGGAATGGGAGTGATGGGAGGCGGGCTGGGGGCTGTAGGTCACGGGCTCTGAGCAGTGGGGGATGCGCAGGGGGGGGCTGTGTGGTGGGGGACAGGGTCAACACAGTGGAGGTGAGGGTTGTATGGTTGGGGGGCTGTACAGTCGTGGGTGGCTGTGCGGTGGGGAGTGGGGTCTCCCCAGTGGGGGGGGTTGTATGGTTGGGGGGCTGTGCGGTGGGGAGGGAGTATCCCCAGTGGGGGGGGTTGTATGGTTGGGGGGCTGTACAGTCGTGGGTGGCTGTGCGGTGGGGAGGGAGTATCCCCAGTGGGGGGGTTGTATGGTTGGGAGGGCTGCGGGCTGCGCTGTACGTTGCGGTCGGGGTCACTCGGACGGTATCCCTGGTTCCCTGCAGGCTCCTGCTGGCCCCGCGCCTCCTGCCGCGACTGCATCCGCTCCCAGCCCAGCTGCGCCTGGTGCAAAGCGCTGGTAAGTGCCCATGGGCACTGGGGGGAGGGAACACACGCGAAGGGATCCCCCCCAGCTGAGAGCAGAGCCGGCTTATTGAGCAGCCCCACGGCCCCCAGGGAGCCCAGCTGGGGCCAGGGGCTGGGCCAGGGCAGGAAGGATCCTGCTGCCCTTGGGGGCCCTGGGATGTTCTGAGCTGCAGTTGGCGGGGTCTCCTGCTCTCCTCCCACGGTACCTTCTCTCTGGGGGGCTCCTCTCCCCTCCCATCCACCCCACTCTGAGCCCCAGACCCACTCCCCCTTGGCCTGAGGTCCACCAACTCCAGAACAAAAAGAAAAGGAGGACTTGTGGCACCTTAGAGACTAACCAATTTATTTGAGCATGAGCTTTCGTGAGCTACAGCTCACTTCATCAGATGCATACCGTGGAAACTGCAGCAGACTTTATATACACACAGAGAATATGAAACAATACCTCCTCCCACCCCACTGTCCTGCTGGTAATAGTTTATCTAAAGTGATCATCAAGTTGGGCCATTTCCAGCACAAATCCAGGTTTTCTCGCCCTCCAACCCCCCCCACAAATTCGGTATGCCCCTCTGCCATTTACATTGGTCAAACTGGACAGTCTCTACGTAAAAGAATAAATGGACACAAATCAGATGTCAAGAATTATAACATTCATAAACCAGTCGGAGAACACTTCAATCTCTGGTCACGCAATCACAGACATGAAGGTCGCTATCTTAAAACAAAAAAACTTCAAATCCAGACTCCAGCGAGAAACTGCTGAATTGGAATTCATTTGCAAATTGAATACTATTAATTTAGGCTTAAATAGAGACTGGGAGTGGCTAAATCATTATGCAAGGTAGCCTATTTCCCCTTATTTTTTCCTAACCCCCCCCCCCCCCGGATGTTCTGGTGTAACTTGGATTTAAACTTTGAGAGTGGTCAGTTTGGATGAGCTATTGCCAGCAGGAAAGTGAGTTTGTGTGTGTATGGAGGTGAGGGGGGGGTGAGAAGGCCTGGATTTGTGCTGGGGGTGGCCCACCTTGATTATCATGCGCATTGTGGGGAGAGTGGTCACTTTGGATGAGCTATTGCCAGCGGGATAGTGAGTTTGTGTGTGTGGTTTTTGGGAGGGGGGTGGGGGGGTGAGAGAACCTGGATTTGTGCAGGAAATGGCCCAACTTGATTATCATGCACATTGTGTGGAGAGTTGTCACTTTGGATGGGCTATCACCAGCAGGAGAGTGAATTTGTGTCGGGGGGGGGGGGGGGGGGGGGGGGGGCGAGAAAACCTGGATTTGTGCTGGAAATGGCTCAACTTGATGATCACTTTAGATAAGCTATTACCAGCAGGACAGTGGGGTGGGAGGAGGTATTGTTCTATGATCTCTGTGTGTATATAAAGTCTGCTACAGTTTCCACAGTATGCATCCGATGAAGTGAGCTGTAGCTCACGAAAGCTCATGCTCAAATAAATTGGTTAGTCTCTAAGGTGCCACAAGTACTCCTTTTCTTTTTGCGAATACAGACTAACACGGCTGTTACTCTGAAACTCCAGAACAGGGACCCCAGGATGCTGCCAGCCCCACTCGTCTGCCGCAGCCGGACGCCACGACCCCCTGAGCCTGGAGAACAGCCCCCAGCTCCACCAGTGCCCCTCAGCCCTGACCCACAGCCCTCTGCTGTCCCCGCCCTGGGCTCCCCCCACACCTAGCTACGCTGGTGCCCCTCAGCCCTGACCCACAGCCCTCTGCTGTCCCCGCCCTGGGCTCCCCCCACACCTAGCTACGCCGGTGCCCCTCAATCCCGCCCTCCGCCCGCTGCTGTCCCAGCTCTGGGCTCGCCCCACACCTAGCTACGCTGGTGACCCTCAATCCCCCCCCCCGCCCCCTGCTGTCCCAGCCCTGGGCTCCCCCCACACCTAGCTACGCTGGCGCCCCTCAATCCCCCCCCCGCCCCCTGCTGTCCCAGCCCTGGGCTCCCCCCACACCTAGCTACGCTGGCGCCCCTCAATCCCCCCCCCGCCCCCTGCTGTCCCCGCCCTGGGCTCCCCCCACACCTAGCTACGCTGGCAACCCTCAATCCCCCCCCCCCCCCCCGCCGCCCTCTGCTGTCCCCGCCCTGGGCTCCCCCCACACCTAGCTACGCTGGCGCCCCTCAATCCCCCCCCCCGCCCCCTGCTGTCCCCGCCCTGGGCTCCCCCCACACCTAGCTACGCTGGCAACCCTCAATCCCCCCCCGCCGCCCTCTGCTGTCCCCGCCCTGGGCTCCCCCCACACCTAGCTATGCTGGTGCCCCTCAATCCCGCCCTCCGCCCGCTGCTGTCCCAGCCCTGGGCTCGCCCCACACCTAGCTACGCTGGCGCCCCTCAATCCCCCCCCGCTGCCCCCTGCTGTCCCAGCCCTGGGCTCCCCCCACACCTAGCTACGCCGGCGCCCCTCAATCCCCCTCCCCCCCGCCGCCCCCTGCTGTCCCAGCCCTGGGCTCGGGCTGTCAGACAGAAGTGACTTCTCATCCCAGCCGCGGCCTCTGATTCACCCTCGACCTTTTCCTGTTCTTCCTCTGGCTTCTCACGAACTTGGTGTTTGTGAAAATAACACAGTGAGTCAGGCCGACTCGCCTCTCCCCCACCCCCAGCTCTGCCGGTGCCCCTCAATCCCGACCCGCAGCCCCCTGCTAGCCCGGCCCTGGCCCTATCTGGAGCAGGCACCTGTTAGTGCCGTGGGCTTTGGGGCTCGTACAGGGGGCCTGGAGCTGGATCCCCAACATCCCCCTCTCTGGGCGCCCCCCTCCCATGCAGCCAGAGCATTACCCCGAGTGCCGGGGAGCCGTGCAGTCTGTGTCCAGCTGCCTCGGCCCCCCCAGGCACGATGGGTAGGACCCCCCCATGCGGAAATCCTCTCTGATGCGTTATCCCAGCCGGGGGGGGTCCCAGCTGGCGTGTGACAGCAGCTCACCACATCCTGCCACCCAGCACGGCAGGAAGCCTGGGGAGGCGGGGTGGGGTGGGGGAATCTCCGAGCATGAGGGGGTCGTGTAACTTAACAGCACCGTCCCCATCTCTCACCCCTTCCGGCTGAGGGGCTCAAGGTGCAGCACAGACAGGGGCCCGGGGGGAGAGTGTGCGTGGGGGGAGGGAGGAAACTGAGGCACGGGGGGGGGCATGACTTGATGAGGCCCACACAGTGACGGTGGCAGAACTGGGAAAAGAGCCCAGGAGTCCTGCCTCCCAAGGCCCTATTGTGGTTGTTCGGTTTGGTGCCGCTCTGTCCTGCAGAGAAACCGGCGGCTTTGCCCTCTCGGGAGCTCGTGCCATGGGGTCTGGCCAGCGGGTGGGGGGTGGTGGAGCACAGATCCCTGGGGGACCCTCTGCCTCTGGCACAGACAACCATGGGCACCAGCCACTGGGCCAAGCAGACCAAGCCCTTCCCTCCCCTCCGGGCATGGCTGGGCTGAGTGGAGGAGCTGCTGGCGAGGATGGGAATGGGGGACTGCCCCAGCAGTGCCAGATGTCCCCCGCCTTGCCTGCCAGCTCCACTTGCAGGGGGCTGCACATATTTGCCAGCCTTGAGAGGGGGCAGCGTGAAACCCCAGTGGTCCCGCCCTGGTGTGGGGCAGCAGGAACAGCTCCCAGTCACCCCCCCTGCCCGCTACGCCCATGCCTCCCAGCCATGCAGCTGGGCTGTGCACCAGTGTAACTGCTTGGAGAGATGGGTCAGTGCAACAGAGAGGATAAAAGACCTACTACCAGTGCTGGCCGAGGGAGCGCTCCCATAGCTCACGGGGCCGAGGAATGTGCGTTGGGAATGGAAGGATGGGGGCATCCAGTCCAGCTGTGTCAGTGGGGGCGGTCTGCAAAGGGCTTGGGGGGGCACGATGGTGAAAGCCCCCCAACCCCCAGACATCCCATCCCCCACTGCTAATGCTGTGGTTTGTCACCTACAGCAACAGGAAACCATCAGTGAGAAACAGATAAGATAAACGCCACCAGCAGCACGTCTCGCACATCCCGGGGTGGGGGGGAAGGGGGCAGCCAGCAGTGGGGGGTCTCCTGATAGCACCCTATCCCTAGGGGCTTGGAACGGACCACAGGGAGTGCCCCCTTCTGGGGCAAAGCGGTAGGGGGGTGCCCCCGCTGCTCTGCTAGTGGGCCTCAGAGTGGGCGAGGGAGCTGGGCTTGCCCAGCAGGTGCCCTGGGTGGTGCTGGTCAATGGGGAGAGACCTCGGGGGGGCAGCGTGTTGGGGGGAACAGAATTGGGGGGAGGTGCCTCCCGGCTGCTCAGGCTTGTGGGCTGAACCCCCCCTCCCCGCTCCAGAACTTCACCAAGGCGGGCGAGTCGGACGCCACGCGTTGCGCCACGCGGGGGGAGCTGCTCCACCGCGGCTGTGCCCTGAAGGAGGTGGTCGAGCCCCGGAGCCGGCACCAAGTCCTGGAGGACGCGCCCCTGAGCGACAGCGCCGAGCAGGAGACGGTGACCCAGCTGGCACCCCAAAAGATCGCCCTGTGGCTCCGACCCGGTGGGTCCCACTGGAGGGGGGAGGCTTGTGGTTAGAACTGGGCCCCATGCCAGGCTGGGGGGAAGAGCGGTGCTGGGGCCCAGCTGTGGAGCTGGGTCTTCTCTGGCCTCCCAAATCCCCTGCCTGGGGCTGCTGATGCCTGGCTCGCCAGCCCATGTCGGTCACGTGTCTCTGCCAGCACCATGGATCAGCCCTTTGCTGGGGTCCCAGGGGTTTGTGCACCCAGGCCACGAGGTGCTTCTGAGAGACAGGGGATGTGTGCCTAGAAATACAAGCACTGGGGAGATAGTGATGAGACAGAGGGATGTGGGATGGATGGATAGATCGCGGGGGTGGATGGACAGGTATGTATGGAGCTGGGTGGGGAGACAGAGGGGTATGTATGGGGGTGGGTGGATGAGTGAGTAGGTGGATGAAGGGGGCTGGGTGGGTGACCAGAGAGGTGGGTGGGTAGATGGGTTGGTGGATGGGAATGGAGTATACATTGCTGGATAGAGTGGTATGTAGGGGGATGGATGGATGGAGGGGGTTATGGGTAGATAGAGGTGTGGGGTGGCTGGATGGGTGGAGGATTGGGTTGGTGGATAGAGTGTTGGAGGAGTGGGGCAGATGGATAGGTGGAAGGATGGAGGGGTTGGGGGGATGGATGGAGGGGTGGATGGGTAGGTGGATGGATGAGGAGGAGGTGGTAGGTAGGTGGATGGCTGGTGGGGGATGGATAGGTGAGGGGATGGGTAGGGGGTGGGAGGTAGGAGGATGGGGGGATGAAGGAGTGGGGGATGGATGGAGGGTGGATGAAGGGTCTCCCCACAAGCCCCTGGCCTTGCAGCGTGATTCCCTGCTGAGCTGGGTCCTTGGCTTCCACCCCCCGCCCTTCCCAGGAGAGCAGCATAGCTTCTCGGTGCGGTTCAAGCGGGCCGAGGGCTACCCCGTGGACGTCTACTACCTCATGGACCTGTCCTACTCCATGAAGGACGACCTGGAGAACATCAAGAAGCTCGGCAATGACCTGCTGGCCGCTCTCAGGAACGTCACCAAGTCAGTGAAGATTGGTATGAGGCAGCACCCCACAGTGGGGCGATGCCCCCCTGTTCTCCTCGTGCTCCACTCCCCAGGCCCCCATGGGGTGATGCGCCCCCATTCTCCTCATGCTCCACCCCCCAACTCCTCGAAGGGCGATGCCCCCCCACTCTCCTCATGCTCTGCCCCCAACCCCTGTGGGGCAATGCCCCCACTGCCCACTCTGCTCATGCTCCACCCCCACCCCCATGGGGTGATGCCCCCCCACTCTCCTCATGCTCTGCTCCCCCCATGGGGTGATGTCACCCTGCTCTCCTCAGACTCTGCCTCCCCCACCCCCTGTGGGGTGGTGCCCCCCCCCTTCCTCACGCTTTGCTCCCCCACCATGATGCACAGATGGAGCCATGAGCTGTGGGAACCTGGCCCCCTCCCTGGCCCCATAGTCAGAGCTCCATGGGGCTGGAGGGCAGCTGTGGGAGAAGTCAGGGCAGATGGTACAGGGCGGGGGATGGTGGGTCTAATGGTTAGAGCGGAGGGGGCTGGGAACCCAGACTCCTACATACATACATACCCTTCCTGGTTCTGAGAGGGGAGTCTAGTGATTAGAGCAGGTAGGGGCTGGGAGCCCGGACTCCTGGGTTCCATACCTCACCCTAGGAGGGGAGGAGGAGGACTGGGGTCCATCCGGCACAGGTGGGGTCCCCCTGTGGTGACTGTGGGGCCAGCATCTGAACCCGGCACCGCCTCTGCCCCGCCAGGCTTTGGCTCCTTTGTGGACAAGACGGTCCTGCCCTACGTCAGCACGGTGCCTGCCAAGCTGCAGAACCCCTGCCCCGACCGCTACGAGCAGTGTGACTCGCCCGTCAGCTTCCGCCACGTGCTGCCGCTCACCGACAACGCCAGTGAGTTCGAGAGCCGCGTGAGCCAGCAGCGCATCTCGGGCAACCTGGACTCGCCCGAGGGCGGCTTCGATGCCATCATGCAGGTGGCCGTGTGTGAGGTGAGCCGCCGGGGGCAGTAGCCACGGGCTCTGGGTGGCGTGGGGCGTGGGAGTCCGGCTGTTGGGCATTCCCTGCCTTTTCGTTGGCTCCCAGTATGTGCACGGCTGTGTGAGTGCGCAAGTGTGCAAATGGGTGTGTACATGCACATCGCTGCCAGGGAGTGTGTGTGTGTCTGGGTGTGCACGCGCACACACAGGTGTGTACGTGTGCATGGATGCCAGGGTGTGTATTAGTGTTGGTGTGTGCGTGGCTGGGTGTGATTGGCTCTGTGTGTGCTCAAAGGGTGTGACTGTGCACGTGGGGGGGGGTGCACGCACGGGTTATATGAGCACAAGGGCACCTGTGCACGTAGGAGTGTGTGCATAGCTGTGGGAGGGCACGTGCTCACCCGTCCATGTGTGGGCACAAGGGTGTGCATTGCTGCAAGGCGTGTGAACAAAAGTGCATGCATGTGCCCACGGGTCTGGGTCGATGTAGGGGGTGCGCAGGCTGGAGGCACCAGTGGGAGGCCATTGTACCTGCTCACCCCCCACCCCCGCCCCACCAGAAGCAGATTGGCTGGCGGAACGTGACGCGCTTGCTGGTCTTCACGTCAGATGACGTCTTCCACACGGCAGGGGATGGCAAGCTGGGTGGCATCTACCTCCCGAATGACAACCAGTGCCACCTCGACACTGACGGACTCTACAGCAAGAGCCACATCTACGTAGGTTTCCCCCCACCCCGTTCGGTGCCCCTCGGGGGGCAATGGGGCCGGTCCCTGCAGCACCCTGCACCCAGCTGGGGGAGGCTGGGACGAGGACGGGGGCAGTGAGCATGCCCTGTAAAAGCGAGGGGTGCAGCCGGAGTCCAGGAACGGCTGCCCGGATGCCAGGGTTCTATGCCTGGGTCTGGGAAGGGAGTGTCGTCTTGTGGTTTCAGCAGTGGAATCTAGGCTGCCTCTTACTACACCCGGAATGACCTTAGCCTTTTTCGCAGCTGACTCATATTCAGTTCGTGATCCCTGCTAACCACCACATTCTTTTTCAGCACTGACTCCCCAACCCGGCTGCAGTCATGCGTTTGATTTTTCCTTCCTAAGCAAAGTACTTTGCACTTGTCTTTACTAAATTTCAGCTTGTTGATTTCAGACCCGGTCTCCCATGTGTCCGGGTCATTTTGAATTCTAATCCTGTCCTCCAAAGTGCTTGCAACCTAGGGTGACCACATAGCAAGTGTAAGAAATCAGGACGGGGGTGGGGGGCAATAGGTGCCTATATAAGAAAAAAAACCCCAAATCGGGACTGTCCCTATAAAATCGGGACACCTGGTCATCCTATTGCAACCCCTCCCAGCTTGGTGTCATCTGCAAATGTTACATGCCGCTACTCCACTCCATTAGCCAAGGCACTAGTGAAAATATTGAGTAATACTGGACCCAGGACTTACCCCTGCAGGACTGCCCCCGCCCAGCCCCCAGCTCTGCCCTCCCTGTTTGAGAGCGAACCCTCCATAGCTTCTGTTTGAGGACGGGCTTTCAACCGCTTGTGCACCCACCTTATTGTAATTTCACGGAGACCGCCAGCTCCCTAGTTTGCATTTGAGACTGTGTGAGAAGCCGTATGAAAACCAAGCTACGGCGCTTTGACAGCTTCCCCCATCCGCTAGACCAGCAGCTCTGTCAAAGGAGGAAATGAGGTGGATTTGTTCTTGATAGACCCGTGCTGGCTATTTCTTATCCCCTAGTCAGAGGTGGGCAAACTGCGGCCCGCGGGACCGTCCTGCCTGGCCCCTGAGCTCCCGGCTGGGGAGGCTAGCTCCCAGCCCCTCCCTCGCTGTCCCCCTTCCCCGCAGCCTTAGCGCGCCATGCCACCAGCACTCTGGCCTGCCGCTCCTGCTGGGCAATGCGGGCAGTGTGGCTGGCTCCGGCTGGGCGGTGGGGCTGCGAGCTCCTGCTGCTCTGAGCAGCATGGTAAGGGAGTGGGGGGGTTGGATAAGGGGCAGAGGGTCCCGGGCGGGGAGCAGGGGGCGGTTGGATGGGGCGGAGGTTCTGGAGTGGGCAGGCAGGGGATGGGGAACAGGCCGCATTGGATAGGCGTGGGAATCCCGGGGGTGGGCTGTGAGCGGGTGGGGGCATGGATAGGGGTTGGGGCAGTCAGGGGACAGGGAGCAGGGGGGGTTGGATGGGTCGGGGGGTTCTGAGGGGGGCAGTCTGGGGGCGGGGGCCAGGCTGTTTGGGGAGGCACAGTCTTCTCTACCCAGCCCTCCATACTGTTTCTCAACGTCGATGTGGCCCTCGGGCCAAAAAGTTTGCCCACCCCTGCCCTAGCTGCTTACAGATCGCTTGTTTAATAATTGAGTCCAGCAGCTTTCCAGGGGTTGAAGTTAGGCTGGCTGGGCTGGAATTCCCCGGGGTCTTTGTTGCCCTGTTCAAAGCCCAGCGCTATGTGTGCCCTTCTCCAGGTATCTCACTCGGCCTCCATGACCTCTCCGAGTTAATCGCGATGGGTTCTGAGTGCGCCAGCTAATTCCTCAGGCCCTGCCGACCCTGGGTTCTGTTCCTGTGCTGGGAGGGGTCAGAGCCCGGACTCCTGGGTTCGACTCCTGCTTGGATGCCACCCTGGGCTGGCAGTGCTGTGTGGTGACAGGTGGGCGCTGCCTCTCGTTGCAGGATTACCCCTCGGTCGGGCACTTGGCCCAGGTGCTCTCAGCCTCTAACATCCAGCCCATCTTTGCTGTCACTGGCTCCACGCTGCCCGTGTACCAGGTGAGGGCGGGGGTGGGCCGGGGGCGGAGCTGGGGGAGGCGGAGGGGGGGGCTCACTCACTCACCCGGCCTCTACCCCGCTCCAGGAGCTGAGCAGGCTGATCCCCAAGTCGGTGGTGGGGGAGCTGAAGGAGGATTCCAGCAACGTGGTGCAGCTCATCTCTGACGCCTACAATGTGAGAGGGAGGGGCAGCTCAGGGGGAGGGGATGATGGCATGTAATGGGGGTGGGGCTGAGGGTTTTGAGGGATCCTTGAAGGCCCCCCCCGGCCCCAGCACCCAGCATATACCTGCAGGGCGCCCTCTGGCCTGGGCACCCCATGCAGGGTCTCCTTGGCACTAGTGGGGGAGGTGGAGGGGCTGGGTGGGGGTGTTGCCTAGTGGTCAGAGCAGTGGGGCCTGGGAACCAGGGGGGCGGGTGGAGGGGCTGACTACCCAGCCAGATGGCTGGGGACTTGGAGGGGCTGGGTGGGTGGTAGGAGCTGGGGTGGGCGTGGAGCTGGCTGGAAGCTGGTGGGGCAGGCAGGGTGGGTGAGCCAAGGAGGGTCCCTGCAGCCTGAGGACCCCCCTGCTCCCGCGGCTCCTGGACGGCTCCCTGTGCCCCTCTCCCCCCAGAGCCTGTCGTCCACGGTGAACCTGGAGCACTTCCAGCTCCCGCCCGGTGTGAGCGTGGCCTACGAGTCACACTGCGAGGATGCCACCCGCTCCCTCGGGGGCCACAGTGGGGTCTGCTCTGGCGTTCGCATCAACCAGCTGGTGAGCCCCCCCCTTCACCCCACACCGAGCCCTGCTGGGCTCTGGGGACCCCAGGCTGAGCTGCCCCTATGGCCTGGCTCCTCTCCCCGTCTCTGACACCCTGGGGTGGGGGAGGGCAACCCAGCCCAGGCCCTCAGTTGGGCCACCAGGCTTGGAGGCTGGGGTCGTCCTGGGCAGTGTTAGGACAGCCTGACCCACTGAGGGGGAGGGGGGGCTGGGTAGCTTGTCCCAGTGGGGAGAGAGGACAGGCCAGCTCAGTGGGGGGAGGGGGGCTAGGGGAGACAGGTGAGGGGAGGGGGCAGGCTCGCTCGGGGGTGGGGGGAAGCTGGGGGCCCGCTGAGGAGAGGGGGCAGGCTCGCTCCTGGGGTGGGAAGCTGGGGACCTGGTGAGGGGAGGGGGCAGGCTAGCTCAGTGGGGGGAGGGGAGCCCGGTGAGGGGAGGGGCAGGCTGGCTGGGCGGGGGAGAGGGCGGCAGGCTGGCTCAGTGGGGGGAAGAGGGCTGGGGGCGGGGACAGGCCAGCTCAGTGGGGCATGGGGGGGGGGTATCTACTCTAGGCCTCGTGGCCGGGGGTGTGTGTTTACCCCTCCCCCACATGCCCGTCTCCCCCAGGTGAATTTCACGGTGACGGTGCAGGCCGACACCTGCCTGGAGGGTCCGCACACCTTCGCGCTGCGGGTGCTGGGCTTCCCCGAGGAGGTGCACGTGGAGCTGCAGACACTGTGTGAGTGCCCCTGCAGCCAGCCGGAGCCCCACGCCACCCACTGCAGCGGGGGCCACGGCACCCTCACCTGCGGAGTCTGCAGGTAAAGCCCTGCCCAGACGCTGGGGGGGTGGGGGGGTGCAGATTGGGGCAGGGGGAACAGACTGCTCAGCAGGATGGGGTTGGGAGTCTGGCCTAGTGTGGGGCTGGTCGTGGCCTGGGCTGCAGGGAGTCGGGGGGCATCCCTGCTGAGCGGGGAGGGGCACTGGAGGCAGCCCAGAAGACGGGGGGGGGGTAGGAGGGGGCAGCTAGGCTGTGCGTGTGTGTTGGTGGGGCTGCAGGCCTCTTGGCCCAGTGGCTTGGAGGGGGGGTAAGAAGAGGGGGGGTAGGAGGGGGCAGCTAGGCTGTGCGTGTGTGTTGGTGGGGCTGCAGGCCTCTTGGCCCAGTGGCTTGGGGGGGGGTAAGAAGGGGGGGGTAGGAGGGGGCAGCTAGGCTGTGCGTGTGTGTTGGTGGGGCTGCAGGCCTCTTGGCCCAGTGGCTTGGAGGGGGGGTAAGAAGAGGGGGGGGTAGGAGGGGGCAGCTAGGCTGTGCGTGTGTGTTGGTGGGGCTGCAGGCCTCTTGGCCCAGTGGCTTGGAGGGGGGGTAAGAAGCCCCCCCCCGACATGTTCCCCTGACCGCCTCTGGCCCGCCTCCCCCACCGCCTTGCAGCTGCAGCCCTGACCGCGTGGGCCCGCTGTGTGAGTGCAGGCTGGCGGATGCCGCGTACCTGCAGGAGGGGTGCCGGGGCCGGAACGGCACGGGCCTCCTGTGCGACGGGAAGGGGCAGTGCGTGTGCGGGCAGTGCCAGTGTAACAGCAACGTGCGAGGGCAGCACTGCGAGTGCGACGACACCAGCTGCGAGCGGCGCAACGGGCAGCTCTGTGCAGGTGAGGGTGGCGGGGCCGGGCGGGGCCGGGCGGGGGGCCTGGTTGCCGGGGCTGCCGGGCTTGGGGAGGCCAGAGCTCCGATGGGCTGGGCAGGCCCTGGGCAGCTGCTGCCTCGCCCAGTGGGAGAATGGAGGGGGGGAGGGTGGCTGGTGGGTTTTGTGCAAGGCGAAGGAGGAATAGAGAGAGGGGCCGGGTTGGCTCCCAGACCGGAGCGGGTGCTCGCCCAGGCTGACGGCACCCTGCCCCCGTCCCTCCCCGCAGGCCGGGGTCGGTGCCAGTGTGGGAGTTGCCTGTGCGACCAGGGCTACGCGGGCAGCGCGTGCGACTGCAGCCTGGACACCAGCGCGTGCCTGCAGGACGGCGTGGAGTGCAGCGGGCACGGACGCTGCCTCTGCAACAAGTGCGAGTGCCAGACGGGCTACTTCGGCCGGCTCTGCAGCCGGTGCCCGGGCTGCCAGACGCCCTGCGAGGAGCACCGGTGAGAAGCGGGCAAAGGGCGAGGTCAGGACGGAAACTCAGCACCGCCCACCCCAAGTGCCCAGGGTGGCAGCCTAAGGCCAGGGGAGAGGGCCGGGTGGGGTGGGTCAGGCTGGCGGGGGCGGGGGCAGCGAGTGGTGGCAGGGGGCTGGGGGGGTGGCTCAGGACAGTGTATTTGTGTGTGTGGGGGGGGAACAGGACGGACAGTGGGAGGGGCCGGCTGGGGATGGTGGACAGGGCAATGCAGGCAGGGGGGACCCTGGAGGGGCCAGCTGACTGCAGCTGTCTCTCTGGGAGCCCTGCAGGGACTGCGCCGACTGCAAGGCCTTCGGGACGGGCCCGCTGAGCCAGAACTGCAGCACCGCCTGCAACCACACCACGGCCACGGTGCTGCCCGAACCCGCTGTGAGCGAGCAGTGGTGCAAGGAGAAGACGGAGGACGGGCGGATCCTGCTCTTCCTGATCGAGGGCACGGACGGGGGCACAGTTCGCCTCACGGTGAAAGCCAAGGACGGTGCGTGCTTGGCCAGGGGGAGGCAGGGACGATGAGCACCAGTTGGGGTTGGGTGGGGGCTTGGGTAGAGGGGGTGACATGGGGCAGGCTAGGGGCTGGGGCACTATGCCCCAGGAAGGGTGAGCAGCAGGGAGAGAGGGGGCCCAGTGTGGGCCAGAAAGGGGGAGACCAAGCAGTCGGTGGGGGGACAGCGAAAACAGGGAGGCGGGATGCAGCTGTGCGGGCTGCCGGGGGGGGTGGCGGGGGTGCGGCGCGGCTGCAGGCTTCACTCAGGCCGGTGCTCTTCCTCCCCTCCTTGCAGCTGTTGCTGACCAGACCGCCATGATCGTGCTGGGTTTGGTCTTGGGCATCGTGGTCATCGGGCTGCTGATCATCATCGCCTACCGCATCTCCGTGGAGGTCCTGGACCGGCGGGAGTACATGCGCTTCGAGAAGGAGCGGGAGCAGGCCAGGGGGAATGAGGTCAGGGCCCCACCCCTGCTGTCGGCGGCCCCTTCCCTCCCAGCTCAGGCCTTCCCCCTTGCCTGGCCCGTTCAGCCCTTGGCCACTGCCAGTTACTGTTACAGGGCCTGTCAGAGGAAGTGGCCTGAGGCCTGGGACCAGATGGGAGCCTGCGAGCTCCCTCACGCCACGGCCATCCAGTCCCAGCCCCCAGGCTGAACTGGACGGGTTCCCCGGGTCCGATGGCTCCCTACCTCCTTCCCCATGGGCTGCAGCCCGTATGCCCTGTGTCACGTGCCCCAGTGGGTGAGGACGTTCCAGCACCTGGCCCAGTCTCCTCCTCTCCGGGCCAGGCCCCCAGGTGGATCCGGCTCATCAGCCCCAGATGCAAAGCAGGGCAGCTACTTGTCCTAGGTCAGCGGGAACAGACCCCCGGTTCCCTGAGGCCACCCCACTCCTGCCTCCCCTTTGATTCCAGCAACCTCTCTGCCCTCACAGGTCAACAACCCGCTGTACCAGAGTGCCACCACCACGGTCATCAACCCCAGGTACAACGAGGACTGAGGCATCACGGATGGCCAGCCACCAATGGCATGGGCCCCCAGATGCCACGCTACGGCAGCCACCCCGAGCTTGACTGGGCCTCTCCTGGAAGGGAAGGTGCAGGCAGAGGGCCTGCTGCTCGGTGGAATCTCACACGGCTACCCGCTGCCAAACAGGCTGCCAGGTGCCCCCACTTGTCACTGGAGGAACAGGGTGCGGCCCTGGCTCCATTCTGGGGCCCGTCCCAGCCCGAGGCCTCCCTGCTTTAATAGCCCTACCCTGCCCTCCCCTTGCAGCGCTAAGCCCCTGCCCCGAGCCTGCTGCTTCTCTGCCCCCTGCAGTGCGTCCGTCAGCGACCCCCAGCACCCAGAGAGCAGGAGCTGCTGTCCACGCCCAGCAGAAGAGCTCTGGGGTCAGTGACTAGCAGGAAGGGCCGGGCTACGGAGAGCCAAAGCCCTGCTTTTGGGGGCTTCTCTCATTTAACGGGGAGCACTGTAGGGCAGAGCCAAGCCAGGGGAAACTCATGGCCAACCGTGGGGGGGGGTAATTGGAGCAGGGCTCTTCAGCACCAGAAGGAAAGCAGCAGGCGTAATCCCTCCTGCCAGCCGGGATCAGGAGCACCAAGCCAGTAAAACCCCACTGTGAACCGGGTGCTTAACAACTACTGAGAGCCAGAATAAACCTAGGGAGCCTCTCCCTCTTTATCTCCTCCAGCACCCTCGGGGCTCTCAAATAATCCCCCCCCCAGACGAGGAACTGCCTCCCCCACTTCGCTGAGTGAATACAGAGAGGAATAAAGGGCTGGGGCAGCAGCCAGCTCAGCTCTTGCGTGATGTTTTATTGTGCGCTGCCACTGACAAAGAGTTTCCTCGCAGGCACCGGGGCTGGGAAGATACAGTGACCGGGGCAAAATACAGACAGGCTGGGGGAAATTTGCATTGGGCCCAGGTGTAGAGCAGGTCAAGCCTCTCTCTCCCCTACACTACTAACTGCAGCCAATGTTTTCACACACAAAAACTCAGTCAGGGCGAAGTGTGTGTGTGGGGAGGAGGAACACTCGCTCCCCTTCTCACTAAGTAGCGGTTTGTCAGTGGTCGCAAGGAGGTGTGTGTGCGGGGGGTCACACTTGAGAATCAGCCGCTCACACTCTTACACCCCATGTGTACGAGGCAACCAGCCTGCCTCTCTCCAGGCCCCTGCCCTGTGCTCTCACCGGCTGTCCATCTCTTGCGCCTGCAGTGACCACCCCTTCCCCTAAGCACAGGTGCAGGGACTGAACCCAGCCCTGGTGACTCAAGCACAGAGGTGGGCAAATTACAGCCCGTGGCCCACATCTGGCCCATAGGACCATCCTGACCAGTCCTTGAGCTCCCGGCTGGGGAGGCCAGCCCCCTCCCCTGCAGCCTCAGCTCACCACGCCGCCAGTGCTCTGGGTGGAGGGGCTGAGCTCCTGCCAGGCTCTGGCCAGGTGGCACAGCTGCCAGTCCTGGTGCTCTGAGCAGCACGCTATGGGGGCAGAGGGGTTGGATAAGGGGCAGAGGGTCCCAGGGGGTGGTTGGCTAGACGTGGGAGTCCTGGGGGGCCCATCAGGGGACAGGGATCCCAGGAGGGGGCAAAGGAGCAGAGGGGATTGGATGGGTCAGGATTCTGAGGGGGGCAGGCTTCCCTACCTGGCCCTCCATACGTTTCAGAACCCTGCTGTGGCCCTCAGGCCAAAAAGTTTGCCTGCCCCTGCTCTAGCAGCAGAAGCCTTTATGCTTGAAGCTAAACGTTCAGGCCCACTGGCTTAAGGGCAGTAGTGGAAAAACCTCTCTCCCTGGGCTAGGAGGGGGAGAAAAGGCCCCTGCTGGGTTAGCACCAGGTAAACTGGTATCTATATGTAGCTAATGGGGCCCTAGGGTTGAAATGAACAGGTGTGGGATTGTTCCCAGCCCTAGAGAAGCCAAGAGGACATAGTGGGGGTGAGGGCAGGGGCAGGTGCCCAAGTGGGGTTTGGTGATAAGAGAGTCTGGGAGGAGGTTCTGTATATTTCCTCATTTCGGCAGCTTCCCATGCTCAAAAGCAGAACCTCCTTGCAACTGCGTCTGCTTTCCTGACATAAACAAGTGTCAAATCCCACAAACGCGGGGGGAGGGGGAACCACACAGCATCAGGAGAGCCAGCCCCAGCTGCAGGCTGCTGCTCCACAGCACATGGGAGAGCGAAGGTCCCAGCTTGGAAGCCCCCTCAGCAGAGGGGGCAGGGAGGGCCCCGCAGGACAGAGGCTGCAGTGTTGGAAGTCAGGGAGCAAAGCTTCCCCCTTGCAGAGCAGGCAGGCAGAGAGAATCAAGGGGCAACGCCACCCAGGGCCACATCCTGTTACACGCCTGACAAACCCAAGGTACTGATTAAACACAGAAATTGTGACAGCGCATTACCCCAGTGCTCCGGACTGACCGTGATTAGGCCCAGGAGGACATGCCAGACCCTCTCATAGCTAACTAGGCAACGAGATGCCAAAGAACCAGAAATGCTCCTCTAATCCCCAGCCACGCACCTTATGTCCTATCACACGAGGAGGGCTGGTACGCACTTTCCACCATCCTCGCTCCTGTAACCAATATTAATATCCACATTAGCTGATCCTGAGCTATGAAAAAGCAAAGTTGTGGCAGAAAGTTCCATGGGTTAATTAAAATCCATACTTACCATGGTGACAGCAGATTTTTGACCCTTTAGCTACTTGGGAGAAGTTCTTGGTTCACTGAAACTTAAAGGCCAAGATTGTGTTATTTATTAGCTGTCTTATGGGAACACCTAGGAGCCCATTGGGCTAGAACAATTTCTAGCGTGACTAGTGATTGCAGGCATCCAACCCTGGACCCTTTTAATGGGGTCTGATGTCCAGAACATTAAGTATTTGCTCTGTGAAAGCAAGGGCCCTCTAAAGAGCCTCACAGCTAAGCTCCCAAAAAATCACTACTCCCTTTTTCATAAGCCTTGACTGTATGCTACATGGGCTTTTTTTTTTGGGGGGGCGCTTCACTGCTGCTCAGACCAGGATCCGAGCCCCTAGAGTGAACCGAGATAAGAAGCAGAGTAGAGTTTAGAAAAGAAAAAACAAGTTTTTATTTAAATACTCTAAATAGGTCACAAAGGAACAGACACCACACTAATGGTAAAAAGATACAAGTTTATAACATCTTATAAAAACTACAGTTTAAAAGGGATTCTCATTTATCTCATCAGTAACACACGCTCCCCCCACCCCCATCGCAAAATAAGTATATTTAATTAAAAAAAAAAAAGAGACAAATAAGTAAGCCATGGGACTTTCCAGATATCACTCAGCTCGGATTCACTAACAGGAGAGTTCTTGGTCCATCTGTCAAAACAGTAGTTCTGGGACAACTCAGGGGCCACTTCGCGCCTGCCTTCAGGGATCAGTCACGCCACAGTGTGGCTAGTGCGACTGTGTTCATTCTGCTTGTGAAGAACACCTGGACAGCCATGCCCTTCTTGTTCACACACTCCTTGACTCAAGGGCAGGCCAGGGTGTGCGTGTGTGTGGAATCTCTCTCACGCTTAGCTGGTGGCATGGTTTCCAATCCCTGCCCTTTGGGGGCTCATGCCAGAAAACACCCCTCACTGCAGCCAGGCGTGTGGTTTTCTGTCTGGGTGATTTTTAAATGCTCACGAAGTGGGGAGGAAATTATCCTGGCTGGAGCTGGGAAATGGCATGATCAAGGTCTAATAATGCACATGAACACTGCTCTACAGCTAACCTCTTCCCTGGGCCGTTCCAGATATGGGCCTCACCTGAGAAGACATCTGAACACAAATCAGACCAGAGTCTGGTGAGCTTGTCATGCATGCACACTAGAGAGCAGGGTCCCATCTCTGAAATACACACTCACACAGTCTCCTTCCCCCCTACCCCCAACCTGCCACCAGATATGGGCTCACTGGATACAGATGCTACAGGAAAAATGAGTTTTACATGGGTGCACGAGGAGATGAAGTGCCCATTTGCACCCCACTCCAGAGAAGCAGCCAGCCTGACGCCCATGACTCCGCAACTCACCTGCTTTTCAGCCACGGAGGGGCTGGGCGTAGCTGCATTACTATGGCTGCACCAGTGCGAATGCACCATGCTGTGACAGTAAGGGGCTTGCAAGAGCACGGTTTACCCTAGCTTAAAAGCAGGGGAAGCCCCGAATTGCACCAGAAAAATATGTTTACAGTGGAGGGTTGTATTGTTTTAACTACACTCCCCAGCACAGATGAGGTGTCGACACGCCTCTTTGCTACAGTCAAGTTAGAAGCCAAGTTTACACATCGTCGTGTGTGTATTACTAGAACTGACAACTTTTCAGTAGATTTATTTTGGAGTGCGGGTGCTAGCCAGATTGCCCTTTTGCACCCAGCTCAGACAGGGAAACTTTTGTTTCTGGTCAGTTTCAGTTGTGTTCCTTGTCAGTTTCACTGCCCCCACCTTTCTCATGCTAATTCGGCTGTAAACCAGCTAGGAAGAATAAACTCATAGTCACGACACATCTGTCAATATTACTCTTTATCCCAGGGCACAGCTCGTTAAGGGCTTGTGTATAAGGGGAAACTAAGGAAAATTAATCCTAATTAATTAAAGGTGTGAATTTATAGTGAATTAGTTAAACTGCATTAAATCCCTGTGTGAATGCTCTTATTCAGAATTAAAGTGGTCTTCATTCAATTGATCTTAATTCACTCTGGAATGTCATGACAGGTTACTTTTAAGAGCATTTAAAAATACAAACAAATGTTCAAATCACCGTAAGTCACTAATTTATAGATATAAAACTGAATACTTTTTCCATTTATCAGCTGAGGGGGTTTGCAGAGCATGAGCCGTAGGTGAATCCAATGAGCCTCTTAGCCCCAGACCCATATTTTTTACTGGGAATGGAAATACCTCTGCAGAGATGGTTTAGAAAAAGGAAGCCCCAGCTGCAAACAATTTGACCTTCAGGCTTCAAAACAGCTGCAGCTTCTATAGTGCACTGGCAACCTGCAGCGTCAGCTAGATGGACGAACCCTTTCTCTAGCACACTGTGTGCATGCATCAGCTACTCAAGGAGAAGGACGGTCTGTAGCAGCAGTGACAGCAGTAGCTCCTCACCACCAGGTCAAAAAACAGGTTTTGAGAAAAACCCCAGCCACACAGACCACACACGCATCGAACTCTGCAACACTGAACGCAGGCAGCTTCAGGCCCTCAGAGGATCTGAGCAGTGAGGCTCCCACCCAACAGTTTCCCATAATTTAGGGGTCTCTGCCCCAGACCACAGGTGTTCCATCCGCTATGAAAGTTCAAAACCAAGAGTGAGTTAGTCTGTCTTCTAAACCAGCATCTGGTTTAACCGAACTAACCGTTTGCCAACACCCTTTTGCCAGTAGGACTACAGGATAGCTTGTACTGCCCCCTGGTGCTGGGCAGAAGTACAGCCAGATTGTAACAGGCGGCCAACCAATGTCACGTCACAGCCAACGCCCCAAGATCCACCCTCAGCAGTTCTACATAGAAGATTCGTGTTCCAATAGTAAAACTTCATACTTCTTTCTGCAAAAGTGAGTCAGTATAATTAGTGCAGGGAGAACACAGATACGGAGCAGTACTCTGCCCAGGGTCGGTGTCAGAGCTGGGCCTAGAACCCATGACCTTCTGACTTCCAGTCGATTGCCTTACTCATTGGGTGGGGTCAGGAGAATAAATAGCGACAGCAAACACACAACGGGACATCCCATTTCAGCCACTGTTGCCAAGGAGCAAAGGAGCCAGGGCTGAACAGCCAATCACGCCTGTTTGGAAGAGAATCTTAAGTCTAGGATTAAAGGTTTTTCTGGTGATGTTCTCCAGGCCAAGATACTTCACGTTAACGCCTCTAGGCTTTCAGTGTTGACTCCACCCATGAAAACTCGTTCTACAGATGTGAGACACTGTCAACGAGGTATCTTTTAAAGAGGTCAGGATTTCTGGGGGCCCAAAAGAATGATAGGCCAACTCTCTGTAGGAGCCAGATACTAGTTCCTCAGCGATGCTGATGTTTTGATGTAATAAGGGGCTAGGTAAAGCTGATTTCAGCTCCCTTCACCACAACACGGGGGCGTGGAAGGCAGGGAATCTCCTTTTACCAAATAAAGAGGGTAAAAAGAGTCTTATCAGCTTCTCTGAGGGGCAGGAAACGTTGAGAGTTCCTTTAAATTCCATCATCGGTGAAAGAGAGAGCAGGGAAAGACTCGTGGAAAAGTGACTTGTCGCCTTCTCCATCGGCTTTGACCCGACTGGACCAGCTAGAATGGTAATCACCAGTGGTTGGCCTGGAAGCTGCTTCCATACAACACTCCTGCAACCTTATGCCCCACAGCCAGGTTGCAAGGCCCAACACTGTTCAAACAGCCACCACCTCTTCTGTCCAGGACAGCTTGGCCCACGAGCCTGTGGTGGAAGTGTCCTGAACTTCCTTCCCTGCTGTGCCAACCCAGGTGCTGCCAACATGGAACTCCCAGCTGAGAAGCTAGCCAGTCACCCATCCCATTGCTCCCCACAACGGAGCCACAGGCATTCTGCCTAGTGTGATTCCGAGTGACGGAATCAACGGGGCTTCCAGCGCTTCCTTGGGGAACACTATGCCTCAGTCTAACTGACCCCATGGGCGCCAGCAGCCTATGCTTTGATTCCAGCCAACACCCAGAAGCTCCAGACATACAACGGGGTGTGATTTTCTCGGGCAGGGAGACTGAAAAGGAACAATTCCAAGTCGAGGTTGCAGGGGCCTAACCGAGAATCATGCAAATGGCACCAAAAATGAACCATTCTGAAACGGTCTCCAAGAGGCGGCCTGCCTTTAACAGGCAGCAGGAGCGGATCACGGAGTGTTGTAACTAACACTCCGCTCTTCCATTCTGTATGGTTACAAGCAGAGCCTGCATTTGTCTGGCCAAGAGGCAGAGGATGCCCATTTAACCTCTCCCAACAACAAAGTATGTTAGATACAAGCAGGAAATTGGACCATTGTGATTTCAGGATCTAAGGAGCTCAGGTGCCCTGAACTCACAGCTCCAGATGGACTCAGGGGAAAGGTAGTGTTTGACACCTGGGAAAGACAACCCAGGCTACCAGGTTCTACTCTAGCCGTTCCCCAAAGGAGACCACAGTGCGTATGCAGACGCTGTACTCCACTGGGGAGAGATTTGGACGAAGAGCACCGCTCGAGTAAAGCATTCATACTGGTGTATCCAGCATGCAGGTGTGGAGAGCACGTGGCTGTCGAGATCCTACAAAATCAACCAAGGATGCGTCAGGCCAAGCCAGGGTGCCCTGTCCTGTGCAGGGAAAGACACAACTCTGTTCTCTTTGGAAACTGGCTTTCAGTCCCATCTTTGAGGGACTGGGGAACGCAGAGCAGAATCTGGCAGCAAGGAGCATTGCAAATCTCCCCCGAGATATCTCACTGAGATATTTGGGTAAAGGGGAAAAAAAACAAACACACCCAAGACAGAAACCCATTCCTATTTCCTTAGTGCGCACGCACATGGGGTTGGGGTCGGGGGGGAGGAGATGAGAGAGAAGGATGAGCAGCTGGGGGCAAGGGAGGCTGAAAGGACCTAGAGACCCAAGGGAACATAGCAGCGAGATGGAGACAGAAGGTCAACTTGCTAACATTAGCAGAGCCCCCGCTGGCCTAAGATAAACGTAGGAAGTATCTACCTTCGCCGGACAAGGCCAAGCTGCACCAGTGCAGAGCGCACTCTGCTGCTGGGAAAAGCTGCTACAGAAAGGATTTTATTTCGGTATGTAGCTAGCTACATGGGGGCAATGATGGGGGGCTGCATGATTTGAACTAAGAAGGGACAGAGCCACTGACATTTTAAAGAGCATTTGGGTCATTTCCCAAGAGCACTTTGCTGCAGTGTCACTGATGCTCAGAAAGCCGAGTCCAGATTCTCACTGCCCTGTGTAACCTTCCCCTACGCTCTGCTCCCCCTTGCCCCAGAAGAATTACCAGGGCACCGAATGACATCTTGGGGCAGAAACAGGAGATCTGAGCTGCAGCGATGCCAGCTGCTGTGCACAGAGACTAAGCTTAGCTCGACCTGGGCTATGGGTCATCTGGGTGGGTCATCCTAGACAGGGACATCTGGGCGGGGCTCCCAGCAGAGCACCGAGCAGGAAGTATCCAATATACTGCTGTCACTGCAGGGGGAGTGGAAGACAAGGTGCAGACGGGAACAACATCTTCCTTCCCCACACATTTGTTACCAGCCGGGAAAGGTCTGATCTTTAGCGGACACTCGCTGGGCCTGAGTTTTCAGATGCAGGGTATGAACGTGCGTTGGGAGCCAAGAGGGGGATTTGGGGAGGCAGAGTCATCACTTTGGTAACAGGCTTTTTCTGGCTTGCAACACTCAGGGCTCCTGAGCATGGCTGGGGAGCCTGGCCCCCTCCCTCATGCTCATAGTTTGTTTCTTTCAGAAGAGGAAGTTTAACTGCCTTTCCCTGCAGGTCTCTTTAGCTGTTTCTAGCTCTCTCTGAACTGTGCAGTTGCTCCTGGGCCACTGGAGAGTTGCCGGAGAGATCACAGTTTATTTAAGTGGTGTCCACCCCAAAGTGGGCAGGGCACTAATGTACTGGAAGTGAAATCCGAGAGTGGGTTACATTCCCCCCCAAATCCACAACAGACACTGCAAAGATCCATTCCTGGCTAGCCCACGGGGTCAAACACAAAGGGGTAGATCTTATCCCAAACTACAAAGCAACTGAAAGCCTTCCTGAGCATGAGCCAATCCCGGCAGCGTTTGAGGCAAGAACATTTCCGAGAAAGCCAGATTATGGGTTGCTGCCTTGAACCAGACTAGGATCTGAATTCAAGGGGGCACAGGGACATGTGGTAATGTGATCACCCCAAGCACCCTCATATACACACACACTGGGGCCAAGGAAGCAGGACAGCCTCTTGCAGAAGCCGTTCCCCCCCCAGCCATGGGCTGTATACCCCGAAGCACTGCCTGTCATCATCAGGGGTTTGGGTGTTGCTAAGAGACATTCAGATTCCATGCGGGTTCACCCCCGCCACGTGTGCAGCAGCTGCTCACGCAACACCATTTCACAAGACACTGATCGCACGAGTTGCTGGGTGTCACAAGAGTTTCAACTGAGCCCCCGCAACCGCCACCCTCCCCCGCAACGGTGCGCTCTCCTCCCTCCCCCTCCAATGTCCCCGCTTGTTTCTTGAAGGTGGAAAGAGCAGGAGGAAACTCGGTTACAAAATCAGACACCCTAGAAATAAAAGCTCTGCAGACCTCAGAACCAAGCTCTCGGCTGAGATGAGTTTCTGCATTGCACGCCTGAACCAAAATCCTCCACAGCTGCTTCTCATAATCCACCGCTTTGTTGGTCTCTTCCGGTGAGACTGGTTACAAAGAGAGTCAGAAGAACATCACAGTTGATTTCCACCCCGCTATATTTCATACCTGTGAGCTCTGCCTGGGCGTGAGCTGGTTGATCAGGTGATGGCAAGTGTTAAGAGTTTGAGGTGAGTGTAGCTAGCTTTGCCCTGTTGTCCCCCGAAGCCTTTCCTGAGAGGCAAATGGTGATACTTCAAAAACAAACCAATGGAAAAGAAGGTTTATACACAGCTGCCTGTGGCTTCTGCTGGTTGGGTAGAGATTCCAGATCATCCTCATCTTATTTACAGTGTCCAGACCCCATCTGAGAGTCTAGGAGAGTCCTCAGCTCTGCCCCACCTAGGCCGGGAGAGCAGGAGCAGGCAAAACCAGACACAGAAAACTGAAAATCCTGTCCACTTCCTAGCTTCTCCAATGCATCGCCCTGGCTCCTAAAGCAGCAGCTGTGAGTCAGGGGTTTTGGTCTGGCAGCCCTGGCACATTCGTTTGTGTCTAAGCAGCCGATCTGTCCTGGAGAAGCTCTGCGAAAGATGGAGAAGAGAGAAGGGAGTTATTGCAACATCAAATCCAGCCAATAAGAAAAGCACCAATGCAGGGCAGCGTGCGCTGTTGGAGTCTGTTATGGGAACGGCAGGACCAATCTCTGGAGCTAGGAAAGACTCCTAGGACAGCAAGGCACGGCTAGATTCTCTGCTGAGCATGGGGAGCTGGAGTCAGGTCCAGCTCCACATTCAGGGTGCTTTGTGCTGACCCCAGCCCAAGTTATAGTAGTCTGAGGGCTGCTCTTGCTTACACAACTGGCCTAGGGTCGCTTAGGCCATTGGTTTTCAAACCGTGGGTCGCAGCAGCTCTGGTCAGCACCACCGTTAAAAGTCCTGTCGGCTGTGCTGCCCGGCTAAGGCAGGCTAGTCCCTACCTGTTCCAACACCGCGCTGCACCCCAGAAGCGGCCAGCAGCAGGTCTGGCTCTTAGGCAGGGGGGCCACAGGGCTCTGTGCTCTGCCCCCGTCCTGAGCACCGGCTCTGCACTCCCATTGGCTGGTGCTCAGGGCAGGAGCAGAGCACGGAGCTGTACCAGCTGCTGGCTGCTTCTGGGGGCGCAGCACGGTCCGCAGTGCCAGGACAGGTGGGAAGCCTGCCTTAGCACCCCCGCTGCTGAACAGGAGCCACCGGAGGTAAGCCAGTGTCCGCAACCCCCTGCCCTGAGCTCCCCCCAAACCCGGAGCCCCTTCCTGCACCTCAAACCCCGCATCCCCAGCCCCAGCCCAGAGCCCTGACCCCCTCCTACATCCCAACCCCCTGCCACAGCCCTGAGCCCCTGTCAAACCCAGAGCCCCCTCCTTCACCCCAAGCCCCTCATCCCCAGCCCAGAGCCCTGACCCCCCTCACACACTCCAACCCCTCGCCACAGCCCAGAGTGCCCTCCCATACCCTGAACTCTCATTCCTGGTCCCACTCTGCAGCCCTCACCCCTGCACCCCAACACTCTGCCCCAGCCCTGAGCCCCTCCCTCACCCCCCCATCCCCAGCTCTGTTGGGTCATGGGCATCAACAATTTTCTTCAACTGGGTCACCAGGAAAAAAAAAAGTTTGAAAACCACTGACTTCGGCAGTGAAAGGTTAGCACAGCCATGTCCCATCCCCACTCTCTACCCCAGCTTTTAATTACCCCTGGGTGGGTCCCCTAACTTCTCTCATGGGAATTCCCCACTGGCTGTTTTCAGCCAGTATCCAACCTCTTTTGCACTGTTTGAGGAGCACAAGGGGCCGGATCGTAACCAAGGACCTGGCCCAGTGCCCAGCCACGCTGCTCAGCTGAACGAGCCGTGTCTAGAGAGAAGAGACAGCCCCACATGGTTAAGCAGTTCACTGTTCTGCTCTGCTCGGTGGGAACCTGGAGTCTAACCCAGCTCTGACACAGTCTCTGCAAGACAGCTAGGCCAACAGCTTCCATGCGTGGCTACCGACTGGGGGTGCCTCTGTTTTGGGGGAGCCATCCCGGCTGGCTGCTGGGCACCTGCAATCCCAGCAGAAGTCCAGGAGAGCTGGCAGAGCGCACAGCTCTCAGGTCATAGATAATGGAGGGACCCTAAAAGGGCAGCAATTTCTGACCTAAAACCCTTCGCAATCCCCTACTTCCCAGGGGGCTGTGGGAGGCTTTGCTCATGCCTCTGCAGCGCTAGGAAGATGAGCCATGCTCTGTGGGCCCTAGGCACAGACCTGCACTGCTAGGGACAGACCAAAAGCAGCACCAGGCAGATTTGACGGGCCCAGAGTGAACCAGGAATGAATTCCCGGCAAGCCCTCATCCAGGCTGTTCGTAGGAGGCCGCTGGTTCTGATAGGAAGGAAGTGGCTTCCCCCGCTGTGTGCGCACAGATCTGAGCATGCTAGCTCCCAGTGATAAGACACCGTCCTGCTCTGGGAAACCACGGAGCTTGGCGGCGCGAGACCAGGCCCTTCTGAGTACAGAGCCTGGGCTGATGCCTCTTCCCAGGAAGGGGCATCTCCTCCCCACGCCCAGCTGCTGCAGGAGTAACCCTTGCGGGCCGTGGGTGGGGGAGTATCTGCAGCAAAGCGACCCCACCCCTCGGTCGGTGGCGTGCCTGGCTGGGGGTGGGGTTACCTGCATGCAGCGCTCGCATTGGTAGGGCTTTTCGCCGCTGTGCACACGCTTGTGGCGCTCCAGGTGGTACTTCTGGATGAAGCGCATGTCACACAGATCGCACTCGAACGGCTTCTCCCCTGGGGAAGAGCAGAAGGGGCTGTGATAGGGAGGCTTGTACTGCCCACTGCCCCCCCCCCTCCCCCCAGTGCTGGCACGCAGCCCCATGCCACCGCCTGGCTCCGAATCCCCACTGCCCTGCATGACCCAGCCTTATCCTAGACCCCCACGCCAGTCTGTTTGCCTTGCATCTCCGCCCTCGTCTCCTACTGTGCCCCCCCCACTTCCCCTATCGATAATGCCACTTCGAACCACCTCTCCTCTTCATTTCCCTTTCCTAGTCCTGTCTCCACGCCTTCCTCTGTGCTGCCCCCTAACCCATTTGCAAAGCCGCTGCATTCTCCCCATTCAGCGCTGCCCCCAGACGGAAAGATCATTCACCAGGCTGGTCTGCATTAACTGATCAAGAGGTGCCTGCCCCGCAGCGGAGTAACCATCTGATCTCGTGGCTGCACCACACGCCACTTTCCCTTGAAAACTCACCAGGACAGGGATGGATTTAATCCCGCACGGCATCCCCTCTGCACAGCCTGTTTGGTCCCCCTCTTTTCTCTGATGTCACAGCCCCACCCTATTCTACAGCTCACAGCTCTCCGCAAGCTGGGCTGTTCGGGGCGAAGCAGCAGAAAAGCAAAGAGAGGCAGAGCGCTAGGGACAGAAGATCTTCCACCATCATGATCCAGGCTCTCAGCAAGGAACGGCTCATACGGCAACAGCCGCTTGCGCCTAGTCAGATCCACTGGTAGCAGCTAGAATGCAATGCAGTGAAGGCACCATTCGCAAACTCTGCACAAGACCTAATGCCCAGGCAGGTACATGTTCTGAATTAAACATCGCTAGGACACTTGTGCCCTCTTGCAACCTTTTTGCTTAAAGAGCTGAGCTGTTTGATTAATAGAGCCCCTGCCCCCCCTGGAGCACAGCTCAAGCTACAGACGCAGCTGGAGTTATGGATCAGCCTCTCAATGCTTCACCCCCGTTCTGCTTCTGAGCCAGAAGGCCCACAGCAGCCATCAGCAGAGCAAGACCCTCGCTCTCCTGGCTCTTTACCAGTATGGATGAGGATGTGTCTCTTGAGATGGTAGCTGCTCCGAAAGGCTCCGTAGCAGTGCTCACAAATAAAGTTCTTGGGGATTCTCAGCTGGAAGGAGCCGTTCTGCTCAATCACCATCACCTGTGAAGCACAGACAGACCCTCACCGTTCCAGCGTATGGCACAGCGAGCACATAACACTGCTCTAGGGGCAGGTTCTGCCAAACTATTCACCCCTTCCTACCCCCTTCCATTTGGTGATGTCCAAGCACTCCTGTGAACTAATCAGGGCAGGGACCATTTTTGTCATGTGTCTGTGCGGTGCCTAGCACAACAGGACTCCGGGGCCCCTAGCCACTGCATTAAAGATTGTGAAGCACTTTGAGATCTCCCGATGAAAAGCTCTACGTAAGAGGTAGGTACATGATTACTGCTACAATACAAAATAGTTTAGCCTCCCAATTCTCCTAGAAGGTAAGAAGAAAGATTAAGACACCGAGAGGTTAAAGGATATGCTTGTGACCATGCAGAGAGTCTATGGCAGGTCCAAGGACAGAACTCAGGAGTTCCGATTCCAAGTCCCATTGCTTTACCCACAAGACCACTCTTCCCATTTTAGCAGAGATTCTTCTTGCAGGTGAGACGGGTTCAGTACTGCAGGGAGAGCTAGTATCTGCCACATGATGCGAGTTCACATTTTGGTTTGAGGGTATCGTGTGTCACTGCCCCACCTTTACCCCAGTGTCACTCTTGGAGCCTGTGAATTCATTTCTCGCCTTCAAGGTGCTGGGCCCTCAAGGCTGAACAGTGTGATCACGAGGAGCTGGATGCCTGAGCCGCGTGACTGTTTGAAGCTAAACACCTGAAATGCTCTGCTGTCTGAGAAACAGGCAACAATGCCAACAGCTCACTCAGAAAGACAGGTTGGCCCTGAGCGTGGTAAGACTTCATAAGGCAGCCCCATCTGCCCCACTCCTCCGTGACCATATGACAGACGATTACCTGCCTTTTTAATGGTCTTTTTTGGCTGCGATGCTTCTGCTGGCTCTGCCTCTTTACGGCTGCGAGATTTCTCACTCTCCTGGCGGAGACCCTTAAGGAGAGAAAACAGGGGTCAGTTCTTTCCCTGTGTTCATTTCCAGAGCCCCTTGCCCCCCAGAATCCTCTGGAGACACCCTGAGCCATTACATTTAGACACCCCCCACTGTCATTGACATGACTAGAGAGATGGTGATGGGGCAGGATCAGGGTAGAGATGATACCTGTAACAGCTCCCCACATACCAGCATGTTCGGGCTGTTCCCTCTCTCTCCATTCTCTGTCTGTTTGGAGCTCTGTTTTGGCATCATCTTCTTGCTGGCAACAGTTGGCACGAGGCACACCCCAGAGAGGCCCTCACAGGCCAGGAGGCTCGCCTAAGAGACGAGACAAACAACCATCAAAGATGCAGGGTTGAGCCGAGCTTAGCCAGCCAGCCATAACCTAACCAGCCACTGCCCACACATGCCAGTGCCCTCTATCAGAATGAATCGGACATCAGCTACATGTGCAACTACACCACCCTCTAGTGGCTGGAGGTCTACAAAGTGGGTCTATAAATTAATACTACTTGTAGCGAATGGGAGAGTTCCCTTGAGCTTAAGGAGTGCAATGTTTTGGGAGCAAGCATTCCAGTATTGTGGTGTTGTGTCTGCAATCGTGTTGGCTGCACATACTTAGCTTCCTGTTTAATTCAACAGATACCCCGTTTGATCAGAACTACATCGTTTGCATTAAGTATCTACTTCTACCCGTTGTCACTGTGGGTCACCAAGGGCTCTACAGCCCATTCAGCTTGACAGTCACCTCCCAGTGACGTTGCATTCCTGTTACAGATGGGAAAATTGGGGCTCATTACCTGAGCCATCTTGTCTGTCTGTCCTCAACAAACGGATTGTAACAATTCTTTAGCCTTAATTCTCTCCCAGGAAAGAATTTTACGATTAGAAAGATTTTATTTTTTCAGTTAATCATTTTTTGCTGGTCTTGTCCAGTACCCTCCACTTTGCCGACATCTTTCTGGATTCTGAGAGCCTGGAATTGTGTGTGGCGTTCTAAGGGAGTCTTCTCCCAGCACTGCCGGGAGCTGGAGAAGCTAGACGGGAAGGTAACTGACTGCACAGCTTTTACAGATGAGTCATCCCAACCCTAGCCCTGCTTCTGGATGGATTCTGGATAAAGGGGGTTGATCGCCGTGCCTCGATATTGCTGCAGACACTTCTCTGGTTTAGTCTGAGCCTGTGAGTTTAAAAAAAAAAAAAAAAAAGCATAACTGAATCAATTGACAAGGGATGGCTAGAGAAAGAAACTTCTTTATCTGTGAGTCAAAGCACTTTCATTCAAAGAGAACCCAGGCAAAATTAATTGTTTAATATTAGCAGAGGTTTTGCAGAAAGGTGGGGAGAAGACACATAATACTCTCTCTCCTGTTTCAGAGTAACAGCCGTGTTAGTCTGTATTTGCAAAAAGAAAAGGAGTACTTGTGGCACCTTAGAGACTAACCAATTTATTTGAGCATGAGCTTTCGTGACCTACAGCTCACTTCATCGGATGTTTATGAGCTTCTCTAAGCCCTGTGCAGACAGTTAGCCTTGACAACAACATTTTGCAGATGGGGAGACAGACAGAGGTAAAGTGGCTGGCCCCAGGTCACACAGTCAGAGCTGAGAGTAGAAACCAGGAGTTATGACTCTCAGTGATCTGCCCTAACCTCTAGCCACACTCCCATCCCAGCGATGGGAAGAGAACCTGGGAATCCTGACTGCCACCTTTTGTTCAAACACACCCCTTCATTCTTCGAATACCGACACATACAGAAAGGCTGCAGTAGGTGCTCTTCCACATTATTATTTCGTAGTTCAGGAGAAAGTGTCTAGAAGTCATAACTTTCTATTCTTAGAAACAGGAAACATAAAATCTGACTCTGTAGTGCCAGCTGCCTGCTCTGTGATGCTGCATGGAAATACAGTGAGACTGCGAATGAGCAAGCAGTAATGAACGTAATGAACTGTGGATTGGTTTCAGAGTAGCAGCTGTGTTAGTCTGCATTCGCAAAAAGAACAGGAGGACTTGTGGCACCTTCGAGACTAACAAATTTATATGAGCATAAGCTTTCATGAGCTACAGCTCACTTCATCAGATGTGGATTGCGGTTCCTGTCCATGCATGCAGAAGTGGAGTGAGAGAGCAAGTTTGTGATTTGCAGGAAGAGCAACACACACATGGGTGTGAACTACTATGAGTGCGGAAACACAGTGCAGCACAAGTGAGGTCCGGTGCCTGAATCGGAGGAAGTAGGCACCACAATAGGTGCTCCATGTAGCATCCCAGAGCGCACACAGGGTAAGTGTGCACAAGCACGCAGGTTGTTGCAGGGGAGCACTGCTAAATACAAGTGCATCTGCACCATGCTCATGTGCAACAGCCCCAGCCTGTGCACAAGCGTGCAAACCACAGCACGGGTGTGCAAGCATGCAGCTACGCCCAAGGCGGTGACCCAAGAGTGCAACGTTGCAGCCTGTGCTTGTGTCTGGGCGTGCAAGGCCTGAGCACGAGTGTGCGCACAAGCGCGTGGGGGGCGGGCAAGACGCAACGCCCACGAGTGTGCAAGTCGCACCCCCGGGCGTGCAAGCGACCGCGCACGCGGGTAGGTGTAAGTGTGCAAGCCACAGCCCCCGAGCGTGCAAGGGCCCCGGCGCGAGCGTACAAGCGCATGCGCGCAAGGCCGAGGCGCAGGGGGGTGCAAGGCCGGGCCGAGCCGGCTCCGGCCCCCTGTAGGGGCGGGGCCCGCTGGCCCCTAGGGCCCGCTGCCCGTTGGCTGGGGGGTCCGTACCTGGCTCGGCCGCTGCGGGCTCCAGGTTCCGCCGTTGCCTCCCTGCTCTCCCCCGGGAGACAAGTTTACAAACAGCGGCCCGAACCCTCTCGGCCGCCGCCGCTACCCCGGAACCGGAAACGCTTGACACAGGGGTCACGTTCAGTCCGCCCGGGCGGGGCCAGCGCATGCGCGGGGCCGCTCCTGAGGCCGCCACTGCCGCCATCTTGGTGCAGGGAAGGCAGGGAGGGGGCTGTTACCAGGGTAACCCTGAGTAGCGGGAGGGAGATCCTGAGGCCTCTGGGAGTGGGTTCGCCTTGGACTCCATATAAATCCCTGGAGGAGGGGCTCTCCCTGGCCACCCCCCAATATACACCCCCGGTGGGAGGGGCGCTCCCTGGCCCCACCCCCCCATATACACCCTTCTGGTAGGAGCGGCTCTCCCTGGCCCCGCCCCCAATATACACCCCTGGGAATGAGGGGATTATGCCCCACTCCCATCAGTGGTGAACTGGGGCACCAGGGCATGGAGGGGGGTCCTTTGCACCACAACCCCTCTCCACCATCAGGGGGTGAAAACAAATACCCTCTCTCTGGTGAGAGGAATCCAGACATTTGCGAGACACCTAGGGTGACCAGATGTCCCAATTTTATAGGGACAGTCCCAATATTCGGGGCTTTGTCTTATATAGGCACCTATTACCCTCAATTCCCTGTCCCGGTTTTTCACACTTGCTGTCTGGTCACCCTAGAGACACCCCATCTTGCAGTCCTTGCAGTCCTACGGACCCTGGACTTCAGGAAAGCAGACTTCGACTCCCTCAGGGAACGGATGGCCAGGATCCCCTGGGGGACTAACTTGAAGGGGAAAGGAGTCCAGGAGAGCTGGCTGTATTTCAAGGAATCCCTGTTGAGGTCACAGGGACAAACCATCCCAATGAGTCGAAAGAATAGTAAATATGGCAGGCGACCAGCTTGGCTTAATGGTGAAATCTTAGCGGATCTTAAACATAAAAAAGAAGCTTACAAGAAGTGGAAGGTTGGACATATGACCAGGGAAGAGTATAAAAATATTGCTCGGGCATGTAGGAATGTTATCAGGAGGGCCAAATCGCACCTGGAGCTGCAGCTAGCCAGAGATGTCAAGAGTAACAAGAAGGGTTTCTTCAGGTATGTTGGCAACAAGAAGAAAGCCAAGGAATGTGTGGGCCCCTTACTGAATGAGGGAGGCAAACTAGTGACAGAGGATGTGGAAAAAGCTAATGTACTCAATGCTTTTTTTGCCTCTGTTTTCACTAACAAGGTTAGCTCCCAGACTGCTACGCTGGGCATCACAAAATGGGGAAGAGATGGACAGCCCTCTGTGGAGATAGAGGTGGTTAGGGACTATTTAGAAAAGCTGGACGTGCACAAGTCCATGGGGCCGGACGAGTTGCATCCGAGAGTGCTGAAGGAACTGGCGGCTGTGATTGCAGAGCCATTGGCCATTATCTTTGAAAACTCGTGGCGAACCGGGGAAGTCCCGGATGACTGGAAAAAGGCTAATGTAGTGCCAATCTTTAAAAAAGGGAAGAAGGAGGATCCTGGGAACTACAGGCCAGTCAGCCTCACTTCAGTCCCTGGAAAAATCATGGAGCAGGTCCTCAAAGAATCAATCCTGAAGCACTTGCATGAGAGGAAAGTGATCAGGAACAGCCAGCATGGATTCACCAAGGGAAGGTCATGCCTGACTAATCTAATCGCCTTCTATGATGAGATTACTGGTTCTGTGGATGAAGGGAAAGCAGTGGATGTATTGTTTCTTGACTTTAGCAAAGCTTTTGACACGGTCTCCCACAGTATTCTTGTCAGCAAGTTAAGGAAGTATGGGCTGGATGAATGCACTACAAGGTGGGTAGAAAGCTGGCTAGATTGTCGGGCTCAACGGGTTCAATGGCTCCATGTCTAGTTGTCAGCCGGTATCAAGTGGAGTGCCCCAAGGGTCGGTCCTGGGGCCGGTTTTGTTCAATATCTTCATAAATGATCTGGAGGATGGTGTGGATTGCACTCTCAGCAAATTTGCGGATGATACTAAACTGGGAGGAGTGGTAGATACGCTGGAGGGGAGGGATAGGATACAGAAGGACCTAGACAAATTGGAGGATTGGGCCAAAAGAAATCTGATGAGGTTCAATAAGGATAAGTGCAGGGTCCTGCACTTAGGACGGAAGAACCCAATGCACAGCTACAGACTAGGGACCGAATGGCTAGGCAGCAGTTCTGCAGAAAAGGACCTAGGGGTGACAGTGGACGAGAAGCTGGATATGAGTCAGCAGTGTGCCCTTGTTGCCAAGAAGGCCAATGGCATTTTGGGATGTATAAGTAGGGGCATAGCGAGCAGATCGAGGGACGTGATCGTTCCCCTCTATTCGACATTGGTGAGGCCTCATCTGGAGTACTGTGTCCAGTTTTGGGCCCCACACTTCAAGAAGGATGTGGATAAATTGGAGAGAGTCCAGCGAAGGGCAACAAAAATGATTAGGGGTCTGGAACACATGAGTTATGAGGAGAGGCTGAGGGAGCTGGGATTGTTTAGCCTGCAGAAGAGAAGAATGAGGGGGGATTTGATAGCTGCTTTCAACTACCTGAAAGGGGGTTCCAAAGAGGATGGCTCTAGACTGTTCTCAATGGTATCAGATGACAGAACGAGGAGTAATGGTCTCAAGTTGCAGTGGGGGAGGTTTAGATTGGATATTAGGAAAAACTTTTTCACTAAAAGGGTGGTGAAACACTGGAATGCGTTACCTAGGGAGGTGGTAGAATCTCCTTCCTTAGAGGTTTTTAAGGTCAGGCTTGACAAAGCCCTGGCTGGGATGATTTAACTGGGAATTGGTCCTGCTTCGAGCAGGGGGTTGGACTAGATGACCTTCTGGGGTCCCTTCCAACCCTTATATTCTATGATTCTATGATTCTAAGGCAGGGAAGCAGTCTTGGGCTCCCACCTACGGCGCCCTGAGGAGCAGGTGTTGGCTTTGTAGCATCCCACTGTGGACCCCCCAGAACCTGGGAATAAGGGGGATCAGGATATGCAGTTGTACTGCTGGAGTGTAGATGGAAAAGGGGGGCTTTTCTTACCCCTTCCTGCCAGGGGGTAAGGTTGGGGTAGGGGAGATCGGTCATTGAATCAGCACGTTACTCCCAGTCCTGCATTTTCCACAGTAATTAGCACGAGCCTCACTTTGCTCCCACTGACATACCATTGATATGCTGAGCGCTGTGGGAAAATCTCACCCTGATTTGCTATTGGTTCTGATTTCTTTCCCAGTCCACTCTTCTTCTGGTGACTCCTGCTCTCTGTGCGCGTCTATTTAACCTGAAGAAGATCTCAAAATGCTTTGCAAACCTCCATGAAGAGCCACAACCCATCTGCCAGGTAGGGCTGTGTTGTTATCATCCCTGATTTACAGATGAGGAAACTGAGGCACAGAGGAGTGACGTGGTTAGGGTCACGCAGCGAGTCAACAGGAGTCTGACCTTGTTCTAACACAGTGTGACAGTGCAGGGGGAAGAACCAAGTTTGCTAGACAGGGCCAGCATGCCAGTCCTATTGATGCAAGATTGCCTTCACTTCAGAACTTCTGTACTTCACAAGTAAACTCACACTTCTCAGGGAGGCTGCCAGCTGGGTCTGTTTTGAAAGAAAGAGTGGCTGGAGAGGCGGAAAGTGCTTTAAAAGTGTCTTGCAGCCTGAAAAGCTTGGTCTTTTGACACTCAAAGAAAAGGTCCGGGTTTAAATCTGATGGACAGTGCTGACAGCTAATGGCTCATGGTGTCCAGTGTGTTATGATTTTGGTGAGTCTCAGAGCTTCTCTTAGGTGATAATAATAATCCCTAGCTTTTATCAAGTGCTTTCCATCAGTAGATCTCAAAACACTTTACAAAGCAGGTCAGTATCATTACTCCCATTTTACAGATGGGGAAACTAAGGCATAAAGAGGGGAAGTGACTTGCCTGAGGCCATCCAGCAGGCCAGTTGCAGGAATAATAATAGAACCCAGGTTTCCTGAGTCCCAGTCCAGCACACATTACCTCTCTCAGTGTTCATGTCACAAAAGCCACCAGCACAAAGGGCACTAATTAGTGTCTTTTTGTTACTCCTATTTATGAATTAATGATTAATTAATAATTAATCACAAAGAACCAGGGATCACCCAATGAAATTAGAAGGCAGCAAGTTTAAAACAAACAAAAGGAAGTACTTCTTCACACAATGCACAGTCACCCTGTGGAACTCTTTGCCAGGGGATGTTGTGAAAGCCAAAACTATAACAGGGTTCACAAAAGAACTAGAGAAGTTCCTGGAGGATAGGTCCTTCCATGGCTGTTAGCCAAGATAGTCAGGGATACAACCCCATGCTCTGGGTGCCCCTAGCCTCTGACTGCCAGAAGCTGGGAGTGGAGGACAGTAGATGGATTACTCAATGATTGCCTGTTCTGATCATTCCCTCTGAAGCTCCTGGCATTGGCCACTGTCAGAAGACAGGATACTGGGCTAGACGGACCGTTGGTCTGACCCAGTGTGGCCGTTCTTATAGGGTATCACTTACGGGACTAAGGCAGATCTCAATTATGGTAGGTACTGAACAAACATTGAGTAAATAGTCCCTGGATGAAGCAATGGATGGGCCAGGGAGACAGAACTCTGATCCCAGTCCTAGACACGGCCTTCCATGACCACGATGGATGGACGCACATGAACAGAGAGCAGTGGGCTGGGGCAAAGCATACCCTGCTGCTGTCTGTGCTGTACTGGCCGGGGATGTCAAGCTGGTACTTTCCATCAGTGCTAAATTAGTGTTATTATTATTATTATTGAACATTTGTATTGTGGTAGCACCCAGGAGCCCTAGTCCCGGAGCAAGATCCCACCATACTAGCGCTGTACAAACAGACCGTCCTTGCCCCACAGGTTCAAAAGAACGTGCATCCCAAAGGGATTTTTGCCTAACAATCCCTGTGCATTGAAAAATCCCCCCACCTTAGGACAGGATGCTGACAGCTAAGGGACTCACTGTTCCCTGCGAAGCTCCTCAGAGAAACAGGGATCTACACGGACTCCTGTGACCCCCTGACCTACAGACCCCTTGCAATAAGTGTACACAGCCCCACGTCACTGACAGGTGTTTCAGAAGCAAGGGGGACCCTTAGTGGCAGGGACTGGCAACTGCAGCCTTCATGGCTACCACAGTCACGTGACCAATCACAATCATACACATTTTAAGGAGAGTGATCACTTTAGATAAGCTATTACCGGCAGGAGAATGGGGTGGGAGGAGGTATTGTTTCATGGTCTCTGTGTATATAATGTCTTCTGCAGTTTCCACAGTATGCATCCGATGAAGTGAGCTGTAGCTCACGAAAGCTTATGCTCAAATAAATTGGTTAGTCTCTAAGGTGCCACAAGTACTCCTTTTCTTTTTGCGAATACAGACTAACACGGCTGTTACTCTGAAACCAATCACAATGACCGTTTCACAGATTGCAGATCTGGGATGTCGCAGGTGAGAAATTCCCGCTGGCTTAAAATAAAGTGTGCCTTGTTGTTGAAATCCCTATTTGCGCTCAATAAAAGTCTGGCAGGGATCTGTCCCTTGTTGGTGCTGGCCAGTCCTGTGATGATACCATGTGGACTGACCCCTGTAGTTAATTTCCCATTTGGATCCATAGGTCAGGGTATAGGAATTGATCCTGATGTGGTGTGCTGGCCACGCTGCTCCCACAGAGTTCCTTTTCCCTCCCCACCTTCCCTTCCTTTAGGGGATACTCATGCAGAAAGCAGGCAGCAGGCTGTTGGGCAAACCACATTTGGAAGGTAAGTGGATTCTTATGAATTAGGGGTGGTTTCCTGGAGTGGAGTATCATAGAATCATAGAATATCAGGGTTGGAAGGGACCCCAGAAGGTCATCTAGTCCAACCCCCTGCTTGAAGCAGGACCAATTCCCAGTTAAATCATCCCAGCCAGGGCTTTGTCAAGCCTGACCTTAAAAACCTCTAAGGAAGGAGATTCTACCACCTCCCTAGGTAACGCATTCCAGTGTTTCACCACCCTCTTAGTGAAAAAGTTTTTCCTAATATCCAATCTAAACCTCCCCCACTGCAACTTGAGTGATCTTGAGTAGGTCTGTAAAAGGGTGATATTCATTCTTGCAGGTAAATGAGATGGAATAAAGGGTGAGTTCAAAAGCTGAAAATTTAATGATTTACAGTGAAAGGCCTCATCTTACCCAGGGGTTGTGATTGTAACATGCTCTCTGTGACTCAGATCCCTCTCTGCCTTCCAATTACTTTTCAGAACGAGTAGGTTTCATGGTCCTTACTATTTGCAGCCCTGATCATAAACAAGAGTAGTATTTATTTTAACAAATGAAGGAGGAGATTTTCCCCAGGAGCACAAGTGGCATAGAAAATCACTGGGGCTTGTGCTCTGAAATCCCTTAGGTACTTTTGAAAATATCCCCCTCAACCAGTCAGCAGTGCTGCCAACTCTGATGATTTTATTGCAAGTCTGACAATATCTGGTGCCTGAAAACCGTAGTTCCTGGATTCCTGTGGTTAGAAGAGCATCTCAGCTATCATTTACCAAAAAATCTAAGTTTCTAACCCTCATGGTTGCAGAGAAGAGTGTGAAAATGTGAAGCCAATGTGACCTACAGGCTCAGAAACCAGTAATTAAAGCAAAAGAAGCCCATTTTAATTTTATTTGGTTTAAAATCATGATATTTTTTTAAAATCTCATGATTTTTGGGACCTCACTCATGATTTTAGAAAGCTTGGGGTTAAGTGATAAGTGAATCAACAGGAGAGAAGTTTGGCTCAAGAAGCAAATTAAAGCCCTGACTCAGGAGAGTATCAGCTTGTGGGAGTTAAGCACATGTTTAATGTCCTTTCCTCAACTGGGGTCAAAGTAATGTGTTCTTTGGGAATGAGCGCTCTCCAGTGGTGCTGCAAAGACCAGAAAAGTTGGGGGAGCCAAGCAGCAACCAAAAGAGGGGGGCAGCTGGGGGATGCCCATTGGAACAAGGAGTGTCTCCCTGCAGAGCTCGTCCTGTTCCTGCCTTTCCCACTACCTATGCTTGGCTCCTGCTCCTCTTGCGGATGACCCCACTGTCCAGGTGACCCTGGTACCCAACTCCCGACATCCTCCAGTTCCACCTCGGGCTCTCGGAAGCTCTGGCTTCTGTGCTGCCCTGTCTGGTCCTGGCTGCAGCATCCTGGCTCCCCCTGTGCTGACCTGATACCAAGCACCTATATTCTCAAAAGGGCAGGGGCGAGCTGGGGAGGCTCAGGGGAACAAGGGATGATGCCTTGCATGGCCTGTCTGGTCTCCGCCTCCCCCTACCTGTGCTCAGTTCCTGCTCCCCACTTATATAAATCCATGGTACGCCCACATCTTGAATACTGCATACAGATGTGGTCCCCTCATCTCAAAAAAGATATACTGGCATTAGAAAAGGTTCAGAGAAAGGCAACTAAAATCATTAGGGGTTTGGAACGGGTCCCATATGAGGAGAGATTAAAGAGGCTAGGAGTTTCAGCTTGGAAAAGAGGAGACTAAGGGGGGATATGATAGAGGTCTATAAAATCATGAGTGGTGTGGAGAAAGTGAATAAGGAAAAGTTATTTACTTGTTCCCATAATATAAGAACTAGGGGCCACCAAATGAAATTAATGGGCAGCAGATTTAAAACAAATAAATGGAAGTTCTTCTTCACTCAGCGCACAGTCAACCTGTGGAACTCCTTGCCTGAGGAGGTTGTGAAGGCTAGGACTATAACAGGGTTTAAAAGAGAACTGGATAAATTCGTGGAGGTTAAGTCCATTAATGGCTATTAGCCAGGATAGGTAAGGAATGGTGTCCCTGGCCTCTGTTTGTCAGAGGGTGGAGATGGATGGCAGGAGAGAGATCACTTGATCATTACCTGTTAGGTTTACTCCCTCTGGGGCACCTGGCATTGGCCACTGTCAGTAGACAGGATATTGGGCTGCATCGACCTTTGGTCTGACCCAGTGTGGCCGTTCTTATGTTCTTATGGTGACTCCACTGTGCAGGTGGCCCTGGTTTCTGACATCACCTGTCTCCTGCCCCTGCACTCCACTGCCTGGTCCTAGCTGTAGCATCCCAGGTTACCTCCATGCTGACCTGTTGCCAAGCGCCTATGTTCTCAAAATGGGGGGCATGGGTCCTCTGTCTAAAAAGTGGGGAGGCAATTGCCCTTTGCCTGCAACCCCCCCCCCCCAGCCCTGGCTCTGTCACCTATGATGCTCTTGCAAGAGCAGATTTTCCTTTCTCCTTGTTCTCTTCTCTCAATCTCTCCTTGGTCACTCCTCCTTTTGTATCTCAGCATCCATCCTTTCTAGAAGGAAAGCTCTTCAGGGCAGGGACCTTGGCTTCCTTTGTGTCCGTGGTGCTGCCAACTGTAAATAATGCGTTATAATAACCAGCAGAGACGGGCCCTGCAGGATCCAAACACTCTAGATTTTGGGGGAGATTTGGATCAGAGTGAGCCAAATACTGGGCCAAACCAAATGGATCAGACTGAACAGGCCAGATCTCAGCAACCCTGAGCTTTCAAGTCCAAGCTTTGCATTTCAGGTACATAAACTAAGACCTGGCATCTGCAAACAGGGTTCGGGGGGACACGACCACCCTCCCTATCTTTAAGGCTAGATGGGAGAGGAGGCTTGAAACCTCTGCCTCTTGTAACTTGGGGGCTCAGCATGGGAAAGGTTCAGAATCAATGAGGTAAGAAGACTGTAGCCTGCCCTTGATTTGAGTTTTGTATTCGTTACACTAGGAATCTCCTAAAAATTGCTGGAATTTCCATTCCTGAAACAAACGGTTGCTAAATTTAAATCCCCAATAAATGGAAACAAGTCTTCAGGCAGCACTTAATCAGTCTGTGCATTGCCCCAGGAGAACGGCTGTGGCTGGATTGGAAGAAGGCATGAATGGGTTTTATATCCAGTAATAACATTTATAGCTTGGCAGGCTCAGATAAGAGTAAGTACTTCTCATGCTGTAATGTGAGCTGAAAGCCTGTGTGGGATTGGAACATAATTTTTTGTTACCACCTCTGTACATCATTGCATATTCGGCCAGGTGCATGATGGGATTACATTAACTTTTCTTTGAAGTAGCAGTTGTTGGCAGGATTCATGAGGCCAGACTGGATGAACCAGTCATTTGATCCAGTGTGGCAAATCCTCTACAAGGTCTGTTTTGTTCCATTTCTGCACTGGGAGTTGCAAGGTTTGCTTTAGCTGTAGGATGCACAGAGCAGGAGAAAGACAGAAATCAGGGGCGTCAGCATAGCAATTCCATATATCAGGTGTAAGAAAAATTGGTGTAAGTGGGGAGGTAGCACTCACCTGGCACTCAGTGAGCAAGTGTGACTTGCACTGAGCAAGTATTTAGCGGAGAATTAGCTGGTGCAGCTAAATTGGGGAATGTATTTATTAGTTGTATTAAAGGACCCACTCAGGATAGGCGCCCCATTATACTAGGCACTGTATAAACGTATGGTGATTGATGTCCCTGTCCAAAGAGTGTACAGTCTAAATAGACAAGGGCAGGAGAAAGGAAGCTTTATCATCCTCATTTTACAGAGTGGAAACTGAGGCACACTGAGATTCATGTAATTTGCCCCCACTCACACAGGGAATCTGTGGTAGCACCAAGAACTAAACCCAGCTCTCCTAAATCCCAGGTCAGTCTCTTAATCACAAGACCAGCCTTTCTCTCACACGTATTAGGATGTTGAGGGCATAAGTTAATGTTTAGGGCAGAGGGTGCTCATTTTTCCTGCTGCATAAAAGTGAACCTTGTATTGCACATCCATTGCTTGCTAAAGCAGTCTCCATTCTCTGCGCTTCCTCGTGACTTAAATTGGTGCATTGCATGCAGGGGCTTGTAGTTCCTACAGTACTTGTTGACCTCCTCCAGTAGTCTGATGGAGTGCCGCACCCTGGATTTATAGTCCTTGCTAGCCACACCTCTGCAGGGAATATGAGGGCAGGACTCTGTGGACTGCACTGGGCCCACAGAGTGCACTTTGGCCAGAGCTGCCTAGTTCATTTAACCTCTGGGAGCTGGCAGGTAAGGAGCTGCTACCTCTCCACGGTGCCTGAACCACAAGTAGGGGGGAATGAGAGAGAGGGGCTGGGAGGGAAAGAAGAAAGGTGTTCAGAAAGCTCCCATCGGTGGCCCCTTCCTCGAGCACCGGATGATCCGTAATGATCACTTTTCCCAAAGGAGTTTGTAGTGTCTCAGCATCACTCTGGCCTGGGCTGTCCCTGGCATTTCTGTGGCAAACAGCATTTAGCACACAGAGGTATCTCGGAGCCAGCCTGTTTGGACTGAGCCCAGCAGGGGGCTATGTGAATTTGACTCTATTTGTGTCTGGCAAATAGAAAATCTTCTGGAAACAGCAAGGGGTCCTTTAAGAGCTGCTGTGTGGCGTGATTTGTCAGTAACAGATCATTTCCTTTGTACTTTGCCCATGTGATCTGGGCATAGTTCTCACAGGACTGGACAGGTAACAAGACACTGGGTGGCTTTTTTCCAGAGTGGTTGTACAGAGGCATGCTCGGGGGGAAACGACTGACGATGGCAGAAGACCCCCTGTCCCACCCCGCCCTGGATAAGGCGGCTGGCGAAGAGTTCCTGCAGGAAGCTTTCCAGATCATCCTGGAGGAAGCTGTCAGGAAAGGGACAGATGTCAAAGAAAAGGTGGGGCTCCTGAGGGCAGTGGCGGCTGAGCAGTCCAGGAGGCTGGAGTGTAGCCCCACCCCTTCCATGGGGTAGCCTGTGACTGGCCCCTCTTTGGTATGGGCAGGGGAGGGAGTTTTCCCTCTTACCCCAAAGGTGCTTTGCAAAGGGCTCCTGTCTGTTTCTAAGCCGAGTTACTGCCAGTGGTGATCATTCGCCCTCTCCCTGTCTCCAGGTGCCCTTTGCCCGGAGCAGTGATGATCATTGGCTTTTCCAAGCCATTGGCCGGAACATGGCCCCACCAGAGCAGTGATCCAGCTGGCCTTAACCAGTGCTACAGGCCACGCCCTGCAGTCCAGGCACAGACCGCCAAGTTGGCTTCTAACACCTGGGCACAGACTGAACAGCCACCCCCTGCTACCTGGGCACAGAGTGCCCCACCACCCTGGCACAGATTGCCTGGTCACCCCCTACAATATAGGCACAGACCACGTGGCCACTTCCTGCCACCAAGGCACAGACTGTCTGGCCACCCCCTGCCAGTCGAGAACAGACTGCCCAGCCGCCCCCTGCAGCCTGGGCACAGACCACCCATCCGTACAAATCAGCACCGATCGCACCCTCGGCTTTAATATTAAAGGGGAGCTCGTGGAGACTGCACGTCGCAGTCTGCAGTTCAGCCTGGCCACTCAGCTCAAGGAGCATGGTACATCTTTATGGACTGCACCAGTGCCTTAGAGAGGAGAGCCGCCACGGGCTGCACGCCAGCACCCATCCACACCATACTGTGCCCGCTCATGCCTTAGATCGCAAGCAGAGGAGTGACTTTGCTCGGCATGTGCTGTCTGTTCCTCTGACTGCTACTGGCACTGTGCTCCGCTGTCCCCTCTCCCTAGGGAGGATCTCCAAGTACTCTGGGCATGCCAGGGCACCGAGCTTGGAGGCCTTGCTCTGGGAGGCAGGCTGGCATTGTCCCACTTTGCAGAGGGGGAAAACGAGGCCCCGTGGTGTGAAAGAGCCTGGGGAAGGGCTCTATGTGTTGTGGCACAGGGGTCCTGTGGAGCCCCGGGAGGGAGCAGTTCTGGGATTGCGGCCGCAGGGAGTGCCTCTCTCTGAGGTGCTGCTCGGACCCCATTCCCCTCCTGTCCTTTCCTGTTTATGGGCTCAGTCCATGGGAAATATATGCACAGTCCTAGGCACTAAGCAAAGGCTGGACGGATACGCTGCGGTCGGGGGAGCGGGGGTGACCATTCCAGACTCCTCCATTGCCAGGGATGGTGGGGTGGAGAGTGCCTAGAAATGAGCTTCCCCCTGCTGCTGCTTAGACAGGACCCGACTTCTTTCCCCCAGCCTGGAGTAACCCCCCTCACACATGTGCACAGGCTCCTGAGGTCATGAGCTGGGCATCTTCTACCAGCCTTGCCCCCAGCTGTAGGGGGGCTCCTTGCTGAGGTGGGCCCTGCTTGCCCTGTGCCCCCTGGAGAGGGAGCCTCCAGGAAAGGGCTGTTTTCCCAGCTCAGCAGGACCGGAGCAGACTGCTGATGAGTTGTCTCTGTCTCTTCAGGTCTGTGACTGGAGGGAGCCCCATGACCTGCAGAAAATCCTGGACCTGGAGATGAGGAGCAGTGGGGAGCCCCAGCAGAGGGTGCTGGAGCTCTGCCGGGATGTCATCCACTACAGCGTGAAAACATGTAGGTGATGAGACACTCTGACGGCTGGGCCTGGTGCTGCCCATGGAGGAGGTCCCCTGCCTCCTGCTGCCTGTGTGTCAGAGGGAGAACAAGGCTCGCCCTCCACTGAGCAGGGCCTGAATGCTAGGTCAGAACTACATCCGTAAGGGATATCAGCGCAGCTGTGACATACCAACTAGGGTGTATACGTCACTGGAGCCCAGCCAAGTGAATGTGGCTATCGCCCTCTAGCAGCTGCAGCCCAAAGAGGGTAACAGCCTTAAAACTGTTACAGCTCACAGAGATTCTCCTTTAGCTCAAATGGTAGAGGCTGTATTTATGGACTCACAGGTCCTGGGGGCTGCCCAGTGTAGGGCTGAGCTGGAGACTGATGTCTGCTGATGTTACTTCGGATCTAGACCAGGTTTAATGAGAACAAAAGCTCTGTTTCCTGCTCTTTCCCTGTGTTAAAGGCTCTCTCTCTCTCTTCCCTCCCCCCTGCCCCAGGTCATCCTCGTTTCTTTAACCAGCTGTTTTCGGGGCTGGATCCCCATGCCTTGGTGGGACGGATGATCACAGAGACGCTCAACACCAGCCAGTACGTACTTGCCCTGTCTCTGAGCACCCTTTGCCTGAGCTGCCCAGGCAGGCAGCGCATCTGGCTGGGGGTGGGGCACAAGGACAGTTAAGGACACAGGAGAGGAAGAATGCAGGGGCTGTTTGCTGCCAAAAGACAGGGAGTGGTGGGTGAAATTCACAAGGTGGGGGGAAGTTCTGGGTTGTCATTTTGGCCCCGAGGGTCCCAGAGGCTGCAGTCTCTCTCCTTTAGATGTAGATGGGGTATGGATTTGGCTCTCCTGACTAACAGCACCACCAAAGCTGGTATAGTGCGGGCCCAGGGATTGTGCATCTCTGTCAAAGCACCTTCATCTTTACCTGCAGCCTCCCCCTATTCCTGCCCTGGGCTCCCCACACACTGCTCTGCTGATGCCCCTCAATCCCGACCCACAGCCCCCACTACTGTTCCACGCCCAGGTGCTCTTGAATCAGGGCTCCCATCACTGCCTAGCTGGTCTGCAATCTGCAATATGGCCCAGCACCCTGCAGTTTTCACTTCCCTCCAGGGCTATCCATCTCCTGTGCAGCTCCAGGGACGCCCCCTCCCCCAATGGCCGGGTGCCTCGCTGAGGTGTGTCTGTGTGTCCCAGGTACACCTACGAGATCGCCCCTGTGTTCGTGCTGATGGAGGAGGTGGTGCTGAAGAAGCTGCGGGAGCTGATTGGCTGGGGGAGTGGAGACGGGATATTCTGCCCAGGTGCGTGAGGCTGGTATACTGCCAGAGGGAGGGTCAAGCCCAGGGCACCCAGGGCATCACTGCCCTTTCGTGAACCGGGTTTCCTGCAGGGCTAGGAGATCCCTGAAAGAAGTGTGTGAGCAGGGTTAGCAGCTGGCACCCCAGATGACATAGGGGGCAGACTCCGCCCTCCCTGGCATACACACTGGGCCAGAGCCAGACCCGGCCCTCCCTGCAGTTTGCCTTTATGGTTCACTTAAACAGCAACAACAGAACATAACCTGTGGCCAAAGCTTTCTCCTGAGCTTGGCTCTTCCTAGGGTGCTTCTCTGTAGGACTTCCCCGATCTTTACCCTTAGTTCCCTCTGCCTCCATCCCGTTTTATGTCCCTCCATCCCGTTTTATGTCATGGCTTGGACCGGATAGGACCTCCCATACAGAAGGAGGCAGCAGAAACCCTGTCTCTCTCTGCAGGGTTCTGGCGCCCGGCACTAAGGTGAGTCAGCAAAAAAGCCCTGCCTTCTTATGCAGAGTCCTAGAACCTGATGCTCTTACGGTGATATACCACCGAAACCTGGGCCTTCCTCCCAGCAGTTCTCGGTCAGTGTGAGCATCCTCCTGGCAGTGCCCTGCCAATCCAACCTCCTTCCACCAGTGTGAGCTTCCTCTCAGCAGTGCCTTGCTGATTCCAGCTTCCTCACCACAGCAGTGTGAGCATCCTCCTAGCAGTGCCCTGCAGAGTGAGTTTCTTCTCGGTGTGGTGATTGAATCCTGCTCACGGAAGCCTCCTTCCCCTCCAAAGCTGTCCTTGTTACTGTCCTGCAGCACATGGGGAATGGGTGACAGGCTTGCACTGATCTCTGTGGGTTTGTTTCCCTGCAGGAGGCTCCCTCTCCAATATATATGCCATGAACGTGGCACGGTACCAGCGTTTCCCGGACAGCAAGCGGACGGGCATCTGGGCACTGCCGAGGCTGGCGATGTTTACTTCGCAAGAGGTGCAATCTGGAGTTTCCCCTTCACTAGCCATGACAGGCGCATGAGAAGACGGGGCTGAGCTTCGTCTCCCCTGAAGGATGGGGTGCTGCAGTGTCACCCCATTGGAGCCGCGAATCAGCAGGGCCCAGAGCATGACCCACTTCTTCCCTCAGCATCCGTGCCATTTGGCTTAACCCCTGCCATCTACAGTCCCCCTCCCCAGTTTGGCTGGCGTGCCAAACACATAGCCCAGCACAGGGACCAGGGGCTTTTGGGGGTCCTTTTCAAACAGGAAGCATGGCATTGTAGGATGGAGTTAGGCCAAGTGCGTGAACCAGAGGGTTAAGGGTTGCAATGCCTGAGGGTCGCTATCTGCACCGGGAAGGATGCCCAGACCTGGATTCAGCTGGATTTCAGAGTAGTGGTCTGTCCCGCACTTGTAGATGCCTGAGAGGTGTTGTGGGAGGGAGGAGAGGGACGCGACGGAGGGTGCAGTTCAAAGAACTGCAGCCCAGGGCTTCTTGCTGTAGCATTTTTCTGCTAATTTGGACCAGGCCCCAAAATCCCGTAAATGTCTTCATCTGTCTATACCGTCCACACCCTTCGAATGGGCCTCTTACCAGAGTACCAGGGGCCCTTTTGGAGAACTAAGGCACATCAGTTCTCCCTCCACCCGGGGTCCCCCGTGGGAATAACGCAGCAGGGCTAAAGTATCACAGAATACACAATCCAGCATAGGTGCTGGAACTAGGAGTGCGGGGGGTGCTGCAGCACCCCCTCACTTGAAGTGGTTTCCATTATATCCAGGGTTTACAGTTTGGTTCAATGGCTCACAGCCCCCCTGCAATACAGGAGAAAATGGTGCATTCAGTTAAAGCAGCCCTGACTCCTAGGGATTCTGCAGCTCTCACCTCTAAATGACACTTCCTGCCCTGTGATTAGTTTGGGATTGGACCCTGGCAGGAGTCAGTGCTGATTCCCTCCCTTCTGCCTTCCCCCATAGTGCCACTACTCCGTCAAGAAGGGGGCAGCTTTCCTGGGCATTGGCACAGACAACATCTACCTGGTCGGAGTGGATGAGAGGTGAGAGCTCACGCTGGGAAAAGTTGTGGCCTTTATCCAGACCTGGCACTGGTTCCATTCGGCTGAGCATGCCTCCTTCCCTTCCTACAGCACCTCCTGCTGGGAGAGGCTGGTATGACAGTCACTGGAAGCACCCCAGGACTTCTTTCTGGGAGCTGGAATCGCCCCAGCAATCAGCGCCCCCTCCTGGGAGAGGCTGGGACTGGAGTAGCTGGGTGCGCCCCAACACCTAGGACACATGCCCCATTTCCTTCAGGCTCTATCTGGAGGAGGCTGCGACTGCAGTGGCTGGAAGCTCCCGAAAGCCATCACTCCTCCACGGGTCCCATCAGTGACTCTTGCTGGCCTGAGCAGGGAGCTGGGTAGCTAACAGCTCCCACAGGCGCTTCCCTTGAACCACCTGCATGGACTTGGGTAGAAGAATCCATCTCTGCTCTCTGCATGGAGGCGGACCCCAGGGATAATTTGTGCTCTCATCCTCAGGGGGAAAATGATACCTGCAGACTTGGAGAAACAGATCAACAAGGCAAAATCTGAGGTGAGTATGGGGTGGGGCGAGGGGGCCTGGTCTGCGGAGCAGGGAGCAGACTGCTAGGTACACCCCCGTAACTGTAACACCGCCCACTGTCCCTCTTCCCTTCCAGGGTGCGTGTCCTTTCTTCGTCAACGCTACCTGCGGCACCACTGTGTTGGGAGCCTTCGACCCACTGGTGGACGTGGCAGACGTGTGTGAGCGCCATGGGGCCTGGTTTCACGTGGACGTGAGTCCCCCAAGGAGGGCGGGGCAGGGAGATGTGCCCTAGGGAGCTAGAGATTTAGGAAGGACTCCGTCCTTGAGCGCATGTGACTTTGGCACAGACAGCTGTCCGGGAAGGGAGGTGGGGCTAGGGGAGCGGATGAGGAGGTCACTGGGAACCTTCCGTTACCACAGCTTGGCTGAACTGATCCAGCATTGCTGGTAATTGACAAGCCCTATCCCTAACCCCCACACGGCTTGTCTCCACAACCGAGTTCGCTCCTGTTGTAGTGTGAAGGATCCTGTGATCTCTCTCCCATCCACACATGCAAACCATCACTCATGTTCCGCGATGCTGGTAACACCACTGGGGCACCGGCTGAAGCCGAAGTGAGTGCAACTGGTCTGCTGCTATCGCTCCGCAGCGAGGATGCAATGCTTGGGGGCCGCTAGTCCTCCAGTGCCTTCCCATCTTCCCCCTGGGCCACTTGGACAGTAGTTTTGTGTGTGTGCCATCTCTTGTGCATCCAGACTGAAAGTCACCTGCCAGTTCATATAGGCCAGTTTGGTGTTGGAACCAACAGCTGCATTCCTCCTGCATTCCTCCTCTAGTGTCCTCTCCATGTGCACTGGGCCTCTTGCAAAATCCAGGCAGGAGACTTTAGGGTCAAGCTCTCCCCTTAGAGCAGCCAAAGGCAGGGGATCGTAGATGTCACAGTGAGAGAAGAGGCCCTAGGCTGGGCTAGAAGGGACCATCTTGAAACAGGGTTCCCCTTGGCTGAAGGTGCAGCATGCCCCAGTCTCAGCGGATTTAGCCACATGTAGCTCCCCACTGGCTGCTGATTGAACTCAAAGCACTACTGTCTCTCCCTGTTCTTCCTTGGCAGGCTGCATGGGGTGGGAGCGCCCTGCTCTCCAGAAGACACAGACATCTGCTGCGTGGGATAGACAGGTGCGTACTGTCCCCAAACCGGGGGACAGGGTTAACTGTCATGCTCGCAACTTCATGGGAGTAGTGGAGGTCAGAGCCTGCTCGATCAGGTGAGGGGCCGGTTATGCAGAACTTTACATCGGGGTGAGGAACTTCAAGGACACACTGAGAACAGGAATTGAGGCAGAGCTGGAGATGATCCCTCTCTGTGCGATCCAGCATGGGCAGCCTGTGCCTGTAAGACCCTGAAATTAGCACATGGTGGCATCAATATCAGTTTGTGCAGCTCTGCTCCTGCTGGTGAATATCCCATTCCATACACCTCCTGTAGCTGGCTGTCCGCTGCCCAGAGCACCCACAGCCATCCCAGTGCTCCCCTGCTCTCCAGCCCTTTCCCTGGTCCAGCTGATGTTAATGTCTCACTGAGTCTCCCTTTTCCTTGCAGGGCGGATTCGGTGGCTTGGAACCCCCACAAGATGCTGATGACGGGTTTGCAGTGCTCTGCCTTCCTGCTTCGAGATAGCTCCGTAGGTTTTCGCCGCCATTCCCTCCCCTAAAAAGAAAAGGAGTACTTGGGGCACCTTAGAGACTAACCAATTTATTTGAGCATCAGCTTTCATGAGCTACAGCTCACCTCATCGGGTGCATACTGTGGAAAATACAGAAGATGTTCTTATACATACAAACCATGAAAATAAACACCCATTTTTTCATGGTTTGTATGTATAAGAACATCTTCTGTATTTTCCACAGTATGCATCCGATGAAGTGAGCTGTAGCTCACAAAAGCTGATGCTCAAATAAATTGGTTAATCTCTAAGGTGCCACAAGTACTCCTTTTCTTTTTGCGAATACAGACTAACACGGCTGTTACTCTGATTCCCTCCCCTGCAGAGGCAGGCAATTATAACCCCGCTGTGATGGATGCAGCTTATGTTCTGCTCTCTACAGTGTCTCCTGCTGGAAGAGGCTGGAAATGAAGTGACAGGGAGCTCCCCCGCAGCCAATAGTCCTGCCCCATTCCCTACAGTGCCCCCTGCTGGGAGAGGCTGGGACTGGAGTAGCTGGGCACTCCCCTTCAGCCAGTGCTCCTACCCCACTCCCTGCAGCACCCCCTGCTGGGTGTTGTTGGAAGTGGAGTTTATGTGACCATGTAGAGCCAATCCAGCTCCCTCAGTGCTCTCTTGCTGGCCTGGATAGCCCATGCTTTGTCCCTGCCTTCCCATGGGGCCCTGGTCGGGACATGCTGATGTGTTTGCCGGACCCTCCCATTTCAGGGCCTGCTGCAGAGGTGCCACTGCGCCAACGCCACCTACCTCTTCCAGACCGACAAGTTCTATGACATGGCCTACGACACGGGAGACAAGACCATCCAGTGTGGCCGCAAGGTGGACTGCCTCAAGCTGTGGCTGATGTGGAAGGCCAATGGGACCGAGGGGCTGGAGAAGCGAGTGGACAGGGCCTTCGAGTTCACTAGGTATGGGGTGGGGGATACAGGTGTACCCCTGACCCCAAGAGGTGCTCTAGTGATGCCCCATGATCCTTACAGATGGATGTTGTCTCTAGCTCACGATTGCTTTATGCCCACCACAAAGATCAATGATGTGCTCTTCATCCTCTCTAGGTACCTGGCTGATGAAATAAAGAAAAGGGAAGGTTTCCAGCTGGTGATAGAGGTATGGGCCATCTGGAGCCATTGCTACACCATGGCTCATCCGGAGCTTGTCGTTTTCCAAGGGAGCGGGGAGAGTGTATCATGGATTCCCAAAGCCCTTATTGATGGGTGGGCGGGCAGCAGCTATTTAACCTTTTTTATGTGAGTTTACCAGCAATGAAATCCAATCTCCCTGGGTGTTCCTAGAGCCATAAGCAAGGGGGGAGCAGGCTTGGATCCTGTCCAGGCTCCAGAGGCTGCACCTCCATTAGCTGAGGTTTCAGGGTGCTCGGGTTGTTTACTTACAGAGATCCCTGCTGGTGACCCCTTCTCCTTTACCTCCCCCAGCCTGAGTTCGTCAATCTGTGTTTCTGGTTTGTGCCGCCCAGCCTCCAGGGCAAGCAGGGCTGTGCTGATTACTGGGAGAGACTGGGAAAGGTGAGTGCAGGGAATGCTGGGAGTGGGCTGGGATGTGGGGGCCCTGTTTTCTGATGGATAGTCTCTGTGGATGGTAGTAAACTCCAGTGCAGTCCCCCCCAGACTTGTGGAGAGAGAATGTGTGTGTGTGTGTCTGTCCTGTCCCCCTGCCAACTCCCAGGCTGCGGCACCCCAGCTTTCTCTTTGCTAGCTGCTTCTCTAGCTTACTGTGTACTTAGACGTCACTGTTTCTTTGTATCCAAGGTCCTAGGTCTGTGTCCCACTGGCCTTAGCTGATGTCTCTTGTCACACTTAGACACCAGAGTTCCAGGCATTATCCATGACAGGGATTTTCAAAGCTGCCTGGCAGAGTTGGACATCCAGCACCCAGGGAATCTCTTAGGGAGTCCCGCACCCAAATCCCATTGACACCTTTCAAAATCCAAGCTGCTATATGGTGACCCCTTGTGGGGACACTTTCTGGCATCAGCCCACAGCACAACAGGTGTGCTCAGCCTCAGTTTCCCTTTTATTTGAAAGGAATGTAGCCCATCTGCCTCTGGGCAGAATGTCTTCCTATACACCCGTGCTGTGACTCCTCCACAACCTTGCAAGTGAAACCTTTCTCCAGTGCCCACAGTGAACACACCCAGTCATTTCCCCCTCCCCCACCGCAGAATCAGTAGCAGCACTGTACTCCCACTTGCTTTGGCGCCTGCTCCAGGTCTCCCTGCCTGGGTATGACTACCCTTCCCTCAAGGCTTTGCCAAAGAGCTCCCCAGCTTTTCCCTAGGAGTCCCACCCCTGCTCAGGGGGATCCACCCTCTTGCTTCTGGGCTCAGCTCCCCCTGGCTAAGCTAGATCTTCCCCTTTTGCCTTGGGGCCACTTCCCAGGCCTTCTACCCATCAGGGTCCCTCTACCAACAATCCTGTTCCTGCTCCCACCCCAACTTAGCTCTCTCCACTGAGTCTCCTGTAGCTTTTTCCCCAAGCAACTCCTGCTACCCCATCACTGCTCCTCTGGGGCTCCTGCCCACCTCCAGTGCCTGATTCCTCTGCTGGCTCAGGGGGCCCTCTCTTAAGCCTAACTGGAAGGTGGCTGACACATCACAGGTGCACTGGACCCTAATCCTTCTTAAAGGGGACAGTCACCACACAAAGCCCCAAACCCTGAGCTAGCTAGATGGGCTGGGTTGGCCATTGGAAGGGTCTACTCTATAGCCCAGGAGAAGGGTTACAGGTTTGTATCACAGCTGGCTAATTAGGTGGCTATGTGCTCCACTGACTGATGCTGATGTTATGTGCGGCTCCGCCTAGGTGGCTCCAGCTATCAAGGAGCGGATGATGAAGAAAGGGTCCATGATGGTGGGCTACCAACCCCTTGGCAGCAAGGTCAACTTCTTCCGCCAGGTTGTCACAAATCCCATGGTCACCAAGCAGGATTTGGATTTCTTCCTGGATGAGATTGAGAGACTGGGCACAGATTTGTAGGGAGCCCAATAGACACAGCTGATTGCATAGGAGGAATGGCGGTTGTGGGGCAGTCCACATGGGCTGTGGAGATGCACCGAGCTGTGTGGAACTGGCACAAAGCTCCACCTGGGTTGCCTCCAAACAGGCTTTTCAAGTCAAACACGGTGCTCCTTTGTCATTCCTCCCCTGCCCTTAGCAGTGCTCTGGCCTAAGTATTCCTGATTCATTTACTTAAGCACATGTCAGTTCTTAATAAATGCTTGGTAAATGCTTCCCTCCCCCCCCCCGCATTTCATAAGCAGCACAGCAGGAAACATGGCTTTTGGTTTTAGATCCAAACCACTGCCACCTTTGTTAAATTGCCATACCAGCCCCAGTGCAAATTCTGCTTGCCCCCTCCCCCCATATCGTATTCTACTTGCCTGCTAGCTAAAATGACTCACCTTGAATGGGTGGAAGTTTGCAAAACTGTCTTAAAGAGACCACCGGGCTCTTGGTGGGCTTGGAAGTTCACTGCTGCAAGAAGTCTTGCAACATTGCCTACTGCTCCAGAGAATCAGTAACACAATTCTGATGGAGGAGGCAGCATGGTCCAGTGGTTAGTGCACTGCCCTGGGACTCTATCTATTCCCAGCTCGCTTTCTGCACCTGTAAATGAGTCACTTCCCCTCCCCGAGCTTCAGTTTCCTTGTCTGTGAAATGAGGACAGTGAGACTGACCTGCTTTGAGATCCATGTACGCATTCTCAGCATTGTCTGAGAGTTCATAAGAACGGCCATACTGGGTCAGACCAATGGTCCACCTAGCCCAGTATCCGGTCTCCTAACAGCAGCCGGTGCCAGACACTTCAGAGGAAATGAACAGAACAGGGCAATTATTGAGTGATCCAGTCCCAGCTTGTGGCCATCAGAGGTTCAGGGACACCCAAAGCATGGGTTGCGTCCCAGACCATCTTGGCCAATAAGTTCATTGAGGATAGGTCCATTAATGGCTCTCGTATTCTTTTTGGACCCCAGTTATACTTTTGGCCTTCACAACATCCCCATCTTTTTGCCCCAGCTCCCAGCCTGCTTGCTATCCGCCCTCCTGTCTGCAGCCAGCTCACGGCCGTTCAGTCTTCTGCTTCTAGCCTTTTTGCCCCCATGCACCAGGCCAGGATCTCGGGGGGGGGGGGGGGGGGAGGAACGGGAGGGTACAGACCTCCTGCTGGCTGGATGTGGCACTGGCTGGTGTCCACACTCAACTTGGAGCCAGCAGGTTCATGCTGGCATTTTAACACGCTGAAGTGGGGGAACAGCGGCTTTGACTTGGCTCAAGGCCTCATCACCACTGGGCATTCAGAACATGCGGAGAGCTGGCGTTTGCTAGCGCTCCCCCCTTGGAGCCCAGCTCAGACAAGGCCACGGGGGCTGCTTGCTTGGACAGGAGCCAGGAGCTGCTCATGTTCCTGCTTTGGTATTGGGCACAGAGGCAGCGAACGGACCCGCATCACTCCCAACGCAGGGCCCAACCCGGCCCGTGCTGGCCTAATGAAGTGGCTTTGCTGCAGCAATGCTTGTGCAAACTGGCTGCAAATCAGGAGGACCTCCCTTGCCCCTCCCCGCCCAAGGAATACCACCAGTACACAGTGCGTTCCCCATGGGCACAGACCTGGCTCTGCACCCCAACCCCACAACATGCCCTGTTGTGGCAGGCAGGGGGACGTCCCAATAGTGGGAGAGGGTGTGGCCACAGTAGCCCCGCCCCCTGGCTATTCCCCGGCTGCCATAAGGCCAATAGGGACCATATACAACATAAACCTAACAGCAGAGCCCTGTACTGGACTATTTTTTAAATCCCGCCCCGCAATACCCACTCCCCCCAGCTCCCACCCACAAAAACTTTAGGTCCCGCAAATCCCACAAGAGAGAGACAGACTCCCCCAGCCTACTAACAAAACACAACCGTCGGTTAATATATTATATATAAAAATGGAATTCAGACAATTTTACCACTGAAAGAATAAAACAAAATTTGCTTAAACCGTATAAAAATAATACTTTAACTCCTAGAATAGACATCAAATCTCTTTCTATCCCTCGTTTAAATTGAGGTATCAAAACCTTTATTTAAAAAAAAAAAGCTTGCTTTACCTTGCTGAAATTCTATTTATGACACACTGCTGTCGTGTAGATCGCATATCACGTCAAAACAAATTACGCCAACACTTTCTCTTAAAAGATGCAGATTTTTTTTTTAATGATAAAAAGTTGTTTAAAGAAACTGGAATGTTTTACACCGTGCTAGCACCGGTTTGGGAAATTTGAAACAAACCATTCAAGTTACGTATAGATCAGGATTACTCTTGCTTTCTGAAAAACATTTAGCGGCAACACTGCTCACCGCTCTAGGTTTTTGATAGAAATTTTTAAAGAAGACTCAAGCTAAGTGATCGATAAGGTGGTCAATTTGAACAGCAGGTGCAGCTAAACTTGCATTTTGTTTTCCTGCAAATTACCGCAGTCTGCTTTTTTGCCCACCCAATCCCATCTGAAACAAAGTACATTTTACCTGCTCCCGCTGTGATGACAGTGGGTCCTGCGGTATCCCAGTCCCGCTGCAGAGCTCTAGCTATTATTAGTCTGTCCTGGCCAGCAGCGTAGCCAAGTGGCCCCAGAGCAAGACAGCTTCCTGCCCCTCTTGCAGGGCTCTGCATCGGGGCTGGGATGAAATCCAACTACGTGGGGTTGAGCTGTGATTATAATCAGTGAGAAGCAGGGCCTGAGCTGCGCTGGCTTTGAGAAAGTTTATTTCTTTGCAAGTATAAAAAGGCTTCAATTGTGCTTCTTGGTAAAAACGGTCTTTAAAAAAGAGCTGCCTAGATGAGACCCCAAGGAGAGATCGGGGGAGTGGATCCCCCAGGTTCTTCTTCGAGTGATGTGCCTGTGAGTGGGCAAAGGGTCTCCCACTTTATAGCTGTCCCAGATCACAGGTGTCTCCTCCCTCTCCATCTGCCCCCACTCTTGAATCCATTCTCTGGGGCTATCCTGGGCCCCCTACTTGGACTGACCCACCCCAGCTAGCAATTGGTGGCAGGCTGGATGGGGGAAGCAGCCAGACACATCTCTGGGGCCTGACTCAGTGGCACTTGAGGCTGCTGGCAGTGAAAGTGGCTTTAAAGGAGGTACATCTGGCACCCTGAGCAACCACCCACCTCAAGGGCCTCTCTGGCTGAGGTAAAGTAATGGGAGCTGCTAGACACTGAGCTCTTTGGAGAATCTGGCCATGTTTTCCCCACTGCACATGTAGGTAAACTGAGGCATGGGGCAGGACAGAGGCCAGCATTTTTCAAAGTGGCCACTGATTCCTCGGTGCCACCCATGGCCTGGTTTCCGAGCACCCTCCACTCCAGCTAAGATCAATGGGAGTGGTGGGTGCTCGGCCTCTCTGCAAGCCAGGCCCTGGGGGGTCTTAAATCAGACACCCCAAAACTAAAGCGCCACTGTCAAGGCCACTCCATCCCCTGGACCAGGGGTTCTCAACCTTTTTCTTTCTGAATGCCCCCCCACCCCTCCAATGTTATAAAAACTCCATGGCCCACCAGGGCCACAACTGTTTATCTGCATATAAAAGCCAAGGCTGGCATTAGAAGGTAGCAAGCAGGGCAACTTGCCAGGGTCCCACACCAACCTACATTGCTCAGACTTCGGCTTCAGCCCCGGAGGCGGGGCTCAGGGCCCCAGGCTTCAGCCCCGGACGCAGGGCTCAGGGCCCCAGGCTTCAGCCCTGCACAGCAGGGCTTCGGCTTCCTGCCCTGGGCCCCAGAGTGGCTAACACTGGCCTTGCTCGCGGACCCTTGGTTGAGAACCGCTGCCCTGGACTAAGCCCCCCAGATCTCCTTAGGCCCTGCCTGTGTCCCGGAGGCAGTCGAGGTCCTCGGGCTGGAGGGGCACCCCGTCCTGGGAGAGGATGGAGAGAAGGCAGATGACAGTGGCCTCCTGCCTCGCTCGTTTCCTCCACTCCAAGAACATGCTGAAAGCTCGCAGTTTGGTGTTGCCGGGATTGTTCTCCTCGATCTGCTCCAGACAGTGATTCTCCAGGCCCAGAAACTCGATGCCGATCTGCTTCCAGGACTTGCCCATTTTCCCTGCCAGCTGCATCAGCTGCTGCTCTGAAACCAGACTCTGCCTCTCTGGGAAAGAGGGGAGAAGAGTCAGCCAGGAGAGGCTGGGGCTGGCATAGCTGGGAGCACCCCCAAAACCAGTGCTCCTGTTCTGCTCTCTACAGCGCGCCCAGTGGGTGAGGCTGGGACTGGAGTAGCCAGGAGCTTCCTCAACAGCCAGTGCTCCTGCCCCACTCCCTACAGCACCCCCGGCTGGGAGATGCCAGAGCTGGAGCAGCCAGATGTGTCACCCACAGCCAGTACTCAAATTACAGGGGTCTTCAGAGGGGATTGGGCCCCCTTACTAATTTTAGGGGCTGCCTCACTGCTGTCTTACGGACCCCTTAGTTCTCACTACTATTTAAATTAAAGCAAGCCACTTGGTATTCAGGGCCACTCCTATTCTCCACATCATTGGAGCTCGGGCTGCTGCCTTTCCCCTACAGTGCCCCCTGCTGGGAGAGGCTGGGAACAAAGAAGCTGGGAGCTCTCCATGCCTGTCACTGAACCACCCTGCTCTGTGGCTGTGCTCCTTACCGTAGGCCTGCAGCTCACTTGCCCTGGCGCCGCTATTCACAGCCTCACTGCGATTTGCATCATCGCCACTGTTCCCAGCATCTCCTCCTGTCTGGAGCTGGTGGCCCTGGACCAGGTCCAGCCTTGGGATATTGCACAGCACCTGGTTGGTGATGTCTAGTGCTTCCTGGGGGTATGTCTGCATCAGCAGCTCAGCCACCTGGATGCGGGAGGCGCCGTCCAGCTTCCCGCGGCGTACGCGGGGAGCCATGCCCCCATGGAGCAGGTAAAACTTGAACTTCTTGAACTCCTCCTCTCCCAGATCCTCCAGGATGTGCAGCACCTGCTCACCCATCTCCATCCTGGCACCTCACCCTGGAGCCCCCCGAAAGGCAGACCTGCAGGGCCTGAAAACAAAGCAGCCAGGTGATTTGGGGTGACTGGGTGGAAAAGCCTCTGTTCAGCCTCTTCAGGGGACCTGCTCTCTGAATGCCCCCTCCTCACTCCATCCCTTAGACTCTGGGGTCCCCCTTTCAAAATTCCTCTGAACTCCAGGATTCGCTGTCAGTTGAACCACAGAACCCAAGTGTTTCTGAGGGGAGGCCCCAGTGCCCAGGCAGCTAGGCTGAGCAGGGAAGGGTCACCTCACAGCACAGAGGGTTTCCCCAGCCTACCCCAAAAGGTCCCTGCTGTCTCAGCAGCATGCCCACCCTGCAGCCCCTGGCCGCTCCCAAAGCTAGTGAGTTCTGCAGGTTTCGGTGAGAGATGCCTTTTTCTGCAAAACAGCACCAGGGTCTTGCAGACAGACAGCATGGCTAGGACTCAGGACACCTGGGTTCTATTCCCAGCTCTGCTGGTGACCTTGAGCAAGTCACATGGCCTGCTCTATGCCTCAGTTTCCCTTCCCCACCTTTTGTCTGTTTAGACTGCAAGCTCTTCGGGGCACGGCCTGTCTGTGCAGCGCCTGGCACGATGGGGCCCTGGAAGATTATTCAGTGTGGAAATCCGGAGCCACCTGGTTTTCCCTGGGTGGCATCTGCTCTCAGTAGTAACACGATTTTGGGGGGGAAGGAGGGGGTTGGGGAAATGGGTATTTCAGGGGTGGAAGGAGCTAGCGTGACAGGGCTAAAGGCCGCTCCCAATGGGGCAAGACGGGTAGCGGAGCCCTGGCTGTCCACACACACGCACACTCAGACACCACAACCACTGTGCTGCACCCCAGAGCCAGGAGCCCCAGCCCTCCCACCTCGCTCCCAGTCAGCCCAGGCCTCCCCAGCTGGGAAGCCAGCCAGGGGCCCAGGTCGCCCCACGGGCGGGTGGCACTTTGTGTGGGGGACACTCCCAGGCTGCCCTGAGCCCCCCGATACAGGGCACCCGGAGCCGGGGGCCGGGCCTGCCGGGGTAGGTCCCCATCCTACCCAGGGTTTACAGTTTGGCCCCATGGCCCTCAGCCCGCCCCCCGGTTACAAACTGTCCCAGCGCCCCCCGATGGCGCCTCCCCCGCCCCGAGACGCGGACGCTCTTCCAGCTCCTCCCGCCCCTCCCGGCTGGAGAGGCCCCGGGGGCCGTTAGCTTCCGGGGGGAGGGGGGGAGGGGAAGGAATCGCAGCCCCCAGTTCCGACCCACCTCGGAGCCCCTCTAGGGCGGAGCCCGGCTCCGCTCCGCGCCTTCCGCAGCGCGAGGCGGGATGACGTCCTCCCCATCGCGGCGCAGGCGCAGTACGCGCGCGGAGGGGGGGGCGGGGTCCGAACCCTTTCCGGGAGCGCGGCGCGCGGCGGCGGCAGCAGGAAATAAATATATAAATAAATAAATAAAAGGAGGAAGCGGAAGCAGCCCCCCCCCCCTCCGCCCGGCTCCTCGCGCGCGCGCGCGCGCGCGGAACCCCGGATCCGCCCCGCCCACTCCGGGGGCGCCCGGTTCGCAGCCCTGGGGGCGGCGCTGAGTGCGGGCGAGGGGCCCGGAGCCGCCCCGCGGGGCCGGGGCTGAGGAGCGGATGGGGCGGAGGTGTGCCCTGGTCCCTCGGGCTCCCAGCCAACCGGCCCTTGGGCCCCCTGCCCCGGCGGGGGTCTCTGAACTTCCTCGGGGTCCGGGCTTCATGGATCGCATTATCCCCCTGGCAGAGCTCGACGCCCTTTACAGGCGGGGAGGAGTGACTCCTTCCCGCCCCCACCAGAGCTCAAGCAGTCCTGTCACCCCTCTGTCCGACAGCTGGGGAAACTGAGGCACGGTTTGACCCCCCCCCCCCATCAGAGCGTCCCGACTCTCCCACCCGGAGCAGGGCTGGGCAGGGAAGGGCGGCTGCTGATAGGGTATCTGGCAGGCAGCGAGTCCCACTCTAAGACAAGGAGGAGTACTTGTGCACCTACCCCTCTGAAACCTATAGACAATTTACAAAAATGCGGCAAAAAGAACAGGAGGACTTGTGGCACCTCAGAGACGAACCAATTTATTTGAGCATCAGCTTTCGTGAGCTACAGCCCACTTCATGGGATGCGTGTCTGAGGAAGTGAGCTGTAGCTCACGAAAGCTTATGCTGAAATAAATGTGTTCGTCTCTAACGTGCCACAAGTCCTCCTGTTCTTTTTGGGGATACAGACTTACACAGCTGCTCCTCTGAAAAATGCTGCAGGAGATCTACATGTCCCCGAAGAAGAGCTCTGTGGAGCTCAAAAGCGTGTCTCTTCCACCAACAGAAGTTGGTCCAGTAAAAGATTGCTTCACCCACCTTGTCTTGCATATTCTGGGACCAACATGGCTACAACAACCCTGCAAAGATGCTGTCTTGAAGTTTTGCTTTTAATTCATGTCACGTCGCTCCCTTTATGGGGGAATTCTTACTACAGGGACGAGGCATCTGGCTTGCTAGATGAGTGGAAATTTGCCCCACAGAAACTCTTATTTTTCAAATAGAAACCATCGCCGTTTGTTAGGGCTGCTCGCCCATCACTGAGCATTTCCTGCGAGAAATTCAGAAGGAAATGAAACTTTTTTTTCACTTTGTTTCAAAATATTTTGTGGAAACATTGGATTTTTGCAATGAAACATGCATGTTTAGTGTTCTTTCCCCCTCTGTTCTCCTCTCTGAAAGGAAGGAAATGGGGGTTGGGAAAGAGAGAGAAAGGGAAGGAGAGGAAGCAGACAAAAAAGTATTTCAAATTGATGAAAGATTGAAAAATTTGCAAAGTAAAATGTCCACCAAAATTGTTTGCATGGTTCAAAAAGCTACTTCTCACTGAAAATACTTTTAATGGAAACAATTTGATCAGTTCTGCTATCAATATTAATACGACTGACACACACGTTCTCTCTCTCCCTACCCACCCCATTCATAAACAGCTTATCTTTGTTGACATGCAAAAGTTGTACCGTTTCGGCTATACCCATATAGTTAAAGCAGCACAGGCTCCCTCCCTGGTGTGGATGCAGTTATATTGGTATAAGAATGCCTATAATAATATCCAGCTTTTATAGAGCACTTTTCATCAGTAGTTCTTCAAGTGCTTTACAAAGGAGAGCCCTATCATTATCCCTGTTTTACAGATGGGGAAACTGAGGCACAGGAAGGCTAAGTGACTTGCTCAAGGTCACCCAGTGGTAGAGCTGGGAATCAGAACCCAGGTCTTCTGAGGCCTGCGTCAACCCTCAATCCACTCGGCCACACTGCAAGGGGAAGTAGCTATGCTGGTATAAGGCAATACCAATAAAGGAATCCACACTCCTACTGGACACCGTTCTCCTGGGACAATGTCCCTGGAGCAGCATGGCTGGGAGCTGCTGGGAGCAAAGCCTGGCCCTGTGAGTGAGCCGATGGCCGCAGGGTCCCCTTGATGCACTGCACAGGTACAGTAGCGCTAAAACTGTACCCTGCTCAGTAGGAGGTGCCACCCCAGGCAGACAGGTCCCAACTGGCAGCCAGCTGGGGCTGGAGTTCATGGCAGCTTGCCCTGTTAGTGAAGCCAAAGGGCTGGGCTCTGTCCTTTCATGGTGCAGATGTGGTTTTGTGCTCACAAACCCTTTGATCTACCCCAAGTGCTGCGCTGCCCTGTCGATTAACCTGCTGGCCTAGAGGATTGTGTCAATTGCTTGGGGGGTGGGGGAGTGTGAATGGAGGAACCGTGCCTGGTGTCAGGATCGGCACCCAGTGATTGAGACAATGCCAGAGTCTGGGTCTTATCCAGAGGTGGAGCAGTAACCTGTTGAACCAGGCACGTTTGTGTGTGTGTGCAGAATTCTAGTGTGGCCTTTTCCCCCATAGGAGTGGATGGAAAAGAGTCCAGCTGCCGGGCATGAACCCAGGGCTGAGGCATGGGACGGCCCCTGCTGTTACTCTGGCCCATCCACAGACTGCACAGGGCTGTCTCAGTACAAGAATGTCCAGTGTAGCTCGCTGGTGCATGGCTGGGTTGGCAGCTGCTCCTCACCCCACCCCAGGTCTCTCCAGAGAGCCAGGCCCACTGGCAATGCCCTCTTGCCCAAAGCCTCCCTGGGGAAGCGACAGAAGGCCCGGCCTCGCTGGGGAAACGTGATCCAGCCCGATCCACTTGGGACATGCTGAGCAAGAAAGGAGCCAAAGGGGCGGAGACGGGCACATGCAGCTCCTCCATGCATCCTGGCAGCAGGAGCTCTCGGTAGCTGGGGTGTCCGGCAGGCCTGGGTGCAGCTGAGTGTCCTCCTGGTGCAATGGGGAAGACGGTATCCAAAGGGGCCCCTAGCTGCGGCAGGACCAGGAGCGTGGCGTCACCAGCCCCCAGAACGTATTCTGTTGAGAACCCCCCCGGAAATCCAGTTAGTGACAGAACTGGGCCCTCGCTGCCCTGGGGGGTAATGGACTTGGGGCCAGGCCAGAGGGAGGGGGACACTACCAACTGACTGAGCCAGAGGGAGAGGCCTGAGGCATGGGCACAGCCTAGCAGGGAGGGCCAACACCCCTCGCTGCTGGGCGAGAGCGACAGGCTGTGACCCAGGGGCCTAGAGGAGAAGGGGACCCTAGTACTCTAGGGAGATAAGTGACCCGCGATGAGGCTGGGGGTGTCTGGCACGGCAGCTGGGTGAGATCTGCCCCCTGTGACCGAGACCAGCCTCCGGGCCGGGTGCCCTCACCTGCTCGAGCGGGCAGTGGATCTGGGCATACCACTCCTGGCAGTACAAGCACACCTGGATGCCCTGGCCGATGAAGAGGCAGGTCCACATGATGATGTTCCAGATCGGGCTCTTCCGCTTGTCGTTCAGCAGGAAGTTGAAGATCACTGAGGGGAGAGCCAAGGGGGAGGCCGGGCAGCGACTGCCCCATCCCACGCACCTCCTGTCCCCACCCCACTGGGCTCCCCCCGTCTCTGCTGAGTGACCCCATAGCCTTGTGAACTGGGCCGAGACCCACTCAATCCTCTCCCATCTATGCTTCATTGGCCACTACTGTGGGCTGGCGTGGGGCTGGCGAAGGCGCTCTCCATTTGCCCCCTTTTCGCCCTGGGAACCGAGAAGCCGGGCACTAGGCGGCGCTCACCTCCAATGATGGCAAAGAGGGTGAACATGACGGGGTAGAAGAAGCCAAAGCAGAGGGTGATGACGTATTCGTGGACGATGGCGGACATGATGAAGACTGACAGCATGGCTGCGACCCGGGACCTCCCTCTGAAGAGCTGGAAGGCAGGGAGAAGGCACTGAACCAAGGAGCCACAAGGAGCAAGGTCCCAGACCCCAGCTCCCCCCAGGCCGATGGCCCATCCCATTACTAACCCTCGCCCTGCCAGGAACGTGTCTAGTGCCACGCCACCCTTATGGTGAGACCCCCCCTCCTTGTCCTTCCCCCAGCTCCGCACCATCCTGGCATAGATCCTTTCCTCTGCATGAGACCACCCCGCAGCAGGGAGCTGGATCCAGAGGAGGGAGCCTCACTGTGTCCCCTCCCTGCATCTACCTCCCCAGCCCAGGACCATTTCTGGCTGCTCGCCTGGCACCCTGAGCTGGACGGAGAGCAGCGAGGATCCTTTCAGAGCCCAAAGCCCCCTTGCATCATCAGCAGTTCCCGTTTCATTGAGTCCAAGGGCATCATCCTCACTGCCTGGGCTGGCGAGCGCCCCCTCCATCAGGGCCGCTGGCCTGGGCCAGGGAGCCAGAGCTGGGCTATGGTCATCTGCAGAGCCCCCTGACCGAACAAGGCTCCAAGCGCCACCCGCACCCCTGCCAGGTGCCGCAGTGACGGCCACAATGTCCAACCGGCACCAGGGCCACATACCCAGAACAGGTCCTGGTAGACATAGTAGTAAAGCCAGTCGTGAACCACCACGTTCCACGTCCGGTAGTAGGTGGCGAAGGACGTGGAGTTCCACCAGTCCTGGGCACGCATGCAGGGAGAGGGACGAGGGAGAGAGGGGAGTGAGCCCGGGCCGAGGGTGCTGCAGCGCCCACCCGCGTGTGCACGCCCATCTGCAGCACCCGTGGTGCCCACGTGGCCCTGGAGCTTTGGTGTCCTCCAGCCCCTGCAGCTCCGCTGCACTGGTAGTGCCCTCTGCCCATCTTGTAGCTCTCAGACAGAGCGGCCACCCCTTCCCCACCCAGCTCCGTGGCACAGGGGAGCCCAGCTGGGCCTGGGCACTGCAAGCCAGCTCAGGAGCCCCCAACAGGGGGCAGGCAGAGCCCTGGCACAGGGCACCCTGGCTGAGAATTTCAGGGGTGTGGGGAGAAGAGACCCTCGAGCTTTCTATGGGTCCCACATCAGGGTGGGTGGCGGCAGGGCTGGCCCCAGAGGGCCCTCCCCTCCCTCCCCCAGCTCACCTTGTAGAAGGTCCGGTCCGCAAAGCGCAGCATCTCGGCGAAGGCATTGAGCCAGCAGTGCAGGAACGCGAAAAACGACAGGAGCAGCAGGAAGGTCCCTGCAGTGGCAAGAAGGGGCGTCTGGCCTGGGTTGGGCTGGACGGCTCCGTGCTGGGGCAGGCGCGCCTGGTCTCTGCCCCCCACCCCAATGCAGTCTGTCACCTCCGGGGCCTCCTCTCCCCTCCGTCACGCCCTGGGACCGCTTGCCCATTCCCATCGCCACAGCCTCGCCAACCTCCACGCCCGCTGTTCCACAGCGGGATTGCCCCGACCCTTAGGGGGCACTGCCAACCAGGCCAGCTACCCTGGCCTGCTGGTTACTTACAGCAATTATCACACCCCCAGTCCCATATGACCCCTCCTCCCACAGTCCCCCCACGCACCCAGCCCCACGTGGCCCCTCCCAGCTCTGCACAGCACCGCCCCCTCTCCCCAGCCCCACCCAAGGAGGGGAGTGGTGGGGGCCGTGTACCTGGAAGGGTGGCGTTGAAGACGGACAGCACCAGCATCTTGATGCTGAAGGGCTGCTTGCTCATGTTGGTGAAGATGGGGATGCAGAGGCGCTCCAGGATGAAATAACTATAGAAGAGGCAGCCCAGGAACTGCCAGGGGGACCCAGTCAGGGATGCTGCTCCCTGGAACGAGCACGCTCTGCTGGGGTGCAGGGTTAGAGCTGGGGACATGCCCCGCTCCAGCTCCTCCCAGAAGCCTCCCGCAGGGAGACTGAAATGCTTGTCACTGGGCAGTGGAGTTGAGAGGCCTGGCGCCGTTCACACCTCCCTGAGCGATTGCCTCGGGCTCTCTGCAGACTCAGGCAGATGTCTCCGCGCCGCTCGCACTCAGGCGACGTTGGCTTTTTGCAACCACAAGGGCTAGAGGCTGTTTTTTTTTTCCCAGGGTCCAATTTCAGTCTTTCGTTGGAAATTTGAATATCGACCATTTTCCGCCAAAACATTTCCGCTTTCTGGCATTTTTTGACACCCTCTCCCCCCCGCCCAAGTCAAAACTCTCAGCAGGAAGCAGACACTTCTGCAGGAAAAGGTTTTGTCAACCCCCGCCCAGCCCAATTTTCCAGCGAAAAACAAGTTTGCTGGGAAACGTCAATCATCCTCATTTTGCAGATGGGAAACTGAGGCACCGAGGGACTGAATGACTCGCCTGGGTTTAGAGGGGAGTGTGTCACAGGGCAGGAGGGGATTGAAACCAAACAGCCATCCTTCCCCTCCGCCAGCTGGCATCGCGCACGGCCCGCTCTGGAAGAGGGCTGAGCAATGGTTTCCCTCTCTTTAGATTCCTGCCTGGTGGGAAGGCCGTGTCTACTCTTAAAATTCAGTCCCTCGCTACGGCGCTTCAGTGTAGCCACGTAGCTAATCTACCTCCCCAAGAGGCGGTAGCTAGGTGGACGGAAGAATTCTTCCAAGGGTTAGCCTGGCATAGCTGCGTCTTTCCAGAGTGTGGATTTGATCCCTGAGAGATAGCGATGCTGATGCCAGCGTAGATCGGGGTGGCAAACTTTTGGGCCCGAGGGCAACATCTGGATGGGGAAATTGCATGCAGGGCTGGGGCAGGGGGTTGGGGTGCAGGAGGGAGTGCAGGGCGTGGGAGGGGGTCCGGTGTGCAAGAAGGGGCTCAGGGCAAGGGGTTGGGGCAGAGGAAGGGTGCGGGGTGTATGAGGAGGCTCAGGGAAGGGGGTTGGGGTGCAGGAGGGCATGCAGAGTGCAAGAGCGGGCTCAGGGCAGGAGTGCAGGGAGGGGTGCGGAGTGTGGGGGGGCTCAGGGCAGGCAGTTGGGGTACAGGAGGGGTGTGGGGTGCAGCAGGGGGCTCAGGGAAGGGGGTTGGGGTGCAGGAGGGGTGCGGCAGAGGGCTCAGGGCAGGGGTTGGGGGTGCAGGAGGGGTGAGGCAGAGGGCTCAGGATAGGGGGTTGGGGTGCAAGAGGGGTGCGGGGTGCTGCAGGGGGTTGAGGTGTGGCAGGGGGCTCAGGCAGGGGGTTGGGGTGCAGGCGGGGTGCGGAGTGCTGCAGGGGGTTGAGGTGTGGCAGGGGGCTCAGGGCAGGGGGTTGGGGTGCAGGAGGGGTGCGGGGTGCAGCAGGGGGCTCAGGGCAGGGGGTTGGGGTGCAGGAGGGGTGTGGGGTGCAGCAGGGGGCTCAGGGCAGGGAGTTGGGGTGCAGGAGGGGTGAGGCAGAGGGCTCAGGGCAGGGGGTTGGGGTGCAGGAGGGGTGAGGGGTGCAGCAGGGGGCTCAGGTCAGGGGGTTGGGGTGCAGGAGGGGTGCGGGGTGCAGCAGGGGGCTCAGGTCAGGGGGTTGGGGTGCAGGAGGGATGCGGGGTGCAGCAGGGGCTCAGGGCAGGGAGTTGGGGTGCAGGAGGGGTGAGGCAGAGGGCTCAGGGCAGGGGGTTGGGGTGCAGGAGGGGTGCGGGGTGCAGCAGGGGGCTCAGGGCAGGGGGTTGGGATGCGGAGTGCTGCAGGGGGTTGAGGTGTGGCAGGGGGCTCAGGGCAGGGGGTTGGGGTGCAGGAGGGGTGTGGGGTGCAGCAGGGGCTCAGGGCAGGGGGTTGGGGTGCAGGAGGGGTGCGGAGTGCTGCAGGGGGTTGAGGTGTGGCAGGGGGCTCAGGGCAAGGGGTTGGGGTGCAGGAGGGATGTGGGGTGCAGCAGGGGGCTCAGGGCAGGGGGTTGGGGTGCAGGAGGGGTGAGGCAGAGGGCTCAGGGCAGGGGGTTGGGGTGCAGGAGGGGTGAGGCAGAGGGCTCAGGGCAGGGGGTTGGGGTGCAGGGGGCTGCAGGAGGGGTGCGGGGTGCAGCAGGGGGCTCAGGGCAGGGGGTTGAGGTGCAGCAGGGGGCTCAGGGCAGGGAGTTGGGATGCGGGGTGCAAGAGGGGTTCGGGCTCTGGCCTGGCGCCGCTTACCTGGAGCGGCTTCAAGGTGGGAGCGGCGCGCACCGGTGCCAGGGCAGGCTCCCTGCCTGCCTTGCCTGGCCCTGCATGGCACCACTTCCCTGCGGCCCCTGGGGCAGACGGGCGGGGGGCAGAGGGCTCTGCACGCTACCCTTGCCTGTGGGTACCTCCTCTGAAGCTCCCATTGGCCGCAGTTCTCCGTTCCCGGCCAATGAGAGCTGCAGGGGGCGGTGCCTGGAGGCAAGGGCAGCGCACAGAGCCCTCTGCCCCCTCCCCCCCCCCGGACACACACCGGGGGCCAGCGGTTTCTGGGAGCGGCGCTAGGGGGTGGCAATCCCGCGGGCCAGATCCAAAGCCCTGAGGGGCCGGATCCGGCCCACGGGCCGTAGTTAGCCCGCCCCGGCGTAGACCATCCCTTACATGCTCAGGGTCTAACTGATCGATGGATCAGGGCTGGGAAGGCCCTTCGGGGGTTTTCGACTTTCTCTGCAGCATGGGGCACGGCTGGGCACCCCGTAAGGATATCTGGGCGAAACGCAACGGCCTGGGTTAGCCAGGGGGTCAGACCGGAAGGTCAGGGCCCCTTCTGCCCTCGAACGCTAGGAAACGATTTCAGAGGAAAGCAGCCGTTCTCACCTTGGCGAAGTTCTGAGCGACGTATTTCCACCGGATGTAAGGGGTCCTGGGGGAAGGGAGTCGGTCAGTGGCTGGAGCTTCAGACTATGCCCCCCCATCCATCCCTCCCACTTGCTCACAGACCCAGCACACTCATGGGAAGCAGGTCAAGCCTGGGAGGAGTGGGGCTTCCCCCAGGTAGGGATCCCTCTGTCCTCAGCACAGCCCCCCTCGGGAAGCTAGCAGAGGAGTGATGTCCCTGGTGCCCCTCCTCCCCCTCTGCCATGGCATGCAGCAGGCTCACCTGGGGTAGCTCTCTCTGTAGATCAGCGTGGGGCAGAACAGAAAATACAAGTACGTTGACAACGCAGGCAGCTTCACTTCCTCTGGAAGGAGAAAACCAAATGTGTGGCTAGGAAATGTCTGCAGGGAGCGCTGGGGGAGAGGCAGAGGGGCCCTGGCTGGCACCGGGCCCTGGCAAAGAGGGGCCCTGGCTGGCACTAGGTACTGGCAGAAAGGGGCCCTGGCTGGCACCAGGCCCTGGCAGAGAGGGGCCCTGGCTGGAACCAGGCCCTGGCTGGCACTGGGTACCGGCAGAGTGGGGCCTTGGCTGGCACTGGGTACCGGCAGAGAGGGGTCCTGCGATCAGTACTTACCGTCCAGCGGCTTGGCATGGATGATGCCGGGTACAGCCTCCCGCAGGAACGAATGGCTTTTCATCAGGAACCGGATCTGGAGAGGAGGGAACAGGGAACTTTGCTCATGCTCCTGAGCTGGCCGGTCCCCAGAGAGCCAGCCCCCCACCGCCAGCCAGAACTGCACCAGGGCTGGGGGTGTCCCCGGTTCCCTAGAAGACAGAGATGCATGGACACCGTACCGAGAATCTGGCTAGCTCCTCTCACAGCTCCAATCTTTCCCCTTCTACCTGCATCCCATGTGGACCCCACAGTGGAAGCTGGGCCCCCATCCAGAAAGATAGGACGACCCTAGCTTTGTGGGGCTGTATGCTGAGCCAGATGCTCAGGGAGACTCCAGGAATTTGTCCAGAGAAACATCTGGTTGGAGACATCTACAGTGGGACAAGCAGGAGTTCGGGACAGCAGGACGGTGACTGCAGGACAGGACAACTGGTCCTGCTGAGCCATGGGGCCCTCCTGCCCTGCCTGTGCCTGGTTCTGCCCCTCTGTGCCCAGCCCCATGGCACTCACCTGCTCGAGGATGACGATGAACCTGTATGCGAGTGGGAGCTGGTGCTGGATCACCGTGTAGACGGGGTAGAAGCCAAGCATGGCAGCGTGGCAAGCCAGCAGCGCCCCCCAGAGGATGGCAGTGAAGGGGCGGGGGAAGCGCACGGTGTGGTAGGAGCCAGCCCACAGCTGCAGGGCTTTGTAGGGGACCAGCAGGGTGTAGAGGAACATAACCAGCCAGGTGGCCAGCACTGTGGGGAGATGCTCGAAGGCAAAGATGAAGAGCTCAAAGTCCAGGATTAAGCTGCAGGGGGAGAGGAGAGTGACGCAAGACTCAGAGCTGCACCATGGACCCTCCATGCATCATGGGCCCGAGGGACACTCATGGCCCTACAGACCCTCAGGGCCCTATAGCATTCCACTAGGGGTGTTCATGGCCCTACGCACCCTCAGGGCCCTATGGCATTCCACTAGGGGTGTTCATGGCTCCATGAACCTTCACTAGAGATCTTCGTGCCCTAAAGCCCTCCTGTGAACCTTCACTGCCCTATGGCAAACACTGTGGACCTTCCTAACTCTTACGGACACCGGGGAAGGCTGCCCCAGGCTTCCTCCCAGTGCTCCCTTGGGAAGCCCTCAGGCCGCGTATTCTCACCATGCAGGGGATGGGCCCCAACTCATGTTCTCGTGGTTAAACCCCCCTCCCACACACCCCGCCCTGCTGCTATCATCGCTGAATGGGCAGAGAGGAAGGGTCTCCCCGGGGTGGGGGGAGGGAGGGGCTGGAGAAAATGCCACTTTCTGCTCTTCAGTGCAAGCTGAGGTCTCTCAGGCTGGGATGTGGGGCCCTGGTGATCTATCACATCCCCAGAAACACTGTGCTCTGATTGGTCAGGGCAGGGATCCCCCTTGGCCACACCCCCAGGCACAAAAGGCCGTGATTGGTTGAGGCGGGGATCCTCCTGGCATACCTCCCTTGGTCAATGAAGTCCACCGCAACAGTGCTGACGATGAAGACGCAGAGCATGGCGATGAACATGTGGTAGATGGTTCGGAAGTGCTCCACCTCCATCAACTCGCTGGAAAAGAGCAGGGCAGGGAGCTCATGTTACCCGCCCAGAACTAGGGGAAGGGCAGGGACTGCCCCACCCTCCCTGTGTCCACAGCCTCTTCCTGGCTGGGGGCGGGAGACTCCTCCAACCTTCAATAACAAAGCTGCTGGCAGATCCTCATCCCCATTTTACAAGTGGGTAAACTGAGGCACAGAGCGGCAAAGAGACTCATCTGAGATTGTGGCACAGTCAGGACTCCTGATTCCCAGCCCCCCACCCCCCGCAACTCTAGCCACTAGACCCTGCTCCCCTTCCAGAGTTGAGACTGGAACCCAGGAGTGCTGACTCCCAGCCCCACCACTCTACCCAGTAGATCTCATTCCCCTCCCACAGCCGGGCAGAGAACCCAGGTGTCCTGACTAAATGACCCAACTTGTGGTTGCCCTGCAGCACCAGCACAAGAGGCCCCTCTAGGGGTGCACACAGCTCCCCCCTCCCCAGCTCTGTCTCCCCCACCTCCCATTCTGTAAGATTCGACAGCACAGGGGCCATTCCAGGGCATGTCGGGGAGGGGGGGCAGTTCTGGATGTGGGAGGGGCAATCCCTCACCCCAGCTACTCCTTGGTTGCCTCTAGGGTCGCTGAGCAGCCTTCAAGTCTCCCCGAGGCAGCCCCAGGATGAGCCCATCGTGTCAGGTGCCCTGTGCTGGGCATTCAGAGCTCTGGATGGGGGTTTGGTCCATCCCAGCTGCCAGGTGCTGCTGCCTTGCCCCTGGCGTCAGGCTGGCACACATGGGCATCTCGGTGCAGCTCCCTGCCCCTGTACGTGCAGGCCGTGCCAAGCCGGGCCATACTCACTCAAGCAGCGACTGCCGGTCGACAAACACCTTCCGCTTTTCCAGCAGGGAGCCTCTCCCCCTAAAGGATTCCAGGGGGGATTGGGGTTAGACCCGGGGGAGAAACCCTCACCCCCGAATCGGTACTGCTTTCCGCGTGCACCTTCCATCCCAGGGTAATGGCCACCCCTTTCTAATGAGCTGGTGCATGCTCACTGCTGCCGGCTACTGGGTGGAACCAGAAGAGCTCAGCTGTGTTTCACAGGCCCTACACTACTAATTGCTAACGAGGATTCTCCTGCAGCTCAAGCCGGAGAGGACTGGGCTTCTGCAGTAGCCAGGTTCATGTCCACTGGCACCAAGCAGCAACCACAGACCAGGGAAGGGGCTTTCACAGCCACGTTCCCACACCCACTGCACTTCTAGGGTAGAGAGCAGCCGGTCACCATCCCCACCAGCTGCAAGGTGGGTGGGCGGAAGGTGTCCCTCCGGGGGGATCAGCACGCGCGGGTCTCCAGTCTGATGCTTAGAGCGTCTGGTTAACAGGGCAGTAGATACTGGCGTTCCAGCTGCCATTGGGGCCCTGTGACACCGACATTGCCTGTACCCTAACGGGCTCACGGGCTAACTGGACAAGGGGCAGGAGGGGAAACTGAGGCACAGAGGGGGGCAGTGACTTGCTGACGGTCACGCAGCAGGAATGGGACTAAAACCCAGGTGTCCTGAGTCCCAGTCCAGCACCCTCGCTACCGGCCCAGGCTGTGAGTGACTCTACTCAGCAGGGGGGCCTGGGTGGTATCTGGGCAAGGGAGGGGGGCACCAGCTTTCAGCACCGCTGCCATGTCAGTGCCCCCAGCACCCCGTGTCACACCCCAGACACCCCCATCTGGGTTAGGTTGGAGAATCCCTGGTTGGCTGGCGGCCAGGAAGGGGATCCCCGAAGCAGGGGACTCCCCAGGGTGGTGCCGCATTGGGGCAGGGAGAGGAGTCCCGGAGCTGGGTGGGGGGAGTGGGGTGCTGGGTGGGTGGATCCCCTGCCCTCTGCTCTCACCTATCCTCTCTCTCCAGCCGGTCCTTCCTGGGGGGCTGCGGGTAGGACCGCGCAGCCTCCTCCACGGCCTTGTCCAGCAGGTCTCCGAGCTGCCCGTGCATGTGCTCCAGCAGCTCCGACTTCACCGCCTGCCCCAGGGGAACGAGGTGGTGACTGGCCTCCCCAGGGAGTATCCCAGCATGCACCTGGGAGGTGCTTCCCCTGTCCCCCCAATTTCTCACATCCTCATCCCAGCTGCCTCCCTCCAGTCCCTGCAGCTCTGCCAGCTGGTTCCAGGGCCTCGGGGGGACCTGCTCCTCCCAGTGCCCTGCTCCAGAGCCATCAGCGTCCTCCTCTAGCCCTGATTCCCCCCCACCCCTACCCCGCAGGAGACAAGCTGCCCGGGGGGAAGGGCTCTCCCACGGGACCTGCCCATTGCTCCTTCCCCGGCAACCATCCACCTAGCCCCCGATGCCCACCCCATCCCATCCCCCGGCCCGCCCCAGACCCAGGTGGAGCCCTGCCTTACCTCCATGTGTCTCCTCCATTGGATGAGGCTGGTGACACTGTCCTGTTGCTCGATGTTCCCTGGCGGGGGGGAGCCGGGGGCAGTGGGTCAGTCACGTGTCACCCGCTGGGTGGTGCCCCCTGGAGGGGAGGTGATGTATAGCCCAGCTCCTGTCAGAGCCGGCGTGCATGGGGGGCCCCACGTGTCCACGCCAGAGGGGTCGGGAGCTCTCTGTGGCCACGTGGCAGGGCCAGAAAGATCCCCATTTGCCTGGAGGTTTGGGGACCCCCACCCCATTTCCGCCACGGCTTGGTGCCATCTCATACTGTGACAGAGGCAAATTGGAGTGGGATGGGATGGGCCCCTGGAAACCAGCCCACCGAGCCTGCATCGGGGGCAGCGCTGCAGGAGGAGTTGGCTGCCAGCCCGGCCTGCTGGCTCACAGGGACTGGTGGGGCATTGACATGCCAGCCCCAGTATGGGCTGGTGCCACCCCCTGAGCCTGGAGCTCCCAGGGCTGCAGCTGCTAGGTCTTAAAAGGATGATGGGACACACCTGAGCTGCCAGCCCCACCTGGCAAGCTCCCTGCTTGTCCACCCCAGCTAGGTAAGATACAGACCCCCACCTCCCACCCCACCCCCACTACCTGGGCCTGGGCACACGGGTCTGAAATGCCACATGGTCACCACAATGTACCGGGCAACCCACATGGCTGTAACATGCCACACGCCACCACCAGGCACCCGCACACGGCTGAGACATGGCACACGCTGCTCTAGCCCCAGGCACCAGTGACATGCCCCAGGCTGCTCCAGCCCCGACACCTGCATGCTCGGCAGTCACTGCTCTGGACCCAGGCACTGCCCCCCCCCGCTCAGCTCTGATGCCCCTGGCAGGTCCCGTCTATACTTGCGCGCCTGCCCAGAGCTCCTGAAATACTGCGCCCCACCTCCCCTTCCTCCTCCTTCCTATCCCCCCGCCCCCGCTCTGCCCCTGCTCCTCACCATCCAGCCCCTGAGTCTCCTCCTCTTCCGCCTGCCTTCGCCCCTCTCTATTCCTCTGCCTGGCTCTGCCAGGGGCCCTCTGAGCTTGCTCCATGTTGGCTCCGGAGGGAATGGGACCAGATCAGAGCGGCTGCCCCAGAGCTACCATCCTCTTCCTCCCATGGGGCTGCCTCCCTCCCCGTGCTGGGCCCTGCCCGGTCAGCTGATTGGCAAGGGGGGTAAAGTCCTTGGAGAAGTTTTTCCACTCTGGGATCCAGGCTGGAAATGGGAGCCTTGGACCCTCCTTGCAGGGGTGATAAGATAAAGCCCTTATCAGGGCAGAGATAGCAGGGCCTGTGGCTCCAACCTCTGCCCCCAGCCAGGGTCACCCGCCCACACACACACACTTTAAAACTTTGCCTTTGGGCACAGAATCATCAGGTCCCACCCACATAGGATGGGCCTGGGCAGAGATGGAGCGGGCACCTAGACTGATGCCTTCGCTCTTCTACAGGCCGGTTTGGAGACAGGCGGGGCTGCGTCCCTGTCTCTTGCTGATTGTGGGTACCGCTGGCTCTCGGATATTCCCAGCATGCTTTGCACAGGGGGGTTGCAGCATCCTCTCCTGGGGCAACCCATGTGTGTGGGTCATAGGGAGGGAAGGAACAGCTAGAAAGAGCGGGCTGGGTCCCAGGCTGGGCTCCCGGTTAGCCCGTCCCCTGCTGATCTCTGTTCCCCCTGTGATCTCACTGGGGCACGACGCTCATCTCTGCTCCCTGCCCTACACCGTGACTGAACAGGTGCTATGCTCTGCCCCAGAGCTAGCTGCAGCTCAGTCAGGGAAGGGAAAGGGATCAGCACTAGGTGTAAGGGAGCTCCCAGGAGGGGAGAGGGTGTCACGGCTGCTTACACCAGCGAGTCATTTGGCCCGCAGCCTGCCAACATTCCAGAGTGAGGATTCAAACGTCTTCTTGCTGGGCACTGCTGCTTAGGGACCACCTCCCTTCCCCTGCCCTCACCCCTGGGGGGGACCCCTTGCTGTGCCTCTCCGCCCCAGACTCCCCTGTCTCTGCTGCACACGGGGGGCCCCTCTTTGTTCCCCTCATGCCCCAGAACAACCCACCCCCCTCCATGAAGGAGCATCTCTGCCTCTCAGGCCCCCAGAGGCTCCTCTGCCCCCAATTTGCCCCACTCTGCAGTGGCGGGGGGTGGGGGCAAACGGACCCATTGGCTGGATAAGGCAGCATCCTGCTGGAATTCAGCCAGTCTGGCTGCCTTGGACTTCCCAGCAGGGCTAAGGCGAGGGGAACTTTGAGCCAACCGGCCGGCTCTTATTGGCAATTGATGAGGGGTTACCGAGATGACACCTCTGCAGGGCTGAGCTCTCAGGTCCTCCAGCCACAGGGCCAGGGCTGGCTTGGAAGAGGCTACGTGTTACGGTCCCGCCCGCACTTACAGAAATCTTTGAACCCAATCTAGTGCTGATGCCAGATCCCTAGTGAGCAGCCCCCTAGACAGAGGCCTCCAGCCAACTCTGGGGCAGGGCCAGACCTGGAAACTGCCCTCCCCCCACCAACACACACACACCTGCCCCTGGAGGGATCCCCCAAGGTGGGACAGAGGCATCAGGGCCCTCACTCTCCTCTACAGGCCTACAGTCCTCAGCTGGACTCTATTTCCCCATGAGGCACTGCCTCCTCTCACCAAGAGGGGAACCATGGTGCACCATGGGAGATGTGGTCCAGCCCAGAATATAAAAGATACTTTTTTTTTTTTGGCGCACTGAGGCTCAAGCGATGGCTCTGATTCTCTTCCAACTGGCCTCAGCCACTCCGAGCAGATCTCATCCACATTGTCAATAGCATTCATTAAACAGAGGGCTGCCGACGGACTCCAGGACGCAGGTAGGGCCACATAAGCGTGACGGATGCTCCTTCCTCCAATGGAACCGAGTGCGACCAAAGAAAAGCAAGTCGCTGCAACTCTCATCAGTACCAACCTGACCAAAGGGATGGCGCAGCATCATGACTCGCTGCCCTAAGAGAGGGCCCTGTTCCAAAGACCGGTGGAGGGTCAACACTGACATAGGCCAGGTCTGCGGTACAAAGGCGTGGTGACGTTCCCCTACCCAGCATTGCTATGCCAGCAAAAAAAGCCACGTTGATGCTGTCTGTCATTCGTCAGGGTGGCAAAACTGTGTCTCTACCAGGGGTTATGCCGACAGAGCCTGGCAGAAGCGTGGACTGGCCATAGGAGCCGGGATATCCAACTGGACTAAGGGCAGGCTAGTTATTCTGGTACAGCCTATTTCCCCAGCTAGACAAGCCCTAAGATGGGGTCTGGAGGGCACCAGGAGGGATGCACGGCAGAAAGAAGGCAAGCGCCAGGCCCTCCAAAAACCAAACTCAGCTTTATTTAAAATAAACATCTCCCAGAAGCATCCAACAATCCTCAGGAGGGCGCATTAAGGTAAAGGAGCTGCAGGACAGGTCACAGCAAAAGCACAGCTGTGGGACGGGGCAGGGCGAGCCGGCAGCCTGGCCCTGACTCCCGCTCCAGTTGCCTCTGCTCCAGCTGCTTCCCACACCCGGCTGGCAGCAGGACTCTCCCCAGCCAGCTGCTTTCCTGGGGGGGCTCAGGAGGAAGGTCAGAAAGTGAAAGGTTGCTTGGCCCACGGCTGACCCCCCCCATCCCTTTCTCCCCTCCCAGCTTCTTAATTGATGTCTGACTGCAGCTCAGGATGTGTGTGTGTGTGTGGGGGGGGCTCCTGAGATTTGGGGGTGCAGGGGTGAACTCTTGCTGGCTCTTTCCAGCCTGTCCCCCAAAGCCATGCTGCCCTTCCCAGAGTACCCCCCACCCAAGATCCAACATTAGTAGCACTCTTCCAATACTAGCCTTCTTTGTTCCCCACCCAGAAAAGCAGTTCACCACCACCCCCCATCCAAGGGGGAAACTCCCCATTGCAGGAAATGCATCTGTGGGTGGCGGGGTTGGAAGCACCAGGGGATGCTGCAACCCCCTGCCTCCGCCCACTCCCAATAGCTTATTGAACAAACACCTGCACTAGCAGACTCCCAAAGCAGCGGCATGGGCTCCAGGCTGCTACCACAGAGCTGTTCCCTGCCCCCTGTGCCCAGCCAGTCCTGGGTGTGAATGGGGCAGGTGGGAGAGGCCGATCCTCAGCGAGGGCAGCGCCCCCAAGCTGCCTTCAGGCCAGCTCCTTCCAACAGCCACAGTGCCATGTAATAAATTAAAGGCAAAATGCTTCTGTATCCTCGGGCTCTTCTTCCCACAGCGTCTATCAGGCTGAGCCTCCTCCAGCCCCGCTCGAGCCCAGCCCACCCCTCTCAGTCACTCCCGTTGGGCAGGCAATGGGGGTTGCCCTCCAGCCCCCCCGAGCCGGCCAGCGGGTGGCCCTTCTTATCCACACACCAGCACTGGCCTCGCCTCTGTCCTTTGGATGCCCGGCACTGTAAGAGGAAAAGACAAGGGGGAGGGAGGGTGTGAGAGAGGACATATCAATGGGCTGATCGACAGTCTTGTAATCGGAGGCATTTCCACCATGCCCCTCGCAATGAAGCCCCAGCTCCTGGAATCATGGGACCATTACATGAAAGCTGAGATCCTTCCAGAGACTGGGAGTATGTTTCTAGCCCTCATGACTGCAGAGAAGAGCTAGAGATTGGTATCTTCTAGCTTTTCCTCTAGCACGTGGTACCCCTACATCTCCAAGTGCTTTACATATAGATGGGGAAACTGAGGCACTGGAAGGGGCAGCAACAGTACTGTATCCACTAGGCTGTGCTGTCCCGTAAAGGATGAGAATCCAGATGGGCAAAAAGACCCCGGCGCAGTAGTTGGGGGGACATGGTTTAAAATCTCTGGCTGTTTGGAGCTGGTGGTGCTTGATCTTGGGTAACAGTCAGATGGTCCCAGGCACTAACCCGGTATGGCAGGGAATGGTAGAAGACACACGCACTGATATGCTAGGGCAGCCGACAGGGCATAGGTCAGTGGGCCAGTGGCTGGACACAGAGGTCAATGCCCATTGGGCTGATCACCTGCCAGTCCAATGCTGGGTCCGGGCAGCCACTCACTGGCTTCCCGCCAATGCCCTGCACCTACAGGGCTCACTGCTCTGACTCCATCCAGCCCTCATGGTGCCCCAGGCCCAGAGGTGCCCACCCCAGCTCAGGGGAACCCACCCCAGCCCTGGCCCTGGCCCCTACCTTACCTGTTTTTTCCTGTAGAAGCCTTTGGTGTCGCAGTTGGGAATGAAGATGTCCTCTCCACTCCGGTACAGTGGGGCCTTGAGCTCCAGCATGACAGCTGCCAGGTGCATGCGGCATGGAGCCTGCCAGGGGCCAGGACAGATTGCAAGTTCAGGAGGGATGGGACTTGCTGGGCTTCCCCCCACAGCTCTCAGAGCTGCCTTTTCTCCTCCCCCCGCCCACCCCCATGCCCCAGCCAGCCTATGCATTGGGCTCTGCCCTCCTCTTCGCCAGTAGGGGCAACCAGCATGCCGGGGAGCTCATCTCCCTGCAGCAGGAGTGCTCCAGCCCAGTGATTGCAGAGCCTGGGACAGCTGTTTGTAGCCTACAAACTCAGTCCCAGCCTCTTCCACCAGGGGGCGCTGTTGAAAGTGGGGCAGGGGCACTGGCTGTGGGGGAAGCTCCCTGTTACTGCAGTCCCAGCCTCACCCAGCAAGGGGCGCTGTGGGGTGCAGGGCAGCAGCTCCCAGCTACGGCAATGCCAGCAGGAGGTGCTGCAGGAGCGCTGGCAGGGGATCCCAGGTGTGTTCTCTACCGGTGCTGGATGCCTGGGCAGGAGATGCCTCATGTCAGACTTCCACAGGCACATGCTTGCGCTGTCCCTGTCCCTGCACCCCTCCCGCAACGCACCGTCTCCAAGTCCGGCTTGCCGTCGCTGTTCAGCGAGATCTGGTGCAGCCGGTCCTTGCCACCGTTCACCTCCACCAGGGGGCCGTGGTGCTGGGGGGGCCTAGGCTCCAGCGTGGGATGGCTTGCCCTGCGACTCTCCTTCCGGCTCTCCCCTGCGGAGGAAAGGGAGACAAAGCCTGGGGCCTCAGCCTGCCACGCACCCTCCCCTGCCCTTCCCCACCCCAATCTGCAGCCAGAGTGACCTGTCCAGCACAGGGCCCTGCGGCTTCTGCTGGGGTCAGGCCCCTCAAGGATGCAAAGGGGCCATCCTAGCTGCGCCAGCCTGGTTGCTTGGGTGAAGTGAGTTTGCTGCATCCTTACCTTTGCCAGGTGCCCATGGCAGATGCAAATGCAGCCACGCCCCCCTGGCTGAACAGGGGTGCCTTTAGGTCATTGCTTTCAGAGGCTACCACCAACTCTGGGTGTCATAGAATCATAGAATATTAGGGTTGGAAGGGACCTCAGGAGGTCATCTAGTCCAAGCCCCTGCTCAAAGTGGGACCAGTCCCCAAATTTTGCCCCAGATTCCTAAATGCCCCCACCCCAAGGATTGAATTTACAACCCTGGGTTTCGCAGGACAATGCTCAAACCACTGAGCTATCCCGCCCATCCCCCCAGTACTAGTCTTCTTTGTTCCCCACCCAGAAACGCAGACCCCTTGGAGACACCCAGGATCCGGCACCATGGAGCACCTGCAGCTCCATGCACCCAGGAGGTGGGTGGACCTCAGTCCTTTGGGGCCCGGGGCCCAGAACCCCGCAGCAGCGCCCAGGCCAGGTTCACCAAAAATTGTGCATGCTTGAGTGCTTGAAAATCCAGCCCTGAACTCTTGCGAGGGGGGCAGGGGGGATCTTGCCCCAAATTACTGCTTGCCCAAGGGCCCCAATCCCAGTGCCCAATATCCAGCATCCCGTTCTGCACTCCCACGTTCCGACACAAGGGGGAGCCAGCGCTCCTGGGATTGGTGAGCAGGCCAGAGGAATGGGTGAGTAACTGAGAGCAAACCCACAGATGGGCCTGAACACCCCCCCCCCCCCCCGAGCTAGCCGCCCTCCTGCAAAGAGTCGGGGTCCCTTGATACAACAGCTCCTACAGGGTGGGTGGAACATGCCAGGAAGCAGCTTTGGGTGTCTCAGAGTCATTGAATGGCCGTGAACATCCCCCGCAATCTGCAGCAGCCTCCCAGCTGCCTTAGCCCTGGGTGGAATTGCTCAAGGCATCTCTGCTCTGCTGGAGAAAAACCTTTGCTTTATAGTGGGGTGGAGCAAACAGCTGGATTCTGCAGTCGCACCACGGCCAGGTCTCACCGCTCTCATTAAACATTTTTTGTCCTGTGTTTGTACAGCACCTAGCACCACGGGGCCTGGGTCTATGACTAGGGCTCCCAGGTGCTAAGACATGGTCAGTTTAAGGGGTAGGCTCAAGATTTAGGCTTTTCTCCAAGAGTTGGGGGGAATTTTTACTTGATCTCTTATTATGGAAGAGCCTGGCATGAAGTTTGGGGTAGGGGGTGCAAGCAGCAGGAGAGAATTTAGGCTGAACTGGGGGCTCAGACACAATAGCACAGACCCTGGCACCATTCTTGAAAGGGGATGGGGGGGAAAAAGAAATTGAGGGTCCTCTGAATACCCCCTCTGGAAGGGCTTTTGCCCCTGTGTTTCATGCCATTGCTTGGATGGACGGCTCTGATCTGCCCTGATCCCCCAGCCAGGACCTCCCATCCCCGGTACACAGCCACCCCCCACTGGTGGGATTTGTTACAAGGCGATGGATTCCTCTCCTCCCCCACCCCAACGCGTTCCTCCGAGCTCCCCCAGCCAGCGCGGGGGTCTGCGAGACTCAACTCCCCAGCCACAGCAGTGTCCTGAACCCTGATGGAGAATTAGCTCTGGGTGGCTCCCTGCGGCCTGTCTGTTGCCATCTGACACCCCCATGCCAGATCCTTTCTCTCCGGCCAAGCACAGGGGGCTCGCCCCCGGACTGGTGCCGGCTGAGAGAGCGGTGCTCTGAGCCAGACACCTTGGGGGAAGTTCAGTCCCAGTCTCCCATACAATGGTCCCCCACCCCGCCTCAGTCTGGCTTTTGCCCCTCAGAGACCAATCTTTGCTGGCAAATTTTAGCTACTGCCAGCTGGAACCTTTACTTGGGTCCCCCCCGCTTCGCCACGTTCCCAGGCTTGGCTCAAGTCAGCAGCCTCCCGTGGGCCGGCCTGCTGGTAGCTAGACTGGGAGCTCTTTCGGGGCAGGAGCTGGCTGACTGTGTTTGTACAGCGCCTAGCGCCACAGGGCCCTGGCCTGTCTCCCACCCTCACAGCCCAGGGGAGGGCCTGTTCCCCTTCCCAAGCAATATATCCACCCACGGGCCCCTTCTCCCATTCAAGAGGCTGAGCCCACTTCCTAGGCACCAAAATGTGTGTGTATGTGTTGAGGGGGATCAGGCCGGATCAGGGCACCTGGTAGGGACACCTCCATGGGGGGGGGGTGGTGGCTAGAGGTGATCCTGCTGGACTCCTGCTGGGAGCACCCATGGGCCATTGGCAGCTACAGCTGCTGAGGCAGGGGTGAGCATGGCTGCATATTGCCCACAATAGAGACAACTCAGGGGACAGAAGCCCCCCCCCACTTCTCAGGCAGCCCCCAGCCCCTTCTTCCGCCAGGCTCCCCCCCCACCTGGCATCAAGCCAACCCAGGGCAAGCAGAACCTGACCCACTTGGAGCCTCTCCCCCTCCATCGCGCTGGGCAATAGACAAGGAGCCACCCAGCCTCCCCGTCGCCCCCAGTGTCCTGCAGCAGCACCCTGGGGTCTGAACCCTCCCCACCCCTGAGCCAGAGAGGGGCAATGCCCAGCCACTCCCTTGGGAGTGCGCCCCCTGGCCAGGGAACTCCACTATGGCAACCCCCAAGTGGAAGGACCCATCTTCTTCTGCCCCTCCAGGGGGAGGAAAGAGACTCAGTTCCGGGGAGTGGGGGGGGCGGGGGGGGAAGGGGGGAGAAAGCAGCAGCCTTTGCCCTTAGAAACTAGGGAGATGCCCCCCCAACTTCTGGGGGTGCTGCTAAGTGTCACCAGGGATCCCCCCGATCTAGGCTCAGCACCTCCGCGAGGGCTGCCCTGTGCCCTTACCCCGAAGCTCAGCTGGGGGGGGGCTCCAAGGATCCCCCCCCATCTGGGCTCAGCCCCGAAGCCCAGCCGCGGCTGCTCTCCCCAGCCCGCCCCGCACTCACCTGCCGGGGGCTCGGGCTCCGTGTGGTTGCGGCTGCCCTTCCTGCCCCCCACGGCCCGGCACACCCCCTTGCCGAGGAGCAGGGCGTGCAGGGGGGTCCGCTCGCCGGCCCGGGGGATGCAGCGCAGTCCCCGGGCGCAGCTGGGCGTGTAGACCCCGCACGGCTCCCCCAGCTCCCGGACGCAGCCCTTCTCCCCGCAGGCTTCCCGCGGCGCCTTGGCGCTGTCGGGGGGCGCCGCCGCTGCCCTCTCGGGGGCCCGGCAGCCGGCTCGGGGGGCGCAGGCCGGGGGGTCCCCGTCCTCGCAGCTGGGGCACTGGCCCAGGGCGCCCCAGGAGCCCGGAGCCAGCAGCAGCGCAGACACCAGCCAGCAGCCCGGGAGCATCTTGGCCGGCTGGGCAGGGGAGGAGCCGGACCGTGCTGCGCCCCGACTGCTCTGGGCTCCCTCCCCACGGCCTCGGCCCTTAAATACCCTGCCCAGCCCACAACCTGCCTCCAGCGCTGGCCCCGGAGCGCCAGGTGTCTGCAGCCCTGCCACCCCCCGGGCGGTGGGGGGAGCGTGGGCTGAGCGCTGCCCGGCTCCACTCCCACCCCCGCTGCGCTCCGGCCCCCCGCTCTTGCCCCCCCCCAAAACCCTCTCTCCTCTTGCCCCCCTTCCAGGCTCCCCCGCCCCGCGGCTCCTCCCCCTGGCTACTCTCTGTTCTCACCCCCACCCCTCCTGTCTCTCCACCCCACCCCCATGTTCATTTCCAAATTCAATTTCCCCCTTCTCTCCATCTCGGAGATTCCTGGGATTCTGGGGGCGGCGGGAGGGGGGCGGGGGTCGCCTGAGCCCCTCTGAGCTGCAGAGGCTGAGAGAGGAAATGAGACAGGCCGGGGGAGGTGGAAAAGAAACATGCCCCGTCCCAGACCCACAGTCCCAAGAGGGAGCTCCAGGCCTTACACCCCTTCCCAAGGGGTCATCAGTTCCAGTCCTGCCCCCCACATCCCAAGAGGTAGCTCCCTCCTATCCTATCTGATTTAGTTGGGGTTGGTCCTGCTTTGAGCAGGCAGTTGGACTAGATGACCTGAAGCCCCTTCCAACCCTGATACTCTATGATTCTATCCCTCCATTCCCAAGGGGTCAGCTCCCATCTCCATGCCCCCATCCCGAAGTGGGAGAGCCCATCTCCATCCCCTGCCCCATTCCCAAGTGGGAGGGCCCATCTTCATCCCCCTCCATTTCCAAGGGATCAGTTCTCATCTCCATCCCCCCCATTCCCAAAAGATCAGCTGGCTCCCGTCTCCATCTCCCCATTCCTAAGTGGGAGAGCCCATCTTCATCCCCCTCCATTTCCAAGGGATCAGCTCCCATCTCCATGCCCCCTTTCCCAAGTGGGAGAGCCCATCTCCACCCCCCCCATTCCCAAGAGATAAGCTCCCATCTCCAACCCCCCTCCCCATTTTCCCAAGTGGGAGAGCCCATCTTCATCCGCCCCAGGCCAATTCCCAAGTGGGAGAACCTATCTCCATCCCCCCGAGGCCCATTCCCAAGTGGGGGAGCCCACCTTCATCCCCCCCATTCCCAAGGGGTCACCTCCCATCTCTATCTCCCCATTCCCAAGTGGGGGAGCCCATCTCCATCTCCCCATTCTCAAGTGGGGGAGCCCACCTTCATCCCCCCCATTCCCAAGGGGTCACCTCCCACCTCCAACTCCCCATTCCCAAGTGGGAGCTCCGATCCCCTCCCCCCCAGTAATTTCTCTTCCTGTGATTTGGATCTAATTCTCTGAGCATCTCTTTTGAAAAACCAAACAACCCCCCCACCCTCTCAACCAAACAGAAACCGCTTTCATTTAACCCAACCCCAAAGAAGCAAAGAGCAAACAATTTCCTGGTGCCCAATCCCTGATTTCCCCTCCTTTCCCTGGGGGCGCTGGGCTGAGATCATGGTTCCCCCCCCCCTTCTTCCCTCAAAAGTACATTTTTTTTCAGGGTCTGAATGAATATTGTTGCCTTCGCATGGAGCCTAAATGCCTGGAATATTTCATGCTTCCAGCCCATCTCTGTTGTGTAATCCAATCGCTGAGCTATTTCCCTTCCCCTGTCTAATTCTTTCCTAAAACATAACACATCATTTTTACTGCTGGCCTTTGTGTGCGCAGAGCTGAGTCTTAAAACAATGTGCTTATTTGGCAGGCTAGGTCTACTGATTAGAGCGGGGCATGGGAGTCAGGCCTCCTGGGTTCTTGACTAGCGGTTAGAGCAGGGCCCTAGGGAGGATCAGGTCTTTTGGATTTCTTGCTCTGAAAGGGAGTGAGTTCTAGTGGTGGCAGCAGAGGGCTGAGGGTCAGGACTCCTGGCTTCAGTTCTTGGCTCTGGGGGAGGAAGTGTTGTCTAGTGGTTAGAACAGGAGGCACTAGGAGTCAGGACTCCTGGGTTCTATTTTCAGCTCTGGAGAGAGTGTGGTTTAGGGGTTATAGGAGGGGAATGGGAGTCAGGATGTCAGAGCTTTGTTCCTGGCTCAGGGAGGAACTGTGGTCTAGTGGCTAGAACAGGAAACTGGGAGTTAGGACTCCTGGGTTCTATGAACAGCCCTGCCACTGACCGTGTGACCTTGGCCAAGTCACTTTCCTTGCCTGTGCCTCTGTTTCCATGTCTGGAGAGTGCCGATGATATTACTTTCCTATCTCTCTTGTGGGGCTTTATTAATGTCAGTAAAGATCTTTGGATGTTGTTAGTATTTCTTGGAAATTTTCACTGCTCACCTCCAGGGTTTCTGTTCTGGCTACTCCCCCCATTGCTTCCAGCATTTTTCTTTCCTTGCTTCTGGTTTTCAATAATCAGCTTTTCTTACATGTTTTAAAAACAACAAAATTCAGTTTTCTGTTGGTTGCCGCTCTTGCAAATCCTTATAGGCTCCAAGAGCATGGGAGTAAGAGGGGCAGACAGAAATCAGTGTTACACGGCTTTCCCACCCAGTGCTTTCCAGCCAAATCCCTTCCGAACCTGCAGCTGGTCAATCCTCAAAACCCTCCAGGGATGTAGGCGGGTCAGTATTATTGGCCCTATTTTACAGATGGGGAAACTGAGGCACAGAGCCCATAAAGGGTCTCACCCAAGATCACAAGTCTGCCATAGAGAAAGGTGCCGAACTCAGCATCACCCTCAGCAAAGCACTGTGCCTTTAGCAAATGGTTGTCCCTGGAGCCTGAATGGAGAGACGCTTGGGAATATTGCATGCTTCATTTTCCTTTACATCAGTAGCAGCACACACACACACACACACACACACCTGAAGATGCCCTGGGCCTAGTGGATTGAGCACTGGGCTGAGACCCAGGTTCTAGTCCCAGCTGCTGGGTGGCATTGGGCGAGTCACTCGACCTGCTGGTGCCTCAGTTTATTCACTGGGAAAAGGAGGATCGTGACCCTCCTTTGTAAAGCTCTATGGCTGAGAAAAGCGAGGTGTTGTCATTAAGCAGCTCCACTTGGAGGGGCTCCAGTCTTTCAAAGGGCTGAGGAAAGAGGTGCAGTTAATTAACGGTTCACATAGCTGTTGAACTTGAATTTGTATCAATCATACCCCAGGGACAGGACCTCTCCCTGGTAAGAAGCGGCTGTTGCAGATGCTTGCCACCGGATGGCGCCCCTTAACCCTTCGCTTTCACAGGACTAACTAGGTGCAGGGCTGCGAAGCCACCTTTGAAATGCAAACGAGAGCTGCAAGCAAAGCGGGGCTAGTGATGGACAGGCCTCTCTGCTTTCTCCGGCCTGAAGCTGTGGGGGCAGAGGGGGGACCCCCTGCTCAGAGTTGAGGGGGGGGGGCTCTGATATTGTTCAGGCCATCCAAGAGGTGATGATTTCATTCTGAGCAGGACTCCCAAGTGCAGCTCCGTCCTCTGGAACACGATCAAGCAGCCCTGGGAGGCAGCCACAGTCCACTTCCCATAAACAAGGCATTCTTCGGCCCTGAGCGGAACATGCCTCCTACTTTTCCTGAGATCCACCCTCACTCTATTTGCATTTCCCCATTTTCCACCCAGGATGCCCATGCACGCTGCCCCAGGACAGGATTTTAACGCCTAGGGCCTGATCTCTGTTTACTTTTGTCCATGACGTTCCAACGGGGAAAAAGAGGCGGATTTGTAGCCGGGAGTGAAATCAGCCATGGGAACAGCTTCTCAAGGGATGTGGCAAAGGCTCCGTCCCTTGGAGTTTATGAACCAAGCCTGGATAGCTTCCCAAAGGGTAGGCCCTGACTCAGCCATGCGCTTTTGGGCTCAATGGAGGAATTAGCGGGTGACTTACTTGGCATGTGCTATGCTGAAGGTCCGACTGTCTGTCTCTGGCACTTACAGCACGATTACCATACATCTGAGTGCTTCCTAATCTTTAATGGATTTAGCCCCACACGACCCCTTGGGGCAGGGCAGTGCTACTATCCCCATGTTCCAGATGGGGAAACTGAGGCAGAGAGAGTGAAAGGCCGAGATCCACAAAGGTATTGAGGTGCCTGACTCCCGCAGCACCTCCTATCTGGGCACCTGAACAGGGAGGCAGATTTTCAAACCAGGCCGTTTCGTTTCAGGGGGCTGGGACCTGAGCTCTTTTGACAACCTGGTCTCAATAGCGCCAGGTGCTTGGGAAAATCTGACCCTAAGACTGCAGTCTGCAGGAGTCTGGTGATCTCAGCTATGCCCAGTCGGCCCGGACAGCGCCCCCTGCTTGTACCTGTGTGCAGCGGGGTGCAAAGTGCTCCTTGACCCGAATTCCCCCCTCACTCTGCCGGCAGCATTTAAACCCGCTTTGCCCAGGTGTAACTGACTAATGCAAGGTGCCAAGCAGGGGAGGATCGGACCTGAGGGGGAGGACTGGGATCCAGGGGTTAGAGCAGGGGAACCGGCGCCAGAGCCCTCAGGCTCTGTACTTGGCTGTGTGGTCGAGGGGTTAGAACAACAAAGTGGGAGCGGGGACTCCTGGCTTCTGTTGCCAGCTCTTCCACGGGATTCCTGAGAGATCTTCAGCAAGCCATTTCACCTCCACCCACTGGGTGGATGTGCACCATTGCCCCCTGCTGGATGGGAATCAGACCTACTTCACTGTGTGTCATAGGCCCTCTGCTGCAAATGGAGAGTCTCCTTTAACTCCAAGGGCTGGGCTGTTGGAGCAGGTGCACCCGAGTGCTGTCCCTGCTAACACTGGGAAGCTCTGGATGCCTTCTGTGTGTGATGCAGCGACAACCACAGAGCCCTAGACTGGGGGCAATAATTTAGTAAGGGATGATGCAACCCACAGAAAAACAGCGATTCCCCTAGCCGGGAAGCAGGGAATTTGCATTTCCCTGGCTAGTCAGATCTCCTCCATGCTGCCTAGCAATGAGGAGGTCCTGTCTCAGAGCTGTGCTGGGGGTGTGTGTGTGTGTGTCAGAGGCCCTGGTTTTGCATCATCCTTGCCCGTAGCTACTGCAGGCCATCAGGTGACCCGCCTGCTCTTGCCAATACAGAGGGTTTTTTTGCTCGGGTGCCCTGGCTGCTCCTCAGCCCAGAGGACTCACTGCAGTGCTCTGAAGGACATGAGGCCGCTCCAGCAATCTGGACACCTTCCCCTTCATCCTGCGGCAGAGCGAGTGACTGGACGGGCACGGCTCGCTGGAGGGCTAGGCTGGGACGTCAGCCAAGTAATGCTTGAGGTAACAGGGGAAGGGAACATGCATGGAGCCAAGAGCCACGGCTCAGAGGAGAGAGGGACCTCAGGCTCAGCCTGGCGGGGTGGGAGTTACTCCAGGAAGGAATTTGGCCCATGGTGTAAAAATAGAAGGTGGAGTTCAAATGCAGGCGTGTCTAGGATGAGGAATGGAGGCAGCTCCCTCCCAGCATGGCGCAGAGGGAGCTCTGCTATGGGGGTGAGAGGGGCCATAGCGATTTCAGTGCAGGAGCTCAACTCAGGGCCTGAAGTCTCACAAGTACAGCCCAGGCAGCGGCAGGCTTTTCACCTGCCTGCCAAGCTGCTAACAACCTGGAGTTGCTGCTGAAGAGGAGCCACTGACCTCTCTCTTCAGCTCCTTCTAGGGCCCTCCTCACTGTACGAGTTGAGCCCTCCCCCACTCGCTGATGGGAGTTCACCCTCACAGCTCTCAGGGATTAGTCCCATTTTACAGATGGAAAACAGAGACACGAAGTGGATTAAGTGACTTGCCCAAGGTTAGCCAGGGGAGTTTGTGACTAACTGGGAATAGAACCTGGGTTTTCTGTGTCCCAGACTAAGGCTCTACCCACTAGCCCACCCTTCCAACACCAGAGCCAAAGATTGAGAGGAAAAATAATGTACGAATACCATCGCTTGCAATTTTGTGCATCTCCTTCTCATGCAAACTAATAGTAACCAGGACTTGGAAAATGTATGACGTTGATGACCTAGAGGCTAGACAAGCCAGCCTACTAGCCGGAGGTTGATATGTGAGACGGCGTGGGTGGGCTCACAAGTGAAGTCCAGGGGCAAGTGGAGAGAATGGGGAGGGAGCTGGGACTCCTACTGGTGGGTTGAGGGGTGTTGTCTCCTCCCCTCCCTCCCATACCAACCAGCACCTAAACAGTATGACAGGCCTAGGTCCTGGGGAAGGGGGCTATTGTCCTTGCCATGATTGACAGCATCCTGGAGGACCTCTTCCCTGACACAGCCTTTCTAGTCACCCACCATTCTAGGGCCATGGGGGTGCCCCCCATTATATGGTCCAGTGGTCCTTCTCACTTACAATGCCCGGGGATCCCCCATCATAAAACCCTAGGGTATCATGCCCTTATAAGACTTGGGTGGTCACTCTAGTGTGAGGGCCTTAGGTAGCACCTCCTCGATTCTAGTACCCTGGGAAGGGGGGCCCTTTAAAGGGCCCTGAGCTGGAACCTTTCCTAGCACCCTGTGGAAGTCCCCATTAAGGGGCTCTAGGTGGCGCCCCCATTCTAGTCCCCAAGGGTCCCCCATTCTAGGGCCCTGGGCCCCCCAATTATAGGACCCCCTAGTCTAACGCCCAGGGGTCCCCCGTTAAAGGGCCCTCGTTGCCCATCCCCATTTTAGCATCCAGGGATACCCCCTAGACTCCCCCTCACAGTCTATGGCCCCCCAAGTCCAGTGCCCGAGGGTCCCCCAGTCGAGGGGCCTCGCCCCCTCCCCCAGGCTGTCTGCAGCCCAGGGACAGCGTTTAGCCCCACCCCGCTCTTTACGTCATAATCGCGCGCCCCGAGCGCGGGGCGTCATCATCAGCTGCGCATCCGCCAGAGCCGCCAGCGTCACATGACCAGCCCCCGCCTCGCGCTCTCCCGTCCCAGCCTCCGATCGGTGTGTAGCACTGCCCGTCAAAGTGGAGCGCTCGGGGATTGGCCGGGCCGGCTGTCGGGGGGCGGGAGGGAGGCAGGGGAGAGCCGGCGGTGGGGTACCCGGATGTGAGCTGAGGCGGGCGGTGGCGGCCGAGCGGGTCGGGAGAGAAGAGTGGGGAGGGGTCCATGGAGGGAGAGGACGGGCCTGGCTGGGTAAGGGGGAGCCCGGGCGGGCAGGAGGGGAAGGAGAAGGACGGGGGGAAGGGATGCGCTGGGAAGGGGGCATCCTGGGGAGAGGGGATGCTCTGAGCCCAGGGTGGGTTGTGGGGGAGGGGATACCTGGGGAGAGGGAAGGAGAGATACCAGGGAGGAGGGGATACCCAGGGCAGGTGAGGAGGAGAGGGATAAGGACGGGGGCAAGGGGAGGGGATATCTGGGAAGGGGGGATCCTGGGGAGAGGGGATACTCAGGGGAGGGGAGGGGAAGGGATGCTCTAAGCCCAGGGTGGGTTGTGGGGAGGGGATACCTGGGGAGAGGGAAGGAGGAATCCCAGGGAGGAGGAGATACCCAGAGGAGGAGGGGAAAGGGGATGCTCTAAGACCAGGGTGGGTTGTGGGAGGGATACCCCAGGTGAGAGAAGGGGGAGATGCCCAGGGCAGGTGGGATGCAGGAGGATAGGGAAGGGGGATGCCCTGGGCCTAGGGTAGCTGAGGGGGAGGAGATACCCAGGGTGGGTGAAGGGAGTGACTGCCCAGTTGTGGGGAGGAAGCAGGTGTCCAGGGTGGGTAAGGGAAAGCGGGGAAGGGTGCCCTGGGGTCTGGGTAAATTAAAGGGGGGGGGTGCCCAGTGGGATGTAAGGGGACGCCTACAGTGATTTAGGGGGGGAAGGGGAGAGGACACAAAGGGTGTTCCGGGGAGGGGAGGGAGGATGTCTGTGTTCCCCGGCTGACAGGAGGTGAGTGTGGCAGGTGCTTCATGAGTTGGTGCCCTGGTATAGCTAAGTACCCTGTTGTGGAAGGTGAGTGGACAGATGGCAGTGAGTGCCTAGTTATAGGAGGGAAATGGATGAGGTGCTGGCGGTAGCTATGAATGTTCTACTTGGGTATCTGCCTGGGTCCCCTAGGCAGTGTGTGTGTGGTGGTAGGTAGGGCCCAGAGATCATGGGAGGAGAGGTGGGTCTGAGGACTGGTCATAGGACTAGGCAAGTGCTGAGGGAATGTGCAGGGGGTGCTTCTCCTGCTGGCTTTTTGGCATCAGGAGTCTCTATTCTAAAATGCCTGTCTCTGTAGCATTGGCCGTCGGAGCTAGCATACTGACATTATTAATAATTCTTCATGTAGCACCAGAAGCCTGCTGGGTGCATTCCAGAGTAGAGCAAAGTCTGTGGTTTGCGTGGGAACGGCTTAGGTTCGAAGGCCAACTTTCCCAAAGGGGGTCAGTGATTTGGGGTACCTTAATTTATTAGGATTGCCTGCATCTTGGTCCTGATTTTCAGAGGTGTTGAACAGCCCCAGATCCTGGTGACTTTGGTTGCAGATGTGAATGCTGAAAATCCCTAAAAATCAGGCCCGAGGTGCTGCACTCCAGTTGAGGATCCTGAAACCACTGGCGTCATTTGAAAACTTTAGCCTGAATGACTGTGAAAGGCCCTTTATTTCAGTTGTGCTGTGCTCATTAGAGGTGTAGGTATTGCTTGATCAAACCTGAGGTGAATGGAGCAGATGGGCTCTGTAAAGTCAGGTTTCAGAGTAACAGCCGTGTTAGTCTGTATTCGCAAAAAGAAAAGGAGTACTTGTGGCACCTTAGAGACTAACCAATTTATTTGAGCATGAGCTTTCCTGAGCTGTAGAGCTCACGAAAGCTCATGCTCAAATAAATTGGTTAGTCTCTAAGGTGCCACAAGTACTCCTTTTCTTTCTGTAAAGTCAGACACTACTAATCTGACACCACCTATGCCCCATTTGGCTTCCTTCTGACTCCAGGAAAAGACAAGACTCTTTACCCTACTGCCGAGCCTTGTGATTTGTGCATGGAGGTGATTTCCTTCTCTGCCCCTCTTCCAGGCTACTCCACGGTGAAAAAAACTCCAGTACCTGCTGCTGCTAGTGATTTTTCCCAACAGGCAGAATGAAACTGATGTGAGGCTGATCAGTTTCATGGCTGCTTGGGGAAGATCTGAGCAGCAGCAGAGGCACTGGGGCTGTGTCTATCTGCAAACTGAGGCCTGGTCTACAATTCAAACTTGTACTAGCATAGCTAATGTCATCTGGGGAGGCAGTGCTCTTATACCGCTAGAAAGTCTCTTTTTGGGGGTGTATACTGCTATGCTGGTGCAATTGTGCTAGCATAGGCTCTGTTACGTAGACATAGCCTTAGGAAGCATTGTGCTGCACAGGGCTCTGGTCACATTTGGATGGTTGTCTGCCCAACTGTTAGAGTTGGAAATGTAACTTCCTTTTTAAAAAAAAAAAAAAAAAAAAGGCATCTTGGATCTCTGTAGAAATAAATGGCTTAGTTGCCCTTCAGCTCGGCTCCTTCTCGCCTCTGGAAGCTCCCTACTCATCACTGGAGTGTGGGTTTTTCCAGCTCTACATTTGGGTTGCACTGATGCCAGTGGCCTTGAATAAATACCAGGCGTGTCTTACTGGTGCTCTGATTGCACTAATTTTTCTATCTCGAGTCTCAAAGGCAATAACCCTTCTCCTTTTCCCCAACACACAGGTCACATTTTTTGCTAAAACTCTTAAAGGGATTTATGGTGGGTCCAAGTCCCTGTGAGCTTCTGTTGTGTTTAGGGATTGGTCAGAAACCAACTCCTTTTGGGGAGGCTGGGCAGGTTCCCCCTGATGATCTCTGCTTCTCAGCTGGGGTTGCAGCTCTTCCAGCTGTCTTGGAAGTTAGAGGACTTCTCCCTGCCCTACCTGTCATTTCAGTCACTATCGAGATTGACTCTCTCCTCCGATCAGTCCGTGATGCCAGCCTCTGTCGTCCTCTTGTTACATTTTCAAACAAGTGCCTTCATGCTTTGTTCCATGCTGCCCTTCATGTTTGGGAGGCGCTCCCTGTAAACATCCACAACGCTACCTTGTCCTCCTTCAAGACTCTCCTTAAAGCTCTGCTTTGCTTTGGTGCCTACACAAAACTTAGCAAGGGTTTGCCAAGACACTGCAGGTCATGTGGACCAACACTGTTTCCTTGGGCTCTCCCATTTGTCTGTATCCATCTGTTGTCTCTTGCCTTATGCTTAGATGGTAAGCTCTTCGGGGCAAGTGATGGTCATTTGTATGGTACCTAGCGCAGTAGGCTCCTGGTCCATGACTGGGCCTCCAAGTGCTACAGAGTACAAATAATAATAATTTAGTGCTGTTCCAGCTGAGCAGACAGTCAGTGACGTTCATGTTGCCATCTCTGGTCTGGGAGCAAAATCCCTGTTAGCCCTTGTCTCCGGCATCTTTCCTACACTGTGGGACCTGCCAAATCCCAGATACTCAATGTGTGACTCCCAGCACTGGGGGTTAGTTTTGGGAATGGGGGGTGGCAAGGGGCCGTCTTTGGAGCCAGGGGATCAGAAAGGTCTCAGCGTTGTGTGGGGGATGGTGGGGTGAAGAGAGCTGGAAACAGCTGCAGGGTGTATCGGTCTGGCTGGGTTGGATTGCATGGGTTAGAGGAGGCAAGGTTTCTTTGAGTGCTCGGGGAGGAATAGCTGTGTGTATGGACACAGTGTGGCTTGCGGGTGAGGCCAACATTCTGTTGTAACCAAGTGCTGCTTTCTCTCTTCTCCTTCTCTGTACCCCCTCTGTGCTTTGAAGAGTGCCTCTGTTTCCAGTTCCTGGTGTCTCTGTACAGCTTTCCTCTGGCTGGTGTATTAGCACCAGAGAGTGGTGTTAGCATTCAGAGGGTCAAATGAAAACTATCTCGCCACTGGCATGTAGTCTTGGCCGTTATCTCTTTATAGGTTTCTGTCTTAGTGGATAGTAATAGAGGAAGTGTTTTCTTGTGGTTAGAGCTAGGTCTGGGAGTCAAGACTCCTGGGTTCTACCCGCTGGCTGGGATGGGAGCTCAGAGGTTGAAGCAAGGGTTGGGAGTCAGAACTCCTGGATTTTCTCCCCTCTTCTGCTGCTGACTTGTGTATACATGGGCAAGTCACTGCCTCTATCTGTGCCTCAGTTTACCCCGTAGAACAGGGATAATACTTAACATGAGTGGTGCAAGACTGACTGTTTATCAGGTGCATTACGCATACTGTAGCATTTGATCACAGCCTGAGGCAGGAGAACAGCAGTGCCTGTCTGGCTCCCGATCCCTCCAAATAATGTAACAGTTCACACATTGGATTGCTAGGTGTGGGATGTAGGAGGGCCAATGGAGGAAGTACATGCTGTTGCTGTCTTTCAGTGATTCGAAGAGCTGGGCTTCCAATGCCCTAGTCTCCTCTGATGTCTGGATAATGCCTTTTGGCTGTCTTGGCTTTTCAGGAGCAGAGACTGTATCTTGGCTGGTGGACTCCAGGGTCTCATTCCACCTTGTACGTGCTAGCCAACTTCTTACCCCCTTCCTTTCAATAGGTTGACTCTCACAGCCATAATGGATGACTTGAACCTGCACTACCGGTTCCTGAACTGGAGGAGGAGGATCCGGGAGATTCGGGAGGTGCGGGCTGTCCGCTATCAGGAGAGATTCAAACACATTCTCGTGGACGGGGACACACTGAGGTAACTGGCAGGACTGGCAAACTGGATAGTGGGGGCGGAGCAAGGAGCAGCCATAGCAGGGGATGGCCTGCAATCTTCTCGCCTAGCATGGGGAAGGCGTCTGTTGTGACCGGGTACTGTCTCGCTCTGCCTCTGCAGCTTGGGAATGAAGCAATAAAGTGAAATTGTTGAGGTCTCTGAAGGCCTTGCTTGAGATCTCCAGTTTGGTCCTTTCTCTGCGCTGGGTGTTGCACACAAAGGTGTCGGATGGACTCTTTAACCTAAGCATCTTCACTGAACAAATGATGCATCCTGCGGTTATTCCAGTGGGTTGAGACTCACAAAAATTTAAGCTGGAAAAGGCACATTGGGTCATTGTATCATCCCCTCCTCCGTCCAGTGTTGTTGGTTAGGACATGGTTGTGATGTACAGTACATTCTTCTGTGCTTTGTCCTGACTAATGTCCCAAGTGACAAGGCTTACCTAGAGGGGAGAGATTCTTTTGTGGTTCTGTTCCTGGCATCTCCCATAGGCAATCCCCTTTCCCTCTCTGTGCCTCAGTTTCCCCATTTGTAAATTGGGATGGAGGGAAGGATACTGACCCACCTTGCCCTAAAGCATAAGTGTATATAACATGCTTTGAAATGCTCTAGAACTACAGAATGTTATTTGCAGGTGTGGTGTTTCCAAGCTTGGCAGGTGGCTGATTGGACTGAGCTGCAAATCCCACAAGTAAGGGGATTGAGGAATGAGGGGCTTCTGCTGCTAGGACCAGCAGCCTTGTGGCATGCCCTAGGACTGCAGCCAGGAAGCAGAGCTGTCCAATCTAAATGCTCCAGAGTGACTTGTGATTTTTGGGGGCCCAACTTGAGACACCTCCAAGGGGCCTGATTTCCAGAGTGCAGGTGCTCGGGTCTGTCTGAGAATTGGCCCCCTCCAAGGCATCTCACGTGGGGCACCCAAAATTGCCAGTCGCTTCTGAAACTCCAGGCCTTAGTCTCCTGCCCAGGGGGCACTTGGCAATGAATTGGGTAATGACTGTTCCATTCGCTAGCTCAGCTGGCAGATAAGCATGACTGGCACCTTCGCCAGATGGATGTGGTCGGCTACCCAGCCACATGCTCCCCACACCCTGACTTCCCTTGTCATTTAAAGTGCCTAGCCCAGATCATGATGTTTAAGTAACCCGGCCTCTTATTTCTTGTCTGCAGTTACCATGGGAACTCCGGGGAGGTTGGCTGTTATGTCGCCCCCCGCCCACTGACCAAAGACAACAACTACTTTGAGGTAAACTTGCTTTCTGGGGCTGGGTGAACTCCCTGGGTCAGAGCTGATCTAAAGATCCTTCCTTGTGTGTGTTGTTCTCTCCTGGTGATACCACCTCTTGTCCTCTCTTGCTAGCCCAGCGTGCTGCGTCTCTGTGCTCTGCTGGCTTCGCCATATGTTCAGCCAGGGATTTCTATACTGAGATTCCTGGATGCTAAAACTGGCATGGGCCTCCTGCATAACACCAGCCAGAGAATTTCTCCCAGTTACCCCTGTAATGAGCCCCATAACTAAAGCAGCCCTTCCAGAGAGCCATCCAGTCTGGCTCTGAGTCCTTAAGAGTTGGAATCCACCACTTCCACGGGTGGTTTGTGCTGGTGGTTAATGACCCTCACTGTTACAAATTGGTGTCCTGTGTCTGGTCGGAATGTGTCTGGCTTTAACTTCCAGCCATGGGTTCTTGCTCTTCCTTTCTCTGCTAGATGAAAGAGCCCCTTAGTATCCAGTGTTTTCTTCCCATGAAGGTACTTCGTGATCAGATCACCTCTCGGTCTCCATCTGCTCTTTGATAAGCTGAACAGGTGAAGCTCCGTTCTTGGAGATGGAGCCTGGCTGCTACTGTTGGTTTTTTTCCATTCTCCCTCACTTGAGCTTGGAGGGTCGAAATTCTCTCGCCACCCCGTTTCTGGAGGTGCAGCCAGCTTGTTGTTGTGCAGCATGGCTGTGCCCTGGCTGATCACCTGAGCCACTGTGTTGGTGTGGGCAGGTGCCGACAAGGAGCCGAGCCCATGTTCATGGCTGGAAGTGTTACTGTTTGAATGGAAAGTGATTGTTCTCGTAACTACTTGCAGGTGTCGATTGTGGACAGTGGTGTGCGGGGCACCATTGCCGTGGGCCTTGTGCCACAGTATTACAGCCTGGACCATCAGCCGGGGTGGCTGCCTGATTCCGTGGCCTACCATGCTGACGATGGCAAGTGAGTTGGGTGCCCCCCTGCTTGCCAGATTAGCGGAGCGTTGAGGCGTGGCTGGGGAGCACATTGGTGTGTGCGTTTCCTGTGGCATTTCCTGAGCTGCTGATTCAAAAGGGCTCAGGGGGTGTGGGGGGAGTGGCGGAGGGAGGGAGGGGCACAGGCTGCTTTGGTTGAGGCCTGCTATACAGGGGGCTTTAGGTGCTGGCCTTTGTCACAGGGGCTGTGACTCTTGTGTGGAGTGAATGGGGGGTTGGGTGGATGCAGGAATTAATTTGATCAGCAGTAAAAGCCCTGAGGAGACCAGTGGCCCAGCTAGCCCAGTGACCTGTCTTCCCACAGTAGCCGGTTCCAGCTGCTTCAAAGGGAATGAACAGAACAGAGCAGTTTATCGAGTGATCTATCGCCTGTCCAATCCCAGCTTTTGGCAGTCAGAGGTTTAGTGGGGAAATGACACGTAGATTGCTCTGGGTATCGCTCAACACATAGACATCCCCCCTTGTGCTGGAGCTGCGTGTTCCTTCTCTCTGGTCAAAAGGACTGTGTAAACCTTCTGGAAAACGTGCCAAGCTGCCACTGCCATGGAATGTCTGGTGCTGTCAGCCCTAGATTCTTAAGCAGGCGTCAGCATCCTGCTGGGCGCTCCACTGAGCTGCTCCATTTGCTTCCCTTCCGAGGCAGCCCCACATCTGTGGTGAGGTCTGTACCCTCTGTGCTCATCCCCTCGTATCCAGACAGGAAGAACGGCCCAGGGGTTAGGGCACCAGGCTGGCACTTGAGAGACTTGAGCCCAGGTCTCCCAGACTTCTGGGGTGATCTTGGGCAAGTCATGTAGCCGCTCTGGGCCTTGGTTCCCCATCAGCACCTGCCTCACACATACCATACATTAAAGATTGTGGGGTGCTCAGAGCTCCGCTGATGGGGGCCAGATAAGTACCTAAGATGGATAGACGGCCAGTCTGAATTAGCTGGCTGCCAAGCTTTCAGATGTCCAGGCAGCTTCTTGCAGGGGTCAAGGTAACTGCATTGAGGTTAGCTGGGTGCTACCTGGGATTCTCTCAGAGACACCTGGAATCTTACTGTGCGAATGGGAGGGTTACTCCGTTGATGATGCCCTGACAGTGTTTTGTGTCCCTGCGGAGGCCCAGGGGCCTATAGGCACAAAGTGTTCCTCCCTCCCCTGCTTGTTAATTTTGCCCTTTGTGCCGAGCCTGGGTGCCAGTGAGTCTCACGTTGGGGCATCTGCGATGCTTTCCGAGGTCATTCCTTGCTCTTCGCACCCTCAGGCTCTACAATGGCAGAGCGAAGGGCCGACAGTTTGGGACGAAGTGCAGCTCGGGGGATCGGATTGGCTGCGGGATCGAGCCAGTTTCTTTTGAGGTCCAGACAGCCCAGATATTCTTCACCAAGAACGGAAAGAGGGTACGAGCTGCTTATTGGAAATGGTTGTCCATCTGGCTGGGTTTCTTACTGCTTGTGGGGGAGGGATCTGTTGAAAACCAAGTTGCTGGTGGAACTCACCTGTAGTCATGGCTTTGTGGGCATCAGGGCAGGCTCTGCAGAGATGAGGACGGGCAGAATGTGTGAGCTGCTCTTCCTGGGGCTAGATCCTCTAGATGCAGAGCAGGCTTCCTCCAGTGACATGGCTCAGCTGTGACCCACAGAGACCCCCTGACCCCATAGGGCAGAGGTTGGGGTTCAGCTCCCATGGCTAACTCTGCTACTGCTGGCAGGATTGACTGAAATACCAGGGACCTGTCGTGCTGCGAGCAGGTGACACCAGAGGTACAGGAGGCTCACGGAGGGTCTTGCTGGCTGTATCCCGTAGGTGGGCTCCACCATAATGCCCCTGTCCCCGGATGGGCTCTTCCCCGCCGTGGGGATGCACTCGCTGGGAGAAGAGGTTCGGTTGCACCTCCACGCCGAGCTGGGCAACGAGGAAGACGACAGTATCATGATGGTGGATAGCTATGAGGATGAGTGGGGCCGGCTCCATGACGTGAAGGTCTGTGGCACGGTGAGTGAACTGATGGGTCGCCCCTGCAGGGAGCACGGGGCAATGTCTGCCTTCAGCTTAGGTGCAGGCTTTGAACCTGGTCCTTCCTTAGGGCGAAGGTAACCCAGTTCCTGCCATTCCCCTGCCCTGGGTCTCCTTCCCCTCTGGATTCCAAAGAGAGCATCTTAACGCTGGGGGCAGGGATCTACGGAGCACGTGCTATGCAGGGTGTTGGCTGCCGACCTAGCTGGCAGGTGATCAGGGTCCCCTTGAGGCATTGGCCCCTCTCTACAGCAGGTGCTGTGCTCTGTGCTGGAGGGAGGGAATGGTCTGAGCTTGACGGATTGGCTCTGTGCTTGCGTTAGTTTGGGTTCTTACTGGGGTTACCAGGGGCTGTGATGTCAAACAGGGAAATTCCTCTGAATCCAAGGGTCTCTGGCAGGAAGGGCGCAGGTTGGAGCTAGGAATAAGGTTTTAAAGATTCTCCTTGCCTGCCTTGTAAGCTACAGTAGCTGCTGCCATTTATACCGTGATAGCCTATAGACGCCCCATTGTGCTAAGCGCTGGACAAACCCAGAACAGATCTGCCCTGAGGAGCTGACAAGCTAAGTCTAAAATGAGAGACAACAAGTGGATACAACAGTGGGGGAGCCTAAGGAGCCAAAGAGACCAAACTGGCATCTTTTCTCCCCAGCTGCTACCCAGAGAGGTAGCATGGTCTAATGAGCGTGGCTCTGGACTGGGAGTCTGGAACCTTGGTTCTCTTTCCAGTGCCTCGGTTTCTCCTTCTCTGAAACAGGGACAGTGATCCTGATCTGCCTGCATACAGTGCTTTGTGATCTGTGAGGGGGAAGTGCTGGCTAATTGCTAGATAGAATTAGCATTACCCAAGAATGTGCAGGCTTGTGTGATCTTTTCCTCCAAAGCGAGATTGTTGGCTCTGTTAATTCCACAAACACACAGATGCTTATTTATTTTTAGTCAAGCTCGAGGTGGGGGTAGTGCGGGGGATTTCCCCCTACCCCCTGGAAATTCATCAAAGAAGTGGAATTGTTCCAAGCAGCTCTTTTGAAAACCCTGCTTGGCTTTGCTTTTTGGGCACCCCGGCAGCGATGCATGATCTCATAAGTGATCACCGCCCAGTTAGAAGGTAGAGCCTTGAACTCTTTGCCAAGGTGTCTCCGTGCCTCCTTTCCGCTCGGCACTGGAAAGCAGCAGGAGTTGAAAATTTGGGACTAGCTGTGTATGATCTGTGCTTAGCTTGGGAGTTCTGAAGTCACTGGTTTGGGCGCTGCTGCGTTACAGTCCAGACACTCGCTCCGTCCCACTCGGCCTAGGGATGAAAGTCTTGAGGTCTCTCAGGACTCATGGCTGCCATTCTGCCCCACTGATTGGGGGCATCTTTATTAACTGTATATAACTGGGAGCTGCTTTCTACCAAGATCAGTTCTGAAGATGTGTCCTAGTCCCAAAAGCATTTATACTGATGCACAAAGTGCTTCTAGCCCTGACTGGCTGTGAGGTACAGGGCTTCGCAATCGCTCTGACACCACACTTCAGCCATCTTTGCAAAGCACGGTGAGATCTGTGGTTATTAGCCCCTTTTTTACAGATGGGGAAATTGACTAGCTGCAATCTCTAGGGCAGTATAAAATCTCGGAGTCCTGACTCCCAATCCGTGACTTTACCTACAGGGCTATGCTCCCTCCCAGAGCTGGGGATAGAACCCAGGAGTCCTCACTCCCTTTCCTCTGCTCTCACCCATGGGCGGCCCCGCCCTTAGAGTTGGCAAAGCCACTCTTTACTGATCCCACCAGGTGCAAAGCCTTGGTCTGTCATGAAGAGGGCTGCAAAGCTAACAAGCCAGTTGGCTCTGTTTCAGCGTGAACCTGTGGAAGGGTATGAATGCGTCCTTGGGATGCCCGTATGTCATTGGGGCTGCTGCAATACACAATGAGCTTGGCAATTGCATCTGTCTCTCTGCAGCACGACCCGGTAAAATCCCCACTGTAGGCTGCTCCTGTCCGCTCCTGAGAGCGACGCGGCTAGTGGAGTCCCACAGGCTGGTTCGCTTGCCCCTGAAGCTAGCCGAGTAATCCAAGACCATGCTTCTCCATCCTTGCAGGGGATTCTGGTCTGGAGTGGCCATTCCCAGAGCCCAGCAGTAGCTTGGAGCGCTGCCATGCTCTTTCTGTTCCCCAGCTGCCATGGTTACCTGGAGCGTGGTCCCTATAATTATCAGATGGGTTTTACCCTGGCTGGGGGCAGGTGAGGAGCAAGTCCCTCATTGGCTGGGGAAAAATCTCAGGCTGCCATGTGATGATCCCTCTGCATGGCTGGGTTGTCACGTAGCTTCCGGGCCTTGGTCCTACAAGCCCAGCCTGTGGACGTGCTTCTTGCTGGTGTGGGCAAGGTCCAGCACTAGGCCTTGTTCAGCCCCTTTCCCTACCTGCAAAGGGTACAAGGCTGACAATCAAAGGTGGGGTTGGGTCCAAAGGGATGAGGGCCAAAACGAGAGCCGCGTCATGCCTGGCTCTGCACCGGCCTCGCTGAGTGTCTGTGTGGGCTTCCCTGCAGAAGCCGGCTCCTCGGGACGTTCTCTGCCCATGCTCTGCCGCACTGACCTCTCGACATGGGTCATTGTCACAGGGTGGTGGAGCCTCCGGTTGAGTTGGCTCTCCTGGCTCTGTTTTTGGCCAGCACGCCCCGCCCTCTGGAACACTGCTTCGCTTCCCTCCCTGCCTTTGCGGAGCAGGGATCTCTGTGTTCTGGCTGCTCCCCAGAGCCGGTGGGTGCAGCGGGGCGGTTCGTCACCTGGCATCCCAGGCGAACCCAGCAGCGGGGCTGGCGGTAGCTGCCTTGTTGGCGTAGCTGTAGGGCCTAGCACTTCACCTCGCTTGTGTTCGGTAGGGTGAGAAAGGAAACTGCTGAACGTGAGGGTGGATCGACCCATGGGCGTCTGAATTTCCCGCTTTCTTTGTTGCTGTGTCTGGATGCTCGCTGCCCTTCTAGTGGAGGTAGAGCCTGTGGCTGCTGCATTACCCCTGATGCTTCCGGGGCATCCTGAGTGCCACATGCGCTAACAGCTCTGACACATGCTGTCCCACGGCAACGGGAGAGCTGTGGTTAAAGTAGGGGACTGGGAGTCAGGACTTCTGGGTTCTGTTCCTGCCTCTGATCCACTTTCTGACCACAGGCAAGGCTTTGCCCTCACTGCCCCTGTTTCCTGCCTTGTAAAATTAGGGCCAGTAATATCTGCCGACATCACGGTGGGGCTTATGAGGCCGGCTTAGTCTGAGGGATTGGAGGGACTGGCTCTGTAATGAAGTGCACAGCAGTGTCTGGAGCCCATTCTTGTTCGTGAGAGGGCTCTTCCCAACGCCAAACATACCTTCTCCTCCTCCTCCTCCCTGGTCCAGCCGGGGTCCTTTTCCCCTTGTACTTGCATCTCCTCTTTCTTCTGGGGATCCCAAAGTCCTGTGGTAGAGGAAGACAAAGGCAATCCTTTGCTCACAGATGGGGAAACTGAGGCACGGTGGGCGTGGGGTATGTGACTTGACCGAAGTGCTGTTGCCCGTGGGGTTGGAAGCTAGAACCTTGTGCTAATCACTAGCTGCTGCTGCCTCCTCTTCCCAGCTGGAGCTCTCAGAGCATTTCTACCCTCTCCCAGAGCCTTTTTCAAAAACAAACTCGGGGCCCAAACCTTCTCCAGCTGTTAAAGGATTGCAGCTGTGAACGCAGACCCCACGTCGCAGCACATGTGACGGCCGCTCGTGTGTGCCGGATGGAGCCGGGCCGGACCATTTGATCAAGGCGCCGCGGCGGGGAAGAATCCGCCGTCTTGGGCTGCATCCTTTTCCATCTCAACCTCTGTTAACCGCCCCCCCAATTCTCCTCTGACATTTCATTGCAGACAACATCTGTGAAGTTGAATTTTGAGGCAGGGCCAGGAGAGACATTCCAAGGCCTTCGCTGACCTTTAGACAGAGCGAGTGTTTCTCATCTGCTCCCTGGAACGGCTGAGTGGGGTTTTGCCATGGCTCCTGCCTGCCAGGGCAAGTCTCTTTGGTTCTCCCCCCCACCCCTTCCCTCTTGCCATGTGTAAATACCGGCCAGCTCAGCCGCACTACCACAAACGTTCGAACAATGCACGGTGCTAATTGACGCGGGAGGGTTGGCAGGGTGTGGCATGAACACCGAATTAGGAACTTTATAAATAGGCTCTTGCATTCTTTCACGGTACAGCTGGCTCCTGTGTGCGACGGCACCCCACCTTTACTCCCTTGGTTTGCATCAGCCCCAGCAGAAGCCACTGTCCCTCTCTCGGGCAGAGGGATTCCCACGCAGGTGCTGAACTCTCCCATCTCCAAAGCAGCAGGGTGTGGTGGCTGGGGTTACTGGGACTCAATAAGGATAAGTGCAGGGTCCTGCACTTAGGATGGAAGAACCCAATGCACCGCTACAGACTAGGGACCGAATGGCTAGGCAGCAGTTCTGCGGAAAAGGACCTAGGGGTGACAGTGGACGAGAAGCTGGATATGAGTCAGCAGTGTGCCCTTGTTGTCAAGAAGGCCAATGGCATTTTGGGATGTATAAGTAGGGGCATAGCGAGCAGATCGAGGGACGTGATCGTTCCCCTCTATTAGACATTGGTGAGGCCTCATCTGGAGTACTGTGTCCAGTTTTGGGCCCCACACTACAAGAAGGATGTGGATAAATTGGAGAGAGTCCAGCGAAGGGCAACAAAAATGATTAGGGGTCTAGAACACATGACTTATGAGGAGAGGCTGAGGGAGCTGGGATTGTTTAGCCTGCAGAAGAGAAGAATGAGGGGGGATTTGATAGCTGCTTTCAACTACCTGAAAGGGGGTTCCAAAGAGGATGGCTCTAGACTGTTCTCAATGGTAGCAGATGACAGAACGAGGAGTAATGGTCTCAAGTTGCAGTGGGGGAGGTTTAGATTGGATATTAGGAAAAACTTTTTCACTAAGGGGGTGGTGAAACACTGGAATGCGTTACCTAGGGAGGTGGTAGAATCTCCTTCCTTAGAGGTTTTTAAGGTCAGGCTTGACAAAGCCCTGGCTGGGATGATTTAACTGGGAATTGGTCCTGCTTCGAGCAGGGGGTTGGACTAATGACCTTCTGGGGTCCCTTCCAACCCTGATATTCTATGATTCTATGACTCCTTGGTTCTTCTAGCTCTGCCACTGACGCAGCGCTTGACCGTAGCCATGTCACATCGCTGCCTTGTGCCTCAGTTTCCCCTCTCTAAAACTTCCTAATTCTGGTGTGAAGGCTTAATGTCTGTAAAGAGATCCTCAAATCAACAGCATCTTATGAGTGCAGAGTGTTACTTTTAAATAGGCTCATTTCCTGGTCCACCAATACAGAGACCGTCCATTTTCCGAAAGAGACAGACTGCTTGGAGAGGGGCATTTGCCTGGGACAGAGCTTCTTACAGGCACAGACCAGTTTTGTTTCTTCATTTCTAAGTCACCTGTCCCCCAAAATGCTGTGTCGGATGAGAGGGGTCTTGAATGCAAACATCAGATGAGCTCCTTGGGGACAACCTAGTGCTGTTGGCAGCTGGGGAGTGGGGCTCCTCTGACAAGTTGGTATTGGGTTCTTCTGGGGACTGGATCAGCGCCCAGATGTGCCAGCTGGGGCATGCTAGCAAAACCATAGTCCTGCATGTGAGCTTGGCACCAGAGTGTTCGTCTCACTGAGATGACTTAGGCTTGGACAAAGCTACCTGTCCTGTTGTCCCCAGTGGGGAAATTGTGCACGAGGCAAGATCAGGCTTTTAAAGCCAAGACTAGGAGCTGGGAGTCGTGGGTCAGTGGATGACCTTAGCCAAGTCGCTGCTACTCTTTGTGCCTCAGTTTCCCTCTCTCTAAAACTGAGGGTAGAGAGAGCATGGGTATCTACCCCCAGTTGCTGACCTGGACAGAGGTCCCTCTGACAGCTACTCTCAGGGCAAAGCTGGCTCTCCATTCTCCAATCCCTAGCAGCTGTGATTCTGGCATCTTTCAGAAGTCGCTTGTTGTTTGGCTTCTTTTAACATCATAATGTTCGCGGAACTTCTGTTATCTGCACTAGGGTAGCACCTTTGGGCCCCAACTGAGATAAGGGGCCCCGTCATTCTGGGCCCTGCACATACAGTGAGAGGTGATTCCTGCCCTAGAGAGCCTGAAAATTAAATAAACAAAAGGCCAGCGAAGGGCTGGAGGGAAATGAGGCTCGGACTAGACCTGGGCTTTCTGTACATGCAGTTTTGTCCTGGTGTAACTGGTGGTCGGGGTGATTTGTTTTTTTGACCCGTCTGGTTATACCAGTACAACCCCTAGTGTGAGCACAGGTATGCTGGTGTAAAGGTGCCTTTGACCGGTATAGCTTGTTCCATTTCCCCTACAAGAATAAGTCACCTTTATACTGGTAAGTCTGCATTCCCATCAGGGGCTTGTGCTGCTTTCACAAGATCAGTACAGTTAAAGCATTGCAGCGTCCGTGTGTGGACAAGGCCTGGGATTTAAAGATGGGATGTTGTCGGGTAGCCTAGACTTTACAGCATGTGCTGAAGAACACTCTGCTTTCTCTTTACTCAGCCTGAGAAGACCTGTCTTAGCTCGAGCTAGCCGCTGTGGTCCATCCCACACCTCTAAATCCTAGTCTAGACAAAGCCCCAGACACCTGCTGGAGGTCATGCAGCAGGTTGGTGGTAGGGCCGGGAATAGAACCCGGGTGTCCTCAATCTTTCCAGTGCCCTCACTGCTAGACTAACTGCCACCTGTGTATTTTCTCTCCTTAAGAACATGTTGGTGGCTTAGCCAGACGGCCGGAAGGGGGGTTGAAGCAGTGGGTTCTGGGAAGGAAGGAGGCCTGGCAGTCATGTTGTTACACAGCCACTCCAGGAGCATGAAAGAGTCTTTTCCTCTAATCCTCGGTATAGTTCAGGCCTGATCCGATCCCTTTCTCTTGCCTGCTCCATCCCACTAGTGACAGGAGCGCATAACTAACCCTGATCCCTGCTGGGAAAGGGGGTCCGTGGGTGGCCCTGCCACACAGCGTGTGGGGGTGGCATGAGCCTGCGGGGCTTTAAGCAGCATGACGGGAGATTCCCTGCACTACAGTGGAATCTCAAAGGCTCTAATCTTGGGTCCATCCAACTTTCTCGCCCAGGGGTCCTGCGCTTCCTCCCCTTTCGTGGCTTGCAGCATGAACGTGTATTATCAATGAGACAGAGCTGGGCGGGAGTGGGAAGTTCTGTCGCTCTTCCAACACTTTGTTTGGTACTTACTGTTTTACCTGGATGTCCTTGGGATCCAGATACGTGCCCAGTCCCTCTTTGAATCTTGCTACGTTCTTGCCCTCAACAACATCCAGTGGCAGTGAGTTCCACAGTCTAACTGTGTATTGGCGTGGAACATAGCCCCTTCTTTTCCAACTTCTACCTGTTCCTCCATGTGCCTGACTCAGAATTCTGGTGGATAGCTAATTACTTTTGCTACTAATTGAGGCCATAGGATGGCTAGTTGCTGCCAGCTCCTTACCCGCGGGAAGACCAAGCCATCTGTGATGAGACTACCTACCTCTTATACCTTGCTTTTCATCAGTAGATTTCAAAGTGTAATTATCTCCATTTTCCTGATGGGGAAACTGAGGCAATGGTGACATGACCTGCCCCAGCACGGTGGCAGAGCTGGGAATAGCACCCAGAATAGCTGGTGCTCTATTCACTAGGCCACACTGCCTCCCTCTAGTGGATGGGCTCTGGCACTGCTGTGTTGCCGGAGAGATGAACTCAGTGAGCCATCTCTGTGGCACATCTAGGGATTTTTAGCTTTGGGCCCTAGCGAAAGAACAGACTGAATCGTGAGGATTTCCCTGCACCCGGGGGCTGAGGCAACAATGAGTAATAGGCAGCAGCAGTTCATGGAGGACACGTTATGCCAGGCAAACTTGAGGGCTTTTTATTTTCATTGGCTGGAGTGACTTTGGCAAAGGGTTTGAGATGGTCTCGCGCTCCCTGTCCTGGGGAGCTAGCTTCAGTGCATGCGAATCCAATTACCCTCCTGGGCTGGAGCAGACCTGTGTGGCGTTGGGATGAGGCTGGGGTGCCGTGCAGCTGCTGGCATTCAGCCTTTTATTTAGCAGCCGGGAAGAGTTTGCTAAATTAGCTGACCCACTGAAATTGCGGGGTGGCAGATACCAGTGCAACAAAGGCCAAGGGAGCTAGGAAGGTTGTCGATGTGGGCGGGAAATAGCCATGGGTCTGCGGTGTTGCCCGCTGCTGTGATTTCTCTCATGACTCTCTCGCTGCTTGGTGTCTCTTTACTCCTTAAAGCACCATCTCCTGGAGTCATGTGACAGAATCCTCAGCTTGGTTTTTTTTTTAATCACTGAAAGTTTCTAGCTCTTGTGCTTGTGGAGAAAAGCTAGAAAACATGACCCCAAATGTTCAGAAACTGGAAAGCCAATAAAAAGGATCACAAGCGATTTTTTAAACCTCGTGATTGGCTTAAAAATAATCTCACAATTTTTGGAGCCTGACACGGCGTTTTTGGATGTTTGGGGCTGGCGATGCTGGATCTGAACCTTGTTTTTTTGTTGTAGCATCGACTGCTGCGAGTACATGTTGCCTTCACAGAGCTAGCTTTGCCAAGTAACGAGTGTCAGCAGGCTCCGGCCCCTCGAGGGAAAATCCACTCTGTGCCTAGTCGGTGGGCAGGGGCTCCGAGGGAGATAGGCAGCGAATTGGCTGAGAGTTTGTAGTGCAGTAGGGGCCCATGTTAATTCGGCTGCACCTATGTTACAGATCCGGTGTTAGATGTCCATCCAGCATGCCTAGAACCAGCCCAGGCTCCCAGGTGCAAGTACAGGCACCTCGCTGCCTGGAAGGCATCACTGCCGAGGGCTGAGGTGGGATGCAGAGCAGTGCTGCCGATCAGTGGGCGGGAGCGAGTAACCATCCCCAAGCAGCGGGGAAGGGGGGCGAGAGGCGGCGTTCGGGGTGGTCCGAGCATCTCCGGCCAGGAGTGTGTGTAGTCAGCCCCCCTTCCTAGCCCAATTCCCAGTAATCAAATCTCCTCTCGGTCTTTTTTTCAATCAACTAAACAAATTGAATTCACCGTCAGGCTTTTTTTTCTTGCTCTTAGCTCACTTTTGTGGTTCCTGCTCCAATTTTGAAACTCCCTTTTTAAAATGTGGACCCCAGAACTGTGGCCAGTGTTGCGATGCTGGTCTCAGCAGTGCTTCATTAGAATCCAAAGTCAAGGCTACGCATTCTGTGCTGCAGCTTGACGCTGCAATGGAGAGTACGGCCAAGATTTTCAACAGGGAGACTAAGTGGCCTGTAGGGGAGGGATGGCCTAATGGTTAAGGTGCTAGCCTGGGGCTTGAGAGACCCAGGTTCAGTTCCCCACTTTGACTGTGACTTTGGGCAAGTCATTTAGGGGGATGCTGCCATTTGAGCCTTTGACAACAAAATCCATTCTTAACCTCTCTTGTGACTCAGTTTCCCCATGTGAAATGGGGATAATAGCAGGGTTGGGCAGGTAAATATACTAAGGATTGTGAGGTGCTCAGACACTGGGGACAGGGCCTAGATTTAGGTGCTTAAGGGCCTGATAGTTCAGCTGTTTATAAAGGATTGTTGGCATCATTGTCATGTAATAGATGGGGAAACTGAGGCACAGAGCAGGGTAGGGGGTGAGGACTTGCCCCATGCCACCCAGCAAAGCAGTAGCAGAGCTGATGTCTTTGAAAGCGACTAGTGATTTTTTTGCATGTCTGGGCTGCTGATCAAATGGCCTGGTTTCCAGAACGCAGGTGCTCGGGACTTTCTGAGAATTAGGCCCCTCTAAGAGGGTGCCACACTGGGGTGGGGTAGGGGCCTCCGAATCGCAATCGCTTGAAGGCCTGGGACATGATTTTCAAATTTCCTGTGCTCTGCCTACTGCACCATGCTGCCTTTGCCTAATTTTAATAATGTCCGACTGACTAGCTCTCTGATACAGTTTATCATAGAATCTCAGGGTTGGAAGGGACCTCAGGAGGTCATCTAGTCCAACCCCCTGGTCAAAGGAGGACCAATCCCTAAATGGCCCCCTCAAGGATTGAACTTACAACCCTGAGTTTAGCAGGCTAGTGCTCAAACCACTGAGCTATCCCTCTTCTCCACCAGGAAAGAACAATCGGTGAAAACCACCTCCGCCCTTGGACCAGCCTAGAAGGGGAGATTGCAGACTGTTCCTCTCCATCTTGCCACCCTTAGTGCTGAATAACTTTGCCCCTGCTAAATTCCCCCTCCCCCAATCCGTTGAATCTCTAGCCAGGGCTTTTCCGTTTTAGCTCCAGACTGTCAGGAAATGATAATGCACATAATTCACATTCTTCTCTCGGACAGTCTTATTACTGACGGCCCTTGATGAAAGGCCTGGTTTGGGTTTGGGTGCTCCGGTTGGCTGGGAGGGGGACGTAAAGGGCAGTTTTATCATGTGTCTGTCTGTTCCGAAAAGTTGGTTGTCTTGGAATTTTCGTCATCTGCGCCACAATCGCCTCGGGCCGTCTCCTCCCCGCACACGCTCCCCGTCCTGGGGAATTACACGGGCCTCTTTCTTTTTCCAAACCCAGCTGCCTGCTAGGAAGCATCATTTGAAGGGAAGCTGGCAAGGGTGGCACAAATGCCCCCTTGAGAAGCCCTGCTGAGATTATGGGCTGATTCCCTCCCTACCCATGGCAAAGGATTCTTAGGTTCCAGGGACCCCCTGGAACCTTCATCCATCAAGTCAAGATGCCATTCAGCAATGTGAGAGAGGCCAGGTGGCATGTGCCCCCTCCTCACACCAGGTCCTGCCCCCCCCCCCCGGTTGAGAACTCATACCTAGGTGACCAGCCAGCATGGGACTGCCTTTCCAGAGGGGCACTGTATTCAACCTGCCTACGCACTCAGCGGGCTGCCTGAGCCACTCTCCAGCTTTGTGCCTTGTTCTTCGGAGGGGTGGGGGGGCCTTCTCAGACTTGTCCTCGATCCTTGCGGTTCCTTTTTCCTGGCTCAGCGCCGCCTCCGTCAAACCAGAGAGGAGCTGCGCTTGCCCATCGCAGCTTAGGAGCCACTCCATTGTGCTCTGCACTGGGAGGCTTCCAAATTATAGCTCTTTCAGGCCTGAAGCGTCTGTGTGTGATCATCTCTTTGAGCTCCAGCAGCGACCGAGCTATTGAGGGTCCTGTCGCTCACTCTCTGAGCTGTGATTGCTTCTGAACGCCGCGGAAGACACGGCGCAACCCTTATGGATGCGGCTATCGTTGTCTCTTAGCGCAGAGAGCGTTCCCAGCTCCAGTGGGGGCGAGGCAAACGCATTGTTGTATGGGTGTATGGCCATGGAATGGGGCACGAGGGAGGCCGGAGGGTGCTGGGGGCTGCACTTTGAGCTGGAGTGCGGGGGCTGGGAGGGATTGTGTAGGCCTGGGAGGAGTCCCTGTTGATGTTGGATGGCACAGGGCGGGGCTGGGGGGCGTAGGCTGGTAGCCGCTACTCAGTCTGTTATTCAGATGATGCCTTACTAGTTTTAAAGCAGCTAATTAAAAGGGGATTAAGGTATTTTGTGGGCAGCACCGCTGGGTGAATCACTGCCACTGCTGTGAGCGCTGCCATGGCACTGGGTAAACAATGCCCCCCTCCGGTCTCCAGGAGGAGCGTGCATGCCAGCACCTTTGCTGGGGCAAGTTGCAGCCGAGGGGCGTGAGCTGCTGGTGGGAAGCTTCCCATCTGGGAAGGTCTCCAGGGCCAGGGGCCCGGCTGGTGGGTGCCAAGCCTGCCCCTAGAAAGCGGTCACCCAACTCTGGGGTGCCAGCACTGGGGTCTGAAGGTATCTTCCCACAGATTCAGGGCAGCAGCAAGCCTGGCACCTCCCACGCTAGGGGTGAGAGGTCAGAGGTCAGGATCCTACAACCCATGGGCTCCGTGGCTGCTAGCCTGTGGGGCAGGTTGTGCTGGTGGTTTTTGTGTTGTGAGCATCCCTGGAGCCCATTTCCCTCCCCAGGTTTTAGGGAATGGGGTGGGGAGAAGGAGCCACCAAAGAGTCTCAGACTGTGCCCCCTACCTGGGAAACCCCTGGATATGTTGCCCCCCCAAATCCAGCTTGGATTAGGTCTGGAGAAGCTTCCAGGAGATGGGAATTGAAAACCACATGGGGAAATCTTCCCCCACTGCCCTTCCCTCACCGAAAGGCGGTTCCGCCATTGACTTCAGGGGAGCCAAGGTTCCCCCCAGATGCCTTGAGGCACCCCGCCTCAAGGGCTTTGGAGTTGCTCTGTAAGATGCCAGCTGCCCTGCACAAAGAGTGGAGCCATAGGACTGGAATGGTCGCTGAGGTTATGCCTGGTTTTGTGGGAGCCCCATCACATCATCCTGGCCAGAAATGGATCAGGTTCCATCTTCAGATAGCATAGGGCACTTGCCCCCAACCCTTCTTACTGAGGCTGCAAACCCACTCCTCTCCTCCAGCCTCAGCTGCTCCCTGGCCAGTTAATTCAGATTTGTTCTTGTGCCAGCGTTGTCCTTTGGCTCCTCAAGCTCTTCCCCCTTCCCGGTGTAATTTGCCTAGAGCAATTGGATCCCCCTCAGCCTTTGTCTGGCTGAGCAAGCCAAGCCCCTCCTGTCTCCTCTTGTGAGATCAGCTCCGTTCCCCTGGTCAACCTAGTGGCTCTTCTCAGCATGTGCTCCACTTTGAATGCTGTGTTCTGGCCTGGAGCACATGCTCTGGTTGTATATTGCAGCAGAGCTAGCTGAGGGAGGATTGTGCAGGGGTGAGGGTTGTAGCCTGGGGATTGGGACACCCAGGTTCAATTCCTGGCTTTGCCACACACTTCCTGTGTGACCTGAGGGCAAATCGCTTAGTGTCTCTGTGCCTCAGTTCATGGCTATTGGGGAAAACTGCCCCACCTCGCAGCAGGGTTAGGAGGTTAAATACATTGATAAGTGTGATATGCCCAGAAGCTGCGGTTATGGGCGCCATGTTTGTACCTACAGTGGATCTATTAGAGCATGGAAAAAAATGTCCCTGGCTCTGAGCAAGCCCCTGGCTCTGCACAGCTGGGTGGCCCCACAAACCCCTGGCCATTCTGCATCTCCCCAGTGTTTTAGAGCAGTTGCTGTGCCCAGGAAACTTACCCTCTTCATGTAATGTTGTGCAGGCTCTTTCCCATCAGCCTGTAGGACTAGCTCCTGGTCTGGTGCTGTCATTGGCCCCAGCCCTGTCTGGACGCCACATGCATGCATAATGTGCAGCCACCTACATTATCTGCTGTTCTAATCGACGGAGCTGACATGCTCTTTTACGTGATCCTACGTAAGTATCCTTCTCTTCTAAGCTTGCTTTCTTCCAGCAGGGGAACATTTACAGTCTCTTTCCAGTGTTGTTCCTTGTCAAGGAGTGACCCGAGGTGACTTCGTCTTCCAGAGCCTCGTGCTGATTTTATTTTGGTGCTTAAATGGATGAGCAGTTCTCAGAATCCCGTGGCAATGCAGCGACTGAGTGGAAAAATGTAAACCACTGACCCTTTCCATGGCTTGGCAGGAGCCAGCAAATATTGGTTCAACATGCAGCCGGGCTCCGAGATGCGGGGTGGGGGAGCTAAAATGGACAAGATGCTTTGGGCCTGGTACAAACTAATCTGTCAGCTCCAGCTGTCAGCCAGTTCGTGTGTTGTTTTCTTGATTGCCAGGCCTTTGACGTGGTGTGTCGGCTCTTGCAACTCTGATCTTGTGAGTGTAAATAAGACTCTCTTCCTAAGAGATGAGCCCAGGCAGCCCTGGGGAGCAAAGGAGGGTGTGAGGTTGTCTCGTTTATGCTCCCTGAAGGGATATTTTTCCACGCAGCTGCGTTAGGTGGGACAAGGGCCCGGCTTGCTGGAGGCAGGAAACAAAAGCTGATGTCTGTGAAGCAACAATTGGAATGTCGGGCGCTGTCCAAAGAAAACCTCGTGACACAGGGCTTGCCTCATGAATCTGCAAAGCTCCCGGCCTTGTAAACATCCCCTTCTCCTCCTGAAAAACCCAGATTTTGCAATTCCCTCTGGATCCTTAGAGCAACTGGGACAGAAAATGCAGCTTTCTTCTCTCTCCTCCCCACCCTCCCAAAGTTAGCCAGATCCCAAGCGAGATCAGTTTAACTCAGTCTGTACTACTAGGACACAATCTATTTTTTCTCTCCAACAGAAGCTGTTTCTTCTAATGACTCCCCTTTCCTCCCCAACCCCAGGGCTTTTCGGGGATGGCTGGCTCTCTTGAGGAGTTGGCTATGGGGTGTTCTGGGTGATCTGGTGGGATGTAGGGGGTAGCCTAGAACAGCTGTCATCGCAGGGTTGTCCCTGGCTTGTTTGAAAGGACTGAGCGGTCTCATTCTGCTTCCTAGAAGATGCTTCTCTGTATCCCAAGGGGGACAAGGCCTGACATGCTCTTTTATGTGACCCTTGGCCAGGCCAGCAGGTTGGCTGGCTTCTGTTACTTCCTTTCCCTCTTCTGTTGAAACTTACCAACCTTCAGTTCTGAAATCTGTCTGAGCCCCCCTCCCGGTTCCCAGTGTTGGGGGCATAAGTCCCTCCCACTGGGCGGAGCTAGATCACTGTATAACTAAGCCAGACTGAGTGACCCTACCCATAGGGCTGCAGAGACCCAGCTGGTCTCCTTCCATACAGGCTTTTCCATAAGCCATTCACTTCACCTTGAAGTGCCACGATTTAAATTGGGCCGGAGAGCTGAGTGGCATTCTCCTTTGCTCCCTGCCGGGCTACGAAACACTCCCAGGCTAGGGACAGATGGAACCTGCCGCCCAGGCTCCCCCGGGTCACTTGTGCAGTGCAGACAGGATCAGGGCCTGCTCTGTGGCCGTGCAGGGGACCTTTCCAGGGCAAACAATCAATCATTCTGCAGGTCAGGGGTTTGCTACCTATGACTTGTGAACAGGTGCCTGGGGGGTGGGGATTCACCCCGTCCTTCCTGTATTGCTAAGAGAGGGGAGAGTGTCCTGGTTATCTGGGAGTGGGTTACTGGGTGAGGAGCTGGGACTGTGTTGGCATGGGAAAGATGAGAACTGCTGCCATAGGAGTCCCTGCCTTGTGGGTCTCCGGTGCCGCGTCTGCTCTCAGAGGTTGACTCCGATCTCCTGTTCTCTGCAGCTCCTGGAGTACGTGGGCAAGGGGAAGAGCATCATCGACGTTGGGCTGGCCCAGGCAAGGCACCCCTTGAGCACCAGGAGCCACTACTTTGAGGTGGAGATCGTAGACCCCGGGGAGAAGTGCTATATCGCGCTAGGCCTGGCCCGGAAGGTAAAGCCACTGCGGGGAAAGTGCCTTCTGGATGGGTCCCACACATCCGTCCGATATGTGTGTCTGTCCACGAGCCTGCTGATAGCAAGAGTGGTTTGAGGTGGGGCTTCGGAGACCAGGTTGTTCTGAGGAGATCTCCCATCCGTGGGATGACCCAGCCTAACCATGTTCAGCTTCCACGAGGTGCCCCGATCGTTACACAAGCTGCATGTTTTATTATTGTGCCTATTTATTAAAAGCCCCTTCCCAGGCACCCCTCTCCCCCCCAGCAGGTGAATGATCTAGCCAGGCTCATTTCTCTTTGTGAGGTCTCACCTGATTGTGGCGTAGGAGCCATCCTCTAGGCTGCGCTGCCTCCCCCTCGAGAATGCAAACCACCCACTGCCCCTTTCCTGCCATCTGTTTCTGTGTTTGTCCTGACATGTGGTCTGGATTCATGCGCTCATGTTCGTCTCCCGGGTGATGCAGCACATTACCCTCCCCTGCTGCTGCTAGCATTCCTCATGGCACATCGGGCTTGCCAGGTCCAGTCTCTGTGTGAGAGCTGGCCCTGGGGTTGGCTGTACCCACGTTGCCAGGTTCCATTCTCTTGCCAAGTCAGCTACTGTCTACAGGGGTCTGCCTGTTACCCAGCTGTGCCTTGTCTGATGACAACCTACGAGTGAGGCTGCCAGGACAGCCCTAATCTGGGACAGTGATTGGAAATTGCTCTGCGGGCTCTACGTGAAATGAGGGGTGGGCTCTCAGTTCAGTTCCTAGTGAGGGAGTGTCTGCATTGCAATGGGCACCTCTGATGACATTCTCTGCGGGGACCATGTAAAGCCGGGTCTGCACTTAGGTTTTGCCGTGTTAACTGTGTCGGCTTTGCCCCCTGACTTATTCCGGTTCAGAGAAGCGAAATAAGCGATACCCGCATAAGCAGTTTTATACTGGGATAACTCTCTACACTAGGCTTTCACCTGCATCACCGCGTTGGCAAAAACCTACCTTGATGGCAATAACTCTGCCGCTCAAACAGCTAAGAGCAGGCCTGGCCTAACGAATGAGACCAACACAGACCCTCTTAGGCGCTTTCTTCCCTAAGAGAGAAGGTGTTTTCTGTTCCCAGGTCTGTCACTGGCTTGCAAAGTACTTCTCCTCCCCCCTCCATGCCTCAGTTTCTCCATCTGTAATGTGGGGACAATGATACCTCTTTGAAAAGCGCTTTGGGATAAGAGCTAGGGATGATGATTGGTGATTAAGATGAGTTGATAGGAGGTAAGCACTGAGGAAAGACTACACTGTTTGTAGTTTTCACATGAGTTGGTTGGCGGGTTGCGTTCTGGAATGAAGGGGGCAACCTGTCCATGGCCAGACCCCAAAGGAAGCTGCCCCTCCTCTCAGAAGAGAGGACTCAAAATCGTTAACAGGGCAACAAAATGCCCACGTGAATGGCCCACAACAGGCAGGAGGTGCCCCTGGAACCTGGGCTGGGAAGGAGCCAGAAGCGACCCCGTTTAATCCCGCTGTTCCTTGCCCACTTTTGCTGCAGCTGGAATGCGGCAAATAGGTGGAAATGGGCGCTTGTGTCCAGCGGTCTCTTGGGGGCAGGCCAGGTTAAGTGTGACAAGCCACGCTGGGTCACAGCATTGTCAGCTGGAAACCCTAAATTCCATCTACCCCTTGTACTGGTTTGGTCCCTGTCACCATATTGTCGTCACGTCACGACCTTCCGTGTATTTAACCCCACATGCCCCTAACCCTAACCCCATTGTACAGATGGGGAACAAGCACAGAGAGACTGAGTCCGTTTAAACTGTTCCCTAAACCTGGATCTGTGGGACCAGGGCTTATGGAGTTGGGATTTCTTGAGTGTCCGCACTGCGTTGTGAACCTGGGTTTGCAGCTGCTGGACCCGCGTCTCAGCCATGCTAATGTATCTGCGCTGTGCTGCACGGACCTTCTGACTCGGGGCTGCAGCTTGGCAGGCATCCCACACTGCTAAAAGACAGGGCTTGGAACCGAGTCTCAGTGGGACTCTGGCTCTGACCCATCCTCCCAGCAGGGTTCTAGGACTGAGGGCTTAGCGCCCTGAGTCAGAGTGATTTGTTTGTGGACGGAAGGGGGGCTTCAGAGCCCAGGTTCAGGGTTCAGTGTAGACATGCCTTGTCCAAGGGGCAGCCATTTGACTAAGTCCCAGGTTTGCGTCCTAACCACTGGACCATCCTTCCTGTCTGATGTCCAGGTGATATTGTCGGGACTGGCAGCACCCCAACCCCTCTGATTGATGCAACAGGCCTATCCCTGTCCTGGGTCCCCAGCCCCGTAGCGTTCCCGCTGCGCCGCTAGCCAACGCACGCTCTGCACTGGGCTGGGCCGCGGTGGAGCAAGTTGCTGCGTAGGTCCCAGGAGCATCTTTCAAACAGGGGCCAGAAAGCTCTGGGGAGCAGGTAGCTCTGAGTCACCCTTGACTCATGCTGGTGCTGGCTGGCCTGCTGTTAGCCTTGGCAGCCTTCGGGCAGGGTTCCCTCATCCCCGGTGGTTTGGGATTGGTCTCGGTGCAGTGCATCCTCATTCATTGAGCTGCAGCCGTCTAATCCCAAGGGATTTACCTGCCGGTGAGTCATGCACCTGAGGCAGGCCATGCCACGGCCTCCCAATTAACTCTCTCATGGGCCAAGCGCTCTGATTGCACAGGGCCTGGTTCCCCTCCCCTTCCTGAAGCCAAGCGAGTCACAGCCTCCATCGGGGATGGCGGGAGGGGGCATGCCGTGGCGCCAGGGATGTGGCTGGGGGGAGTGGGGGATGTGTCTGCTGCGCTTTTACAGCTGGATTTTCCATCTCAGCCCAAGGCCAAAGGCAAACTCACATTTTATAGGGAAATATTTTAGCAATTCCCGCTGCTGGGACTCTAGGTGATAATGGGTGAAGTCATGAGACCCACCCTCCCTCCTCTCTCTGCCCTAGGACTACCCGAAAAACCGCCATCCCGGCTGGAGCAGAGGATCTGTGGCCTACCATGCAGGTGAGCGAGGCAGGACTGGAATGGGGAGGAATCTAAGTCTCTGGCCAGAACCCAAAGGAAGCTGTCCCTTCCCAGTTTAACCATGCACTCCCCAAATGCAGCAGCATCACCCAGGGGCAGCCACTGGCAGTCAGTGCAATGCACACAACTTGGGGGACGGTGGAAGTGTCATTCTCCCAACACTGGACACCAAGTTTTTAGTGGGGGAGTTTTCAAAAAGCAGCTAAGGGAGTTAGGTGCATAAATACCCCTGGGGCTTGCAGAAGCTTTTGAAAATGTCTTTAATGTCAAAGGGTCCGGCTTTCATTCTGCTCTCGGGGCAGCCTCTCAGCTGTGGGGTCTGGATCGTGAGTGGAGAAGTCCAGGGAGTTGGCAGCCCACCAGAGCGAGGCCCGGTGAGGCTCGGTGTTTGGTCCCAAGTTTATCAGCCGGGAAAGCTGGTTAATGTTCAGGTCACAGGTAGCTCCACTTGCTTACAACCCCACTGGTTACTGCTGCCATATCTGCCCATCTCCGGCTTGCGTTGGATGATGGTGGTTCTCTGAGCTCTGAGTCCTCTCGCGCTGTGGGCTGGATCCAGTCAGACCCACTGCACTCCAGCAGGGATGGGGGATGAGTTATTTCCACTAGGGGCTCGGTTCATCTGGCTGTTGCCTTTCAATCTTCTTACATCAAAACTGGCCTGTCCCCTTTCTGCTGCCACACGCTCCTCTGGGTCTTTGATGCTTGTGTCTGCCTGCTTTGAATTTAGCCCACATTAATCTGCACCCCAGGAAGAACAGCGAGCCATTATTAATTTGCTAAGTACCCGAACATGCAGCAGCCCTCTGTGCGTTGTCTATAGCAGGGGTTGAACCTGGGACTCTTAGTCTCAAATCGTGAGCCTCTCCTACCTGAGCTAACAGACCGTAGAGTCTCCTCTTCTTGTGTGTGATTCAGCCAGCGGGAACAGTCACCCAGTAGAAGGGTGGGTTACAGTAACATCCCCACTGCTGACTCTGCTCTCGAAGAGTGGTTCTCACCCAGCCCCTGTATGGAAGCTGAGCTCAAGCACTGAGGGCTGCAGGCCCGGGTGTGGACACATTCCCCCTCCCAGGGCTCATGATAAGAATGAACCGAGGCTGGCTCTTGTGTTGCTCGCTGTGAAAGCCCAGGGGACTAGCGGGTGCTTGGCACCAGGCTCTTAGGCAGAGCAATCGACCAGGGATCTGGAGGTCGGACTCCCTGGAGCCTCCAGCTGCCTTTCCTTAGAGGGTCAGATGAGCTTCTGTGGCCTGCGATGTGCAGGAGGTCAGAATAAATGATCACCGTGGTCCCTTCTGACCTTAAAATTGACGAGTACAGCGAGACCTGGGGTTTCCCTGTTGGCGCCGTGTCTGCTCCACTGGGCCAGAAGGAGCTGGCAGTCTGGCTAGCTGAAGAGTGGGGTTCTCTCCCCTGCCTTGGACTGTAATGCTGGCTTTCGGCTGATCCCCATCAGCTGAGAATTAGCTACTAGCATGTTGAGCCAGCTGTCCCACTGTGGCTGCTCCCGGCCAGCACGCTCCACCAGCTGGGAGCTGAACAGCTGCTGAGTGCAGGGCTGGTCCTGGGGACTTGTTCCTGTGACCTGCTGCCTCTGTGGCTGCCTAGAGCTTTCGGAGGTGCTCGCTGCAAAGACCAGCTCCTGCTCTGATCATTCTGGCCTGTGTTACCCAACACACAGGGCTGTAAGTGTCCTGCTGAACCTCTCTCTAGGGGCCCCTCGGCTTGATCTCTGGATGTGAATCGGCATAGCTGCTCCGAAGTCAGTCGTGCGACACCAGCCAGGCATCAGGCCAAGTGTGTGTAACCACACAAGCAGATCTCCAAGGAGCCACTTGGCAGATCGGAGCCACAGTGCTTAGAGCCAGGTGGCTGCTTGGCTCGGGGTGTGGCTTTGGAGGACCACCTGTATCTGCTGCTGCCCAGGCTCAGCCGTGCTTTCGGGAAGGGTGTTGAAAAGATTTAGGTGATGTTGCTAGTCCAGCAGCAGAGCTCCAAGCATTTTACAGAGCAGGGCAGTAGCCTTATCCCTGTATGACAGAGGGGGAAACTGAGGCATGGGGCGGGGAAGTGGATTTCCCAAGGTCATCCAGCGGCAGAACTGGGAATAGAGCCCAGGTCTCTTGAGAGTCCCGTCTAGGGTTCTACACACAAGGCCAGAAGCTGCTGAGGGCAGGATTTTTACAACCAACAGTGCCTGGGTGTTTTCAACATCTCTGCTTGAGTCACCCAGTTATGGGCTCCCAACCCCCGGTTCAGGAGCCCCATTGCCACCATCTAGTGGTGATCGGGGTTTGTCTGCAGGTGCCTTGGTGGCAGCCTGACCTCTTGCTATCCCTGGCCTAGGTCAGCCCTTGAGTCTTGGCTCTTAGTGGCAGAGGCTCTGTTGATGCAGTCTCAACCCTCGATGGACGATTGAGGCCTGGTCACCGTAATCCTATCGGGTCCTCTGGCTCCAAGACAGCAGGGCTGGGAGCCTTGTGGCCCTTCCCTCGCGATTGAAGTTGTTGGGAGCTGTCCCCACTCTCGCTCCGCATTCCATCCCTTCCCTCCGTGGGCAGTCCGACCTTCTGGGCCGCACTCCCTTTCTGCCTGATTAAGGATTTTATTTTCTCTGTCTGACTTGTCTCTCTGAAGGAAAAGCTGTAAACGCTTTTGATTCCTGGTGGTTTCTTTCCAGTGCTCGGCGCCAGGGGAACATTCAAATTCCCATCCAAGTATTCGATCTGCTGCCTCCCACTTCCCTTCGCTGGCCACTTCACCTTCCTCCTCCTCCTCTTCCTGGAAAAATTCTCCTCCCACCTTTTTTCCCTTCGTGTTACCCAGCCTTTGCAGTGCCAGCTGCTGCTCTGAGCTGCCATAACCTCTGGCAGACACGGGCGCTCAATCAGTCCTGCAGCGGGGGAATGTCCGGGCAGCAGAGCCCAGGCTGGGAGGTAGCGATGCAGATGGGCAAGAGCTTCTCCTATCCGCTCGTGCTGCAGGCGAGTGGAGGAGGTACCACGTGGGTAGGGGGGAGAGTCTGCAGAAGCAAGGGGCAGTAACCCGGCCCTAAACTCCCTCATGGGCTTCTGTTCATTGTGTGGCCCTCTCCCTCCGAACCTGGCTCCTGCCAGCTCCCTGGTTTGTGGCTGGCTGGCGAATCGAGGGCAATCTCTTTTGTTTTGCTGCCTCTGAGTGTCCGGCTCCGGCTCTCATCACCCTCCTTATGGCACGGAGCTATCTCGGATGCTCCCCTCCCCATCTCTGCCAGGGCTGTGGCTGGTGTGAGCTGAAGGCATCCGTGAGGAGTGTGGGAGGCCTTGGTGGAGGCCAGCCGCCCCGTGGCTTGGTCACAAGCAGAGATCTTCGGCCTGCAGTGCCCGGCTTGCTCTCTTGGGCCGGTGGGTCTTTGCGGAGGCCTTTCTCCTTCCTTGCCCATCATCTTTCTCTCCCCCAGGGTGGGCTGGCTAGCCAAGGGCAGCTGAACATTGCTGCCCATGGTGAGCATTGCAGCTGGGTGCCTGGGGTGTGCCCAGATGCCCCAGTGCCAGGCCAGTTCTCAAACAGTTGAGCATGGTGTGCAGGCGGGTGCATGGGGGGCAGAGGCAGCTGCTGTGACCCACTTGTGTCCAGGTTTCCCAGCTCCCTTTGGCCACGTTGTCCTTTCCCTGGCAGCCCCAGCCAGTCGCTCGTGGCTCCAGCCTGGCCTCCCCCACCCCCATTTTGGATCTTGCCTCGTAGCTGGAGCTCAGCTGCCTGGCTGGCAGCCCCAGCGCAGTCTGAGTTGGGTTTGGCGAGCCTGATGGCTGGGTGCCTGGGCTCGAATAGCTGACTGAGGTTGCAGCACAGTCTAGGGTGCTGGGAAGCAGCAGACCTGGGTTCTAGTCCGGGCTCTGCCTCGACCTGCTCGGTGAACCGGGAGAAGCCCCTTCTCCTGGCTGTGCCTCAGTTTCTCCTCCATTCTTTCTGTTTCGTCTGGAAGCTCTTTGGGGCAGGGGAGCTGCCTGGCCCAATGGGGCCTTGCTCTCACTTGGGGCTAATAGAAAAACTAACCATCAAGGAGCCAATCTCCTTCCAAACTAGGACTTTTGGGAGTGAGTGGAACGCGGAGTCCAGCCGGGGCCGAGAACTCCTACATCTCCTGAACCCCCCCCCCCCCCCCAGCCGTCCAGTGCAGCCGCTGGCCTTCGTCTCTTCGGGGTTAGACCGAGGGATGCTCCCCATGCTCGCAGCATGGTTCTGATGCCAGTGCCCAAGGGCCAGTCACCATCGGGGCCCCATCGTGCTGGGCGAGGGTCGAGCTCACGGCCTCCCTCACCCAGACCTGGGTGCGGGCATGGGTAGAACACACCAGTTGAGGTTGCTCTGGCCCCAGCTCAGCAATGGGGGGCGCGGAGCTCCCTGGCTTGGGAGGTCTGTGATGCTGGAGGGGAGGGGGCAAGGAAGAAAGGATTCCAGCCTAGCTCCGAGGCCGAAGGGGGGGGGTACTGAGGAGTGGGTGTATGGGACCCTGTAGGTAGGTGGAAGGAGCCAGGAGGGGAGAGCTGGGCAGGTACCGAACTGGCTGCAGAGGGCATGGGGTCAAGATCTACTGGGGGGTCTTCCCTCGGCAAGGGGGGCAGCAGCGGGCCATGGCCCCCTCGTTGCACCCTGCTGGTGCCCTGAGACGGTTGGGAGGTTGGAAAATCTCCAGCGACTTGGTGCAGGGGATGGGGTTCTCCTGGGCTCCTTTCCATGTGGCATGAGAGGGGGCTGGGTTAAGCCTTCCCTTGCCCCCGCCCCGAGTACCGTCCACCAGCAAGCCCTGCTCCCCCCAGCCTCCAGGGGTCTGTTTCCCTCTGGTTATCCTGCATGGGCCCTGGTGCCCGCCCCCGCCTGTGGCAGGAGCCAGGGGATCCCCTACAAGGCGCGCTCGCTCTCGACACACAGGAATGTTTACACAGTATTATTCCCAGCTTTGGTTTCCCTGGCAACGGGGAGAAATATTTACCGCCCCTTCGCTGGGTGCATCTCCCTTGTTTGCTGAAACAACCCCCCCCCCGCCTCCCGCCAGGCCTCCGCCTTCTGCCTGGCCCATGTGCCTTGGGGCTCCTTGGTCCACAAACCAGCTGCATGGTGCGGGAGGCACAGCCGGGGCCCCCCTGGCTCCTTTCACGTGGGCTCCCACGCTCGGCTTCTCTCCCCTGGCACCATCTGCTCTCTGGTACATGAGAGCCCATTCAGCGTGTGACCCCAGCCCGGAGCTCACCCCGGTGCATCAGCTTTCTTGCAGCACTCCCGGGTGCAGGCCATGGCCGGCTGGGCGCTGGGGTCTCTCAGGGCTAAGAGGAGGGTCTGGCGCCGCTGGGCGTGTGGTCAGCCCCCTGGGTCCGGTCCATGGCTCGGGAGGCAGCTGATAGTACAGCCAGCTGTGGGGGCTGAGGAGGTGGGCGGGTTGGGGCTGGCAAGGGAGCCGAGATAGGGCAGGGTGAGGCCTGGGGTGCTGGCACCGTGCCCTCTGAGCGATCGCTCTCCCCGGCCTGTGGTAACATGGGCGCTCGCTCTGCAATTCGCAGTCTCTGCACAGGAGCAGACACTGGTAGAGACCTGGGGGGCAGGGGGGTGCGTGCAGCCCATCCCCCCGAATACGCCCATCCCCCCAGCTGCTGGGGAGGAGGAGTACAAGCAAACCACCTCGGTGGGCAAGGGCAAAGTGCCAGGTAAGCACAGCCCCTCATGCACCCATGGTGGGATCACTCATAGCTGGCAACTAGTGCGGGTCCAGCTGTGGAGCATTGCAGCGGGAACCCTGCACCTCTAGGTCTGTCCTCTCCTCCATGCAGCAAAAGGCCCAGATTCCCTGGACAATCACCTGCCCCCTGTCCCTTATTCCTGTATCCCATCCTCTAAGAGCAGCTGTTAACCTAGAGCGTCTTCCCCCAGTAGCCCTTAAGTGGGGGCTGACCTGGAACCTCAGCCCCCAAAAGCCGGATGAGCTAGGATTCCTCTCGGCAAGCCTGCTCACAAACCTCCGCGTGGCCCAGCCACTAAAGGGGGGCAGAGAGCCGCACTCTGTGCGGGGTCCACCTCTCCCCCAGGCTCGGCCCGTGCTCTCTCCTATCCTGGCCCGAGTCCCATGGCACCAGTGCGGCTGTGAGCTGTGTGGCCCAGGTATCTCGTGCCATCTCCCACTGGCGGACGTAGCATTCTGACCCACCTGCCCTGCAGGCAGAGACCATGTTGGTTGGTGTAGACCGGTGGTGCTGCCAGGCTGGAAATCTCCCCAAAGAGTGGCCACGTGCCTGGGCATCGCTCCCCTTCCCGGGCCGCCCTGCCAGGCCCGCCATGCTTAACAGCCTCTCCTCTGCCTCTTCCTTCCAGACGATGGGAAGATCTTCCACGGGAGTGGCGTGGGCGACCCCTTCGGGCCCCGGTGCTACAAGGGCGACATTATGGGCTGTGGGATCATGTTCCCGCGGGATTACATCCTCGACAGCGAAGGTGTGTGACCGCACGTGGCTGGGGGAGGCGTGGCTGGCCCCCGGGGACCTGAGATCCAGTCCTGTAGCAATGAGTGTAGTGCTGAGGGCTGCAGCCAGTCCCCCAGCTTTGCCCCCGGTGGTGAAACAAGACTCAGAAAAGCAGGGGGGATGTGGAGCAAGGCAGCATGGTCTAGTGGCTAGAGGCAGGAAGCCAGGATGGCGTTTCTGGCTGTGCTGCTGACCTGGCCGAGTTGCTTCGACCCCCTGGCTCAGGCCTGGTGAGGGCAGGGGCTGGCAGTCGCGGGGCACCCTGGGTGCTAGGCAGTGCCGATGGGTGCTAGGCAGTGCCTTCGCTGCGGTGGCTGGACGGGGCTGAGCGGAGGACATGTGGTAGCAGCTCCTGGGGGGCCTGTCGGGGGAATGAATCTGGATTGGGGGTGGGGGGTCCTTAGTGGGGTTTAATCCTGGAGCCGCTGCTACGTGAGTCGAAGGGCCCAGCCTGTTGCAGAGACCCCAGCGGGTGCTCCCTGCATGGGGTACAACCCAGCCCCGGGGTGACCCGGCTTTCCCCACCACCCCAGGCGACAGCGACGACAGCTGCGACACCATGGACCTGAAGCCCAAGCTGCGGGGCGTGCGGAATGTCATGTACCTGCACCAGGAGGTGGAGGAGGAGGAGGAGGAGGAGGAGGAAGAGGACGGGGAGGAGATGGAGCAGGAGCACGAAGGGAAGAAAGTGGTGGTAAGAGCTGGGCTTTGCTGGCACCTGGATGGGGGCTGTACCGTGGGTCTGGGACAGCTTGGGGAGGGGGTGGGACTGGGGAGGGGGATGCGCTGGGTGGAGTGGCTCAAGGGAGGAATGTGGGGCTGGGGGGACAGGCCGGGGGCATGGTTGGGGGACCAGTGTGGGTCAGGAGGGGGAATGCACCAGGGGCTGGGGCATGGTGGGGAACACGCCTGGGGGATGACTCGGGGGAGGGGGAATTTTCCAGGGTGATTTGGGGGAGCGGGGGGTGTGCCGAGGGGTGGTTCCAGGGCACTGGGGATGTGTCATGGGGCTGCTTTGCCCCATGGGGGTTTTTCTGCTTCGCATCCATGCTGGTAGGAGCCGAAGGCCCTGCCGGGAGTGACGGGGTGGCTCTGTCTGGGGTCCTGGGACCCCGCCCCAGGGACACACATTGGCACAGCTCATGGTGCTGCCACCCCGTGCAACGAGCTTGAATCAATTGGAGCTGACTGGGCAGTGCCCAGCCCCCAAGAAACTGCAGCCCCTAACCCAGGGGCCGACCGGCCTGTTCTCCCCCGTGCCCCACTGTGACCTTGGCCCAGGCCTGGGTACCTGGCTGGATTTCCCTGGCCTGAGGCGCCCCCTAGTGGCTGATGCCACAATGTTCCCCTCCTCCAAGTGGTGCTACAAGGAACTGGCTTTCTTAGCAGTGCCGGAGAACTGCGGACTAACACCACTCCAGCGCCCGGCTCTGCGGCCTGCTGGCTGGGGCTCGGATTGGCTGTACTGGAGTCCTCCTGGCTGGCTGGCCTGCACCCCTGGCTTGTTCTCCTCGGGCTTTACGGCTCCTGAGCCCATAGGACGGGGTGGCTAAAACAACAGGCCTGGCGGGGCCCGGGGGCTTGTGGCATCTGGGTTTAACAGAGGCCCGGGCTAAAGAGTGTACACATCTAGCCGTGGTGCATGTTGGGAAGTGTCTCTGTGGGCAAAGTGGGGGGCACTTGCAGTCATTGCAGATTGGGTTACTCCCAACAAGGAGCTGCTGTGGCCCTTGACTGGGCATCTCCCAGCGTGGAGCCGGATGTCATGGCTGTACTGAGTTTGGCCGGGGCTGGGGGGAGCTGAGTGGGGCCCTGGGCTGGGAGGGAAGGGGCCATGCTGTGGCAGTGAAGGGGTTAACAGCCCGCGGCACCGTCCTGTCCCCCCAGGTGTTCTTCACACGCAACGGGAAGATCATTGGCAAGAAGGACGCGGTGGTGCCGGTCGGCGGCTTCTTCCCCACTATTGGCATGCTGAGCAGTGGGGAGAAAGTCAAGGTGGACCTCCACCCGCTCAGCGGCTAGGAGCCAGGGGGCATATCCCGTCCTCTGCCCCGCTCTCGGGGTCAGCACCCTCCCCATGGGGCACCCTGGGGACGTTCTCCATCACTTCAATCCCTCGCGCTTTGAGCCTCTGCCTGTAGGGGGCAGTGCTTTGTCGCTGGTGGCCGAAGTATTATCCCAGCTGGTTCCGCGAGTGCCCCGCTGGGCCCTGGTGCCCGGCAGTCTGCAGGTGGGATGTTTGGTGGCTGGAGAGAGCTCCGGAAGCTCTGGATGTGCCTGGTGCTGCCCCCCCAGCTCTGTCCAGTGCCAGCCAGAGCACAGGGCAATCTCCTGTTTGTAGCAACTTGCCAAGCCTTGGGCCCAGCCTGTCCATCTCAGTGTGGTGTGTGACATGCGGAGACAGGTGCCGCCTGAGGCCCAATTCCCACCCCCCTGTGTGGGGCTGGCCCCTTCCCCCCAGCTGGCGAGATTCCTCTTTGCTTTCATTTCCTGTCTGGCTGCTGCTCTGTTGCAGGGATCCTGGTAGCTGGGCACCTGGCTTGGGCTCTGGCTACCACCTGAGCATGCGTGAGATCTGTGCCCACTGGGGCCTCTCCTGTTACCACGGATGGTTTTACAGCACTGTGGCCTCCTGCCTGCCCCAGCTTGGCCTGCCCTGGTGTTGGTGAGGAATCAGGCACCACTCAGATGGGGGTCTGGGCTGACTCGAAGCCTCTCCCTGCTGTCCTGCGGTGCCCGAGCCTTGCCCCACTTGCTAAAGAGCTGGCTTCCTGGGCTTCCTCCTCTGCCCCTCTGTAGCCAGCGATGGCCAACCCTCCGCCCCTCGTGCCCACACTGGTTGCCTTATTACAGTGTCATGCCATCCCTCAGGGGGCTGGGATGGCCTGACCCATGGTCCCAAGTCCCCAGGCCATCAGTCAGGCTCCCAGGGGGCAGGGCACAGGTCGGGGGGCAGGCTAGGGTTTTGTCCCAGACGGCTGTCTCGTTCTGCCCTCTGAGGTCAGGGGCTGGGGGTGTCAGGGGGAGTGAACACTGGCTGCTATGGGCCCTGATGTAGCGTCAGGCTGGGGCTGGGCCTTGAGGGGACAGTGCTGCAGCCCAGGGCCCCTTTGTGGGGGGCCACAGTCAGCAAACCCTGGCCCTGCGTGGGGTGATCTCAGCTGCCCCTCACCCAACCCCCTGACCCTGGAGCCCCCTAGACCCCAGCCCATCTCCCCTCCTAGGGATCACCAGGAGGTCTGTAAGGGGCAGGGCAGATGGGTGGGTTTCTTCAGGGTAACTGGGGCTTCCCCCATTAAGCAGCCTCCCCCCCCGCATCCCAGGCAAGCTTAGAAATTCTCGTTCCCCCCTAGCCTGGTGTCAGCATCCCCCCCGGTTGGGCTTGTAGCCAGGCTCGGGGCAGACCAGCCCTCGCTGCTCCACCCGCTGTTTCCTGCAGGCCAATTCAGCCTTCCACTTCCCAGAGTCCATGTGGACCGGGTCAGGGCTGCCCCCCAGTTCCGAGTCTGCCCGTGGCTCCCTCTCCCACCCCCGCTCTCATCCTCCTTTGAGGGGTAGCTCCCTAGCCTGTGGCGGGGGTTCCCCTTGCTGGGCTGGAGGACGTGGTCCTCATGTGGGGTGGCAAGTGGGGGGTCACGGCGGGGAGGCCTATTTCCAATGCTGGGGATTGCAGCACCTGCCCCAGAGCTTACACATACCCCCCCCACCCCCTAAGTGCTGGTGCCTGCCCTACTGCCAATGCGGGGGCAAAGGATGGCGATGGAACCCGCCTGTGCCCTCCAAGGGAAGCGGGGGCTAATGCAGCCAGGGCTTGGGCAGCCTAGTGTCTCAGCCCAGGCTGGCGGGGCTGCAGGGAGTGAGGGGGATGCTCTGATGGGGGGCAGAGAATGAATTCAGGGGGCACGCGAGGGTTCGTTGGCAGAGTTAACGTTGGGGCAGGTTCCTTCACTCCTCTCTACGGCTCTCTTGGGACACCTGGGGCCAGGGCTGCGCCCAGGTGGCTGCTAGCCAATGAGAGCTGAGTCGCTGGAAGGGTCTCTCACCCTCCCACCCCTGCCTGGGCTGCCCCAGCCCTGTGATGCCAAAAGCTCCCTGGGCCTACGGGGTCATGTCTGTGATGGCTGGGGGGCTGGCTGTGGACCAGGTGCCACTGGGGCTTATGCTGCTCTTTCTTTGCTTAATTGTTACCAGATCTTGTGAATGTAAAAATCAGCCCCCTCCCCCTTTTGTGTATCCCCCCAGCCCAGGTCTGGACACAGCCCTTAGCTGCTAGTGGGAAATCAGTGAGCCTGGGGAGGGCTCCAGTTGTGGGACTCTCCCCTGCTAGGCTTCAGCTGGGAGGGCGTGATGCCCTGGGCTGGGACCCTGCCCGGGTCCCATCTGCATGGAGCCCATCCTCCCTCCCCCCGCCCGAGATGGGGATCTCACCAGTGCTGAGGCTGCTGCTGGCTGAGAAACCCGGACTTTGCACCTACGGGGAATCAAGTGTTTTGACCCAGCCAGGTTGAGATCCCCCCAATCCCCACCCCCAGTCTGCGCTCTCCACCCTCCGACTTACACGTCTGTACATACTGAGATCTTTATACACACTCAATAAAGATGGAGTTTCCATATTTATCTGTATCCGGCTCCTGGCATCTTTTGTCCTGGTTGGTGCTGCCCTGTGGCTGGCCCCGTGGGCAGCAGGGACCCGTGGCAGGCAGCTGGGCTGTGGGATGGCGGGTTGAGGATCAGGGCGGATCGATTTAAATCAGCGGTTTAAATCCTGATTTAAATCACCAAGCCTTAGTGTAAACCATCAATTTGAATCAGCTTCTCCTTGTGTGATTTGGTTACTTGTTAAAGAAAGGTGCATTCGCTGTGGTTTGTATAACCCTTAAAGCGGGTTGAGTTACAGCTGAATGGAGCCTTGACGCTAAATTTGGTCCATCTTTTGGTGAGCTGGGTGGGGAATCATAGAATCATAGAATATCAGGAAGGGACCTCGGGAGGTCATCTAATCCAACCCCCTGCTCAAAGCAGGACCGATCCCCAATTAAATCATCCCAGCCAGGGCTTTGTCAAGCCTGACCTTAAAAACCTCTAAGGAAGGAGATTCTACCACCTCCCTAGGTAACGCATTCCAGTGTTTCACCACCCTCCTAGTGAAAAAGTTTTTCCTAATATCCAACCTAAACCTCCCCCACTGCAACTTGAGACCATTACTCCTTGTCCTGTCATCCGCTACCACTGAGAATAGTGTAGATCCATCCTCGTTGGAACCCTCTTTCAGGTAGTTGAAAGCAGCTATCAAATCCCCCCTCATTCTTCTCTTCTGTAGACTAAACAATCCCGGTTCCCTCAGCCTCTCCTCGTAAGTCATGTGTTCCAGTCCCCTAATCATTTTTGTTGCCCTCTGCTGGACTCTCTCCAATTTTTCCACATCCTTGTAGTGTGGGGCCCAAAACTGGACACAGTACTCCAGATGAGGCCTCACCACTGTCGAATAGAGGGGAATGATCACGTCCCTCGATCTGCTGGCAATGCCCCTACTTATACATCCCAAAATGCCATTGGCTTTCTTGGCAACAAGGGCACACTGTTGACTCATATCCAGCTTCTCGTCCACTGTAACTCCTAGGTCCTTTTCTGCAGAACTGCTGCCGAGCCATTCGGTCCCTAGTCTGTAGCGGTGCATGGGATTCTTCCGTCCTAAGTGCAGGACTCTGCACTTGTCCTTGTTGAACCTCATCAGATTTCTTTTGACCCAATCCTCCAATTTGTCTAGGTCCCTCTGTATCCTATCCCTATCCTCCAGTGTATCTTCCTCTCCTCCCAGTTTAGTGTCATCTGCAAATTTGCTGAGGGTGCAATCCACAACATCTTCCAGATCATTAATGAAGATATTGAACAAAACCGGCCCCAGGACGGACCCTTGGGGCACTCCACTTGACACCGGCTGCCAACTAGACATGGAGCCATTGATCACTACCCGTTGAGCCCGACAATCTAGCCAACTTTCTACCCACCTTGTAGTGCGTTCATCCAGCCCATACTTCTTTAATTTGCTAGCAAGAATACTGTGGGAATACCGTGTCAAAAGCTTTGCTAAAGTCAAGGAACACCACATCCACTGCTTTCCCTTCATCCACAGAGCCAGTTATCTCGTCATAGAAGGCAATTAGATGAGTCAGGCATGACTTGGCCTTGGTGAATCCATGCTGACTGTTCCTGATCACTTTCCTCTCCTCTAAGTGCTTCAGAATTGATTCCTTGAGGACCTGCTCCATGATTTTTCCAGGGACTGAGGTGAGGCTGACTGGCCTGTAGTTCCCAGGAACCTCCTCTTTCCCTTTTTTAAAGATGGGCACAACATTAGCCTTTTTCCAGTCGTCCAGGACTTTCCCCGATCGCCATGAGTTTTCAAAGATAATGGCCAATGGCTCTGCAATCACATCCGCCAACTCCGTTAGCACCCTCGGATGCAATGCATCTGGCCCCATGGACTTGTGCTCATCCAGCTTTTCTAAATAGTCCCAAACCACTTCTTTCTCCACAGAGGGCTGGTCACCTCCTCCCCATGCTGTGCTCCCCAGTGCAGTAGTCTGAGAGCTGACCTTGTTCGTGAAGACAGAGGCAAAAAAAACATTGAGTACATTAGCTTTTTCCACATCCTCTGTCACTAGGTTGCCTCCCTCATTCATTAAGGGGCCCACACTTTCCTTGATGACCTTCTTGTTGCTAACATACCTGAAGAAAACTTTTCTGTTACTCTTAACATCTCTTGCTAGCTGCAACTCCAGGTGTGATTTGGCCTTCCTGATTTCACTCCTGCATGCCTGAGCAATATTTTTATACTCATCCCTGGTCATTTGTCCAATCTTCCACTTCTTGTAAGCTTCTTTTTTGCGTTTAAGATCAGCGAGGATTTCACTGTTAAGCCAAGCTGGCCGCCTCCAATATTTGCTATTCTTTCTACACATCGGGACACTATATACATGTGAGTTAGCAGGTATGTAGCTTAATATTGTCCGATTATTAACCACGTTTTTAGTGTGTTAGAAAATGGTGAATGATATATTTCACTTTGTGTGTCAAGCTGCATTAGGATGGTAACTGGAATTTCATTAAGCACATCAAACTGCACAGCAGATGGATTTTCATTCAACAAAACAAGCCCTTACTCCTGTGCATCCATGACCTGTTGTGCCACATTTATAAAGCCAGTCCCCCCCCCCCCCGCCCCAGTTACATCCTTTCTTTATGTAGACAAGCTGCCTTTGACTCCAAGTTTTTGCAAGAGGTTCACGGATTCAGCATATTTATTTTTGATTTCAGTGTTTGAAGGGATGATAAGTCGTTTAGGCCTTCACATATTTTGTATTAAATTCAAGTATAATTTTAAAAAGGAAAAAAAGTACAAAATAAAGTGGATTTACGTTACAAAAATCCATTTTTTTTAATTGTTTAAAAAAAATGTTTTTTTCCCTGCCCTGTTGAGGATCCTGCTGAGTGTGGCGGCTGATTCGCTGCCCTGCCTGGTCCTGGCTTTGCCTCTGCCCCCCAGCTGGCATTCTCAGTGCCAGCTGTACTGGGGGCACGTTGCCCTGGCCTTGGAGCCAAGCTGGCTGCCTCTTGGGCTTCTCCTCCTTCCCCAGGCTACTAGAACACGCCTTAAACCAGGGTCCCGTCCAAATCAGGCTGCTCCAAGACACACACCCCCCTGTAATTGCTGCATCCTGCAGTGTAACCGCCCAGTAGAGACCCTAGCAAGGAACAATGACCCTGGGTGGGGCATTGTCCAGTTGCCCCTTACAGCTGTAGCAGCAGCTGGAGAAGTGACTGGATTTCCCCAAGGCGGGGCAGCTGCCTGGGCCTGTGCCAGCAATGGGTAGGGGGCACCTCTGCCAGTCGGTCCACTGCTCTGGTTTTTACCTCCCCATGTTGGGTAACGTGGACCCTCCATCCTGGGTTGTGAACGCCCGCTGCGGTGAGTTCCTCTGCCGTGTGGGCCGCTCTGGCTTTGCTCAGGGCAGGCGCTGCCTTGTTGCGGGGTGGCTGCCGCTCTCCTGCACCCAGCACCAGTTGTGGCTCCTTCATGCTGTTTGTCAGGAGCAAGAGTCAGGGCCTGGCCAACGCTAGTTCCAGCCTGGGAGCCCAGCGAGGTGCCATAGCCAGTGATGCAGCAGGAGGTGCTCCGCTGCTGACTGGAAAGAAGAGCCCTCCGGCTGATGCTGAGCGGGACACGGTCCATACCTTTGGCTTGTGCTGCTGTTTTAGACAGATGCAGTGGAGGGGGGTGGGGTGAGGACGTCTGGGCTCCCTCCAGACTCAGGCCCTCATTTCTCTGCTCACCATGTTAACTCTGAACCTTACTGATGACCATTCCTCTGTAATGCTTCCAGTTCCACGGGCAGAGCGAGGAAGCCAGGCAGAACGGTAAGTCTTAATGCGTGAATGGTGTAGGCAGGAGAGATTAGATTTATTAGGAACTGGGGAACCTTTGGAGAAAGGAAGAGCTCATACAAGGGGGATGGGCTCCACCCAAACCAGCATGGAACCAGACTGCTGGCATCAAAAATTGAAAAGGTAGAGGATTGATTTATTTATTTTTAAACTAAAGGCTGGGGGAAGGCCAAAAGGAGCAGAGGAGCACACCATTCCAGCAGAGATAGCCCTGAAGGATGAATTTATTAAAGAGGGAATGCAGTAGTCCAGGGGTTCTCAAACTGTGGGTCGTGACTCCAAAGTGGGTTTGTGACCCATTTTAATGGGGTCACTAAGGCTGGTGTTGGCTCTGGGCCCCAGCAAGTCTGAAGCCCCACTGGCCAGGGCTAAGGTTACATGCCCCCCGCCCAGAGCAGAAGCCCTTGGCCTTCAGCTTTGGCCCCCTTGCCCAAGGCAGTGGGGCTCAGTCTTCGATCTTCCCTCCTGGGGTCGTTTAGTAGTTTTTGTTGTCAGAAGGGAGGTTACGAAGTTTGAGGATTGCTGCAATAGTCTCCAAAGAGGATAGGAAAGAATAAGTAATAAGGAGGGATTTCAACTTGGACTGACTGGGAACTTCACCTCTGGCTGGGATAAAATTTCTAGGCAGGGCTAATGGCTGCCTCTTGGAGCAGCTAGTTCTGGAACCCACAAGGGAAGAGGCACTTCTCGATTTTTGTCCTAAGCGAGCCTGGGGTCTCGCCCAGGAGGTGAGAGGAGCCGAACCGCTTGGTAACAGTGACAATAATTCAATGTAACACCCTTGTGCAGGGGGAAATGCCAAAGACGCCCACCCTGGTAGCATTTAACTTCCAAAGGAGGGACTACACCAAGACAAAGAGGCTAGTTAAATGGAAACGATAAATCCTAAGACAGTAAATATCCTAATGCCACTATATAAATCCATGGTTCACCCACACCTTGAATACTGCGTGCAGGTCTGCTTGCCTGGTCTCAAACAAGAGATATTCAAATAGGAAAAGGTACAGAGAAGGGCAAGAAAACTTCCAGATGAGAAGCAGTTCAAAAGGCTGGGATTGCTGAGAAAAGAGCTGAATAGGGCAGGGTTGGGGAAGGGGGTGTCTATGATAGAAAGCTATAAAATCATACCTGGTGAGGAGAAAGTGTCTAAGGAGGTGTTATTTACCCCGCCCCATAACACAAGGACTGGGGCTCACCTAATGAGATTTAGCAGGCAGCAGGTTTAAAACAAACAAAAGGAAGTACTTCTTCACACAACACACAGTCAATCTGTGGAACTCCTTGCCAGGGGATGTTGTGAAGGCCATAACTACAACATGGTTCAAAACCGAATGAGATAAGTTGATGGAGGATAGGTCCTTCAATGGCTATGAGCCAAGATGGTGAGGAACACAGCCCTGTGTTCTGGGTGTCCCTAAACCTCTCGCCGTCAGAAGCTGGGAGTGGATGACTGGGGACAGACCACTCACTGACTGCCTGGTCTGTGCATTCCCACTGGGTTGGCTGGCCCATTGGGCTGACCCAGTATGGCTGCGCTCTCTCTCATATCCATCCCACTCGTTTCCTCCCAGTTAACTTTTAGCAAAGCCAGCTGGCAGCTCTGGATGGACAGGGGCAAGGAGGAAGGGGGCTATTCTATCTTCTCCATCATGGCTCATCAGGCTTGTATCTTCCAGGCGTGCGTTATGCAGTGTGGCTAACATCTGTCATGGGTGGCTCATTCTCCCCCCACCCTCCCCTGGAGTGGAGCTGGGGAGCGGTTTGGTTTGGTTTTTAAATGTCTGGTCAGAGCAGCAAACCTGGCACTGGGAGGGGGCTGGTCCTTTGATCCCGGGAGTCATTGCACCATCTGGACCCAGCCCCCACGGGAGCTCCTTCTCCCTCCTTCCCTTCCCGCTTGCTGGCTGAGTTCTCCCTTGCTGCTCCGATCCGACAAGGGGCTGGGTCTCTCACTCCCCTCAGCCCCTTTCCCAAATTCCAGGCTCGGCTCGGCCCGGTAGGCGCAAAGATGGGCCTGGAGGCAGCTTGCCCAGAGCAGTGAGCCGGGCTACACAGCGGGGCAGACGCCTGGCGCCAGCTGGGAGGCATGGCGGGGGGGGAGGGCGTATTTTCCCCCGGCAGGTTGTTCTAGGGCAGTTACAAGTGGGATCCGAGAGCTTCCGTCGAAATTTGTACAAAGGAGAAAAAAAGACGCGGCTGGCTAAGGCCCCACGTTCCACTCCCCCCAGTAGACGGCAGAGAGACGCCTCTGCCTGGAGGTCATATAAATTCTTTATTAGACAAAAATAGATCTCTTCTCTTAATTAAATCGCCCCCCCCACGGAGCGAGGCCTTCGGCAGCGGCCGGCTGCAGCCCTTCCTCCGCACTGGAGGCAGATGGCGAAGCAGCGGCTGTGGGGCGTTGGCTGGGCCCCAGCTGCCTCTCCCCCCAAGGCGCTGGTGCTCTCGGGCAGCAGGGCCAGAGTCGGCCCTGCCTGCGCTGGCGGGGTCTCGGCTGTGGGAGCAGCCCGCCCCTGTAGGCAGCTGGCCCGCCGCGAAACAACCGCCCCCTCGCATTGGGGCTGACGTTGCACTTGCTAACTCTCCCACTGCTGGGCGGGGGCCTTGGGGATAGAACCCAGGAGTCCTAGTACCCAGCCCCGCCCCCGCTCTAGGTCCCACACCCCTCCATGAGCTGGGAATAGAACCCAGGAGTCCTAGCACCCAGCCCCGGCCCCGCTCTAGGTCCCACGCCCCTCCATGAGCTGGGACTAGAACCCAGGAGTCCTGAGCGCCAGCCCCACTCCTCCTTTAACCCCCTAGACCACGCTGGCTCTGCTCTTGAATCCTGTCAAAGCCAAGTGCCCGCACCGATCAGGCCGGGAGCATGAACTTGTCCCTCCCACTCCCTCGGCGCCCGGCAACCCCAGGCAGGGCCGGGCACCCTGGGGTGGGCCCTGGCCTTGCTAAACGCCGCACGCTCCTGCCCCCTGCTCCTTCAGCACTTACAGCTTCTCAGACACTTCCCCCTCCAGGATCCCTCATCCCCTTGGCAACGGCCCAGCCCCTGGCTGCCCACCTCTTCCATGCCCCCCACTGTCTCCAGTGACCCTGCACCCCCCGAGGCCACCCCCTTCCACAGCCCTGAGCATTAACCCCTGCTGTGCCACCACAGGGTGTGAGACCGAACCGGGCCCCCCCGTTAGGAAGGTGCCTTTGGTTTTTGGTGGCTCTGAGGGGGTTAAAGCTTTGAGCTGGGGGGGGGGGGGAAGGGCTAGATGAGAAACCCCCCCCTCCCCATCCCAACTGACGGGAGAGAGGGATCAGGCCTGTGTGAGGGTCAGCAGACGGGTGGGCCGCACCCGCAGGCCAGCCCCTGCCCCCGCTGGGAGCCGCTGCCCCCTGCGTGGCTGGGCGCTGGCCGGGGAGGGCGGGGGGGGGGGGGGGAAGGGGCAGGGCTGGCGTCTCTCTGCGGGCCGTGGGCGAAGGCCAGCGCCCACGTCTCTCCTCCCCGGCCTCGCTCATTTCCGGTGCGTCCCCAGCATGACCTTGGTGATGAAGTTGACGATGGCCAAGGCCGGCTGCTCAGGGTCGAGCTCGGCGAAGAGGTGGCAGACGTTCTCGCAGGGGCTGCCCTGCTTCTTAGCCACAAAGCCGAAGAGCCTGCGAGGGAGGAGACGAAACTGGAGCGAGCCGGCCGGCAAGCCAGCTTCCCCGGCGCTGACCTGGCCCCCCGCACGGCGCTGACCTGACCCCGTGGCGCTGACCCCATGGTGCCACTCCAGCCCCACTGGGTCAAACCTGACCCCATGGTGCCACTCCAGCCCCACTGCACCCACCCCAGCCCTGCTGTGCCCACCCCGGCCCCACTGATCCCAGCCCCATTGCACCCACCGTGGCCCTGCTGACCCCAGCCCTGCTGCGCCCACCCCAGACCTGCGATGTCCACCCTGGGGGAAACAGGGTGAAATCATAAGGATGCTACAAGCAAGCGCATCCATGGGACAAACAGAAGGGCCAGCCCCAGAGCAGAGCCCTGCAGGTTACTGGACAGGGTGGAGGAGTTCCCTGGGGAAGGGTTTTTAATCTCAGCTGTGCTGGGGTCCCTGTGGGAGGGTCTGTCTGTCCTGGCCGTGCAGGGGTCCCTGGGGGAGGGTCTGTCAGCCCCGGCCGTGCAGGGGTCCCTGAGGGAAGGCTCTGTCCCGGCCGTGCAGGGGTCCCTGGGGGAGGGTCTGTCTGTCCCGGCCGTGCAGGGGTCCCTGGGGGAAGGCTCTGTCCTGGCCATGCAGGGGTCCCTGGGGGAGGGTCTATCTGTCCCGGCCGTGCAGGGGTCCCTGGGGGAGGCTCTGTCGGTCCCGGCCGTGCAGGGGTCTCTAGGGGAGGCTCTGTCGGTCCCGGCCGTGCAGGGGTCCCTGGGGGAGGGTCTGTCTGTCCCGGCCGTGCAGGGGTCCCTGGGGGAGGGTCTGTCTGTCCTGGCCGTGCAGGGGTCCCTGGGGGAGGGTCTGTCAGCCCCGGCCGTGCAGGGGTCCCTGAGGGAAGGCTCTGTCCTGGCCATGCAGGGGTCCCTGGGGGAGGGTCTGTCTGTCCCGGCCGTGCAGGGGTCCCTGGGGGAGGGTCTGTCTGTCCTGGCCGTGCAGGGGTCCCTGGGGGAGGGCTGTGCAGGTCACAGGGTCTCTGATTCTACACCAGGGCAGCCCCGTGGCTGGGCCAGGTGCGCGAGTGGGCTTTGGCTGCAGCGCTGGCCCGGCCCCTCCCTGCACTCACTTGGAGGTGGTGCCGTCCGGATTCGTCCACCTGCAGTTAAACAAACAAACAGCCCTTGTCGCTCAGCAGGGAAAATGATATTTGCTCCAAGTGACACCGATGCTAGGGGGAGCACCCGTTGACGCCAGACTCCCAGCATGGGGCTCTGTGGGGAGCGGGGCAGGAGGGCTGGCCATGGGGGGGAACTCCTGGCTACTGTAGTCCCAGTGACCCCCAGCAGGGGGTGCTGTGGGGAGTAGGGCAGGAGCGCGGGCCATTGGAGGAGCACCCGGCTACTCCAGTCCCGGCCTCTCCGCAGGGGACGCTGTGGGGAGCGGGGCAGAAGCGCAGGCTGTAAGGGAGCGCCTGGCTACTCCAGTCCCAGCCTCTCCCAGCAGGAGCGCAGGCTGTGGGGGAGCGCCCGGCTACTCCAGTCCCGGCCTCTCCCAGCAGGGGGCGCTGTGGGGAGCGGGGCAGGCGGGCAGGCCATCGGGGGAGCGCCCGGCTACTCCAGTCCCGGCCTCTCCCAGCAGGGGGCACTGTGGGGAGCAGGGCAGGAGCGCAGGCTGTGGGGGAGCTCCTGGCACCCACTGTTTGGGTGTGGACGTGTCCGATACCTCCTGTCCTGTGGGTCCGTGCTGCAGAAGGTGATGCTGGTCACAGGGTAATGGCGCCGGAAGAACAGCCTGTTGGATCAAGCCAATGGCTGGGTGTCAGTGCAGGGTGCTGGGCAGGTGGCCCGGGGCAGGGTCAGCCCCCCAGCACGAGGACGGGAGAAGGGGCAGCGAGGGGATGGGGAGGGGTATTTGCAGCACAGGGCGGAGCCTGGACAGGTGATGCCCGCCGTAGGTGGGGGGTGGGGCCTGGGATGCTCCACGGTAGGCAGAGGGTGGAAGGGATGCCCCAGAGAGGGCAGGGTTGGGGCCTGGGCAGAGCCTGGGGGTCTCCCCTTACAGATCAGGGCAGGAGGGGGACAGCGTGTGCCTGCCCAATGGGACTGCCCCCTAGGAGGGGGGCACGGTGCCTGCCCACGTGGCAGGGGAGACACTTACTTCCTCTGATTGTCTGTCAGGGTGATGCCCTGGGTCGAGACCTTGAAGTGCACGAGGCAGGCGGGCGGGCGGGGGCTGCAACTCAGGGTGCTGGCGGCCGCCTTGGCCACGGCCTGGGGGCCCGTCAGCGACTCCGTCTCCACCGAGCTGAGGTAGAGCACGCTGCAGGCTGGACAAGGGACGAGCCATCAGCACCGGGGGGCAGCCCCCAGGGGCCTCGTTCCCCCCAACCCCTGGCCTCAGCACCATGCCCCAGCCGGGGGGAGCCGGGCTGGGGCCCCCCACAGGTCTGACTGGGGAGTCAGCTGGCCCCAAACCCCACCCCCAACTCTCTGTGACCCACCAGACCCCCCTCTGCAGACTCCAACGGAGAGACCCTCCCACCCCAGTCCAGGTCTCCCGGCCAGGCCGCCCTGCGCTGCCAGGGAGGGTGGCCATGAAGCTGGGCCTGGCCTGGGCTGGCTCTGTGCTGAGTGGCCAGTGGGCGTGGGTGGGCATCTCCCAAGACCCCCCAACTTTACCCATGTGATCCCTACTGCCCCCATGCCACCGCAGCCGGCTCCCAGCCCCAAGGGGGTGCTGGGACCGCCCACCCTGCTCGGCCCGCCTGACCTACCCGCACCCTGCTTCAACAAATCAGCCGCCGTGCTCACGTTGGTGGGAATGGCCATGTCCGGGGTCTCCTCCATGGGATCTGAGCGAGAGAGGGATGCAGAGGCAGTGTGGGCTAGTGGCTGCAGCAAGCAACCAGGACTCCTGGGTTCCATTCCCAGCTCTGGGAGGGGCATGGGGGGGCTAGTGGTTAGAGCAGGGGGCGGGGCTAGTGCTGGGAGTCAGGACTCTTGGATTCCATTCCCAGCTCTGCCAGGGGCCACGCCCTGGGGACAAGGACTCCTGGGTTCACCTGTCTGTGCGGCCTGAGTTCGTGTCAGTGTGGGTGATGGGGATCTGGCCTGCTAACAGCAAAGCAAGCCCTTGTTTCGGGGGGGATCTGGGTGCTGCCCTCATGGAGCAGAGGGGCCCTGGGCTTGTGGCCTTGTCCAAGCAGCCAGGAACCGCCTCGGCCAGGGCTGAGGGATGCAGGCGGGATTCAAACCTGTGGGTAGCGCCCCCTTGTGGGAGAACGCAGTCAGGGCAGGGCCTCCCTCTCTGCTGACAGAGGGGTGCAGGGCGGGAGGTGCGGGGAAGGGTGCTGCCCCCTCCCTGGGTGCCCGAGTGGGTGTGTGCAGAGCATGTTCTGCAGCAGTGTCAGATGGGACCATCGCCACGGGCCCCTGGGGCTGAGAGGTCTCCAGAGCCGGGGCTGGGGGTGCCCCCTCCCTGGGTACCCACCTCTGCTGGGGATCCGGAGCTTGCAGGGCAGAGAGATGGGGGTGATGGAGTGCTGCGAGACCAGGGCGGGCAGGCTTCCTGTAGGGCACACACACAATCAGCTTCCCCTGCCCCAGCCCCTTCCCCGGGCCCACAATCAGCGGCTCCTCTGGCACCTGCCCCCACCCAGCCCTCTTCCCCATGCACCCACCCTGGCCCCCTTCCTCGATGCCCTTTGCTACCCAACGCCCGAGCTCTGATGTCCTTCTGCTTTCACCCCCTCCAAGACCCCGAAGCAGGTCCAGCCTGCTGCCCCTCCCCTCTCCCCGCCACTGCACCCCAGACTCCCCCCTGCAGGCAGCGAAGGGGTGGGGGGCAGAAGCCCCAAGCGGCGGCTGGGGTGAGGGACAAGCTGGCGTCTTTGCAGGAGACCCAAGGCCAAGCTCCGTGCCTGGAATGGGCTGGGGTGGCAAGATGCCCCCTGCTGCAGGTGCTGATCGCTCAGTGGTCGACATGCCAAGGGCTGGCAGCCAAGGGCCGGGGAGTTGAAGGACATGAGTGGGGGTCCCCCACCCCCATCACTCACCGAAATAGGGTTCATTCTGGCAGCCCTTGATCTTCACCCCCTTGGGGCCTGTCTCAATCAGGAAGTGACGCACCAGCTGCTCCATGGGGTCACCTGGGCAGGGACCCAGCCAGGTGAGAGACCCTCGCTGCAGACCCGCCGCCCCTCCCCAAGCCCCACGCCCTGCCTCCTCCTTGGTGCCGGTGGGACTGGGAGTACCCTGGCAATGGGGTGGGCACCAGCTCCCAAAGGGCAATGGAAGGGCTAGTAGGGTAGGGGAGGGGGTTGGCAGTCAGGACTCCAGGGTTCTGTTCCTGGCTCTGGGAAGGGAACGGGCTCTAGTAGTTTGAGCAGGAACGAGCCCAGGAGCCAGGACTCCTGGGTTCTCTTCCCAGCTTCCTGCCCCAGAGTCTGTGCCTCAGTTTCCCCACCTACAACCTGGGGGTAATGGTCATCGGTTCCTGCTGTGGGGCTCAGCCGGGAGTGTCTGCGCCTTACCTTTGGAAGGGAGGGTGAGGCAGTTGGCCGGGGGCGTCGCCACTTTCAGAGCCAGCCCGTAGGCACCTTGGAAGGAGTTGCTGTCACGGATGAGGAAGCAGCCGGGCTCCTTGTCCTTCAGCAGGGCGATGGCTGCTCGAGGGGGACGACAAGGGGAAGAGCCTGTTTGAGCTTCCTGTGTCAGCCGTCACCCTGCCCGCTCCTCTGCCAGCTGTCGCCTTGCCTACATTGCCCACGAGGGAGGATCTGTGGAGAGAACCACGGCTCCCTCCCACGAGTCCCCTAGCCCTGTAGCAGCCAAGCCCCGTGGTGCAGGTGGGGTGCCATTCAGGGGGGAAGCTGCCTCCTGCCCCACAGGGGTTCATGCCCAGACGGCGCCCGCTGCATGGCCCTGGCCGGGATGGAATTCGGGCTGCATGTCCCAGCCTGCCCCTCCATACAGACTGACTGGGGTGACTGGACAGCCGAGCTCTGAGGATGCCCCTGGTGTCCTGGATGGTTCTATATGGGAGGGGTGTGCGGCCTTCTAGTTAGGTTTGGGGGGCGGGAGGGGCGAGGCTGAGAGCCAGGACTACTGGGTTCTATCGCCAACTGTAGGGTTCTGATGGGAGTGGGGTCTAGTGGTTAGAACAGGGTGGCAGCTGTCAGGACGCCTGGGTTCTGATGGGAGTGGGGTCTAGTGGTTAGAGCAGGTGGAATTTGGCCCTCTGGGTTCTAGTCCCAGCTCTGGAAGCTGAGCGCAGCCTGGAGCAGGAGTGCAGGTCTAGGGAAAGATTTTTCCTACTTAAAAATATATCACATGGCTGCTGCTAAATTCTAACCAACCCGTGTGTGAACTGAATCAAGGTAAGCCCCGCTCCCCCCGCCCCCCCCCAGCACACTGTACCTTGGTCCCGGGACAGGTTGGGTTTATACCAAAACTTGGACGTATCCTGGACAAATTTGACGTTGCTGTGGCTCTCCGGCTGCGTGTCTGAAAGGGAACAGCGGCCCCCGGTGAGCCGGACGGGGATGCCGGTGAAAGAAACCCTTGCTCACGTTTCAAGGGGGAACCTACTAAACTGGGGGGGGGGGGGGGGAGTATCTCACCTTCCGTCATTGCTTCCAGCTCAGCCTCTCCCAGCAGGGGCGCTGTAGGGAGTGGGGCAGGAGCGCTGGCCGTAGTGGGAGTTCCCAGCTACTCTGCCTGGCCTCTCCCAGCAGGGGCTTTGTAGGGATCGGGGCAGGAGCACTGGCCATAGCAGGAGTTCCCAGATACACTGCCTGGCCTCTCCCAGCAGGGGGCGCTGTAGGGAGCAGGGCAGGAGTGCTGGCCGTAGCAGGAGTTCCCAGATACACTGCCCGGCCTCTCCCAGCAGGGGCTTTGTAGGGATCGGGGCAGGAATGCTGGCCGTAGCAGGAGTTCCCAGATACTCTGCCTGGCTGCTCCCAGCAGGGGCTTTGTAGGGATCGGGGCAGGAATGCTGGCCGTAGCAGGAGTTCCCAGATACACTGCCCGGCCTCTCCCAGCAGGGGGCGCTGTAGGGATCGGGGCAGAAATGCTGGCTGTGGGGCAGCTCAGACCCTCACTGCCTGGGCTGGCGGATTATGAAAGGACCCTGGTGCCATCCTCCCATCCCCGCAGCGGAGCCTATCTCCCACCTGGGTCTGGCCTGGCGGTGTCGGGCGCGAAGGTGACGTGGTGGCCTGTCCCGGTGCCACGTCCTGGGGGCGAGCTCCTCTCCCAGCTGCCAGCCGCTGGTGTGTGGCGCTTCTCGGGCAACGGCGGCTGCTGCAGTGAATCGCAGGCGTGGCCCTGGCTGGGGGAGCCCGGGGGCAGCGGGCTCCTCTCCCCGCCCGAGTAGTAGGCTGTGGTGATGGGGAAGGCAGGGGTCGGGGAGCACTGCAGGTCGGAGGGGCAGTAGGGGGCTGGGACCTGCACGCTGATGGGGCTCGGGAGGGGGCTGCCGTTGGGGCAGCGGGCCAGGGTGCCCGGGGCCAGCTCGGCTCTGTCACTATGCAGGTGCCCGTTGTAGGGGGCTGGGTTCCTGAGCGTAGCTGTCGCTCTGCAGCTGGCACAGGCCGGGCTGTGGATGGGCGCGGTCGGGGGGCTGCGTTGGTCCAGCCTGTCCATGCCAGGAGGCAGCGGATGTGCTGGGGTCCCATTGCTGGGGGATGAATCAGGGGAGACAGCTGGGTAGCTGGGGCCATTCAGGTGACGCGGGCTGTCTCCCGGGTTCACCCTGGATAGGCCGGTGCCCTGGGGCGGGCTGGCGGGACTGTGGGCTCGGAGACAGGGCTGCCTTGGGGCCGGCCCATTGGACTGGGCCCTGGAGGTGGCTCCGTGGGCACAGGCCTGTGTTGGAGAAGGGGGCTGTGTGGGGCTGGGCGTGGCCCCTGGCAGGACTAAGCTCATCTCTGGGGTTCTCTTGTCGCTGGGTGGGGCTGTGTCCTCGGGGCTGGAGCATGCCGAGCTCTCCTGCAGGCTGGCAGCCGGGGTGCTGCCTTTGGGCATCGCCGGGCTGTGGAATCACAGAGGGGGCACACTCAGTATCACCCTAGGCACCAGCCAGCACATGAGGGGCAGGGCACAGTACAACCCACAACACTGGGGCCAAGGGCCCACAAAGGGCAAACAGAAGCTTGTGCCAGGGCAGCAGGGCACAAGCTGGTGCTTCCCCGGGGGACCCCAAGAGGCTGTTCCTAGTGGGGACGACTGTCCCCTGGCCAGGGGCAGGGAGCTTCGACCCTGGGACAGCTGGTGCAGGGGGAGCAGTGCCCTGGCACCGGGGGCATCAACCTGTCACTCCCAAGGGGTGTTGGGGGCCTGGCAACTGACAGGGGAGCTGGTCTCCTTTGAGTGTGTGTGTGTGGGGAGACTGCTTCTGGCCCTAGGACCCCTCTGCCACTGGGCCTTGCTGCGCCCACCCTGGGATCTCTGGGTCTCTGCCGCATGGGTGACTCCATAACCACCCCCCGCCCTGCACAGTGGGTGGCACGCACCTGTCTTTGCTCTGCACCGGGCTGCTGGTGTGCAGAGGAGTTGGCGGGCCTGACAGCTCGGGGGGCGCGGGGCAGGCGGCGTGAGCCTCCCAGGGGGGCTGGCGCAGGGAGCCAGGGGCGTCTCGCCAGGGTGCCTCGTCCCCAGGGCCCTGCATCTCTGGGGGGAGAGCAGCCAGCGTGAAAGGCAGGCCATGCCCCCCACCCTCCTGGCTGTCAGCCAGATTTCCCCCCTCCCCATCGGCCACATACCAGCCCGCTCCCCCCACAGCTATAAGCCACCCACCACCCCCTTTTAGCCACCATCAGTCCTCTCCCCTGCGTGGCTGTTGGCAAGATTACCCATCCCTCCATTAGTCACACACCAGCCCTCTCCCCCCAGGGCCACTAGCCAGTCCCCAGGCCTGGTAGCCAGTGCCATGCCATATTAGGGACTCACCGGCAGGCGTCCGGTCCTGGTGCCCCAGGCGTGGATAGCCCTGGCCTGTCTCCAGGGACTGGGGCTCGTAGCTTTGCTTCCTGGAGGCCGGGTAGGCTGAGCTGACAGGGGACGCCGAGCTGGATGGGGGCGAGTGGTAGCCCGGCGTGTCCGGGGGGGAGGCGCAGGGCCTGGCTGGGGACCGGCCATAGAAGGGTGGCTGGGGGCAATGGGTGGGGGGGCCACAGGCGTAGGCGCCGTGGGGCAGCAGGGCGGGGTAGGGTGGGCCATAGCGGTAGTGGAAGGGCTCCAGGCTCTGCTCCATGCCCTTGTGATGGGCATGGCCCTTCTGATGGGCGCCGGGCATGGGCTGTGCCGGGTAGCTGTGGCCAAAGTGCACCGGCATCTTGGCATGGGCGGGCTCGAACTCAAAGACCTCGTGATGCCCCCGGGTACGCTGGCTGTAGGCGGCCGGCATCAACAGGGGCAGGGACTGGCCGGGGTGCCCTGACCGGGACAGGGGGGACTTGGCACGCTCATGGGCCCACTCCTCGGGCTCGCGGCTGCCCAGGTGCAGGCCGTAGAAGGCGGTGGTGGGGGGCAGGCCGGCTTCCTCGTGAACCTTCTCCTGGCAGTCCTGGCACGGGCACAGCTCCAAGCCGCACGCGGGCTCCTCCTCCAGGATCAGCACCTCCCGGTAGCTGGGCGGCTTGTAGGCCAGGTCCTCCCGCTTACCGGGGCTGTGGGGCAGCTCGTAGGCGTAGGGGTGGGCGAGGGGCTGCAGGCCCTCGGAGAGGGAGCGATACACCCGCCGTTTCTCCCCCGGCCCGGTCTCCTGCGGCAGGCAGGGGTAGCCCTCGGCGGGGTGCAAGTGGACCCCGTTGGTGCTGTACACCAGGCGCCGGCGCTCCAAGGTGCCCTCTGGCCTGTAGTAGGCGCCATTGGGCAGCCTCTCGGGGCTGTGGGCGCCCGGGCAGCTCTGCGAGCGGTAGCCCAGGCGGCAGGAGCAGTGGCGGGTCAGGCCGGGGCGCCGGCTGGGGTACGCCAGAGGCCCGAAGGGGCTCATTTCCACCAGCTCATCTTCCAAGATGGCCGTCTCCCTGTCCCTGGCCCCGTTGCTGGGCGGGCATCCCCCCAGCTCCCGGTGCGGGGATGCCCCGCTCTGTTGTTTGGGGGTCTCCGGCCTGGCCTTGACCCCGAAGCCCCCGAGCAGCCTGTCCAGCTCCTCCCTCTCAGCCGGCGTGGGCAGCGGCTTGGCGGGAGGGGAGGGTTCGGCCAGCATGGAGGAGTGGCCCGAGTCGCTGCTGACGGAGAGGAAGCGGCTGCCCTGCTGGGTGGAGTCGGCACTGGCCGGGCTCCCGCTGCCGCCGCCGGAGAAGCCGCTCAGGTTCCGCTTCTTCTTGATCTTGGCGTAGAGGCTGCCGTCGATGGGGCCGCGGGTGTGGGACATGTCTGTGGGGGAGCAGACAGCAGGGCCCAGTCAGGGCTGTCCTCGGGCACCGACCGCACAGGGATGCCAGGACGTGTGATCGGCCAGCAGGGTGGGGTTCGTCCCTGCCAGCAGGGGGCAGCACACACGCACACGTACACAGGAGGGCTCATCCTCGCCAGCAGGGGGCAGCAGAGACACACTCACACACACAGAGCAGGTCTCATCCCCTCCAGCAGAGGGCAGCAGGGACACACACACACGGAGAAGGTCTCATCCCCTCCAGCAGTGGGCAGCATGGACCCACACACACACTATGCAGGGCTCATCTCCGCTGACAGGGGCAGCAGGGACACACACACACACACACACACACACACACCCTAACTTCCATTCATACCTTTGAAAATCTCACTGACAACCACAAAACGAAACCCACAACAACTTCATGAACACAGAGAGCCTCCCCCACAAAAAAGTTACACACACGTAAAGTTACACACACACACACACATACAGAGACGCAACCCAAAGAGGCACATACAGACATGAACACACACGTGTCCTCACAGACACACATGCACGACTTCAGAAATTCACTTAGACTCGTTCCACCAGGGGGTGCTAGACCCCAGGAACAACCCTTCCTGCCAATGACCAAATATCCCGGAACCATTACTTTCCCACAAATCCCCTGGTGGTTTAAGACATTCATTTTCTGCCCCCGCCCCAGCCCCCCAAACCCTCCCCCAATCAGAGAAGCCATCACAGATCCTCATGTCAATCCCTTTGTCAATTCACTCCCCTTGGTTTGGAATCTCTCTCTACAAAACTGTAGGTCCTACACAAACACTGGCTCTTGCTTCAGGGGTGGGTTTTGCTGCTGCCCCTTCTCTCCCTGTGGTAGGCGCTGTACATATGTCACAAGCAGCTGGCCCCAAAGCGATCGCCATTAGAGCCAGTCGTGCATTTACTGACAAACCGGCGTGGGGGGGGGGGGGGGAATTCGTGAAGACAAATGCTGATTTAGCAGAAATGGTTTGTGAAGCCAGGGCAGGGGCGGCAAGTCCCCCAGTTCGAGCTGTGTCTGGAAAAAAGTTTTGACAATTTCGAAAGAAAACGTTCCAGTTTCCCAGTTCGTAATGACTTTTTGTGCTGCAATTTTGGCTCATTAGAGTGAAAAAACATTGCGTGGGGGGAGAGGAAGAAAGGTCAAAATTGAACCAAAACGGTTCCAAGTGATCAAAACAAAACATTGACCCAGTGACCCAAACTGACATATTTTCCCCAGTTTTTTGGGTCACGTTTTTGGAGGTTTTGACTTTTCGTCCTGATTTGGGAGAGGAACATTTTTGAAACTCTGGAAAATATTCGTGGGACAGGAAAACCATCTCCCTCCTCACAGTCTGAAGAGACAAAGGGCAGGAGGGGAAACTGAGGCAGAGAGAGGGGCAGCAGCTTGGCCAAGGTCCCAGGGCAGCGGCTGAGCTGAGAAGAGAAGCCAGGTGTCCTGACTTCCAACCAGCCCCGTAGTCACATTGTTCTCTATGGGTGGCCCCACTGCCCTGGCCAGTCACCCCTGTGGCATACGGGAGCGGGTGGCTGGGGGTGGCTGTGCCCAGGCCCTGCCGGTGCCCGGACGTACCTTCTAGGCTGTCCTCGTGGTGCAGGTTGAAGTTCTCGTAGGAGTCCCAGCGCACCATGGGATCGGAGATGTTATAATCCACTGTGATGGATGGGCTGTTCCGTAAGGTCTCCAGGCCTGAGGGGAGAGAACTGGTGAGGGCCACGGGCTGGGGCAGCCCTCCGTCTGGGAAATGGGCCCTTTGTGGGCTGCTCCCTCCGTGAGGGACTGGGCTGAGAGCAGCCTAGCTGGGGGGGTGGGGGGTCTCCTGGCTGTTGGGGGGCTCCCACCAGCTGGGGGGGATCTCCTGGCTCGGGGGGTCCTCCCAGCCTGGCTCAGGGCAATGGGACTTCTGGCTTGGAGGTGTCAATCCTGGCTCGCTGTGGGGGTGGGGGGTGTCCTACCGGCTTGGCCCAGGGGGCAGGGGATTCCTGGGCGAGCTTGGCTCAGCGCAGCAAGGTGGGGGAGGCTTAGGGGGTGCTACCACTGTGCGGGGGAACTTTCCCCCCTCCCTGCCTGCCAGCCCCTCACCTTTCATCTTCTCAGGGCCGGAAGAGAAGACGAACTCCACGCTGGCTTCAAAGGGGAAGCGCTCGTCTGGGGAGAAGAAAGGAGAGCGTAGCACACGGTGAACAGAGGAGCTTTTGGCTGAGGGTACAGCAAGAGGGGGTGGGAGGTCCCAGGCATGAGGGGGCAGGGGGAGCAGAGGGGTCCCAGGCACGAGGGGGCAAAAGGGAGCCAGGGGTCCTGGGTATGAGGGGGCAGGGGAAGAAGAGGGGTCCTAGGTACAAGGGGGAAGGGGGGATCCCGGGGTCCCAGGTACAAGGGGGCAGGGGAAGCACAGGGGTCCCAGGTACGAGGGGGCCAAGGAGAGCAGAGGTTCCTGGGTATGAGGGGGCCAGGGGGAGCAGAGGGGTCCCAGGTATTGGGGCAGGGCAGGTCACTGCCACGAGGTGCGTACAGGGTTCTGAGCTGCATGCTGACGCCCCGTTTGGAGCCTGCCCATGGTACCGCCCCCTGCCCTGCTCACCTTGCCAGGCCTCGTCCAGCTCATCCTTCCCGAACCAGAGCTGGGTGCCGTGGATGGTGCACGTGTGGAATTGGATGCGGAAAACCACGTCCCGGTCAGAGCTGCAAGTCTGCTTGTGGTAGCACTTCACCTGGGGGGGGTGAAGGTGGAATCAGCCCTGCCGTGGCCCCCCCCGGGCACATGCAAACCCACGGACACGCCCACAGCCCCCCATGCACACCCACGTCTGTGCACACACACACACACGTGGATCACCCCATCTGCAAACAGAGGCACACTCATACACACCCATTGTGCACGCTGACACCCCCATGCTCGCACACACACACACACACGGGCACACTCACCCCCCATTTGTGCACACTGGCACCCCCCCATCCTGGGTGTGCACAGCCCCATGCTCACACCTGTTGTCTGCCTTGCAGAGCTGTCTGGCAGGCAATCGAGCCTCAGCCCCCCAGTTCCTCCTGCTCTGTTGCTAGCAGCCTGCTGAGCCCGGGCTCAGAGCTGGTGGTGGTGGGCTCTGGACTTTGTGCCCACTCCTTACCCGGCAGAGCCCCCCCCCCTTCCTGGAGCTGGCCGTACTCACCATCACGTCCCCTTTCAGCAGCAGGGCTGGCTCCAGGGTGACACACAGCTTCTGGGGGCCGGGGCCCGGGACGCTGCTGCAAGGGAGGGCAGAGAAACACGGGGCTGGGGTCAGAGCATTGGGGGACGGGCCCAGCAGCTCCCAAGCAGCAGGTGCCTCATACTCACTAGATCCCCGAGGTGTAGACGAGCTGCATGGACTGGTAGATCTTCAGGAAGGGCTGGTAGCCTAGGGCGGGATGGGGAGAGGGGGCAGAGGGTAAGGGGGCAGGCTGCTTCAGCCAAGGGCTGAGCCAGTCTGGCAGGGAGCCCTCGTAACTGGCTCAGGACACAGGGGCATGAGCTCCCTGGCGAGGGTGCAATGCCACACCCATGCGTGCAGGCCCAAACAGCTGGTTCACACGCGTCTGTGCCCCGGGACTCCTGGGAGTGCACGACGCAACGCGGGCCCACTTTGCACACGCCTGCAGGTTTGGGCATGTGAGCGTGCCCGTTTTGCACACCCCAGCACATTCGCACCCGTGTGAGCGTGCCCATCGTGCACATGCCGATGGGCGAGTGTGTGTGCACGTGTGCCCATTTTGCACACATCAGCAAGTTGACGAGTGCTCATTTGCACGCACCCGTTGGGTTGGCGTGCACGCAAGCATACACGTTGTGCACGGGTCTGCAGGTTCACACATGCGTACTCACTTGTGCGTGCGAGTGTGAGCATGCACATTTTGCACACGATGGCAGGCTCACCCACATGCGTGCGCTTGCTTTGCGCACGGTGGCTGGTTCCACCTGCATGGGTGCCCACCTGTTGCACGTGGGAGCGTCGGCAGGCACCCGGGGCCGGAGTCTGCGTGTGCCCCGTGGCACTCACCTCCGCTGGCCTCGAAGCTGGGGATGGCGGGAATAAGGACGTGGTGCAGGAACAGGGTGTTGCTATTCATCTTGATGGTGCCCGACAGCAGCCCGCTGAAGTACTTGATGTACCTGGGGGGTTCAGGGGGGACAGCTCAGCCCCAGGGTCCTGGCCCTCCCCGCACTGGAGCGGGCGGGCGGGGAGGGGCCAGCCAGTGGGGACCCTCCCCTGTCCCTTAATGGTCACCACATCCCCCTCCTCTGCCTCTCCCCCCCACCTCACCTTTTCTGGGATGGCTGCAGGGACGCGGCTACTTTGTCCTCGCAGAATTTCCGCATGGTCAGAGTGCCAAGGGCCTGGTCCGCGCTGCGGGGGAGAGCACAGGGGTCAGCGCGGGAGCCCCCGGCCGCCAGAGCGACCCCTGGGCTCGGGGCCTGACTCTGCTCCAGGGGAGGGGAGAGAGGGGAGCAGAGGAGTGTGAGGGAAGGAAGAAAGGTGTGGGGAACTGCCCTGGGGGGTGGGGGGAACAGCCAGGGCCGGGGGGGGTATTGGTGGAGGGGGTGGGAGTGGGGAGGGGAAGAGCCCTGGGGGGTGGGGGGAACAGCCAGGCTTGGGGGGAGGCTGGGTGGGAGTGGCGAGGGGGTGGGGGGAAGAGCCAGGGTGGGGAGGCAGGGGAGGCTGGGTGGAGGGGGTGGGAGTGGGGAGGGGAAGAGCCCTGGGGGGTGGGGGGAACAGTCAGGGCAGGGGGGGAAGGCTGGGGGGAGTGGGGAGGGGAACAGCTCTGGGGGTTGGGGGGAACAGTTGGGGGTGGGAGGTAACTGCCCTGGGGCAGTGGGGCTGGGCCAAGGGGAAGCAGCCAGGGCGGGGCCGGAAATAGGGAAAGGGGACGAGCACACGCCAAGGGATGGGGGGTCAGCCGGGAGGGAAGCTCACCGCCCCCCCACTCCGTACCTAGCAGAGATCTTGCTGTAGTGCATATAGGCGGCCACGATGACGCCCGTCTTGCCCTTGTTCCCCTGCAGCGGAGAGAGAGCGTCAGGGCCGGCGTCCCCCCCAACCCCCCCAGCACTGCCAGGGCCCTGCAGGGTTGGGTCCCTGCTGCAGCCCAACCCCCAAAGCAGCATGACCCCGCCACGGGTCAGGGGCACTGCCCGCCCCAACCTCCCCCCATTCCTCGCTGTGCCCCTCCTCAGCCCCCCGCCTGCCCCCCAGCTCCACCCTGCCCCCTCACCTTGCAATGCAGCACCACGACGTGCTGGGGGTCCGAGTTCAGCCAGGTCTCCATGGCTTTGCAGATGGAGCAGATCTTGTCCAGGGGGGGCGCGTGCATGTCCGGCCAGCCGAAATCCTGAACCTGCGCCACGTTGGGGTGCAAGCAGTTAGATTCCTCCTCCCACCCCCAACACAGCCAGCTGGGAAGGGCCAGCTCAGAGCTAGAGAGTGGGGTCCCCCTGCCCCCTCCCTGGAAATGGTGCCCTTCCCTGGGAGAACCCAGGGATCTCCCGGAGGACGTGGGGTGCCCCTCCCCTCTCACCTTGGGGTTCAGCCTGCTGATATCATGGCGCTTCTCGGACAGGTTGAAAAGCTGCAAGGCAGAGAGCGAGCTCATTGGCTGCCGGACCACGACTGTATCCTCCCCCTGCTCCCATCCTCCCCTGCTCTAACCACTAGAGCCCACTCCCCGCCCAGAGCTGGGATAGAACCCAGGAGTACTGGCTCCCATCCTCCCCTGCTCTAACCACTAGAGCCCACTCCCCGCCCAGAACTGGGATAGAACCCAGGAGTCCTGGCTCCCATCCTCCCCTGCTCTAACCACTAGAGCCCACTCCCCGCCCAGAACTGGGATAGAACCCAGGAGTCCTGGCTCCCATCCTCCCCTGCTCTAACCACTAGAGCCCACTCCCCGCCCAGAGCTGGGATAGAACCCAGGAGTCCTGGCTCCCATCCTCCCCTGCTCTAACCACTAGAGCCCACTCCCCGCCCAGAACTGGGATAGAACCCAGGAGTCCTGGCTCCCATCCTCCCCTGCTCTAACCACTAGAGCCCACTCCCCGCCCAGAGTTGGGATAGAACCCAGGAATCCTGGCTCCCAACCCCCTCGCTCTAACCACTAGCCCCAGCTGCCTTTCCCTGTCCCCTACCGTGTACTTATCCTCATGCTTGGACTTGAGCATCTGCGCCACCTCGCGCAGGTTGCCGCGGTAGCGCTGCTCCTCCAGGGCAGGGGGGAAGAAGACGGAGATGATGCGCTCAGTGATGTAGGTCAGGTCGAAGTCATACTTGCGCTCCATCACGTGGTCCAGGCTGAAGCTCCTGGGGTGGGGGGTGAGTGTCGGGGTGTACCAGCTCCTGGGGGTATCCCACCCCTGCAGGGTGGGCAGCTCCCTGGGGTATCGCACCCAACTAGCAGGGTGCCTGGCTTTACCCCACCTCGTGCAGCCCATTGATGTACCCCCGGATCAGCAGTGGATCCCCCCACTCGGTGTCTGAGCCAAACCCCCCCCCCCCATGGCAGGGGCAGCGGGCAAGGAGCAGGCTACGAACCGTACCCTCCCCGGCCTCACCCACTCACCTGGGCAGCGTGCTCCGTTGCTTCGAGGTGTGGAGGGATTTGGTGGAGCCCTGGGGGATGAGAGGGGAGGGGGGATGCCGGTCAGCGTGGGGAAATCTGGGGTCCCCGTGGCCCCGTGTTAACTCCTTGGCACCGAACCACAGCCCCGGGCCCAGGCTGCTGGGGGGTCGGGGACGGGAAGCAGGGTGGGAACGGCCCGGGAGAGCGGGGAGCGCCTGTGACAGGTCCCGCCCGGGCCCAGCCTGCAACTCGCGATCCCCCGGGGGGATGTCAGAGGCCAGGATCCAAGCTGCCCTCACTCTGTTCCCAGAGTCCCGCTGACCTAATGGAATTGGCTGTGGGCGGGGGCCCCGGCTCCCAGCCCAGAGGACGGGCGGAGTTCTCCACTCGCCTCCCCCCACTTGTAAGATCTGCACCGGCAGGCTAACTCCTCGCCCCCCGGCTGCACCTCTTCTGCCTCAGGCTGCACAGCGACACCTGCTGGGGGCAGCCAGGGTGCAAACAGAGCAGGGGGAGGGGGCGGGGCGTGTGGGGGGGCACTGGGCCTCAGAGGGCGTGGATGAGACAGGTCAGCACACTGGGCTCCCACCAGCCGGCACAATGGGGCTTTGGCCCAACCCCGTGTGTCCTACGGCAACACCCCACAGGGCCTAATGAATGGGCAGGGCCGGAGATGGGCAAACAACCCCCTCCCCACCATCACCCCATCCACCCCCCTCCCCGTACCTCATGGCCCAATTCCCTTCCACACCTGGCCGGTGTGGGAATAACCATGCAGGGTCCTGGAAGGGAAATCCAGATCCCTTCGCAAGCTCCCCGCATCAGGCGTCGGGGACGTCTCAAGGGGAGGGTTTCGGAGGCTGGCCCCCGATCACACAGAATGCCCCCTGCAGCGTCACTCCTCTGCCATCACAGGCCAGCCTGCCCCTGGCCCTGCACCGAAATGGACGGGGCAGAGTCCACGGGGCAATGCACCCCTGCAGGAAGAGGGCTCCCCTGGGCTGAATTCCCCAGGCGCTATGGGTCAGCAACCCCCCTGGCTGCTTCCCAGATCTGCCTTCTCCCCAAGGAAAGGGTCATTTCTGTAGCCCACCCAATAAAAAATCCCAGCATCCAGCCGTCCCCCAAGCTTTGGGGGGAGGGGGCTGGGATCTCTCCCCATTTCCCCTGGGGCGGAGGGAAGGTCCCATGGCGGCTTATGCCAGGAGTGGGGCATGGATTTGGGGTGGGGTGGTGGCTGAATAAATGGAGGCAGGGACTCACCAAGTGCTCAATGCGCCGGGCCGGAGCAGTGTTTCGCCTCTGGAGTAGGGGGAAAGGGAAAAGAGAGCGTGAGTGGAGTTGACAGGAGGAGATGGAGATTGATAGCGACGCATCAGCCCTTTCCCTGAGACGCCAGGCCTGGGCGCCGAGCCAGCTGGCCCCGAGGTCAGCAGCTAGTTTGTAAACCTCCCCCGATTGCGTGATGTGGCCCGGAGCTGGGGGTGGAGGAGTCAGGAACCGGGAAGGAGCAGCAGGAGGCCTTGCTGGCGGTTCAGGGAGGTCAGAGGTGCTCTTTTGACAGCTTCAGCAAGTGGAACTGCCTGTTTGCTAGCAAAGGTGGCCCAGTGACGCCGGAAACCTCGCTTCTAGTCCCAGCTCTGCCCCTGAGCTGCTGTGTGACCTGGGGTGAGCCTGTGTGCCTCAGTTTCCCCTCCAACTCCTTGTTAGATAGTGCGTGCCTTCTGTCTGTTATGTAAGCCCCTGAGTCATTCACAGCTTTGGAGCCTGGCACTTTAGCAGCTCATGCTTCTAGTTCCACAGCGCACTCCCCATGTTGGCCAATGAGGCAGCTGTCACATGTACAGCACCCAGCGCAATGGGTCCTGATCTCAGCTGAGCCCTTTAAGGCAGGTAATAAGGAGGGATGAGCCCCAGCTCCGCCTTGGGGACCAGTTCAGTGTCTGTGGGTTCCTCAGCCTCTCTGCTGAGATTTTTCAGGGGAAGCCAGCAGGTGCCCCCTTCCCCCTCCCCCACCCCTGCTCCCAGCTGTTGGGAAGTGAATTGTGGCCCTGTTTCCTTCCCAAGTGACCTGGAGCCCAGCTGGCACAACCGGTGGGCAGCAGGGGAAGTGAAATTGACATCGGGCTGAGGCAGTCTGCCAGCGAATCAACTTGGGAAAGGATACACCTGCTCTTCCCAGGATCAAAGGGAGCAGGTGGGGAAAGCTAACGCTGGCCAGAGGGCTCTTAGTTCCAGGAGCTTCTCGACCTCCTGCTCACGAGCTAGGGCACAGAGCAGGGTGGGGTGCTGGAGTCACCCAAATGCTGACACTGGCCATGGGCACAAAGGGCTAAGATTGACTCCAGGGATGGAGAGGGCAACGCAAGACTCAGCCGAGGGGAACAGACCGGTGGCCCGTTCAGTCCAGAAGACACCAGTGGCCCATCCTCCCAGAGGAGACTGAGACTCGTGGTCCATCTGGCCCAGAAGAGATCCAGGGTCCATCCAGCCCTGTAGCCCGTCTCCCACAGTGGCCAAGCTTGGATGTGGCCATGGAAGATGAAGCACGGAGGAGGAGTGCCTAGCAGGCTGCAATCGTCGTATGTTTCATGGCCATTAAAGGCAAAGCTGTTGAGTCCATGGGGGCTGTTGGTGGAAATCCAGCCAGTTATTCAGGTGCCCAAGATTGGATCTAGGGGCCTCCTAGGCTCCCAAATGGACTATGTGTCAGCCTGACTGCATCAAGAAAGCAAATCTGTGTGGTCAGGCTCCATGCTCCAGGCCCGACATCAGCTGTGGGGGTCAGGAAGCTGCCTGCGGGGGTTAGTATTGCATTGGCAGCTTCCTTGGGAGCATCAGGCTACAGGGACCATGGGCTGGCAGCTCGGAAATTCTGGGCTGGGGCTGCCCCAACTTCTAGCTATAAGGTACCTAGATGAGCTCCCTCACCACAGGATCAGAGCACATCACGTGAGGCACCCCCATGAGGCAGGGCAGGGCTATTATCCCTGTTGTATATGTGGGGAAACTGAGGCACAAAGCGACAAAGCCATTTCCCCAAGGTCACCTGAAGCCTGTGGCAGAGCAGGGATTTGAACCCAGGCCCTCTGAGTCTTACTTTAGCCCCCTATGACTCTGAACATCATCAGAACTCTCCTCACCTGACTGTCCTTCACACGCTGGTGTCATTTGCCCCCACTATGCCCTGGTGTAAGGGCAACCCGAGGTGTGGCATGATGGAGAATCAGGCCCTGGCAAGTTTCCCAGGGGACTTTCCTGTCTCAGGCCAGAGAGGAACCCTCCTGCCAAAGCCACTGGCTGGGAGATGATACATCTGGAACTTCTCTGACAGGGCGGAGTGGGACGATTTTTCACTGCCAAGGACTGAGCTCACCAGGCAGCAGGTCCCAGGGCTGACGTCCACACCAGCTGTTTGTGCACCAGGCAGAGACAGCAGCATCGAGCTTCCTCCATGCTGCTGCGTTGCTGACGTACCCCGGTGTAGCACCCGGGCGCGGGTGCACTGCAGGCAGCCACAGGGTGACTACTCCCTCTGGAGATGGGTTCTATTCCCTCCCACCCAGCCTGCCAGGGGACACTTGCCCACTGAGACACCAAAGGCAAAGGCCACCAAACAACCATCAGCTGGTGACAAATAGTCATTGCTGTCCTGACCCAGCTTTGAACCAGTGACATACTCACGAGCCTGAGCCTGCTCCCACTTATTCTCCACTGCACCCCCTATCCCTGGCCTGGATGACTAGGGGACTGGAATACATGACTTATGAGGAGAGGCTGAGGGAACTGGGATTGTTTAGTCTGCAGAAGAGAAGAGTGAGGGGGGATTTGATAGCAGCCTTCAACTACCTGAAAGGGGGCTCCAAAGAGGAAGGATTTAGACTGTTCTCAGGGTTAGCAGATGACAGAACGAGGAGTAATGGTCTCAAGTTGCAGTGGGGGAGGTTTAGGTTGGATATTAGGAAAAACTATTTCACTAGGAGGGTGGTGAAGCACTGGAATGGGTTACCTAGGGAGGTGATGGAGTCTCCTTCCTTTGAGGTTTTTAAGGTTAGGCTTGATAAAGCCCTGGCTGGGATGATTTAGTTGGGGTTGGTCCTGCTTTGAGCAGGGGGTGGGACTAGATGACCTCCTGAGGTCCCTTCCAACCCTGATATTCTATGATTCTATGATAAGGCCGGCCACCAGGAAACGCTTCATCCGGTGGGGTTATCCCAGCTTTTCACATCAGGATATACCCCGGCATTGAGGCCCGGATGCCACCCGACTCCCAGGCTCACTCGCAACATGGGTATCTGCACCACTTCCCGCTGGTTTAGAAGAACCCCCTGGAATTTACCTGGCCTCGCTACGGACTCCGATCAGGAGCTCTCTGGCTGCTGAAAATCAGGCCTCCAGCTGGGCACCCGAAAGTCGAAGCGCCCAATGGAAAGGGCAAATGGCTCACCCAGCGCTGAAATGCAGCCAGCTCTGGGGTGGGACGTGGCCGCTGGTTTGCAGCTACGCTGCATCCCATTTAGGACAGGAAGTGAATCCGAGTGTATTCCATGCCAGTGGCGCTGTGCATCTCCAGCAGCCCGGTGCCCTCTGGAGGGATCTAGGCCAGAGCGGTTGATGAGCCTGCTACGGGGTCAGCTGGGTGAGGTGGATCTGTTCGCTCACGCACTAGATCCTGTGCATTAAGATCCTGAAGGCCCAGGTTTAATTTCTGCTGCCAGCGTCCTAGCCCGGAGCCCGGCATTACCCAATCCAGCGGAGGCCAGTTGGAATGACCCAGGTTGGAATTTGGCCAGGACCGGGTGGAGGCGGCTCCCACTCTCGAAAAAAGTTCCAGGGGAAGGAGCAGGAGTCACCAGGTGCTTGGTTCTCCCTTTGGCCTGAAAGATAGCATCTCGAGCGGCACCGGGGTCGGCACCGGGGCCAAGGGACGAGGGCTCCTTTCTGAGCATCCCACGCGGCGGCCCGTCACTCTGGGACTTTCCTGAGCCGTCTCCCACCCACGCCCCGACCCAGGCCTCTGGCGAGATCGACCAGGGACCCAGCGCTGGGAGATATGGACTCAGGGGGAGCAAGGCTGGCGGCTGCCGGGGCCGGCACGTGGAAACCGCCCGTCTCCCGCACCCCTACCCATTCTAGCAGCCGGTGGCTCAGTGAGAGATCGCCGGAGGGGTGCCAATGGGGACAGACCGATCTTGGCACTTACCAATTCAGGCGGGGGAAGGGGCTGGCAGGATGACGCCACCTGAAACAAGAAGCCAGAGTGGGGGGTCAGGGCGGTGCGGGGACCCCGGCTGGGCAGCGTCTCCTGCAAATCAGTGCCGTGGCAGCCACCGGGATGCTTCTTCCACCCCCCTCCAGACGGGACGTCTCCTCCCCTGGGTTGGGGGCGGGGGGAGGAGGGGGAGGAGACTGTGGCTGGCTCCTGAGGTGGGCTCTGTGCAGCGTGGGGGCTGGACCCCCCTTGGCCGTGGGGCAGGGGTGTTTTTCTTGGCCCCAGCCGGCCCTTTCCAGCTCGGGCATACACAGAGGCCGCGATTCATGGCAGGGCCTGGGAGGCGGTGAGGCCGGAATCGCTGGGTGGGGGTGGGGTGGGGGGAGGCTATATATAGAGAAACATAAACAGGGTGCGCCCCACCCCGGGCTTGGGGTGCACAGGGAGCCCATTCAGCCCGGACCCTACCACACCTGCCCCCGGCCCCACCCCGCCCCCACTGCCTGGCTCCGGCCAGAGAGAAGGAAACGGGCTCGGAGGGGGCCGGTGAGCCCTCCCCTGCCCCACCCCCCCACCTCAGGGGGGCACCTGGCTGTGCCAAGATTGCCTTTCCCATAATGCCTCGGTGGCTTTGACTCACGGACGAGCGGAGGCCGCTAAACTCAGTGCAGCAGTGGGTGGCTGGGGGGCGGAGGGTCTGTGCCGGAGTCTTGGGGGCAGAGCTGGTCTCTCCGCGGTATTAAGGGGAGTACAATTCCGCACCCCTGCCCTCCGCCCTAGCCCTGTGTGGGGCGAGGAGCAGCTACAGCTGCGTGTCCTGCAATGGGTACGTCTGTCCCCCACGCTAAGCCGGGGGCTGCGGGTCCTGGGCTTGTGGCCTCCGTGTTCCCAAGCCCGTGCTTGAGCGTCCACCCTGCACTGTACACCCCTCTCCTCCACTGCCCCCCCAGTGCCAGCCTGCCCCCGCCGGAGCCAGCTCCTGCATGCCCAAACCTCTCTGCCCTTCGCCCACTCCCTCCTGCCTGGCTCCCCTGTGGCCCAGCTCCACGCCCCGAGCCCTTCTAGCATCCAGGAGAGTTTATTTATCTCCTGGCAGCCAGGAAACGGGAAGCGCCGGAGATCTTTATCATGCTTACGTGGTCCTTACAGCCAGGGGCGCTGCTGCGTATCCAAGGGCTGTGGGGCACGAGCAGGCCTGGCTTGGGGAGCAGGGCCTGGCAATCCACCCAGGCCGTGTCATGCCACCCCTCCCTCCCCGCCTGCCCTGCCTCCTGGCACGTCTCTGTCCAAGCCACCTTGACACCCTGGGCACCGTCCTGGGAGCTGGCCAGACACGGGGCTCCTTGCCAGGGCTCAGGGTTGGGTTGGGAACTGGTGGAGGAGGAGGTGGGGAGACAACCCCGGGGGAGAGGGGGTTGGATCAGTGTGGGACTCGGGGGGAGGTGGCGTGGGGAGTGCAGGCCAGGGGTGCTAACAGGAGATTGTGGGGAGGTGAGATGGGGCACGCAGGCCGGGGCAGGGCATGTTGGATCACAGAGGGGATCAGGGGGAGGTGGGATGGGGACACGGGCTGGGGGGCACATGTTGGATCAATGACGGGCTCGGGAGGGAGAGGTGGGATGGGGAGCGCAGGCCAAGAACCAGATCCGGGGCGTCTTTGCAGCGGCAGGGACGCACTGTAAGAACCTAAAGGGAGCCGAACGGGGACCCCCAAGCTCCATCCCCGCACCTCTGCCCCTCACCCTCTGGGAGACAGGGCATGGCTACAGGATGAACCCTGCCCCCCTGGGTTTGCAGCCAGAGCCCCAGACCTCCCCCTCTCGCTCCCCATGCCAGCCGGGTGCACATCAGCCAAGGGAGGCCCTGGCGCAGGGAGAGGACAAGCCACGGCTGGCTGGGTGCTAGCTAGTGGGACCGGAGCCGGGCAGAGCCCCAAGCATCCCAGCCTTGGCAGCACCACAGCCCCGCATGCCAACACCGAGTAACAACAAGCCCCTAATTACAGGGCACGCAGAGGTCCTGCCAGGCAGGGAAGGTAGAATTAGGCAGGTGGGTTCTGCCAAGCCAGGGTCTCCCTGGGGCGACGTCCTGTGGCCAACACCAGATGTGTCATTGCTTGCCCCTCAGCCCCATAAAACACCTGGCGCACCGTGCGGAGGGGATTCCTTCCTGACCTCCCCGCACCCTGGAGAATGAGACTGAATCAGCCAGGGGCCATAAATCTCTGTTAACAATGGTCATAAAATTAGATGGGCCTTTTAACGAGCCAGCTGAGGGACTGAACTGAGTGCCACCCCGTGGCCCGCCCTCCCCGTGCAGCTGTGGGGCTGAGTGGGCAGGTACTTCCTCCCTCCTGCCCACCCCGGGCTGGGTCTATACGCTCCCCCCAGAGCCATGGAGGTGGGGGCACTTCCCTTAGGAAGGAACGGGCAGGAGAAAGGCTATAGGTTGCCTCTTGCATAAGGAGAAATTAGACCACATTCCCCCTACCCCCACCCCAACAGCTCTCCCCTCCTCTAGGCTTTGAAATCCCTCCAGCCCCTCAGAGCAGCCTGCCATCCCCCTGCCCGAGCCCCTCACTGAGCCGACCCTCTGGACTGCACTCCCCCCAAGCCTCCCATTGATCAGACCCCTCTCCTGGCCTACACTCCCCATCCCTGAGCCCCGCACTGATCAGACACCCCACCCCTGGCCTGCGCTCCCCATCTCCCCGAGTCACACATTGATCTGACCCCTGTGCTCCCCATCACCACCCCCCAAATCCCACACTGATTTGACACCCCCCCGCCGGCCTGTGCTTCCCACTGCCCCCCAAATCCCTCACTGATTCGCCCCCACCCCTGGTCTGCAATCCCCATCCCACCCCAGGAGCCCCTCACATATCCAATCTCCTTTCCTTTCCCTTCTTCCTCCTCCTAGCTAGGCAATTGGTGGGCATCCCACCTTGGTGCAAGAGCCATCTCCTCCGCAGCTCTTGCTAGCCACCTTGCATCCCTTCTGCAAGCCTCTCCCACATCTCCCGGCCTGTTAACTCCCCTCCCCTCCCCTCCCGCAGTTTCTGTCTGATCAACATTTGCTGTCCAGAGCAAAGTGTGTCGCACAAATCATCCCCAGCGCAAACTTCCTGCCCCCTCTCCCCGCTCTGCCTCTTAGCTTCAGCCTGGGAAAAGATCTGGTTCAGCCTGTGGGACGGAGAGAGGGCTGGGATGTGGGAAAAGCACCGTGACCAGAAACTCTGGGAGAGAGGCAAATGGGCTTGAAAGCTACAGGGGCCATGTGGAAAGGAGTCCCCCCCATCGCTGCCCCCACTTGGGGCCGCTTTCCACAAACAGGATCAGTGTTTGAAGAGCATGTTGCTTCTACCAACCACCACACATCACCCCTGCTCCCCAAAAGTCATCTTGTAGGTGGGGAAACTGAGGCACAGAGCGGGGAAGGCACTTGCTCACAGTCATGCTGTGTCGGTAGCAGAGCGAGTGACAGAACCCAGGAATCTGGGCTCCCTATTCTACGCCCCCCCCCCCCCGCTTCTCCAACCATTAGAGTACACTCCCTCCCAGAGCTTGGGATAGAACCCAGGAGTCCTGGGCCCCAGCCCCCTTAATCTAACCACTAGACCCCACTCCCTCTCAGAGCAAGGAACATAGGAATCCTGCTGTCAGTCCTCTAAACACTGGATGATGCCTCGGTCTATAAACCCCCCTCTTGCAAAGTTTCATCTCAGGGTAACATCACCTCTAAGGGACCCTGATAGCACCTCTGGGCAGGGTACTTGCTGGGGCACGGTGCCCAGCCCTGCCCACCCTTCCCAGTAGCAGGCTCCTGACCCCCAGGGACCTCCTGCCAGCTGCTATTCGAGCACTGTGGCTGGTCTGCCCCCTTTTACAATCACCCTCCCATGCCCCCTGCTACCTCCACAGCTCACCCCGACTCAGCCCCCTCCCCGACACTGAGCATCGGTCCAAGCCCATCCCCATCCTCGGCTGGCCTGGAGTCCTCTTAGCTCTGCCCTAGGCTGCCCCCTGGTGGAGGGGGCGGAGAGGGCCGATCAAAGGGGCATCCTGTCCTGTCCCGGCCTCGCCCACAGGTCCCCCTGGCTGTCAACAATGGAGCTATACCTGGGGGGTCAGCAGGGCAGGGTGGCGCTCGTCTTTAGGATGCCGGGTTTCTCCATCCAGCTGTTCCCCGCATGGAGGGGAGCCCCCCAATTCTCCCTCCGGTGCAGGATCTTCTCCGCTCCCTCTATCCTCTCCTCCCTCGCTCAGCCACTTCTCCCTTCGCCCCCCGCCTTCCCCTCATCTGACTCCCGTGCAGCCCTCCGCTCCTTGGATGGATGGACGGACGGAGGGGTCTGCACCGAGCAAAGAGCCCCGGAAAATCCCGGAGGAGAACTAGCAGCCTCCAGCTGCAGACGCTGGCCCGGGGCCAAGAAAAACTCCCTGCTCCGCACAACCATAATTACACAACCAAGGCTTAAAGGGCCAGCGACGCCAACTTCGGGGACTCCGGCACAGTGAGCCAGCTCCGAGGGCTGCAGGTAGCCGTGGGGCTCAGCATGGGGCCACCTGCATCCGGCCGAGAGGGCTCAAAGCCCAGACTGTGCCTAGTGCTGGGCCATGAGGAACTATCCCTGGCAATGGGTCTCAAGCCAAGTGTGTTAGGAGGGGATGAGAGTAAAGCTCGGAGCAGTGTTCCAGCGCTGTGAGCTTCCTCACAGCAGTGCCCTGCTGGGATCCCAGCTCTGTGAGCTTCCCCACAGCAGTGCCCTGCCAGGGCCCCAGTTCTGTGAGCTTCCCTAAAGCAGTGCCCTGCCGGAACCCCAGCGCTGCGAGCTTCCCTAAAGCAGTACCTTGCCAGGACCCCGGTGCTGTGAGCTTCTCACAGCAGTGCCCTGCTGGGATCCCAGCACTGGGAATCCCCACAGCAGGTCCCTGCTGGGATCCCAGCGCTGGGAATCCCCAAAGCAGCACCCTGCCAGGACCCCAGCACTGTGAGCTTCCCCACAGCAGTGCCCTGCCAGGGCCCCAGTTCTGTGAGCTTCCCTAAAGCAGTGCCCTGCCGGGACCCCAGAGCTGCGAGCTTCCCTAAAGCTGTACCCTGCTGGGACCCCAGGGCTGTGAGCTTCCCTAATGCAATGCCCTGCCAGGACCCCGGTGCTGTGAGCTTCCTCACAGCAGTGCCCTGCCGGGACCCCAGCACTGTGAACTTCCTCACAGCAGTGCTCTGCCAGGACCCCAGCGCTGTGAGCTTCCTCACAGCAATGCCCTGCCAGGACCCCGGTAAATCTGAGTTTTCCCAGCGCAGCTCCCACAAAGCTCCAGAAACCCGCTCTGGCATTAGCAGCCGCAGTCCGTCTCTCAGAGAGGGAAGGACTCCACATCTCATGCCAGAGCCCCGGGGAATGTTTGCTCGGCCACGCTGCCAGCCCCCCACTCTTCCCTCCCTCGGCGCAGCACATTTCCCACGGCCCCATGTTCCTGCTGCTCTTCAAACGGGCTCCCTTCGGCTCTTATCTTGCTCTGTGCTGGCCTGGATAAGGGCCTGGATCTCCCAGTAAACAGGGCTGAAGCCCGGGTCACTGAGGCTGTGTTTCATCCCTCCCTCCCCTAAACCCCTGATTCTGTGGGGCCGCAGTGACCTGTCCCTGCAGTCCTGCAGCTTCCACCCACAGCCGGCCGAGCTCCCCCATCTCCCTGCCGCCAGGAGCCTCTTCCTGCCCTCTGGGGGGCTTGTCCCCATCCTCCTTCTGCCCCACGGGGGTGAGCAACCCTGCCCATTCCTGAGAGCTGGCGATGGGCATGGCCACCGGCCCCAAGGCTGGCATGCATCTCCTCTGGCTGCAGCCATGGTGGGGTCCCTCGCTGGGCCCCCAGCACCCGCCGAGCATGGCCTGGGAGCTAGAGGGGCGGGAGCGCTCCAAGCTGGACTGTGCAGGGTGGAATTGGGATAGCTGAACCTGGGTAAGTGGGGCCCCAGTCCTCTATGGACAGACACCCCTGCCTGCTGCATTGGGCGCCCGTCAGCTGGGTTTGCCCATCACACATGGCCAGGAAGGGACATGGTCCCAAAGGCTGGGCTCCAGCCATCTCCCCCCCCCTCCCCCGATTCGGCATCATGCCTTCACCTACCTTCGCTTCGCATTTCTTGTGGCTGGCGATCTTGCAGGCTGTAGGGGAGAGAAAAGGGGGTGTGAAGGGGAGATCCCTGTGCAGCCTAGGGTTAGTGTGCTGCAGCCTGGCTCCCAGTGTGCACGGGGGTTGGGAGTGTGAATCCTGGTGCTCATGCACTGGGGCCTGGCTCCCAGTGTGCACGGGGGCTGGGAGTGTGAGTCCTGGTGCTCGTGCACTGGGGCCTGGCTCCCAGTGTGCACGGGGGCTGGGAGTGTGAGTCCTGGTGCTCGTGCACTGGGGCCTGGCTCCCAGTGTGCACGGGGGCTGGGAGTGTGAGTCCTGGTGCTCGTGCACTGGGGCCTGGCTCCCAGTGTGCACGGGGGCTGGGAGTGTGAGTCCTGGAGCTCGTGCACTGGGGCCTGGCTCCTAATGTGCACGGGGGCTGGGAGTGCGAGTCCTGGTGCTCGTGTGCTGCAGCCTGGTTCCCAGTGTGCACGGGGGCTGGGAGTGAGTCCTGGTGCTCGTGCACTGGGGCCTGGCTCCCAGTGTGCACGGGGGCTGGGAGTGTGAGTCCTGGTGCTCGTGCACTGGGGCCTGGCTCCCAGTGTGCACGGGGGCTGGGAGTGTGAATCCTGGTGCTCGTGCACTGGGGCCTGGCTCCCAGTGTGCACGGGGGCTAGGAGTGTGAGTCCTGGTGCTCGTGCACTGGGGCCTGGTTCCCAGTGTGCACGGGGGCTGGGAGTGTGAATCCTGGTGCTCGTGCACTGGGGCCTGGCTCCTAATGTGCACGGGGGCTGGGAGTGCGAGTCCTGGTGCTCGTGTGCTGCAGCCTGGCTCCCAGTGTGCACGGGGACTGGGAGTGCGAGTCCTGGTGCTCGTGCACTGGGGCCTGGCTCCTAATGTGCACGGGGGCTGGGAGTGCGAGTCCTGGTGCTCGTGTGCTGCAGCCTGGCTCCCAGTGTGCACGGGGGCTGGGAGTGTGAGTCCTGGTGCTCGTGCACTGGGGCCTGGCTCCCAGTGTGCACGGGGGCTGGGAGCGTGAATCCTGGTGCTCATGCACTGGGGCCTGGCTCCCAGTGTGCACGGGGGCTGGGAGTGTGAGTCCTGGTGCTCGTGCACTGGGGCCTGGCTCCCAGTGTGCACGGGGGCTGGGAGTGCGAGTCCTGGTGCTCGTGCACTGGGGCCTGGCTCCCAGTGTGCACGGGGACTGGGAGTGCGAGTCCTGGTGCTCATGCACTGGGGCCTGGCTCCTGGTGAGCACAGGGGCTGGGAGTGCGAGTCCTGGAGCTAGTGCCCAGGGTACTGTGCTGCTGAGGCTGCGGGTTGCCAGGCTGGGATCTCTCGGACCACCCGCCCCCGCCCCGGCTTTGAGGAGGGTAAAGGTGGTGGGGGCTGGTACCTTGGCAGACGAGGCCCAGCGCCTCGATGGATTCCTTACACACCACACACGCTCTCTTCTTCTTCTTAAAGGCCTTCTCCTTGAAGCTGTGGGGCTTGGGCACCTTTTCTGGCTACGGAGGCAAACACAGGGCAGATTTGGTACAGGGGTCTCTAAAGAATGGGAGAGCAGTGTGTAGTGCCCATGGGTACGGAGCCACGCACAGTGCTCGTGGGTACAGAGCCACGTCTAGCGCCCGTGAGTACAGAGCCAGGCATAGCGCCCGTGGGTACGGAGCCAGGCATAGCACCCGTGGGTACAGAGCCATGCAGAGCGCCCGTGGGTACGGAGCCAGGCATAGCGCCCATGGGTACAGAGCCAGGCATAGCGCCTGTGGGTACGGAGCCACGTCTAGTGCCCGTGAGTACAGAGCCATGCATAGCACCTGTGGGTACAGAGCCATGCGGAGCGCCGTGGGTACGGAGCCAGGCATAGCGCCCGTGGGTACAGAGCCATGCGGAGCGCCCGTGGGTACGGAGCCAGGCATAGCGCCCATGGGTACAGAGCCAGGCATAGCGCCTGTGGGTACGGAGCCACGTCTAGTGCCCGTGAGTATAGAGCCATGCATAGCACCCGTGGGTACAGAGCCATGCGGAGCGCCCGTGGGTACGAAGCCAGGCATAGCGCCTGTGGGTACGGAGCCACGTCTAGTGCCCGTGAGTACAGAGCCATGCATAGCACCCGTGGGTACAGAGCCATGCGGAGCGCCCGTGGGTACGGAGCCAGGCATAGCGCCCATGGGTACAGAGCCATGCGGAGCGCCCGTGGGTACGGAGCCAGGCATAGCGCCTGTGGGTACGGAGCCACGTCTAGTGCCCGTGAGTACAGAGCCATGTGTGACGAAGTGGGACTGTTCTTAATGTTTCCTCTGAATAGTGTGGGGGTGCCTCAGTTTCCCCTAGGCAGTTCTTAAGTATCTAGGGGGTGGAGTAAGGGTGTATGATCATTGCAGAGCCCTAGAGGGCAGGTGTGTGCAGGAGTCTGGACACAGAGAATGGCCGACACCCTGTTTCCTGGCAACTGATGGCCTGGGCCCTTCCCCCCCTGCAAGGTGAGAGCTGAAGGGTTGGAGAACAAAGGAATCAGGTGACCACCTGGCCCGGGAAAGGAACAAAGCCCAGAGGAGGAGGGGCTGGAGGGGTTTTCAGTTTGGGGCTGGCTGGGACATGGAGTGAAGTGCAGACGTGGTTGTCTGGCTCACTGCCCCCCAAAATGGACCCAGCTGAGGGGTCCCGTTCTCTGCACCTGCAAGCTCTGTTTTAGACCATGTTCCTGTCATCTAATAAACCTTCTGTTTTACTGGCTGGCTGAGAGTCACGTCTGACTGCGAAGTTGGGGTGCAGGACCCTCTGGCTTCCCCAGGAGCCCCGCCTGAGCGGACTCGCTGGGGGAAAGCGCATGGAGGGGCAGAGGATGCTGAATGCTCCGAGGTCAGACCCAGGAAGGTGGAAGCTGAGTGAGCTGCGTGTCCTGAAGACAGGCTGCTCACAGAAAGGCGACTGCCCCAGAGTCCTGACTGGCTTCATGGGGAGCAGTTCCAGAGCATCGCCCAGGGACTCCGTGACAACTGGTGGCAGCGGTGGGATGTACTGCACCCCGTGGATGGTGCTTCCTGCAGTAAGTGACTGGGGAGCAGTAACACGAAGGGGGATTGCCGAGGACCAGGCCTGCTGAAGGCTCAGAGAGGAGCGGTTTCGGGGGGCGGTTAACCCCTGGGAGTGTGTGACCAGCGAGAAGGACTGTGCAGTAGCAGGGTTCCCCTGGGGATTGCAGCGAGCAGTCCAAGGGGCGGAGGAGTCTGCAGCTCGACTCTGGCAAAGAGGTGGTGACCTCGAGAAGGGCTGGCACACTAGGGGTTCTCCCTGGAAACCGTGGGGAGCTGAGAACACACGGGCCTGTGAGTCCACAACAACTTGGGAGGAGCGGAGTGATAGCCTGTCACCGTCTCCTTAAGAAGGACATTGTAACCCTGTGCAGAAAGAGAGGGTTGAGCGTTGGAAAGTTCACCAAAGCAGAGTTAATCGTGCAGCTGGAGGAGGATGACCGCTCTAAGGAACAGATTCCTGACCCCAACTGGGGCTATAGCAGGATCTGAGAGCAGCTGAAGCGGGAGCCAGGCATCGCCAAGACTCCTGTCCCCGACCAGACGAGGGTCTTCACGATCGGGTTCCCCATCGGGGGATCGAGACGGACGGGATTGGAGCTGAGTCTGAGAGAGTAAGAGGACTGTGGGAGACAGCGAGAGCCCGAGAAAGAGCTGCAGAAGCAGCAGCAGGATGAACTGGCGGTGGGGGAGCGGAGAGGCCTAGGGGACCTCCCCGGGGTGAGTGGGGATAGATCCCGGGGGGCCAGTTCCGCAGGGAACCTCGAGACTAAATTGCTGCCCCTGGTTAAGGGGGGGGAGTTTGGATGCCCACCTCACTGCCTTTGAGCAGGCTGGCGATTTGAACCAAGGGGACCCTGCGGAAAAGCCCCGGTGTCTAGCTCCCTTGCTGGGTCCCAAGGCCATAGACTCCGTCAGCCAGATGGTTGGGGATGTGGACGGGCTCCCACTCCTGACCCCAACCTATATGTCTGTGTGGAGTTTCCTGGGGCCAGGCCCCTCGGACCTCCAGTGGGAGCAGAAGGTGATGGTCAATGGGGAGACATTCTTGGGGTGGCCAAAGGGCATGGGCTGCATAAACCTTCCCACATGCGGCCTGCGAGTGCTATCGACCACCCTGACCTAAGGGAGGGCGTGAAACTGGAAGGGCCTGGTGTAACTCCTACCAAGGAATGGGAGAGATGCTGGGGCATCCATGGGAACGTTGGTGGCTTCGAACTTCCCCAGGTCACCGGCTAAAGTGACCCCGCTCAGTTCGATCTCGAAGGGGGGAGAGATGTGACGAAGTGGGACTGTTCTTAATGTTTCCTCTGAATAGTGTGGGGGTGCCTCAGTTTCCCCTAGGCAGTTCTTAAGTATCTAGGGGGTGGAGTAAGGGTGTATGATCATTGCAGAGCCCTAGAGGGCAGGTGTGTGCAGGGGTCTGGACACAGAGAATGGCCGACACCCTGTTTCCTGGCAACTGATGGCCTGGGCCCTTCCCCCCCTGCAAGGTGAGAGCTGAAGGGTTGGAGAACAAAGGAATCAGGTGACCACCTGGCCCTGGAAAGGAACAAAGCCCAGAGGAGGAGGGGCTGGAGGGAGTTTTCAGTTTGGGGCTGGCTGGGACATGGAGTGAAGTGCAGACGTGGTTGTCTGGCTCACTGCCCCCCAAAATGGACCCAGCTGAGGGGTCCCGTTCTCTGCACCTGCAAGCTCTGTTTTAGACCATGTTCCTGTCATCTAATAAACCTTCTGTTTTACTGGCTGGCTGAGAGTCACGTCTGACTGCGAAGTTGGGGTGCAGGACCCTCTGGCTTCCCCAGGAGCCCCGCCTGAGCGGACTCGCTGGGGGAAAGCGCATGGAGGGGCAGAGGATGCTGAATGCTCCGAGGTCAGACCCAGGAAGGTGGAAGCTGAGTGAGCTGTGTGTCCTGAAGACAGGCTGCTCACAGAAAGGCGACTGCCCCAGAGTCCTGACTGGCTTCATGGGGAGCAGTTCCAGAGCATCGCCCAGGGACTCCGTGACACCATGCATAGCACCCGTGGGTACAGAGCCATGCGGAGCGCCCGTGGGTACGGAGCCAGGCATAGCGCCCGTGGGTACGGAGCCACGTCTAGTGCCCGTGAATACAGAGCCATGCATAGCACCCGTGGGTACGGAGCCATGCGGAGCGCCCGTGGGTACGGAGCCATGCGGAGCGCCCGTGGGTACGGAGCCAGGCATAGCGCCCGTGGGTACGGAGCCATGTCTAGCATCCGTGGGTACAGAGCCATGCGGAGCGCCCGTGGGTATGGAGCCATGTCTAGCGCCCATGGGTACAGAGCCAGGCATAGCGCCCGTGGGTATGGAGCCACGTCTAGCGCCCATGGGTACGGAGCCAGGCATAGCGCCCGTGGGTACGGAACCACGCAGCACGCCCATGGGTATGGAGCCACATGGCGCACCTGTGGGTATGGAGCCATGCATAGCGCCCGTGGGAACGGAGCCATGTCTAGCGCCCGTGGGTACGGAGCCAGGCCTAGCGCCCGTGGGTACGGAACCACGCATCACGCCCATGGGTATGGAGCCACATGGCGCACCTGTGGGTATGGAGCCATGCATAGCGCCCATGGGAACGGAGCCATGTCTAGCGCCCGTGGGTACGGAGCCAGGCATAGCACCCGTGGGTACGGAGCCATGTCTAGCATCCGTGGGTACAGAGCCATGCGGAGCGCCCGTGGGTATGGAGCCATGTCTAGCGCCTGTGGGTACAGAGCCATGCGGAGCGCCCGTGGGTACGGAGCCACGTCTAGCGCCCGTGGGTACAGAGCCACGTCTAGCGCCCGTGGGTACAGAGCCATGTCTAGCGCCCATGGGTACAGAGCCATGCGGAACGCCCATGGGTACAGAGCCACGTCTAGCGCCCGTGGGTACAGAGCCACCTATAGCACCCGTGCCCAGAGAGCCCAGCCCCACTCGTGGGCACAGCCCCACTCGTGGGGCACAGCCGGATACAGTGCCATGTGTAGCACCCACAGCTACAATGCCTTGAGCCCCGCATGGCACCACAATCACACCGGGGCCAGCATCGGGGCCTATGGCACCATGGATAATGGCCTCACGTGTCAGCCGCATTGCCGGGGGGAGCTTCTTTCACAGCAGGTAGCCAGCAGGGCCACCACACCACTCGCCACTTCTTATTGCTACAGTGACATGGGCTGAAGATTTGGATTACGGAAGCGCCTGGTGTCCCCAGCCAGGATCAGGGCCTCATTATGTCAGGTGCTGCACAGACCCCAGCTGAGATTAGGGTACCTTTGTGTCAGGCGCTGTACAGACCCCGCTGAGATTAGGGTACCTTTGTGTCAGGCGCTGTACAGACCCCACTGAGATCAGGGCCCCATTGTTTCTGTCAGGCACTGCACAGACCGCAGCTGAGATCAGGGCTGCACTGTGCTGGGTGCTATAGAGACACATAGGGAAACAGCTCTCCAACCTTAATAGACAAAGGGGTGGGAGGGGAAACTGAGGCACAGAGCAAGGAAATGACTTGCCCAGGGTCACCCAGCAGGGCAGTGACGGGCCCAGGGAGAGAAACCAGGTCTCTTGAGCGCTAGGTCAGTGCTTCAATCACTAGATCATGCTGTCTTTCTGGAGGAGCCTTAAAGGAGAGAGCGACAGGGCACTGGACACCCACCTGCAGAGGGTGCTCGGTCTCTACAGCCCACTCCATGCCCCAGTCCCCGGGCACAGCAGGCCCTACGCCCTGGGGCACTACTGCCAGATTTCACTCTCCCAGCCCCCACAACCCGAGCGCCAGTTAGGGCCAATGACTGTCAGCTCTGCACAGAGGTCATCATGAGAGGGGCGGGAAATGTGTCCTGCAAGCTGCGGGGGTGGGGGCCCTTTCCCAACCGCCTCCCCCACACCGCGGGTTCCTCGCTGACCCCTATCCCCCTCCTGGCTTCCCAGCCCCACAGCGCAGCACCAATTAGCCAGAAACGCAACAGCTGGCCGGCCGGAAACGCAGCCTCTCGAGGGGCCGAATTCCAGCCATGCGGCCGGGGGGGCACGTGAAATGCCATGGATTCCCCGCAGAGCCTCCTTCCCTGCCCCCACGCACCGGCCCGCTGCTGCTCAGTTACACAGGGCCAAATTCCACTGGCCTGAGCCCACCACCGTGCCCAGTGAATGAGCAGGCTGCAGCCTAGTGGGACAGGCACAGGGCTAGGAATCCTTTCTGCTAGTGCTAGACTGAGAACCAGGACACCTGGGTTCTACCCCCAGCTCTACCTTGGGCAAGACCCTTCCCCACTCCGTGCCTCAGTTTCCCCTCCCACCCTTGGTCTGTTTGGCCCAAGAGCTTTTTGGGAGCAGGACGGCCTTGATTTATGTACATACGTACAGCGCCTGGCGCAACGGGGCCCTAGTTCTCAGGGCCTGCTGCAGTAACAGCAGCAACGCCCCCACCTTTGCAGCAGGGGGTGGGTGGGTTCAGAAGGCAGGCCGAGTTAACTGGCCTCGTTGGGGTTAGCCCTGAAAGCACTCAACACTGAGACGGCCACAGCCCTGCCGGTGCCCCAGTGCTGCCCCCTAAGGGCAGGGGCTGTTTATTGCTGCTTCCAAAGCCCTGTCTCCCCTCCGCCCCATTGCAAAACCCTTTGGGTTTTGTGTATGAAGGTGATGGGGCAGTGTGGGAGGGGTCTGAGACCCTCACCCCACCTTTAACCCAGCCCCGGAGGTGGCCACCAGTTCAGGACAGACACGGGATGCCCCCAAAGGCCCCCCCCCCCCATTTTTCTCTTCTCTCACACCACTCAGTGGACACTGGAGCCAACTACCCCGCTGCACCCCGGTAGCCAAGCCACCCAATCCAGTGGCCATGCTCACTGAGCTGGGGACATGGGAACTGCAGCCGCCGTCCCAGGCCACTGGCACCAGCTGCCCAGGCTGGCAGGAGCCGCGCCCAATTGGTTCCAGCCAGGTTTCCCCCCCATCTGGTTAATGACGCCTGAAATCAACCAGGCAGCCTCCTCCCCCTGCCCCCCCCGTCCCCCCAGTAGGGCAAGAGGCTCCTGGGACATGTAGTTCGTCCCTGGGGAGGAAGGGAAGGGAAGGGGTGACTGAATGAGGCCCTTTGCCTGCGCCTATATAAACCCCACTGAATGGGCCATTCACACCGGCTGGGGCATGGCCGCCCACGCTATAAATAGCCATGAATCGCCAGCTTTGTTGCCCGGTGCGAAAACAAGGATCTTTCTTAAAGGGCAGGATCGGGGGTGGGCCCAGTGAGATGGGGGTGGGGCAAGGGCCATGGCCCAGCGAGATGTGGAGAAAGCAGGCAGGGTCCAGTGAGATGGTGGGGGGGGAGTGGTGGGGGTAAACCCCTCTGTGCTAATAAGCCCCCTCCTCACTGTGAGCTGCATGCATGGCACAGGACCCGCCAGTCACCCCTGGGCAGGTACCCAACAGAGAGCGCCCAGCCAAGCCTCTGGTTCCAGACAGGTGCTCAGAGGGGCTCAGATACGCTGGGGATGGGCACGGTACAAAACCAGGCCGCGCGCTAGACGGGCACCGCTGGTGTGCATCCGGCTCGGCTCTAGCTTGGGCTGAGGGACACCTGTGTAGACAGGTTGCTTAGCTGGAGTAGCCTGTCCCCCGTTCTCGCTGCCCGGCCCCTCGTGCCATCAGCCGGGCAGTGTCTCACACACCCTTTGCACAGCGGTGGGCACTGGGCGGGGCAGGATCAGAAACACCTGCCGGCCTGCACATGACGCAGCCCTCACCCATGGCCCCCCACCATCCTTGAGCCCCACCAGCCTCCCTCCCCGACCCCGGGCAGCGTAGGCTGTGGGCAGTGCCACCCAGCCAGGCTGACCCTCAGCGCAGCAGCACCGCTTACCGGCATCCTGTTCAAGACGCGTGGGGGCGGGCAGAGGGCAGTCCCACCCTGCGTCCTTTCCCTTCAGGGCGGGCTGCTCTCTGCCCAGGCTGGCGGTGAAATACAGCAGGGATCTGGCTTAGCTGTGGCTGCCTTTCGCAATCCTTGCCCGTGGGGAGCTGCGACACAGTCAGCCCCCTCCCTCCCCCCCCGCCAGCCCTTCCCCGCTCCCAGCCGAGTCCAGGAACCGGGCGGGAGAACATGTTTACTCACTGGCTTGGGTCACGATGCTGCCTGCTGAGTGCCCATGCCTCGGGCAGTGTACCAGCATCTCTGGGTCATACCCGCGGCTGGGCCCTCCTCCCCGGGCCTGCAGGCCTCTGGGCGTCACCCAGGGCATGGGAATACCCCATCCCATCCACATGCCCCCAGCTGGCCCCCACTTGCGGGCAGAGTTCAGTGTCCAGGGCCCATTCACTGTGGTTTGGGAAGGGGTGTTGTGAGCAGGGAGAGAGGGAGGAGAAATGCAGAGGGAGGAATGGAGACAGGATGGAGCCAGGACCCAGATCCAGCCCCCACTCAACTCGGGAAAGGGGAGATTCAGGCCTCCACAGGCTCGGCCCTCCCTGCCGGGCAGCTGGCAGAGCAGTGCGGGAGGAGGGTTCCCTATAACATGAGAGGCACTTGCCCAAGCTGGCATCACTCCCTGGCCCATCCCTGCTGTACCCCCCTCGCCCTACCCTCGGCGGGGGGACAAGACACATAGCCAGCTGTGCCCAGCGCCTCCTCCGAGGCAACGCCCCTGTTAGTGCCACCCTAAGGGTGGATCAAGGGCAAAGGAGCCATGCTATGACCCTTGGGGTGGGGGGAGTGTGTGTTCCCCCCTCCCTTTAGAGATTCACCCTCCCCCCTAGGGAGCTGGCAGAGAATGGCTGCTCCTGATGCCCCATAGACAGTCTCTGCCCTGCCGCCCCTCTCTGGTTGCTCCTGGTGTCCGGTGGACGAGCAGGGGATGCCCTGCTGCACCCCTTAAGAGTGGGTGCCAATGCCCCCGGGCACCCACACCAGGCCACAGCAGAGACACCAGCCCTTGCATTTCAGTCTAGATATACACGGGATGGGAGGTTCCCCTTAAGCTGAGCTCCCTGTTCCCTGCTCAGGAAACACGCCCGTGCTCAGAGAATGGCTGGCAGGGAACGGGTAGGGAGGGTGCCTGGCCTTAAAATAGGCCCTGTCAAACTATCAATGTTAGAACTAGCCTCTCTTCCCTTGGGCCACGGATCAGGCCAGAACTGAACGGTCCAGAGAGACCTCCCTCCCAGTCAATCTCTTTGCCCTGGAGCCCAAAACCACACGGGTCAGTTTCACTCCCCTCGGAGCAGCATAGTCAGTTTCACTTCTTGGTTCCCATGTGGGGTCAGGTCCGGAGGAGGGAGGGAACCTGGGAACGTCTTGCCCGGAATCCGGGGATCTCGCTTCTCGTTTGGAAACCAATTCCACGAAAATTACTGGGTTGGTAAAACCCTCTGTGTGCACCAAGCCTCAGCCATGGCCCCCGGAGAATGTCCCTATAATTCCCATCCCCTGGTGCCCGCGCCACCATCAGCCGATCGCAGTCGCCCACGCTGGTGCCGGCACTGCTCGTGAGAGTGTTTTATAATTCCCAAAGCGCCCAGGCTGGGAGGGTATAAACGGTGGGTCTGTCTACACAGCAAAAGAGGGGCCTGAGGCTAGCCTGCCCAAGCGTGCTGGAATCCAGCTGGCATGGGGAGTCACAGCAGTGAAGCGAGCCCAGCGCCATGGGGGGAGGAAAGGGGGCAAACCTGGCACAGACCCTGGCTATGGGCTCAGCTCGCTAGCCCTCTGTGCAGCCTGGCAATACCCCCTGGCTAGGCTCTGGGCTGAGACCCAGCAAACTCGTTTCACGCAGGGGCCCGCTGGATGGGGACGGCCGGCGGGGGAAAGAGACTTGAGGTTCCCCCAGTGAAGCTGGTCAGAAAATGCAGCCCCAGGAGGGGGCACATTGTCTCCAGATCAGCCCCCCAAATATTCACTGAGAGGCAGGCGGGTGGATGTGGGAGAGCCATGGGCATCGCCCAACAAGGTGGCAGAGGGGAGGCCGGTGTGTTGTGAGCTGTGTATAGTCCAGAGATGTGCAGGGCTGGGCCCCGGAGCAGCACCCAGACCCTGGCTTTGGACCCACCAGCATGCAGAGGGGATCGGAGAAGCAGCCAAAGGGTCAGTGGTAGCTGCCAAGCTCCTCCCAAGCACCCTGACCACTTGCCTTTGCCACGCTTGGCTTGGAGGGGTCAGCACAGGGACTTCGAGCTCTACAAGTCACTGGATGGGCCAGGAGAAACCTTCCCTCCCAGTGCCAGCCGGTGCCAATGCCGGGCCCTGCCTGGTTAACCCTTCCCTCCCAGTGCCAGCCGGTGCCAATGCCGGGCCCTGCCTGGTTAACCCTTCCCGCCCAGTGCCAGCCGGTGCCAATGCCGGGCCCTGCCTGGTTAACCCTTCCCTCCCAGTGCCAGCCGGTGCCAATGCCGGGCCCTGCCTGGTTAACCCTTCCCTCCCAGTGCCAGCCGGTGCCAATGCCGGGCCCTGCTTGGTTAACCCTTCCCGCCCAATGTCCCTGCTGTACACACACCATCATCTCTGCTCATCACCTCCCGTTACTGAAGGGCCGCGATCTGGCCCCGGGGACTAGCTGGAGCCTCCGGGCCGTGCTGGGCCCAGGGAAGCAGGGGCCCCACAGTCCAGCCTTTCCTCCTGCTGCTCCAAGCCCGGAATGGCTCTGGCTGGGCCATGCTCCAGGGCCCCGGCGATTAGCAGAGCCCTGGCGCCCTGACAGCCCCGTCACAAGGCCGGGCCCTCCCAGAAGCTATTTCTGAGTCAGCCGGACGTGGGACCTTCGGATGGCCCCGGGACCTGCCCGTGGCCCCCCCACCCTCAACATCCTTCCCGCTGCATGGGCTGGGGACAGCGCCTCCCACTGGCTGGGGCTTGGCCCCCTCCATCTCCACGTTACCTTGGTTACCAATGGAGGGTCCGACCCACAGGTGCACCCCATGGCTGACTGCCCTAGATCCTATGAGAGGGGCTAGACCCCCCCACTCCAGAACCCCATGTCTAATCCCCCCGAGCCTATGAGAGGGGCTTGACCCCCCCAAGTAAGCCCCATGTCTAACCCCCCTAGGTCCTCTGAGAGGGGCTAGACCCCCCCCCCACACACATGCACCCCATGTCTAATTCCCACATATCCTACGAGAGGGGCTTTATCCCCAAGTGCACCTCATATCTAATCCCCCCATATCCTATGAGAGGGGCTTTATTCCCAAGTGAGTCCCATGTCTAACCCCCCTAGATCCTAAGAGAGGGGCTTGACCCCCAAGTGCACCCCATGTCTAAGCCCCTAGATCCTATGAGAGGAGCTTGACCCCCAAGTGAGCCCTATGTTGCTGACACGCCCCCCCCAACCCCCCACTGCAGAGGAGTTGATCCTTCTTTCCCACTCCATCCCACCCCCACCTTCCCTGGACTGGTGGGGCTGTCAGCTGAGTTGGGGGGTGGGAGGGTAAGGAGGGTGGGGGTGGTCCTCTCCTACCCTGCTGGAGCCTGGCACCCGGGTGCTTTCTTGCCTTCCTAGTGCCCTCAGCAGCATCTCCACCGTGTTCCTAGGCTTCATAGCAGCCGGCGCGGTGCAGGGCTGGCCGGAGAGGCTGAGCCCCGGTCCCCCTCTTGGCTCAGAGCCCCAGGCCGGCTGGAGAGAGCGCCCGCCCGTGCCGATGCAGCCCCCTCCAGGGTGGCACCAAACGGCACGGTGGGCTCAGCCCGTCCCAGCAGAGGTCTCGCTCCCCCGGCAGCCCAGCCCGGTCAGAGGCGGAGGGGGCCAGGGCACGGGGGATAGGATGTGAGACTGGAAACAATGAGCCAGAAGCTGGCCCAGGGGCTGGGATCAGGACGAAGGGACGAGCTGGTGTTTCCTGACTCACAATAGCTGCTTCCCTTTGCGCTGAGGTCACGGCGAAGGCCACCACGGGCGGGGCCCTGCCTGCCGGGACAAGGCTGGGCCTGGCTCTGGCCTGGCGATCCTGCGCACCTCGGAGTATGTCATCGGCGAGGCTTGGACGCGACCCCGTGGGCCAGGCAGGGCTGAGTGCCGACGCACTTGTGACACCCATGAGGCTGCTGGCCCCTCCCCAGAGGCAGCCAGGAAATGCCTCGGGCGGCTCTTCTGGCCCCGGCTCCGGGCTTATCTCCAGCAGCGCAGGGTGTTCAGTGTCAGGCCTAGAGGGGTCGGCAACCCTCTGTCCGCCGGGGCAGGCAGGCCCCAAGCATGGACGGGAGCCCCCAGCCCTGAGCGGAGGTGATGGGCTCCGGGACAGAGGGATAGATGTACACACACAGGCATCAGACGTACAGGCATTGCCCCTCCCTCACCTGACCCCCCCACCCCGTGCATGTCAGCAGGACTTTGCCTGGGACAGCCCCCTCCCCACCTTCTCTCACTCCCGCTCAAGGCAGCAGAGAGAGCCTGAGAGTCAAGACCTGACCCCTTCTCCCTCCCCACGCATAGGAATAATTCATTCCTGGCCCCCCCGCCCCAACAGATCCCCACCCTCCCATGCCAAGAGCTCCCAGCCTCACTAAGAGACCCCCTGGCATGAGATTCCCACTGGGAGGCCTTCGCTGGAAGATGCCAGCTCAGCTTTCACTTCTCCCTTCCACCCGAGAGAGGAACTCAGCCTCCTGGAAGGACACACCTGTGGGTGGATCATGGCGGGGCTCGAACCCGGGGCTGCTGGGTGTAAAAGTAGCCCGTCCTACCTCCTGAGCTCACGGGACAGGTCTCCTAGCACTGAGGCTTGGCCCACTTCAGGAGCACGGCGCAGCCCTGCGAGAGTGGGGGGGCGAATCCCGAACACCCAGTTTTGTTTTCTTGCCCATTCTGTTGCCCCTCCAGGGATGCCTCCCTGGAGACAGTCCCCAATTGCCCTTCGCCATCCTCCCTCTTCCCTGCTCCACGCTTGTCCCCCTCCTCCGTCTCTCCACTGTCTCTGCCCTTGGCCGGGGCCGCAGGCACCTTGGGAGGGTGCCAAGGGGCTGCCACTGGAGTCTTCTGACCCGCTAATTAAGTGGCCCCTGGCAAATTCCCGCCGCAGTTCCCTGCCACCCTGGCCCTGGGTTAACTGCTCTGCGGGGGAGTGGAGCTCTCGTGCAGACCCAGGCTTCCCCCTCCCTGAGTTTCTCCAACGCTCCCTGTTCCCCAGCACCTCAGGTCAGTCCTGCGGCCCATCCCGCGGAGATTCCCCTGCACATGCCCCGCAAAGGGCTCCGGGGGCCTGCGGGACCCACCTGCGCTTTGAGACGGGCCTGCTCTAGAGGTCAGGGGACTGGCCTGGGGCTCAGGACAGCTGGGTTCCAGGCCCGGCTCCGCCTCTCCAGCTGGGTGACCTGGGGCAAGTCATGGCCCCTTTCTGTGCCTCAATTTCCCCTCCCATCCTCAGGCTAGACTGTGAGCTCTCTGGGGCACCACTCTGGCTCCAACCAGGGGCCCATCTAATCTGCTCTGCTGCCTTTAACAGCGGCCCTGGCCACAGAGGAGGAAGGGGTGCGACACTCTGCAGTGGGTTATGCAATAACCTGCCTGCAGAAGAGCCAGGAATAGAACCCAGGAGTCCTGCTGGCAATTTCCTGCTCTGATTACCTGGCATGCTAGATTGAAGCAGCCTTGACTCCTCCCACGGTACCAACCTGGCACAAGTCACCTCGTTCCTCCCTGGGCTGCTGGCATCCCTTATGCAGGCAGGCCCCTTGCTCCCCATGGCCCTGGGGGCAGGACAGCATCGAAACATACACCTGTTAAGCTTCGCCCTGAGGCCAAGAATGCACAGAGCCCAGGTGCAGGGGAGCACCATGATTTTGGGGTGCAGCAGCCATCCGGAGCACCCCACAAAACCATCCCACTCCTCTTGTGTCTGCACAGCTGAACTGGCTTTGCCAGGGTGAGAGGCCTTCCGGGGGGAAGGCTCTTTCCACTTGCAGTCTCCCACTGAAGCCTGGAGAGGGTGCGGTTTTCAGTATGGACCCCTGTAGCGTCATCCCCCACCCGCCCAGCCTAGCTTCCAGCTCCTCCCAGCCCAGGGAAGTGATCTGCAGCCCCAGTGCAGCTGCCCCTTTAAGATGCACCCACGTGGTTTCCAGACCTGGAAAACAGTTCTCTTTGCCTGCTTGTTCCTACTGGGAACAGCCGTGGGGGGAGTGACTCAGCCCGGGGCTGGCTGGAGAACCAGCTGTCAAGTAGAGCAAAAGGAGGCAAATAGTGAGATCTGGCAAATCTTGAGTGCACATAAGAACGGCCACACTGGGATCCAGCTAGCCCGGGATCCTGTCTTCCGACAGTGGCTGGGGCCAGATGCTTCAGAGGGAATGAACAGAATGGGCAACCATCGAGCGACCCTCCCCTGGTGTCCAGGAGGAGGTTTAGGGGCACCCAGAGCATGGGGGTTGTGTCCCTGAGCATCTTGGCTAATAACCATTGGTGGACCTATCCTCCATCCGCATATCTCATTCTTTTGGGGCCCCACTCTTGGCCTTCATGACATCACCCTGGCAATGAGTTCCACAGGTGGACGGTGCGTGGGGTGAAGACCTAGGGAGGCGAAAGCCGGGCCTAAAGGTGTTTCCCCCGCTGGGTGTTTTCACGTGCGCGGAGCTGCACACCCTGGTGCAGAGGCCTGGCACGAGTGCTCATGCAGGACACGCACACTAGGGGTTGCCACTGGGGGGGCGGCGGCTTTCGTGCAAAACCATGCCGACCGATCCACCCGCCAGCGCCTCCTCGCACACTCTCACACACACGCCCCGGGCATGCGGTGCCACGGCCCAGCTGTTCCGCGCCCTCAAACCCAGCAAGCCGTGGTGACGGAACGAACCACTCCGGACTAGATTTTCACACGCCCTCAGCTCCTGACCAGGCACCAAAACAAGCCGCCAGCTCTACAGAGAGGCGCAGCGTGCGGGGCACCGGCAAATCCAGCCCGGCCGCTGGCAAACCCGGCCCATGCTGGTCTGGGAGAGAGATGTCTGGGATCAAAGGCCTCCCTGGTGTAACAATGGAGTTGCATATGCTTATGCCAGCGGTGAATTTGGACCGTTCCCTTTTCGGACGAAGGGGCAGATTAGGCTGCACCAATAAAATAAACACAGAGGCCAGCTGGTTGGAGAGAGAGCGGAAGTGGCCGCAAACCCCGACGCCACGGCCGGCAGGGTTCAACCGCTAAATGACGCTGCTTTCTAATAAAACGGGAGCTCAGTTCTTCTCCTTGGCCCACATTCCGGTCTCAAACCGGTATCAATCTGGAGTCACTCCATTCACATTGCTTTGCATTTACACTGGGGATAACAATGATCAGAATCTGGCAGTACGACAGGGAGGCAGTGTGGCCTAGTGAATACAGCACAGGGGCTCAGAAGAAAGAAAGAAAGAAGGAAAGAAAGAAAAGTAACAATGGTTGCCCCAATCTCCAGCTCTCTAATGACGAGTCTGGGATCCATTTCTCCCCCAGGAATCCCAGCGCCCTGCAGATCTTCCACTGATTTAAACTGTACGCTAAGGACCAGCTGCTCGCATTGGACACACCCCTCCTCCCCCAGCAGAGAGGGCCAGGGGCTCCCCCCTGCGCTGCCGCTCACCCAGGGAATGTCTGCAATCAGCTGTGGGGTGTGGCTTGCAGGGAGGAGAGGGTTTGCAGGGTCAGATCCAATGACCTGGTGGTCCCATCCGGCCTTAAATCCTGTGTCCCATTCCCAGGACCCGCACAGCGGCCTAGAGAACCAGCATCGCTCCATCCTCCCCAACTCATCGCCCTGTGACAGGGCTGACAGCTGCCCCGCCGGCCCAGGGCTCTGCCCGGTCCCTACCTTCATTCTGATCTTGCTGACCAGCAGCTGGCTCGTCCCCCCTTGGCCGGACACAGTGGCGTCTCTGTCTTATTCCAGCTGCCCCCGGCCACGATCTGGCTTAGGGGAAACTCCTGGGTCAGAGCGAGTCCTCTGGAATGCAGCCCCGGCTTCCCTTAACCCAGAGCAGTGGTGAGGAAAACACACCCTCTCCTCCCTCAGCCGCTTTTCCCAGCCCCCTTTCCCACCCTCCTTGCAGGGAGGCTGAGCGTACTGGCTTCCTGCCACAGAAATGATATCATCTAAGGTGGGGGGGGATTAGCCCCTGGACACAGACAGCCCAGCAGCCGCAGGGAGCATTAATATAACGGCTCACACAGCTCAGCCCTGGGACCCCCCTTGCAAGGAGCAGAAAGCGTTAATGTGAAAGGATCAATAGCTTGGCCTCTCAGCCCTAAGGAATCCTGGTGGCCCCCGGATTCGTGGGGGTCAGAGGTTGGGCAGACTTGCCCCCTCGTGCTCGGCACATGGCCTGTATACCTGAGCTGGGCCGGGTCCAAACATGGCCTAGGTCCCGTCCTGACCCCCACGGCTGGCCCCAAACAGCTCCTGAAGTCCCCTTGAAACCTGGCCACTCCCTGGAGAGTCCGAGAATCGGGAACGTTTCTGACGCTCCCCCCGGCCTTGCGTTTTCCTTTCATTCCTCAGCAGGGCTAGCCGGGGAGCAGGGGCAATGGGGCGTCTTCGCTGGACCAAGGGGCTAACAGTGGCTTGTTCCCTGCAGGGGAGATTTCATGAAATCTCTGTTCCAATGGGGAGGCAAGGACCCCGTCCCCCTCGTGGCCCCAGCTAGGGGGCAGTACAGTAACGAAGGATGCGGGGGCCAGGCCATATAACAGATTTAGGACCTCTCTCCTTTACCCATTGTCACCTGCACAACAGGCTGAGGCCAGGGGCCCCTTGCGCTGGGTTTTGCATAGACAGCCCCTGCCCCAAAGAGCTCACTGTCCAAATGAGATGGGAGAGGAAACTCATAGACTCACAGATATTAAGGTCAGAAGGGACCATTATGATCAACTAGTCTGACCTTCACAATGCAGGCCACAGAATCTCATCCACCCACTCCTGCAATAAACCTCTCACCTATGTCTGAGCTATTGAAGTCCTCAAATCGTGGTTTAAAGACTTCAAGGTGCAGAGAATCCTCCAGCAAGTGACCCGTGCCCCATGCTACAGAGGAAGGCAAAAAACCCGCAGGGCCTCTGCCAATCTGCCCTGGAGGAAAATTCCTTCCCGACCCCAATATGGCGATCAGCTGAACCCTGAGCATGTGGGCAAGATTCACCAGCTGGATACCCAGGAAAGAATTCTCTGTAGTAACTCAGATCCCACCCCCTCTAACATCCCATCGGGCATATTTACCATGAATAGTTAAAGATCAATTAATTGCCAAAATCATGTTATCTCATCATACCTTCTCCTCCATAAACTTATCGAGTTTAATCTTGAAGCCAGATAGGTCTTTTGCCCCCACTGCTTCACTTGGAAGGCTGTTCCAAAACTTCACTCCTCTGATGGTTAGAAACCTTCGTCTAATTTCAAGTCTAAACTTCCCGATGGCCAGTTTCTATCCATTTGTTCTTGTGTCCACATTGGTACTGAGCTTAAATAATTCCTCTCCCTCTCTGGTATTTATCCCTCTCATATATTTATAGAGAGCAATCGTATCTCCCCTCAACCTTCTTTTGGTTTCAGAGTAACAGGCGTGTTAGTCTGTATTCGCAAAAAGAAAAGGAGTACTTGTGGCACCTTAGAGACTAACCAGTTTATTTGAGCATGAGCTTTCGTGAGCTACAGCAGCTGTAGCTCACGAAAGCTCATGCTCAAATAAACTGGTTAGTCTCTAAGGTGCCACAAGTACTCCTTTTCTTTTTGCGAACCTTCTTTTGGTTAGCCTAAACAAGCCAAGCTCCTTGAGTCTCCTTTCATAAGACAGGTTTTCCATTCCTCAGATCACCCTAGTAGCCCTTCTCTGTACCTGTTCCAGTTTGAATTCATCCTTCTTAAACATGCGAGACCAAAACTGCACACAGTATTCATCCGATGAAGTGAGCTGTAGCTCACAAAAGCTTATGCTCTAATAAATTTGTGAGTCTCTAAGGTGCCACAAGTCCTCCTGTTCTTTTTGGGGGTACAGACTAACAGGGCTGCTCCTCTGAAGCAGTATTCCAGATGAGGTCTCACCAGTGCCTTGTATAACGGTACTAACACCTCCTGATCTCGACTGGAAACACCTCGCCTGATGCATCCCAAGACTGCATTAGCTTTTTTCACGGCCACATCACATTGGCGGCTCATAGTCATCCTGTGGTCAACCAATACTCCAAGGTCCTTCTCCTCCTCTGTTACTTCTAATTGATGCCTCCCCAGTTTATAACTAAAATTCTTGTTATTAATTCCTAAATGCGTGACCTGACACTTCTCACTATTAAATTTCATCCTATTACGATAACTCCACTTTACAAGGTCATCCAGATCCTCCTGTAGGATATCCCGGTCCTCCTCTGTATTGGCAATTCCTCCCAGCTTTGTATCATCCGCAGACTTTATTAGCACACTCCCGCTTTTTGTGCTGCGGTCAGTAGTAAAAAGATTACTGAGGCACAGAGCGGTGGGAGGGATTTGCCCAAGTCACCGACCGAGCCAGAAATAGAACCCAGTGCTCTGCCCACTAGACCACACTGCTGCTTGGTCTAATATAGTTCTTAGCAAGGATGTCGCTGTGGTTGCCAGGGCACCCAGGTGCTCCGTGCTGTCTTCCCACCCCCTTTGAACACCCCCCAAGTTGGCATTCAAGATGCGCCTAGGCCCCGCTCTGCCTGCTGACTCCCAAATCTCGCCCTCCCCTCCCCAGAGACGCCGTCCCATCCCCATGCCCGGCGTGGCCCTGACTCGCTCTCCCAGGCGAAGGCAGGGCCCACAGCACTCACCACTTGGGAGGAACTCTGCCGGCTTCCTGTGACCTCCACGGCTTGGAGCCAGCGGGCCCCAGCTCAGCCAAGTGGGACGGGAAGCCCAAGGGGTGGCCGCGAGTGGCTGGAGCAACAGAGGCTGATCCACGCTCACCAGGGCATCACCAAACAGTGGGTGCTCCCTGCAGCCCCCCTCATCCCTTTGCTCCAGGTCTGTATAACCACGGGGCCGCGGCGAGCAGGCTGCATCACGCCTCTTCCAAGGTGGAATGGGGGGGTATCAGGGCTGTGGGGGGGCGGATCTGGCCCCATTGCTCCCTCAGTGGGGCAGGACGCCCCAGTGAAAGTCCAAAGGGAAGCAAATTCGGTGCCGTCATCAGCCCCTGGGCTCTGTGCGCAGGTCACGGGGCGCCACCTTGTGGGCAGGCACCAAACTGCACGGGGGTGAGACGCAGCGGGCAAAGGGGCTCCAATTTTATTATTATTTGGATTATCGGCGCCCCACCCAATCTCAGCTCAAGACCCCAGTGCGCCAGGGGCTGAATAAACACAGCCCCTGCCCCAAAGAGCTGCCAGTCTACGTACCGGCCTTTCTAACCGGGGGCTGCTACCTGGGAGAGGGCATGAAACAAACCCCGTCTGGTTCTGCCGCCCTGAACCCAGCCAAAGGCTAAAGGCGAATGAACAGCATCAGAGCACAGCAGCTGTTTGTGTCTCACAAGGTTTGGTGATTAGAGCAGTGAGTGGGGGATCAGGACGCCTGGGTTCTATTCCTGGCTCTGAGAGGGCAGCGGGGTCTAGTGATTGGAGCTGGGAGTCAGGACTTCTGGGTTCTCATCCCAGCTCGAGGAGGGGAGCGGGGTCTAGTGATTGGAGCAGGGGGCTGGGAGTCAGGACTCCTGGGTTCTCTTCCCATCTCTAGGAGGGCAGAGAGGTCTAGTGATTAGAGCAGGGGGCTGGGAGTCAGGACTCCTGGGTTCTCGTCCCATCTCTAGGAGGGCAGAGAGGTCTAGTGATTGGAGCAGGGGGCTGGGAGTCAGGACTCCTGGGTTCTCTTCCCATCTCTAGGAGGGCAGAGAAGTCTAGTGATTGGAGCAGGGGGCTGGGAGTCAGGACTCCTGGGTTCTCTTCCCATCTCTAGGAGGGCAGAGAAGTCTAGTGATTGGAGCAGGGGGCTGGGAGTCAGGACTCCTGGATTCTCTTCCCAGCTCTCGTTGGGCAGAGAGGTCTAGTGATTAGAGTAGGGGGCTGGAAGTCAGGACTCCTGGGTTCTCGTCCCAGGTCGAGGAGGGGAGTTGGGCCTAGTGATTGGCGTGGGGGACGTTGGAAGCTCAGGATTCTGAAGCTCTGCAAGTGCCTCACTGTGTGACCCTGGCCAGGTCCTTTCCCAGCTTGAGCCTTGGCGTCCACCCCTCTCTAAGGCGTGGCGGGACTTCCCATCGGCAAAGCGCTTGGAGATCGGTGGCGGGACCCAGGGGCTGCCCGCCTGCGGTTCAGGATGCCACATCTTCGGAAGGTGCCCGGCGCACAGAGATGTGTGCAACAGCTGAGCAGAGGGGAAGACAGTGTGGTGCAGTGGGCAGGGCACTGGAGTAGAAAGGAGGAGACTTGGGCGCTGGGCTCGGGTCTGCCACAGCCCCAGACTGGCCCTGCCTCGCTTTGTGCCTCAGTTTCCCCGCTTGCCAGCTGAGGCTTGCAGCCTCCAGCACACCAGGGCCCCGGTCTCTGTTGTGCTGCTGTGATCGAGCAGGGCCTGTTGCCAGTTCAGGGGGATTTTTGAACATATTTATTATCTTGGCAGCAGCTCCCTTGGGGCTGAATATCAGAGGAAAGGAAATGTGGGGGAGGGAATTGGCTGCCTAGCCACCTCCTTCATGGGCTCATCACAGGCAATTAGCCCTGCCATGGCCAACCCCCTCTCCGAGCAGGGCCTGGCTGAGCCGTTTGCATCCGGTGTCCTGGCCACTGTCACTCCATCATGCCAGGGTAACGCTCCTGCTCCGAGGAGGGGAAGGCTGTTATCAGAGCTGGAGCGGGGCCAGTCTTTCTGTGCTGGCTGCTGGGATTCTGGCCTGGATCCAGCTTCCCCAGGACCTGGGAGGGGCGGGGGGGGGGGAGTTAGGAGCCATGCCCAGGGGGCTGCAGGGCCCGAGAGCATGGCATGGGCTCCTGGGATTGAGGCTGGCTTAGGAGGAGGTTTCCCCCCAATCTCCCCATTCATGTTCCCAGCTGACGGAGTGCAGACAGAGACAGATCCATGCCTGGGGCACAGCTCCCTGGCAGCCCAGTGCCCTGAGTCTGTTCTGCAGCCTGGGAACACTGGAGCGGGGGGGACATCATGAGATGAGTTTGCTGGGTCTCAGTTGGGCCCTAACTGGCCCACTGGGGCTTAGGGGTATGTTGGTGGGTACGGGCTGGGGACTCCGCCCCATTCTCCAGCTGGGGGGAGGGTCTCTGCTCTTCCTTGGGCCTAGACGCTGCCCTTTATGCCAGCTGGGCACACAGGGGGCAGGGCTGGATGAGGGGCTTGTGGCGAGAGAGAGGAGGTTTTGCGGCAGCTTGGCTGACTGGGGTCAGAACAGTCCTGGGCTGATCCCAAGGTGAAACGCTGCAGGGGAAAAGCTCTAACCCCGCCCGCCCCGGCCACTGTAACTGGCCCCAGGCCCCTCGGTGAAGGGGCCAGCCAGGCCCACCGGTCCCAGTAGCCGCAATAGGTGCGACCTGCCCCAGAGGCTGGGCTAGCACGATGCCCCTGGATCTGCCTGCTGGGCCCTTGACCCCGGGAACCAGTTGCTAGCCAGGCTCCTCTCTGCTCTCTTATGGAGAGCCTGGGGGCAGCTGGGCGGCTGGGACCAGTAACCTGAGCAGGGGGGTCCTGGCTTTGCCAGGCGCGTGGCCCGGCTCCAGGATGTTCTGGCAGCGCCAGGCTGGAGCAACGGGGTTGTCAGAGCAGCCGCTGTGCCCGGTCTGGCTCACTGCAGGGTGGGCACCGGTGCCTGGCTGGGTTTACCCCCAGGCACACGCTTCCATGTGGGCCTGGCAGGAGCTGGGAATGGAGCAGGGGGGCTGTGGGTGGAAATGGGGCAGGGGCTGGGGCATTGGGAGCCATGGGGAAATGATAGGGGCCAGGGTGATGCTTGGGCACAAGCTGGGGCTGGGAGGGGAAGGGTTGGGAAGGGAGCGGGAGGGCCTGGGGGTGGGCAGGACAGGGCCTTGGGGTGGAGAGTGGAGTGGGGTCTAGGGGTAGGGGGTGGGCATGGGCTGGGGACCCCCCCCCCCCGTTCTTCAGCTGTGAGGGGTCTCTGCTCTCCCTGGGGCCCAGACTCTGTCTGTCCCCCTTCAGAGGCTGCCTCGCCCACCCCGGGGTCCGTACGGGGGAGCCCCCACGGCCTCCAGTCTGTCACCCTTTTGTCAGCACAGCCTCTGCCCCCCACCCACACTCTGTCTTTCTCCTCCTCCATGGCAACTTCTGGGGTGGAAAATCCCGACTCCCTCCCAAAAAACCTCTCTGGTTGCCTCGCAGCCTTGGGGGCCTGGCTGGGCTGGGGGCGGGGGGGGGCGGCGCAGCTGCGCTTGTGTCCAGCCCACTGTGTAAGCTCCCCTCACAGCCCCTCAGCTCCCACAGGGGCACCCAGAGGTTAAGTCTCTGGGTTGGAACCAACTTGGGCTCAGCATTAACCCTTCGACAGACAGCTCCCCACCACAGCCCGACAGAGACCCTGGTTGTAGGCAAGGGACAGGGGCTCGGCTGGGCTCGATAATTCGTTATGGACGCTGCTGGGCCTAGCTGCCTTGTGCGAAGTCCTGGCTTGGACTTAGTGCATATGCCACTGCACACAGGAGCTGGGCCTATAAGGCCCTCTACCCCCCAAGCACTTTCTTCCCTCAAGCCTCCTTCCGCCCTCCGGCCGGACACGCTAGCTCCGAGAGACATGACGCCAGCAGCTCGTTTGCAGAAGACACGGGGGATGCTGCTTTGCATGGAGAGCCTCTTGCAGCTGAAAAAAGAAAAGGAGGACTTGTGGCACCTTAGAGACTAACCAATTTATTTGAGCATGAGCTTTCGTGAGCTACAGCTCACTTCATCGGATGCATACCGTGGAAACTGCAGCAGACTTTATATACACACAGAGATCATAGAACAATACCTCCTCCCACCCCACTGTCCTGCTGGTAATAGCTTATCTAAAGTGATCATCAAGTTGGGCCATTTCCAGCACAAATCTAGGTTTTCTCACCCTCCACCCCCCCCCCCCCCCCCACAAACTCACTCTCCTGCTGGTAATAGCCCAGCCAAAGTGACAACTCTCTACACAATGTGCATGATAATCAAGGTGGGCCATTTCCTGCACAAATCCAGGTTCTCTCACCCCCTCACCCCCCTCCAAAAACCACACTTGATGATCACTTTAGATAAGCTATTACCAGCAGGACAGTGGGGTGGGAGGGGGTATTGTTTCATGATCTCTGTGTGTATATAAAGTCTGCTGCAGTTTCCACGGTATGCATCTGATGAAGTGAGCTGTAGCTCACGAAAGCTCATGCTCAAATAAATTGGTTAGTCTCTAAGGTGCCACAAGTACTCCTTTTCTTTTTGCGAATACAGACTAACACGGCTGTTACTCTGAAATCTTGCAGCTGAGGGTCTCTATGTCTTTGCGGGGGGTGAGAGGGAGGGAGCGCAAAGAGAATTACAGTCCATTTTTTCAGAGGGGGAAACTGAGGCACGGAGCGGCAAAGTGACTTGCCCACAGTCACTGGCAGAGCCAGGCGGAGAACCCGGGTCTCCTGAGTCCCAGCCCAGGGCTCTATCCACTAGGCATCTGAAAAATCTCAAAATCTCTCTTTTCCCCTGTCCGGGCCTCAGTTTCACCCTCTCTAAATGGGGTAATAGATTGTGAAGATAAAATCCATTCATGATTGTAAAACGCCCAGATGCTGAGCTGATGGGCCCATGGAAAGCACCTAGCCAGCCAGTCTTACCCTACGACTGCTGCAACATCCATGAGATCTTTTTCCCTGGCAGCTCCCGCCTCGTGCTCCTGCCTGTCAGATAGACAAAGTCTGCAGGGCGATGAAATCAAATGACCAGGGGCTACGCCACGGTAACAGGGCTTTGGGAGACCATGCCTGGGTTTGACGCACACACCCCAGGCTGCTCCCGAAATCCATGTCTAGACCGGGGATTAGCCCCAATTCAGACAATGGCCAGCAGCCATCATGGGCTGGCGGTATGGCTGGGCACCAGGTTCCATTCCCTGCTCTGCTGCAGATGTCTTGTGTGCCCTTGGGCAAGCCACTTTGCCGTGCCGTGCCTCAGTTTCCCCCTTGGGGCAACGGGGCTAATAGTACTGCCCCACATTATGGCATGTGGAGGGCTCTGCTGCAGGAAGTGCTGAGTCAGGGACAGGGTGTGACAGATCCCCACGCAGACCAAGCTGCGGCTTGCCCTGGTGCAGCTAACCCCGGGCAGCTGGTGCGATCCATTGTCTGCTGCGTAGGTTCCTGGCCTCTGAGCGCTGAGTCCCAAGTATAAACAAGGCCTTTGAAATTCTCCTGCAAACTTTGACTCTGCAAAGCCACTCCCTGCTGATCGGGTCGGCCTCTCCCTGGGTACCTGAGCCGCTGCTTGTACTCCCACACGCCCCACTGCCCTGCCCTCCAGCTCCCCGTGATGGGAGAACAAGCTGCTCGTAGTGATTTGTATGGCAGTAGCCCCTTTGAGGCCCCAGGGACTAGATCAGGGCCCCACAGACACAGTCCCTGCCCCCCAGGGTAGCAAAGGGGAAGAAACCGCAAGCGACTCGTCTGACATCACCCAGCGGGCCAGAGGCAGCTCTGGGAACAGGTCTCCCCAGACTTCTGCCCCACATCACAGAGCTCACGTCAAGGACTCAAGAGGGTGGGTGCAGAGTAGGCAGGGAAGGGCTGTTTTCCTCTTGTGCGTCCATTTCTGCCCAGTCATTAAAGGGTTGTGACTTCATTAAAACCCCAGGCAGCTGCTGTTTCTATTGGCTGAGAAGAGATGAAATGACACATTGTTGCAACTCGTGTTCCACTCAGCAGCCGTGCTCAAGCTAGTGACATTTTTAGCTCTACTGAGGGATCTCCTGTCCTTATACCTAAGGCTCTGTGATCCGTTTGCAGACTGCAAATCCAGTCAATAACTTTCTGACTAAAACAAAACAACAATCACTCGCGATTTGCATTACACTCAACAGAGATTACAGCCCCCTTGCCCACGAGGCAGCGCCTGCCCCAAAGAGCTTACCATCCACGCAGACAGAGAGTGGGGGAGGGGAAACTGAGGCAATCAGAGCAGGGAAGCGACTCATCTAACATCAGGGGTGAAGCTCGGAAGACAACCCGGAGGGTTTTGACTCCCAGAGCAAGGCTCTAGCCAATATATCACACCGCCTTTGCTAGACCATGCTGCTTCCCCATCATCTCCAGGGGCAGTTCTGGCCTGTTGGTTCCAACAGCTGGTCCTGCTGAATTCCAGTAGCTTCCTGCCAGCAGAGTAGATTCCTAGTAGCTACTTGTTCCACCAGCCCTGGAGTCCCCACTTCTCTCCACGCTCCCTCTCCTAGCCCCTCCATCAGCGATACCTGACACATCCCCCCCCACATCGTGAATTAGACGTCTGTGAGGATCCCCGACCGGATCTCCCCCACGTGCCCTCCGCTCCCCTTGCTCCGGCCAAACACACACACACACACGCAAAATCCCCTCAAATCAGGTTTTAACCTCAAAAAATGCAAAGAACGCCCTCCGAATCAGAGGGTGCCAAGAAGGCCGGAGAGAGAGGCTTGGAGAAAGGGAAAGCGAGAGCTCCCAGCCTGGGGAGGAATTAAAATATGCAGGCAGGGGGAACACAAACCCTGGGTAGGCCCTGTGCCTGGGGAGCATGCAAACAGCACAGAGAGGGGCTTTATTTTCCCAGCTGGAAAAGTTCATCAGCGCTCTCAACTCCCTGACGCAGCTTGGTGCTTAAACCCATCATGTCGGGTGCAAGGGGGAGCCCCGACACAGCTGCCTCCTTGCTACGGCAGCCCGCCCGCCCCCATCGCACGGTCCGCGGGAGGGGTGGCTCAAACCCCTCTGGCAGCCCCGAAGGCTGGAGGAAAGCAAGGTCCTCTCCTCTTGGAACACACTCAGCACTTCTTGTCCTCCGAACATTTGCCAGCGCATCCTTCCATCCTAATCTGCCTGTGGAACTCACCGCCTCATGATACGGCTGGGAATTTAGGGTTTAAACAAACGGATTGGCTGTTTGTGGGGGAACATGCACTGGTCCTAGTTGGTATTTGTTATTAGCCAGGATGTAAATCCAGGGATTTAATTCAGGGCATATGCCAGTCCCAGGGGGTCAGAAAGGCTCTTCCCTGGTGCAATGTTTATAGCATAATTGTCCATACTGGGGAGTGCTGCCCCTGCCTTTGAACCAGCCGGTGCTGGCCACAGGACTGGCTGGGCCCTGCTCCACTCCATTACAACAGTCCCTGTGTCCCCTCTCCTCAGGAGCTGTTGGACGGGGGTTTCTGAGCTGGGACCCTCACTGTGCAGATGGGGGGCCAGGCACCACGAGGGGAAGTGACTCATGTTGGGAATCGGAGGCCCATCCGGGGAGTTCCCGGCTCCTGTTTCCCCTGTTTAACCCCCTAGATCTCGTCGCCTTTTGCAAAACAACGGCTCCCACCGCCTGACGGCGAACCCCTCGCAGCCACGCACACTTCTGCGCCCCCCTCCCCCTGCAGCGCTTCCTCCCTCCCAAAAGCTGTTCGTCACATGATCTGACCCTTCCCCCCCTCCCCCTTGATGCGCAGATTTCGGTAACTCACCTTGGTCAGTTGCATTCTTGTTCTGCTGCCTTTGCTCCCCCCGGTTGGCTGACAGCAGTTGTGTCCCCAGCACTCGGAGCCACTACCCCAGCCCATGAGGTCCCCACCGCTCCCTCCAGCTTTTCCTCGGTCTACGCTGCTGTTTTCTTCCTCTGGCTCTTTGAAACTGCCTTGAAAACTCCACCTCCTGCCCTGCTCCCCCCGCTCTGACACACAGTCTCTTAATAATATTCCGCCTGGTGCCAAAGCAAAGTCAGCCGTGCCAGGGTGAGCTGCGATCTGACGCCGCTGGGGCCCGTCAACAGGTGGAGACGGAAGATCTCCGGGATGCAACCAGGCCAGGAGCTGACGGGGAAGGGGGCTTAACCTTTGGGGCTAATGATGTGGGTGCAGGAGGGCAGGAGGGGGTAGATTTTAAGGGTGAAGGGATCCTTGTTCCAGTGCATGATTCCAAGCGGTGGAAATAGCTAATTGGAAACAGATTCCTACTCTGAAACCCCTCCAGAGCAAATAGATATACGTGCTGTATATATATGTGTGACTATGTGTGTGTCTATTTCCTTCCAGCCTTCCGGCTCTGGGGCTGCAGACCCTCGGCCCGGCTCACAAGAGGAGGGATGACTTTGCTTCCCACTCACCCACCCTTTCCCAACTCTCCCAGGCCCTCCGCATGGCCAGGAATCAGATCAGATAAGGAGAGAAATGGAGGAACGAGGCATCTGCCCCCCCCCGTGGCACCACACAAGCTGCACGGATGGCGGTCTGAGAGAGCCGGCAGGAGGGGGGCTAGAGGCAGTCCCCTGTTTTAGACCCCCCCCCCCACAAGGTTGTAGGGGTGGGTAGTGGCCTCTGCTGGCCATAGTGCTCATTAATTAACTGATAATGATGCCAAGGGCTTGATGGAGCTTTCCACCCCCAGGGGTCAGCGGAGGGGAAGGGACTTGTCGGGCGCCTCCTGGCGACAGAGCCTGGGCTAGAACCCAGGAGTCCTAGGAGAACGGTGGAAGTGCCCCTCCGTGCTGTGCCTGGAGGGTGGGGTACTGGAGCAGCTCTACAGGGAAGGAGCCAGGGCTGGGATGAAGGTGGATTTCGTCTCTTGCATGCGGAAGGCGTGGGCTGGGGTCGGGGGGCTTCCCCGCCCCGTCCCTAGGGGTCAGTGGGTCAGAACCGTTGCCCCGCTGTGAGGGACCAGTGTCGACACGGAGCACCCCAGAGCAGGCGGGTGACAAATTCCTTCCTGCTGCCGGGAGGAAGCCGAGTCCCACTAGGTAGCGCAGCTGTAATGGGGCTGGGTTACGGCCAGGAAGCAGAGGAGCCGGGGGACGGGCTGGAGGGGACGTGCGCGGCTCTAGGCAGTGGCCTCATGGCTGAGGCTCTAGATCAGCGATCAGGAGATGTGTGGGCTACTCCTTGCCCTGATGGGGCAAGTCACTCACTTCCCTCTGGGCCCCGCTCCCACCCTGCATCTGTCTTGCCTGGTTGGACTGCGAGCCCTCTGTGTCTGTGCAGCGCTGATCTCGGTGCCTCTGGGTGCTCCCATGATCAAAGAGCTTCCACTGGCAATGGACAGAGGATGGGGGCCAGCGATCGTTCCCAGGACTGAACTGGGAGCACTGGCTGGGGAGCAGACTGCTGGCATGGCAGAGCCCTCTGGAAAAGATATTCCAGGGCAAGATGGGTCCGTTTTGCAACCAGATCCTTTGCGGTAAGATCTGCCGGTGTTTTCAGCCGCTCTGTTTGGGGCCATGCCTGTTTGCAAGCCCAGCCGTGGCAGCTCCTGTGTGTAGCAGGGTCCATGCCCTGGCCAGGAGCCTGATGCCTGGCTTTGGAGTACTGCAGGATCCTCATCTCAATGTGGGGGGGTGTTACGCTCCCAGCGCCAAGCCCCCTCTGGCTCCAGGGCGTGCCACTCCAGATGGAATCAATGGGCGAGCCTAGGCAGGCACAGTGGCAATGAGTCACTGCAGCAACATCTGCCGACAGCAGCAGCTGGCCCTAGACATCTGGCCCTAGACCCTACGTTCACTCTGATCCCCTGAGCTCCCAGCCCAGGCACCCGCTGGCCTCAGCTACCTCTCAGCGACTTCTTTGGGACCCGTTTTCCCTGGGTTTCCTTTCCCAGCTGATCCCTAACTGAAGCCATCACCGCTGGATTGCAAATCCATGGTTAACCCGCCTCCCCAAACCTGCCCAAGGGGGAAACAAACAGATGGCACTTAGTGCCGGAGGAGTGCCCGCCCCTGGGGTGTGGGGCAGAGGCGTTTCTGTCCATCATCTCTGCCTTCACAAGATGGGTCTTCTGCAGTGGGGGGCAGCACTGGCTAGTGGCTCAGGTACTGGCCTAGGGGACAGGACACCTGGGTTCTAATCGCTGCTCTGCTTGCAGCCTGCTGTGTGATCTTGAGCACTTCTAGGCCCCTTCAGGGCTCAGGGGCTGCTTCTCGCTCGGGCCTTGTCTGGGGAAATGGACCATCAGTTAATATCCCAGGTACATGGGTGTGAATTTCCCTGATGCACACAAATCCCCCGGGCTCTGTGCAACACCCTGGCCCCTGATCTCCGTCAGGCATCCTCAGTGCTAGCCTCTGGGTTTCATTTCCAAGGCTGTGGGGAGAGAAGATCTCAATGGAGCTCAGCTCCAGGGAATGGGAGAGCGGCACTGTCCGAAGCTGAGCGTTGCCAGGGGGCGGAAGTGTCTCCCGATTTGACGACTGGGATTAATGGGTGGCTGGGCAGAGCCTGCTAATACGGATGGGAAACCATCACCGAATTCCAGGTTCCAGCTGCTTCGTTTCATTGAAGCGGGGGGCGGGAGGGGGGGAATCTGGGGATATTAGTCCCAGCAAAACAAGAAGACACAGTGTGCCCCTTAGGGGCCTGCTGAAATTACCCCGAGCCCGGTGCTGTGGCAGGCAGGGAGGGGCTGGGAGCTTGTGTGGTTGGGTGGAAGAGGTCACGTTCAAGGTTATCCAGAGTTCAGCCTTAAAAATAGCACTTTTCTTGGCTGCTGAATATGGAGGTTGTTTCAAAACAAACTGCTTACATATTTATCTGCCTGATTCTTCCCTGCCAGTCCCTGAGGCTTTAAACCCCCCGGCCCACATCAGACCCTTCATTAACCCCCCCTGTGCATTGCTGGGGTGGGGCGGCAGCTTGGCCTGGTCTTGGGGCTGGCCTAGCACTCAGGGGACCAGGGCTCCTGCACCCATGGGGGCAGGGGCCGGGGGGGGGGCAGGGCACGCTCGGGGCTTCGGTGCATGAGCTGGCTAGCCTCCCCAAATGGGGGTTCACCTGCCACCCAGGGAACCTAGTGACTTCTTCCTTCACTTCCAACGCTGCGGCTGACTCTTCCCAGCTGGAATCGGCCTCGTCAATTTGCTCTGGACCCACCCTGGGAACGCTCGACTCTTCTGTGCGGTCTAGTGGCTGGGCCAACGGGCCATTAATGCCCATTAGTGGCCCAGCCTTCTAGCTCCTGCCAAAACGCCTCGTGCCTTGCGAAACATAGGCTGGGGGCTTGAGCCCAGCTCCCAGCCCGTGGGGGGCCTGGCCCAACGTCAGAGCTGGAACGATGGGAGCTTATCTTCGGCAGCCAGAGAGCACTGTGGGAATGCTTTTTGCGTCATTGTACCTGGGTTCCGTCGGCCGCTCCCTCTTCTTGGCCAGGCCGGGATTAATTCATTAGGAACAAGGGCAAAGGAGCGGCTGAAATCAGTCAGCAAAAGCCTTTTTAAGCCCTCCATGGCATCCTCTAACCCCCCACCCCTACAATGTCCCTTTCATGGCCCTTGATCACATTAGCTGGTGCCATAAAGAGGGAGAATTAACAAAGGGTTGGGGTTTAATGTCTCTGTGGGAGAAGCTCTGAACCAGCCAACCGCCCCCTGCCAACCCTCTGACTAACTCCTTCCTTCTTTCTAAGGAGTCTCAGAAGAACGGCCAGACTGGGTCAGACCAAAGGTCCATCTAGGCCAGTGTCCTGGCTTCTGACAGTGGCCAGTGCCAGGTGCCCCGGAGGGAATGAACAGAACAGGGAATCATCAAGTGATCCACCCCCTGTCACCCATTCCCAGCTCCTGGCAAACAGAGGCTAGGGACACCATCCCTGCCCATCCTGGCGAAGAGCCATCGATGGACCTATCCTCCATGAACTTATCAAGCTCCGTCTCTCTCTGGAGATTTGACTTTTCCCATGACTGGGAAAGGGGAGATGCAGGGGAGGAGACCATGGGTCTGAACTACTGGCCGAGCAGCCCCTGGGGATTTCCCAGGGGAATAAGACACCCCTGAGAGGGAGGTGCTGGAAGCAGGGCTGGAGAGAGAAATCGGAACAGTCAACACCTTCCCTCAACAGCTCTCAAAGCACGTTGCCATGGGTAATGGATTTACCCTCACAACCCCTCTGAGAGACAGGGCAGGGCTATTATTCTCCTCATATTGATGGGAAACTGAGGCACAGAGTGGCTAACTGACTTGCGGAAGGGCATAGAAGATAAAGCACGGAATTGAACCCAGGTGAATCAAGGCGCTAACCCCTGAGGGACTCTTCCCCATAAAGCTAAGATGAGCTCAGCTCGGCCCCTACCATCGCTGCTGGCTTGGGAGACCCCCTCTGTGGGCCACTGGCCGGGGCCCCTGGTTTAGATTTCTGCTGTGGGGATGGAGGGTGGGGGGGAAGGGACACGGCTAATAGGACAAACCTGGCAGACATGCAATTACACCTAGTCAAAGCGCTGACTTGAGAGCAGGCTCCAGCCCTGCTTGTTATGAGTCACCGGAGGTCTGACGTCTCCCATCTCAGCACATAGGCTGGCTATGAAGCAGAGTCCCTAGCTAACCCACTCATCTCTCCGGATCTCCCTACCTGCAGCTAACCTCACTCCGTCTTTACAAAGGGCTCAGCCCCCCTGTATCTGGGCAGTGACAAAATTCACCGAGGCCCACGCATTGGGCGCCCGCCCCTGCCTTGCATTCCAGCTGGGGGCTCTAGGGAGCTATGCGCGGTTAGTGGCGAATGGATCCCGGGGCATTTTAATAACAGAGACAGAAACTCAATATCCCGCAGGCCCTGAAGCAGCTCAGGACTGCCACGGCGTCAGGATAAAAATCAACCCTCAGCATCTAGCTCCCTGCGCTGGCTCCCACCCTGCTTCTGCTGGCAGGTCATGGGGTTTGGTCCTGATCTGCAAAGCCAGGAACAGGCCAGGGATCAGCTACTTTAGCGATCGGGTCTTCCTCCAGAGTAGCGGATCATGATCTTCCAAAGAGCTCCCGCCCCCTGGCTCCAAGGCTGTCGGTTGACTGCAGGATGGCTTCATGGTTAGGGGTTCGTTTCGGATTTAGGAGACCCAGATTGCTCTGCTCCAGGTGTCCCGGGTGATGTGCAATATGTCCACACCGCTGTCACAGGATGTGAATCTAGCTAGCGTGAGTACTAAAGAGGTGAAGCTGCAGTATTGGGAGCTGCACATGCCCACCGGGAACCCTGGGGCGATGACTTGTGTGGCTGGAGGCATGGCTGCTGGTAGCGAGATTAAAGCTAAGCGAGCTCTGGTATGTCTACACTCCCCCTCTGAATACAATGTAGACAGACCCTGTGCCTCGGTTCCCCAGGGATAACAGCACTGCCCTACCTTGCAGCAGGAGCGTGAGAACAACGGTATTAAGGATTGTGAGCTGCTTGGGTGCTACTGGGGCCACTGAAGTGCAGCAGTAGCAGTGAACAGGAGGTTAGGAACTATTAGGGAAAAGGGACAGAAAATATCACTATGTGCACCCACGCTTTGAATCCTGTGCCCAGTTCGGGTCACTCCATCACAAACAGGAGACAGTGGAACTGGGAAAGGGACAGAGAATTGCAGCCGAGATAATCAAGGGCCTGGAATGGCTTTGGTACAAGGAGAGACTAAAAAGATTCAAATGGTTCAGCTTAGAAAGGAGATGCCTACGGCGGGATATGATAGGGGTCTATCAAATCAAGAACGGTGTGGAAAAAGTGAACAGAGAAGTGTTATTTACCCTTTCCCACAACGTGAAAGCCAGGATCTCCTCCTGAAATTAATAGGCAGCAGGTTTTAGTTGTTTTAGTACAAACAAGAGGAAATACTTTTCTGCCCAACACAGTTAACTTGTGGAACTCATTGCTGCGGGATGTTGTGATGGCCAAAAGCGTAACTGGGTTTTAAAAAAGTTAGCTAAGTTCATGGAGGGCAAGTCCATCAGTGGCTATTTGCCAAGATGATCAGGGATGTAATCCCTCATCCTAATAAGGGGGATCCTAATCCTCTGATTGCCAAAAGAGGAAGACAGGGGTGGATCTCTGCCAAATTGCCCTGTGCTGTACACTCTCCGTGATGCTCTGGTACTGGCCACTGTCAGTGACAGGTTACTGGGCTAGATGGACCATTGGTCTGACCCAGCATGGTAGATCTTATATACTTAACATAGATAGAAGATTCCCCTGGGGCATCACACTCCCTTGCTAGATGGCCTGGGTGGAGCTGCCCATTTTGCAATCTGTTGGGTCTGGATTGTTCATCCCACCAGCCTCGGGCAGCTGCAGGAATGAACTTTATGAGCACCAGATCAAACTGGGGTGCGTATCACATGTTTGAATCATGTTGATGCTTCTTCCATGAGCCCCAGGGCTTTGTGCCAGGAGTCAGACGTGATCAACCCGGCCCGAGGATTGCACTGGCAAGAGGATGCTTCATATGGATATGCCTGGAATGTGCTTTCTCCAGGGTCTGTCCTGCCTCATTGACAGGGTCACCCGCCCTCGGCACCCTCCAGCTCGCACTGCAGCTAAATCAAGCTGCTAGCGCTGGATGAAAAAACATTTCCTTGCTCCTAACAGCAAAATTGCAATGAAAATTTGTTGCTTCTGTGAGCATTTGCAGAAGACAGGTTTCCATTTTTTGTATTGGAAAAACAGACAATTTCTGACCGAACTCGAAACAAAGTTTGGGCTTCAGCCAAAACTTTTCAGGTTTTGGCCAGAAGGAGACAGTTTTTGAGGCAAGCAGCCACTTCCCGTGAAAAGTGGCATTAACTCAGAAACCCAGTTTCCCATTTTTGATGGAAGTTTTCGATCGGCTCTAAAAATTTTAGGTTTCAGAGTAGCAGCTGCGTTAGTCTGTATTCGCAAAAAGAAAAGGAGGACTTGTGGCACCTTAGAGACTAACCAATTTATTTGAGCGTAAGCTTTCGTGAGCTACATCCGATGAAGTGAGCTGTAGCTCACGAAAGCTTATGCTCAAATAAATTGGTTAGTCTCTAAGGTGCCACTAGTCCTCCTTTTCTTTTTTCTAAAAATTTTGACTTCCTGCTTCTAACCATGCGACTCCCAGCCTTGCCAACCCTTCACTGATTACCATCCCCATGCCGACTGATTCTACCCTAGAACATCATAACCCCACCCCCTACGCTTTTTCATGCCCTTCCTCTTTCATCAGCGATATGCTCTGTTCATTCCAGTGCAAGAGGGGGATTTAGAATTGCCCTTGATCAGCTCAGAGGGGTCAAAACTAAAGCTATAGGAGGAATGGGGATTTTTGGTTCACTGCTGGTGCTGAGCAAGCGGAGAGAAAAAATATTGTTTCGGATCAACCTGAAACAAAAAGTGCCCTGGAAATTTTTGGCCAACTGGAAAGTCAAAAAAATTTTCCACTTCATTTTGGATGTTGATGCTTTTTAAAATGTTTGTAGTTTTCCAAAAATAAAACGGAAGGAAAGTTTGAAAGGGCAAGGCGTTTCAAACAGACACGTTTGGATCCTTTGCGGATTTTGTGAGGGGATTGGTTTGGGGGTTTGTTTGTTTGTTTTTTTTGACTGAAATAATATGCTGAAACAGACATAAATTTGTGAAACGTTTCGGTGGACCCGAATCTGCATTTTTTCAGAAAAAAAAAAAGAAAGGGTTTAGCTGAAAAATGTCACGTGGTTCTAATCAAAGCTGCTACTTGCCTTGCCTGTACTAGGATTCTTTCCCCGCCCCCCTTTCTCCTGATGAAGAGGAGGCCCATGTGTTTGTACAGAGCCTAGCACAGTGGAGCCTGGATCTTGGGCAGGGCTCCTAGTGCTACCCTAATACACCTAATAAAGCAGCAGCAAAAAGAGGGGGCATAAAGCCCATTTTCTTCCTTTGCAGGCCCCCTGTAAAAGCCAGGTCAATGGCTGCCGACACAGACAGTCCCAAGAGAGAATCTCCATGGCCGCATCCTGTGCTTGCAGAAATGTGGCCCAAATGTGTACCCAGATGTGAGTCTCAGCAGAACAAAGGAGGGCTTTCAGCATCTGGGAGGGGCTGGGGGAGCCTCGGAATTGCTAATCACAGGCATGTTTGCGTTCGAATGTAAAGGGAGCAGCAACCAGCCAAAGGAAACCGGGGGTGGGGAGGTAGCCCTGTGGTTAAGACACTGGCTGCGTGACTCAGGCTACCTAGGTTCAATTCCCAGGCTCCTCGGATATGTTATTTGACCTCTGTTTCCCAGTGATAAAACAGGGCTAATAAATATTATTTGTACTGCCATGGCACCTTTGAACTTGAGCAATGGGCCAGCCCCACATTGTGCTAGGCACTGAACAAACACAGAACAAATAGATGGGTCCTACCCCAGAGAGCTCGCCATCTAAATAGAGACAGGCTAGGAGGGTAAACTGAGGCACAGAGCGACAAAACACCTTGCGCACAGCTGAGGCTGTGTTAATCAGCTCATTAGTTATTATTCCGATTACCATTGTGCCAGGGGCTGTACGAACAAGGCAGCTTAGAGGAGCTTACAAACCGGGGATAGGACAAGAGACAACATGCAGGAGGATCTAAGGTAACGGTGAGACGAACATGGCCAGCAGGAGGATGCTCCCTTTGCTGGTGCTATTTAGCTTAGGCTCTTCCAGAGGCAGGGCCTGGCCCTCGCTCTGCGTCTGTGCAGCGCCTGGCCCAAGAGGGCCCTGATCTCAGTTGGATGCTCATAGAAGAGCCAAGCTGGGCCTGCCGCAGATCCGCAGTGCCCAACCCCTCCCGGACAACTGGGAGAGGGTAGATGCATATTTGCAAAGCAGGGAGGCAGCACTGTTCCCCATTCCCTCAATGGCACCCCTTCTTCCCACCCCACTGCCCAACGCCGTTCCAGGACCCCAGCCGTTGCACAGAGACCAGTGAGAGCTTGGAGCCTAGAGCACGGGCAATGCTGTGCCTGCAAATCCCACCCCTCGCCTGGGTAAAGCATCATCATCATTCAGGTCCTGAGGTGCCAATAGAGATCGGGGCCCCGTGGGGCCCTGCACAGACACCGAGTGAGAGACAATCCCAGCCCTGGAGCATGCAGGCTGACGGTGGGGAAGCCCAGGGTCACCAAGCAGGTCAGCAGCAAAGCCAGGAACAGAAGCCGGCTCATCTGACTCTCCCTGCAATGCCCTCTCCACGGCCCACCCACACTACAGCTATCCAGACCCATGAGGCACCCAGAGGCCGTCTTACTAGCGCCAGAGAGGCTTGGTTCCTACCAGATGGCGGCTCCTAATATAGGAAGACAAAGCCCACGTCGAACAGGAGGCTGGAGCTCTCAGGGGCACAGAGCCCTGCTGCGGGCCCTCGGGAGGCACGTGAATAATTCCACTGGGGAAAGAACCCTGGGTCACCTTAACTTGCTTCCTACGTGGTACTGAAAACACTTGGTCTCACGTTAGTTGTGGGAGGCTCAGCACCAAACTGAAACAGGCCCAGTTTGTCTAGTGGTTACAGCAGTGCGACTCCCAGCTGGGAGTAGAGTGGGCCATGTGACAGGTTTAGTGCCCCAGTTTCCCCCGATGAAAGGGGAATTATACAGGATTTCCCAACAAGGTGGCTGAGAAATGAATCGAATCAATGAGAGGGAGGGGGAAAACAGTTTGCACCAACTCAACCACTGAAGGATTTTTTTCCCGGAGGTAGTTCAAATTTCCCTTCCGGCCTTCGATGAGGAGCCATCGGAAAAGGAATGTTTGCAACTCCAAAGCACAGCATCCCCATTCTGCTATTCATGAACTCCTTCCGTTCACTTCTTGTTGTGAGAGAAGGTGGTGCTTGCAGGACAGGCGAGTATCACAAGCACTTGTGCAAAGATAGATTTGCACGGCCACCTAGTGGCGTTGGAGGTGGGGGACAGAGCAATTGATACCAGGTAGTTCTGGCTGCTCTATTCAGCAAGTGATAAACAGCCAGTACGTGTAGCAAGCGGTGGTTCTACTCCCAGCTCAGTGCCTCAGTTTCCCCTCCCACCCTTTGTGGTGTCTCGTTTACTACTTGTCTCTAAGGGGTCATCTGGATGAATGATGAACCACAGCAAGCTGGGGAGTGACTGTACCCCGCCCTAGGCTGCCGTGCTCTGTTTGCATGCACCCTCAGTTAGCCTGCAGCAGGCTTGGTCTGTAGACAAGCCCTCAGGCGTATGGCTATACAGCTCCAAGCACACTCAGGGACCTCTCAGTGCTACTGTAATACATGTAATAACAAAGCACCCTTATCACTTCATATATCTCCCACAAGCGCAGGAGAGAGCTGCCTGCTTTCCTCTCCTCCCATCCACTCCAAAGACTCCCCCATTCCTTACAGACCCTCTGAGGATTTGCCATCACTTGTCTCTCTCCAGTCAACCCCCCTTGCTCCTGTAGCACCGGCCCCTGCCTGTTACTTCACACTTCTTCGGAGGTGTAAGGAGTGGTCGCAGCAGCATTCCTTCATCTGGGCCTCCGTTCCATTCCCTCTGAAAGCATCTGCCCCCCTCACGGCCTCTCCGGAACTAAAAGGGACAGAAATTCTCCCACAGCTCTCGGACGAGGGCATAACAACCCAGCAATGTGCCAGATGAGCTAGGGTGACCAGATAGCAAGTGTGAAAAATGGGGACAGGGGTAATAGGTGTCTATATAAGAAAAAGCCCCAAATAATCGGGACTGTCCCTATAAAATCGGGACATCTGGTCACCCTAAGCTGAGCAAACAGGAAACTGACCTGGAAAGAACAGTGATTAAATGGACAGTAACCCACCTGCCATACTGGCTCAGTTAGTCCATTTCTTGGACCTCCAAATCCTGGGAGAATTTTAACCTTTTACTTCCCCATGAACAGCACTGGCCAGCTGGCTGATGAAGCTCTCGAGAATTGTTTATTGGTCCCTGCTATTGGCTCACCAGATGGGTCTGAGGGCTGGCAGGACACCTAAGTGGGGCCCATCTTATATTCAAGGCCCCTTGTGCTCCGTAGCAGCTGGATCACTCAATTTACTAAAAAAGAAAAGGAGTATTTGTGGCACCTTAGAGACTAACCAATTTATTTGAGCATAAGCTTTCGTGAGCTACAGCTCACTTCATTGGATGCATACTTTCCACAGTATGCATCCGATGAAGTGAGCTGTAGCTCACGAAAGCTTATGCTCAAATAAATTGGTTAGTCTCTAAGGTGCCACATGTCCTCCTTTTCTTTTTGCGAATACAGACTAACACGGCTGTTACTCTGAAACCACTCAATTTACTGGTATCCTGGGACTGTAAATGGGGCAAAATTTGTAGTGGCTTCCTTTAAAATCCCACAAGGGAGGCTTTTAATGAATTAAATATGGCAATGGGTTGAACAGCCCGTTTGAATCATTTTGCTATTTCCATGTTCAGTTTCTAATGTGCCACAGATTTCAGATCAGAGTTGCCAGAGGATGGATGGGTGGGGAGTTAGAGCATTTGGCTACTGGATAAGGGCCAACTGGGGCTATAAACACATGGGGGAGCAACCTGGGACTGTGGGATAATCACATTTCCTGGGTATTTCTGCTAAAAGGAATAACATTGGCAATTCGTCATCATTAGGTTTCAGAGTTAACGGTTCAACTACCTGAATCGGGCAGTCCAGTGCTATTGTTTCAGGCTGTGTGCAAACTCAAGCAGACATCACAGCGTCAGCATACACCCTGTTCACATTTTCAAGGTTATGTTTACAACCGCAATAGCTAGAATCTAAGTCAAGTCCCAAGCACACTGCAAAGAGCTACAAAAGGATCTCACAAAACTGGGTTACTGGGAATAAAATGGCTGATGAAATCCAATGTTAATAAAAGCAAAGTAATGCACATTGGAAAACATAATCCCGACTATACATATGAAATGATGGGGTCTAAATTAGCTGTTACCACTCACGAAAGAGATCGTGGAGTCACTGTGGATAGTTCTCTGAAAACATCCACTCAATGTGCAGCAGCAGCCAAAAAAACAAACAATGTTGTGAATCATTAAGAAAGGGATAGATAAGACGACAAAAAATATCATATTGCCTCTATATAAATCTATGGTATGTCCACATCTTGAACACTGCGTGCAGATATGGTCGCCCCATCTTAAAAAAAAAAAAATATTGGAATTGGAAAAGGTTCAGAAAAGTACAACAAATTATTAGGGGTAGGGAACAGTTTCCATATGAGAAGCAATTAATAAGACTAGGACTTTTCAAAAGAAAAGAGTCGTCTTTGGAAAAAAGACGACTAAGGGGGGATATGAGAGAGGTCTATAAAATCATGACTGGTGTGGAGAACGTGAATAAGGAAGTGTTATTTACTCCTCCTCATAACACAAGAACTAGGGGGTCACCAAATGAAATTAATAGGCAGCAGGTTTAAAACAAAAAAAGGACGTATTTTTTTCCACACAATACACAGCCAATCTGTGGAACTCATTGCCAGAGGACGTTGTAAAGGACAAGACTATAACAGCATTCAAAAAAGAACTAGATAAGTTCATGGAGGATAGCTCCATCAATGGCTATTAGCCAGGATGGGCAGGGATGGTGTCCCTAGTCTCTGTTTGCCAGAAGCTGGGAAATGGGCAACAGGCGATGGATCACTTGATTCCCTGTTCTGTTCATTCCCTCTGGGGTACCTGGCATTGCCCACTCTCAAAGACAGGATACTCGACTAGACTGACCTTTGGTCTGACCCAGTATGGCCGTTCTTATGTTTTAATCAAACAACAAAAGCTTAACTTTTGCAGCATAATTCTTCAGCGAAGGGGTGTATTTCTCAGCTGTGCAACCCACATAGAACCCTGCTTAGCCAAACAGTGCACCAGACTCCTCTTAAAAAGTACTGTTGGCTTCAAACAGGCTCACTTATTTGCCATGCCCCTTTAGAGAGTTTTCAATCAATTCCACACTGGGCCAGACCCTCAGCTGGTGCGTAAAACGGTCAATGTAGCTTTGCAAATTTAAACCAGTTGCATGTCTGGCCCTATTAGCTTAAGTGCCCCTACGCCATGTTCTCTCTAACAACTAGAAACCCCAGAGAGATACGCTTTGAAAAGGAACTAGATAAACCCACATCTTGAGGACACCCTGGTCAGCCCACCCAGCTGATCGCAATCAGCCCAGATTTGGGGCATTCTCGCACGGATTTCCCCTCCCCCCTTCCGAGCCAGCTCTGCTAGGTTTCCACCAACTTCAGATCCCTTCCCGCAGGGAAAGGGGGGTGCCGGGATGGCACACATTTGCCAGCTGCTGCACCAATACCTTTCCCAGGGAGCAGATCCGCAATGCCAAGAGCGCTGCTCCTGCCCCAAGCCTGACTGTCACCTGGGGGCGGGTGGCGGTGTGGAATTAAACTTGGCCAGACTAACACAAAAGCCGTCCAAGCCCAGGGATCGGACACAGAGCTCTGATTGTGCAAGCGAAGGCCGAGATCGTGCTGGTTTCTCCTGCAAGATACGGAATGAAATCAGGCCCCAAGGTGATTAAAAATAATAAAAAAAAAACGTACACAAGGCCAAGCATGTTCTCAGCTCAGTGCAGTTAGGAAGCCAAAAAGTCCTAGCGTTGCCAGTTCCAGCTTCCTGCACAAACTGTACAGGAGGCAGCGCAGGGAGCAAACATCCTGTTCCCAGCCTAAGGACCTCCAACGACCTGCAAGGAGCTGGGGGTTGTGCAAGTGCCGGGCTTCGCTGCCGATTCGCAGCCCCTGGTGCTCAAAGGCAAGGGAAGGCAGAGCCCCGGGGGTTCATCTATGCACCCTTGCAGAGACTTCAGAAGGAAATTAATGGGAAGAGGTACACTGTTCCTGTAGGGGGATAGACCCTATTTTCAGGTGAAGATCAAAGGCCAGGCACACTATGGATGGTGGTGCAGAGACACACCCTAGGATCCTTCAGACTGTGAAGCCAAGCGGACAGGGCGTTCCATCTTATCTAAGGGGGATTTCAGCCATCCTGAAAGGACTTGAGGTAAGCTAGCCTGTAGATGGGAGAAATGGCTGGTGAGTTAAGTTTAGGCTTCAGCAGGCGTGTGATTTTCTTTGCTATGTAACCATTTGTTTCCAATATTTGCACTTACTATCTTTGGAATCTCCATTCTGCGATGACAACCTTAATTCTTCCTTTCACCACATACACTTCCAAGTGCCGTGCACTACGCAGAGCGTGGGGATCTGGAGTTGAAGCTCGTATTCCCGGGGAGTAGCAGGGCACAGGGCCTGGGCACTCCAGAGGGATGCTGGGAGGACTCCCGGGTGGGTGCATGCCTATGGCTAACCTGTAGAGCGAGAGCAAGGCCTGCAGAGGCCTGGAAGGCAGAGCTTGCATTATCAGAGGCTTGGGGAGTGAGGGAGCTGATCTTCCGCAGGCACAGACAGGAAATCTTGGCACTAAGGGCAGGTGCTACTGAGGGGACTCACAAGTCTGGCTACCTCAGGAAACACCCTAGGAACCAGATTTTAAGAGAGAAAATCAGCACCTAGCAGATTGCCCAAAGCCCCTAACTCTCAGTGACTTCCAGGGGTGCTTTTGAACAGCCCAGCATGTACCCAAATACCACTGAAAGACTGGCCCTCAGGCCCCGATCCTCCCATTGTCAATGGAAGTTCGGAGCCTAACCACCTTTGAAGAACAGGCCCTAAGTGGCTTGCCCAAGGTCACGCCAGCAGCGTGGGGGAGAGCAGCAAACTGAACTGGAGGCGGACTCCCAGGTGAGCGGCCTAACCCCTGGCGAACCCCTTTTCCCAGCTAACGCGCATCACTCACCTTGGTTCCGGCACCTGCACGTAGAGCGCCTGCCAGGACGAGAGCACGGGGGAGTCTAGAAGCATGAACAGCGAATGCCGACCCGGGAGGACTGCGCTCATTTGCTCAGATGCGGTAATTAAACCACTTTATCTAGACAAATGCAAAACCCAGCTGGAGGTTGCTTCTCAGTCCATTAAACCCTCATGTTCAGCAGTTCAGCTGAGGTCAGTTCCTCCGTGAATTGCACGGCCCTGTTACAAACCTGGGTAAATTGTTAGGGCTTGTCTACACTAGAAATGCTGCAGTAGTGCAGCCGAGGGCTTCTTCCGTCAGCAATCCATTTCCTCGAGGGACCTAGCGCTGTCTACATGGAAACTTAGCTCTGTTGAACTTTGTTGCCCAGGGCTGTGGATTTTTCATGCCCATGACGAATGTAGTTGTGTTGACCTAATTTTCTAGGTAGACTTAAGGGCTGGTCTGCAATTCAGTCAGGCATTGACTATTTAAATCTGGTTTGTATGAGTTCAGGGCAATTCGGGGGATTGATTTCAGCTGAACTGCTCTAAGCCAGCTGTAGATCAATTTTTAAACACTGAGGGATGGCTGCACTATTTAAGTCGATTTAGAGACCTTCCTTGGTTATCGGACATGGTTCTGGCCACATGGCTCCTCTGCATACCCTTGGCTCTGAAACGGATGCGTCTTAACCGTGTCAGCCCACCGAGCCATTGGCTCGGGAGAACTTGGACTTTAGACAAATCCAGGCAACTGTGTGGAGAAAGTGCCAGGTGGGGCTGGTCAGGTGCCACCGTAATGTAAGGTTTATTGAAGCACCTAATTAAAAGGTAGGCAGATGTCAAAAAGGTGCTGAGCTTGCTGCAACTCCAACGAGTGGCAACGAGCAGGCTGCTTTGAGCTAGAGACTTTACAGCCCCAGGAGGAAGTAGTTTGCTGTAGCCAGCAGATACGAGAAGTGAAAGCCGTCACTTTGGGGTCGGGAACGGTGCAGAACAGACGGGGGGGAAGGCAAAAGGGATTGAGACCAGTCACTCTGCCTTCCTTTGGAAGCACATATGCAGGTAAACTAGGAGGCAGCACCTGGATAGACTTTCACCCTACAGTGCCCACCCCCAATTCAGCTGGGGATTTGGCCCAAGGGGTTTGCAGCTGCTGATCTCCCAAACAGGGGGATAAAAAAAGGACCAAACGCCAATGAAATCTTAAGACATGGGAACCAAACACCATCCACCAGGGTAGGGAGCTGCGTGTGAAGCCCTATCCCTAGCGAAGTGGGTCCTGGAGCGTTCTTGGACCTCAAGAGCGCATTTGCTGCAATAGTCCCTTGCGTGCACTACACCAGCAACATGCCCAGAGGAACACCCACCAAATGCTGGGCCCTCAAGCAATTGAACTGTCTGCTGTAGCTCCAACTCACTGGGGATAAAAGGGGTCAAGAACTGTCTCCATTAGCACTGGGCAGTGGTTCCAGGATACAGAGGCCAGGCCTGAGAGAGTGAAGCACAAATAGTTGAAGCTTGGGAGGGTCTGCTCTGGAGAATGACTATGTAAAAGTGGCATCTGGTCCATGTGTATCCAGCCTGAACTACTGGTTGGCTTTAGATTACAATGGCCACTGGGTTTTGCCACTCGTGTCTGCCTTGCAGAACCAACACAGCAAGAACACGAACCGGATTCCATGCCTTCTTGAGCAGAATCCAAATTATTGAGTCCAGACTAGACTATGCCCACACCCCCACCGCAGGCAATGAGGTGGCACTGAGGACAAAACCTGGCCTGCAAGGGCCTTCGCTGCTGACAGTTCCAGCTTCCCTCAGATGCACGCAGGACAATCTCCCAGAAAAGGCCAAGCGCTCCGTAAGGAAATTGAGCAAAGACTGGCAAACACCTCCCTCTTGCGGCTACCATACATCAGTGCAGGATGACCAAAACGGCCAGCGCCAAGGCGGGAACCATTAGATTAAGAGGGAGATTGTAATGCAGGAAAAAACCACCCTTCTTACACCAAGCCAGGGAAGGTTTCTGCTCTCCTTGCCATGAGGAAGTCTTCCTTAGTTGGCAACAGAAGCTAGAGTGGCTGTTGCCACAGGGAATGTCCCATGACTGTCCAGTCGGCTTTGGGAAGCTGGCGTGGTACCAAGTAGGGTTCAGGACCACAGCCTCTGACTGCCAATGGTGGGAGTGAGGCTTGCAAATGATTTGGGCCTTAGCGGGTATTTTAAAGATTAGCTTTATTTATTTGGAGGAAACAAAAAAAAACCAAAAAAAAAAGGGGGGGGGGATTTTACATAATAAAAGACATCTCCCAGGAAGTCCACTACAGATTACAAATCATTTTCATAGAAGATATTTTTATACAAATTTTACATGTCTTCAGAATGTGTAAAACGCAACTCAATCAGTGTGACCCTGTCCCGACAGCAGAGGAGGGGGTGGGGAGAGAGATGGCTTTTCTCAGATGCAATTTAGTGACAGTCACCTCAAATACAGCCCCTGCGTTATCAAGACCTAGGTAATACAATGTTTGAAATTCAGCTCTGCTGTCCTGGCAGTAGCTCCCCATGGTATGTGCTGACACGTCAGGTTTAAGTTTTTTTTAAACTAGCTAAAAAGTCACTGAAATAACCAACCAACTGCAGCTTTACAATGCATCAAATCCAGCACCTGGTAGAGAGCTGTGCTCTGCTGAGTTTGCCCAGAAGAGAGAGACAGTCCTAAGCCACGAACATTTCTGCAATTCTCCTCCCCGCAGCTAATGTAAAAAGGCGACAATTGCTGAATGGGTGCACACCTTGTCAATCAAGTGAGTATTGCCTGTAGTCTTGCAATCCAGATATGCTACACCATTAACGGGTTCTTTCTGAGAACCCTATTCTTTAGAAGGCAGTGAAACCCTCATGCTGGCTTGACTATGCCATGAGATTACCACAACTCTGCCGTCAGCTTAGGAAGCCTAGTGAGGGTGAATTAAAACGGCTAAAAATTTAGAATTTTACTTTTAATACCTTGCCAGTTTTAGGCCAGTGAATATTTAGGGACTGGAGAATCTCTCCTCAATGGAAGATTGAGGCAGGTATTCCCTGTACAAGGGCCTATGCCACCAATGCTGTCTGCCTGCTTGTCCAAGTGGAGGGAGTGAGTTGGACAAGCAGATGCAGAGGGGGCAGGAACATGTTCTAGAGGCACAGACGTGCAGCCTGCTCCCTGCACCCAGAGACAGCCTTGAGGCCATCTAGTCTGCCCTCCTGTGCATCTCGATAGCTGTACATGCCCAGCCGGAAGAGGGAGCTCTCACTCAAGGAGGGGGGGTGCTATTTAAAATGTGCGTGAAGGGGGTGACACCAGGTGATTAAAGAAGTGTGTAGAAGGTGGCTAAGGAGAAGAGATTCCAAGAGACAGATACCAACCCATGGGAAGATGTCAGATCCTGAAAGGTTTGTCCATCCCAGCAGGGCTCGGAGGAGGGGAGTTGAGCATTTGTGCCTCCAAAAGGGAGGACTTTCACTACCTTGTTAGCATGCTTAGCACTTTCCCAACTGACTGCTGTCTGAGGCTCTCCACTCCCCAGGGGGCTGTTCACTGGACAGCCTGCCTGCTCTTTCCTGGATCAATTGGCCTGACCTGGTGCGTCACTTTCAGAGATGAGAGTCCGGATTCGAAGCGCATTTTAGAGACTGGCACAGTTCAACACCCCCTCTCTACCTCAAAGTCTCATCCCATTCTCCACCGTTGGGACAGCAAGACCGTTTTCTCCTTCCCTAGTGCAATGGGTAATGCTTTGTATTGCACTGGATTTTGGAAAGGAAGAGCTGGCCGCTTAAGGAAGAAAGCTAGAATAACCTCATGGACTAGATACCCTAACCTTCAAAGTGATCATTTATTAAGGTAACATCGCAGAATTCATCCATTTAGGCTAGCAAGATGAGGGAGAAAAGCCAGTTCTTCCTTAATTAACTGTCCTACTGCCCAATCTGCTCCGGCTTCTCCAAGACACCTGGCTGGCTAACATGTTAAACGTCCACTCTAAGCGACGGGGCCTATGCTCAAGTCACACTGGAAACCATGCTGAGTCGCCCTTTTCCTTTTAAAACGTGCACTTCTCTCTCTCGCTACACTTTGCAGAGATTCTCCAGTTAGTTCAATACTTTAAAGGCTGCAGCAGCATGCAAGAGAAATAGTTTCCTTTTGTTTTTAAAAAAAGTTTAAGAAAGGTCTCCAGGAGATGTTGAGTTTTACATTTTATTTCTGTCTCATCTGGTTTGGTTTGCTTTTCCTATGTTCCTGGGTGGTGATCGGCTAGGAGACAGCACAGGGTCTGGAGACTTTAATCAGTGTAATTGTCTTCCTCCACTTCATCTTCACCATCCACTGACAGAGCAGCGTACTTGCTAACATAGCTGAACTTCTGCAAGAAATACAGCAGGTTAAACGGGGAATGAAACACCGGGTCAGTGACTCTGCAGCCTCTGTGATAGAGAGTTCAAGAGCCTGGATACAGCATTTCATAGGAGAATCACACACAGCTCCCACTACCTACCAAAGGGTTTTCACTGTGGTTTTTAATCAAGGTATTTTTTCCCCACACCCCTCACCATAGTATTTGAGTACTTCCCAAACAATGAATTTTATCTTCCCAGGTGAGAAGTATAGGGGGAAACAGAGAACAGGAGAAGTAGATGGCACTCAGGAAGTCCACAGAACAGCTAGGAATTGAACTGAGGTTTCTGAAGTCTCAGTCCAGCCCTCCTCTCCCCACACGCCGCTGTGCTTCAAGCAGCAGCTAGTAGATTAAATGCTTACAGAGGCTGTATTCTCTTCGGGTTTCTTTGGCTCAGATGCAGATTGCGAGTCATGATCGTTCTTGCTTTCTTTCCTGCAAGAGTCAGAGTTTCAGTTGAACAAAAATTCATTCAGCTGGAGGAGCTGCCAATGGAGTCAGTGTGCTGCTACCAGGCTACAGCTGTGCCCACTGGATTTGAAAGGGGTGCTAATCAAGGAGAAGAGAAAATGGCCAATTTCACATCGAACGTGCAGGCTAGCCGTTGGTGTTTTACACAGCCTGGTTCTCAGACCAGCGCTGACTGGACACAACATGCATCCTCCAGTTAAGGAGGGACACTGGCTTTATAGATCCTTTAATTAAGTCTGCACATGCCTACTTCTGGTGGCGAGGGAGGCTATGTAGCTATTTTACTGACTACTGCTAGATTTAGGAGCTCGGTAGGTGGACGAAGGAGGGAGTCCTGGCTCGTCCCCAAGGGCATGGCTAGTAACCTGCTCAGCTCTCTGACGTCAGACCTTACACATAAAAGCCACCTGCAAAAAAGCTCCTGCAAAAACCTAGGGACTTAAATAAGAAGAGAGGGGTAACTGGCCTTGGTGGTAGCAGCATCATTAGGGGCAGGGCAATGGGGGAGACCTTGGCAAGGTGTCTAGGGAATGCAGGGGGAGACCTGAAGGCCTGGATCTTAGTAAAGGCCCAAAATAAGCATCCTGAAGTTAGTGAGAACTAAAACCGAGGTCAGCTCAGGTGGTGCATTGTTTTTAAAATACCTGTCACAGTCTATTGTAACAGACCATCCCTGCCTCATGCCTAGTTGTTCTGATACCCAACTGGAGAATGAGGAGTCATGAGACCATTACACCAACGAGTGCTTTGTGCTTCGGTTGGCAGTGGATACTGAACCAGGCAAAGCCGGCTCCTAGCATGGAAGCATCAGCATTACCAACGAGGCAGTAACAGCTCAGTACATAGAAGTCTGCGGCTATTTAAGACCTGCCCCATCGCTGCAGAAGGTCAGACACTCCACACCTGTTGCTGGTTAGGTCAGAAGGGGCTGATGCATGACACTGGAATGTTGCTCAAATCTGAAACGGTCGTTGAAATAGGCCTGGTGGGAGGAGAAGGGGAAGATGAGACATCCCAAGACAGACAGACGTACCTATCTGAATCTTGCCAATGATCTCTGCTGCCTCCGTCTCCTGGGCCACCTCGAGCTTTTGGAACGCTCTCCTTCCCCTCATCTGGTTTGTTCTCATCTCCTGAAGAAAAAAGGGCTGATGAAACGTTCCCTCTCACTAACATAGCAAAATCTCAACCAACCACTTCAGGCCTGTGTATCTGAACAGCTCTAGTACAGCAAGCTGGGGCGTACTAGCCTGCCGTGCACGAGATATCGGGTGGACCCTACTCCCGCACACTGAAAAGTTCTGTCGTGCGTTTTCAGTAAGCCCTTAGACAGCCTGTGATACACATGGCACAAACACTACCCCAAACAGCTTACAGTCAAGGCCCAAAATCCATCTGGGCCTTCCTAAGTTCCAGCTTGCCTGTTACGGGCTCCTCCCTATTGGCTCCACAAGGGCTGGATGTCCATGTTCTGAGGGATACCTATTCAGCTCAACTGGCCCCTTTGGCATTTCACTCTTCTAGTTTTTCCTTGCCTTCCTGCTTCCCCTTTTGTTTAGCCTGTCTTCTGTGACTCTCTGTTACTTAAGCAGTCTCCATGTTGTGGGTTCATCCATGACTTGCTTCTCCCTTTTATGAAATCCTCTTTCTAGAACTTAGGGATCCCAAAGGCAGCTTTGAGTACCCCTTCCCCGATATCAAAGGGCAATATCAAATTCATGGTCCATTTTAGTCGATTTCAGTGTCACAGGATTTTAAAAGTCGCAAATTTCATGATGCTGATGGCTGGCAGCCCAGCTCTGAAGGCAGAGCTGCCGCCAGCAGCAGCAGCGCAGAAGGAAGGATGGTGTGGTATGGGATTGCCACCCTTCCTTCTGCACGGCTGCTGGCGGTGCTGCCTTCAGAGCAGAGCGCCTGGCCAACAACAGCCACTCTCTGGCTGCCCAGCTCTGAAGGCAGTACAGAAGGGTGGCAATACCATGACCCTCCTAAAATAACCTTGTGACTCCCCCCTACATCTCCCTTTAGGGTCTGGACCATAATTTGAGAAACATTGGTCTCTCCCACAAAATCTGTAGAGTATAGGGTAAAAGCATACAAGACCAGATTTCACGGTCTGGGACGTGTTTTCCATGGCTGTGAATTTGGTAGGGCCCTACCCAAGAGGATCTGAGGTCAATTACATTACTTGGGAGATGCTTCCTGAACCATCTCCCACATGCTCCTTCAGACTAAGGCCTCCTTATGCTTGCTCCAAAACGTGCCGTTTTCCAACAAGTCTCCTCAACAGGCCATGGCCAACGGCACTATTACTGTCTCTATGGCAGGCAGAGGACTTGAATCTCTCTTCTTCTGGGTTGTTAATTCAGCACTCTTCAGGTTAATCCACCCCCAAAACCAGTTAAGCCAGCATTGAGGCAGGAGGCTTTGCAGTGACAACTGCACGGGAAGTGAGGTTTCCCCAATCACAGAAATGCAGACTTATGAGGGGTTACACTTGCAGCCCCATGGCAGTCTATCCGGGAGGGAGGTAGTTTTCCCTTCGCGGCTGGTCAGACATCTATGCGGACAAAGATGAGTGTTTGAATTTAGTCTGAAGGAACTGTCCATTTCTGCTCCCATCAATACAGAGAGGAGACTGCTGCCCTCTACTGTCCAGCAGAGGAACAACTTAAGGTCACCAGAACTTGACTAGAGTTGTTTACCCCTTGGGCCTGCTGAGATTAATAAGCCATACGAACAACAACAATTCCCAAACTTGGAACCACCCCTTAACTCCACAGTGCTAATGCCATGTAACTCAGGGCATCAAACCAGGGAGCAGCAAGATTAGTCCACCTGCACAAGGCAGAGTGATTCTCAACCCTTCTTGCCCTACAAGTGGAAACAAGCCCCGACCGTACCTTTCCAGGAAGCACTCTTAGGTGGTGCTCTATCCTCCGACAGCTGGGCTGGTGCTGCCTGGCTGCTGCTAGGAAGAAAAAAAACACAAAACGAAAACATGTGAACATCAGGGACGCTGCATCCTCTGACAGGTGCTTGGGATACTGCTGACTTTGAGAGCTATTTGCTTCTTGATGAAGCTCAGCCTTGGGTCTAAGATTTCAGCAGCCACATGTGGGTCATACAAGAACCAACCAGAAGCCCCCAAACCAGACTCAAACCTGAGGCCACTGCCTGAAGCTAAGCTCTACAAGGTGCATGCTGCATTCACCATTGTTTCAGTGGAGAACAGAGCAGCCGCTCATCTCCACTAGAGTTTTAGCCTCCCTTCTGTAACCGAAGCTCCTTTCATGTATCTAGGGATGACAGATCAGACCCTGAGCAGGTGCTCGGTACAGACACTCACCTTGTGGGAGAGTGCTGCTCCGTGTCAGAGCTCAGGGAGCGGGCAGGGGGGTTGCTGCTGCGTTTAACCCAAGCGTTCTCCTTCGGCGGTGGTGCTGGCATCACTTTCAGAGGGAGCTTCTCTTCCTTGGGGGTCTTGGAGGTTGGAGATGGAGCATCATCCTCTTTGCTGAAGGTTTCATTTTCCAAGGACTTCTCACTCTCCCTCCTTCGGGTGGCTGTAAGGACAGGAGATGGCAGTGAACACAAGGGACGTGGGAAGGCAAGACTTCCCCCAAAATGTATCTAGCCCAAGGGAGGAGGTCTGGACAGGTCCCCAATTATTCCAATTGGAGTAGCCTGGGCCATCGACCTTGATGGCCCCTTAACTATCACTTTAGGGCTCTTGCCTGCCTGAGGCCAGCAGGTTTGACCTAACATTGCCCACGAGTAACCTGACGAGTGGCTCTCATGTAGCAAGGGACCACTAAAACCTGATCGCTACAGCAGCCAGGAAGCTAGGCCTCACATAGCACCTGTTCTGTTGTGGAACAGGATGAGGGTACGTTGATGGTGGAGGCTGCACCAAAGGAGTCTGGTGAACAAGCGTTTGAGCATCACTGACGTTCTTGGTCCCATCCAACCATCCACTGAGTCGTACTAGAGATCCTTCCCCACACACAGCCTACACACGTGACGGGGCTTTCAACAGAAGCAGGGCTAAGCAGCCAACTTGGGAAACAAGAGTGGACAATGGCAGGCTTGGTCCAGGCCGACTCATCTCGTCCCCGACTTACTTCTTCCCGTTGGGCCAGTTCCCACGGACGGGCCTGTGCTCCCAGTCTGCGAGGACTCGCTCCCTGTCCGTGATCGCTCCTGGTTCTCTTCACTACGCCAGCTGGGGTGCCTATAATAGAAAGGGGGAAGAAAGTCTGATCAAACCGTAATATCCAGTAAGAACTGGGTGCGGGGCTGGAGGAGAGAGTGGGCAAAGCAGTACAAGTGCTTGGTGCTTCCCATCTGCTGATCTCAAAAGGGACAGCAAAGGAGGGCTATCACCACTACCCTGCTGCTTTGACAGATGGGCAGCATGAAGCACAGAGATTAAAAGATTTGCCCAAGGTGACACGAGAACTCGCATCTCAACTCCCAGGCCCAGGCCCTACCCACTGGACAAGGCTGCCTCTCTTCAGAAATCATCCAGGAGAGAATCAAGCCCAGCGTCTTCTGACAATGTAAGTCAGGAATGTACAGCTGCCCTGGTGAATAGGGCCTACCAGGAGCCCATACTAAGGCCAGCCACTTCTTTTAGGTTTACGGAGCTGCCTGGAATTCTAACGAACGTTCAGCCTTTGACAACATTATTCCAAAGGATGCAAACAACCAGACGGTGCAATATTACAGAGGGTAGCGGTCACATCTCCAGCACCCTTCATGAGAGGGGTGCACAGCTTTGCAGGCGTGCTAAGCCTCAGCACCCTTGTATGCACAATTTAGAAGAAGGATGTGGGGAGCGGGGACACCAGCGTGCACACCACAGAACCACCACTTGCAGTCAGGCAGCTCATGTAGAGAGCTGCTCCCAAGGGCGTTCCAGCCCCCTCCCGCCACCTACCTCTCTCGGGGCCGCCTTTCTAGCCTTGGTTTATCATCCTCCAGTTGACGCTGCAGCTTCTCCTGCTCCTTCTGTAGCCGCTCTTCCACTTCACGCTCCCTTGCGGCCGTGTCCACAGGCTTGGCACCCCCGAAGATCGAGGCTGCGCGGCTGGACTGAGTGGCAGGGGCCACCGAGGAGTCTTCCTCCTTGGGGGCGCTGCGCGGTTTCAGGTTCAGTTTTGGCCTCTGAGTGGGACCTACATTGGATGAAGTGGACAGCAACTTGAGGGCAAACGTCATGTGATCTCTCAGAACAGGACCCCAGGAACACGCAGGGAGGAGAGGAGGTGCACTGGTTGCACTGGCTACCAACCCTCCAAGCTCAGCTTCCTTCCAGCTGTTGAGCCCACCCCCTGAGAACGAGCAGAGCCTTTACCTCTATCATCGCGACGAATGTCATCCCGGGCATAGTCATCCCGGGAGCTCCACCTGTCCACCCTGTCGTCCCTCCTTTCATATCGATCTTCGTAACGGTCACCTCCCCCTCTGAAGTCATCGTCCCGACGGTACCCAGTGCCAAAGGCTCTCCGGCCACTGCCCACCCTGGAATCGTAGCCTACAAGAGGAAGAGAGGGAAAGCAGCACAGGTTACTCCTGAGCAATGGAGCATTACACTAGAGGATGGCTGACTAAGTGCAGGAGAGGGAGGCCCCTCTGGGTTTAGGCAACATTCCTTATACAGGAAGGCAAGAAAGGGGCAACGGTGACCTGTTCCAGAGAGGTTGGGTTGGCTGCAGCTTGATCTGCTCAATCAGGAGGCACTATGAAATGTAAGTACCAGGGCAGGTCTATGCACACCATCTGCCACACACAGGAGTAAGTGGACTGCAACTCAAAGGCATACAATGAGTGGTCTGCCTTCCATCCCCCACTTCTAGAATGGGGAACAACAATAGACCTGGGGGCTGCACAATTGAAGTGGTTTGTCAATGGTTAGTGCAAGCTCTGGACAGAAACAGACTCCAATTGACGTGCAGTTTGATACCCTGATCCATCAGATCATACGAAAGCCTCTGAAGCCATACTACCTCCTCTATCGTAGTCTCTACTACGGTCATCATAACGATCTCTGCCCCCAAAGCGATCCATATCCCTGCGAGGGCCATCGCGATACCGGTCCGAATCGTTGTAACGATCGCGGTCCCGATACCCTAAAGAGAAAGAAAGGTTACAGTACAAGGCAGGCAGTATTGGGTGACTGTGCACTATTCCCAAAACACTGTGGCTTAGTCTACACTACAGAGTTAGGTTGATGAAAGGCAGTTTACATTGACATACATCGGCAGGAGCCTGATTAAGTCGCCCACCACACCAATTTAATTCCACGTCTGCGAGTGGTGTAATGCTTAAGCCAATGCAGTTGGGTCAGTGAGGTGTCCATGTAGATAATGTGAGGCTTACATCATCTGTTGCCTCACGGGGCTGACAGCCGGAGTCCAAGCCCAGGGCTGACAGCTGATGAGGAACTGAGGGGGTTGGGGAGAGGAGAGCTTGAGCTGTGGTCGCCTCCTGGTAAGGGGATGTGGAGAGGGTGCAGCAGGGCTCCAGCTGTCAGCCTCAGAGGGGCAGGGCTCCAGCTGTCAGTGCCCCACAACGCCAGTTAAATCAGTGAAAGTGCGCCTGGTGAGAACGTGCACTGCTGACAGAAGGAGCATAGTGCAGACATTAAAAATCAAACTGAACTACTGCGGTGGCTGTATGTTGACTTAATTTTGTAGTGTAGATGCACTAAATTGACACACTGTCCCAAAGAGCTCAGTTGGCAAAGACTCTACATGATTCAGTTCATTCCTCCCACCTTTGATCACTTGTTGAATTACATATTTCATCAGACTGTTGATGGCACTTGTCACTACGGTACTGAAACGTCACGTACATTACCCTCAACACCCCTGTATGGCAGCAAAGAATTATTACTCGTTCTGCAGATGGGAAACGGAGGCACCAAGATGAACTTGCCTGAGGTCATAACATGAACTTGTTGCAGAGAGCGGGGAGCAGACCTCAGATCTCCTGGTCCCAGTCAAATACCTGAGGCTACAGACTCTCCACCCAGTAACTCAACTGGTCACCATGTGCAGAGCTGAAAATAAGCATGCTAGGATACCACGGTGATGTCGTTTCCCAGGAGACACCATCCAAAAAGGAAGGATATTGCTGGAGTATGAGGGATACGCAGGATCTGGCTCCTCAAATTTGGGGATCTGCAGATCCACCCCAGTAGATCCCAGAAGAAACCCAAGAGGAGGCGTGGAACTAACATTTCACAGGTAATGTTTAATGACTAGATACTATGATGGGCATAGAGGGAGGGCTCTCAGCCAACTCACGGTCTCCAAAGCTATCCTCGCTCCTGCGTGGAGGGTAATCATCAAAGCTATCAGTAGCAGGACGAGCCCTCCAGTCAGTCTCGAATCTCTCCGAGTCCCGGTTGCGATCACGATCTCTGCCGAAGGAGCGATCGTCCCTGTCTGCAGGAGGGAGGGAACCAGACAGCAGAGTCAGGCTTGGAAGGTCAAGTCTTTAAGGGCTGGTGCAAATGCCCAAGGGCTGAGCACTGAAGGGGAAATCCATGGATTTGAAATGTACTGAGACAGATACAGCATCTCTGCAGTTCGACATGTTGTCTTGCAGTTAATACATCAATGGAAACAAGAACCTCTGACTGATGCTTTAGAAGGATGACGGGCCTAGCCAGATTCAAGGACAGTACATGGGCGGTGGGGCAGAGGGCTGCCCTAGTGTTGCTGATGGGTACCCAACAGCCACTGAACATTCCAGCTACCCCTTTGGCAAGGCGTGCAGATGTGCAGAAACCTTGGCCCTGCAGCAAGTGAGAACAGAACGCATAGACAAGGAGGACTTATACGCTGCCTTTGAACTATTTAGGTCAGAAGGAGAGAAGGCTGCCAGCCACTCACCAGCTCTTCAGGAGCTCCAGTGCTAAGGCACATTCAGTCATGAGGACAGTTGCCTTGCAGTGTGGTACCTAATTTGTCAGCATTCAGTTTATCTGATCAGAGAAGAAAATTGCTATCATTTCAGGCAGTTCTCACCTTTATCCTGAGCTTGATCAGCAACATCCACTCGTATCCTTCTGTTCCCTAGAGACTGAACACACAACACCAAATTCATTAGCCTTTCAGCCTGAGGATGTGGGGATTCTAGACAGTTTGTTCTAGGGAGATCTTAGAACACTTTGAGGCACAGTGTCTGTTAACTGGGCCCCAGAACACCCTGTGAAGCCACCTGGGGTCTGGAAGCAAGAGTTTTGGGAATTGCTTTGACCCCATTTCTTTGCAGGTTTCAACTCACCTCTTCATTGAGGCTCAGAGCCCGGAGCAAGGAGTCCAGGTCTTCAAACTCGGCATAACCAAAACCTTTCAACCTTTCTGGGTTAGTAGGTTCCCGGGGCAAACGCACAGCACTTATCTGCAGTCAATTGGGAACAGAAAGGAAGATTCTCATTAGAAGGGTCAGGATCCCTTGATAAGCAATGCAGAGGAAGACTCAATAGGACTGGGTTTAACTACACATTCATCTGGCAGATCAAATCCATTGGAGAAGGCATGTGGTCTCCAAACAGGAGATGTTGAGTTTCCCAAAGTCATGTGACTCAAATAAGATTTATTTGAATTAAGCAAGCCAGACAGCATAGTTCGCTTGCAGGCAAATAAGAGGATTAGTATATCAGAAACCCATGGACCTGGTTCCTGTTTAAAGTGCTATTGTCTGAGAACCCAGATAGTAGTTTGGAATGAAGAATTTGGCACTGGTAAACAGTGCCCGACTTTCACCCCTGGAGACTGAAGGTCTTTATCCACAGAACAGGGAAAACACAGGCACTGGCAGAGTAAGCTTCCTTCGTATATTCCTGGTAAAAACAAGGTCTGTGAGTCTCTCACTCTTTAACCTCTGCTGACAACTACCAACAGCAGAGCCAACTGCTGCCCCTTCCTCCCCATTTCGCATAGGTCAAAGAGGAGCTGTTAGAGGGCACTGGTCAGGATTGGACTGGAACTGGAACTGGCAGTACAGGTCAGAACGCTTCACACTTACACAATTTGCAAAAGGATCTTTGCACATGATATATGCACTCTCCCCACCCTGCAATGAAAGCGCCCTATGAACCCCACCCATTTCCACAGCTTACTTAATGTTACTTGATAAACTCCTCATGTAAGGCCAATTTCTGACCTGCTTCAATGGAAAGACCCTTCAAGCTAGATTATGGAAAACAGGAACAGCAGTTTTATTCCCAGCTGCACAACTACAGACAACACCCCACTGCCAGGAAGGGCAGCTAACACAATGCTTACGATTAGGTTTGGGATGCAGAACTTAAAACTAATATCACTCTTACAGTATAGTTTGCTTAAAGTATTAAATGTCACTTCAAAGGCTAAACTAAAAATTCTATCACATTAATGATTTCCACTTGATTAACCACTTCATAAGCACACTTGCTCCCAGTTGCGCTTCCTGCTTAGAGAAGCGCAGCACACAGCTCAAAGCCACAGCATATCACCACAGTGGTTTCTGGAGGTTATACTCAAACAAGGAGCTCAAATTGTGTTCAGATAAGCCACATGTGACAAGCTATTGGCTTGATAAAGAATTACAGAAGCAGCTGGACAGTGGTTAAGAGTGAATGATATGGGCAAAGCTGCAGCTCAGCAAGTGAGGAAGGGAAAATTCTAGTGATGGTCATTAAACTGACATCCCATATTTATTACGTGCACCCCCCCCCAATTAATATTTCCTTATCAAATTTGCTCAGTTTGACTCCACCTGAACAAGAGGTTTTTGCTGCTAGAAGCAAAACATCAGCTAGCCAGCCAGGGCAGCTCAGTGTTGTCTTTCGGAAGCACGGACCACCACCTCCAAAAGTACCTAGTCACTTCCTAATGCACCTACAGTGTAAGTAGAGGATGGGGCAAGTATTGGATGATTATAAGCAACAGAATGCCATGGAGACTGGTTGGCAGGAAATTAACAAGGCAGTCCCTCACTCTGAAGATACCAATGAGTTCACCAACTGGTTACGTAAGGCTATGTCTATACTACGGACCTTACAGAGGCACACCTGTACCACTATAGCTGTGCCGCTGTATGGTCTTCCGTGTAGACACTCTTTGCCGGCAGGAGAGAGCTCTCCTGCTGGCATAAACAACCCACCCCCAACAAGCGGCACTGGCTATGTTGGCAGGAGAGCCTCTCCTGACACAGAGCTGTCCACATCATCACTTTTGCCAATTGAACTTATGTCAACCGGCACGTTTCACCGACAAAAGTGGTAGAGTAGACAAAGCCCAATACAGTACATCAGTCACCTCTCAGAGGGACATTCACCATTGCCATCCACCTAAAGCCAGCACGGCCTCTCTAGATGGTGACACTGGAGCTCAGCAAAGACTGCCCAGGAAGACAGTGGCAGAACTGGGCCTGGAACTCCTGGGTTCTACTCCCAGCTTTGCCACAGATTAAGCCTCCATCCACTCTTAGCAACTTACTAGACCTCATCTCTCACTGATTCTTCCCATTTTTCAGATATGTGGAACTTAAGAGCATATGAGATGAGAAATGGCTTCTTCACTGCATGCTAAGTATTCTCTGTCTTTGGCACAGCCCTAGGCTGCTATATGCAGCAAGTGCTATGAAGTCTATTACAATGGCTAGGACACTGTGATGGATCCCCTGTTGTACTGTTATAGGCAAGCTATTACTTCCAAGAAGGAGGGGATGCTGCATCAGTAGGCAGAATAAATGAGTTCTAGATGCAAGTTGAAATGGACAAGAAATGCAAGCAATGTCATTTTGATCATAATCTGCTGTGAGCAGCGGAGCTCATCACCACATGGGCAACGTTCAGTTCAACACCCAATGGCACATCAAGAAATATTTCACATTCCCTGCTATGTGTCACAACAAACTTAAAATTATGCATAACAGATACTCACGTTGAGTCCTCTGAAGAAGTCCTTGATGGACTCTTCTGACACATCATAGGGCAAGTTTCCCAGAAAGGCAGTGTACGGGGGCGACTTTGGGAGACGGCTTCTGTCTATATTGGGTTCCCGAGCAGCCCGAGGTGCAGTGGGCAGGATGGACCGGTCAATTGGTGCGGCTCGGTACATATCATCATCATTACTATGCCAAGTGGTGGAAACTAGAAGAGAAATTTTGCACATGGTCAAGACACACTGAGCAAGTCCCCTAGCCTTTACAGAAGTTGATGCCTCTCAGATCCCCTCCTCATTGGGATTAATGTTTGAATTTACTTGCAGCCCCTTCAGCTGTAAAATAAAGGCATTAAAGATGGTCAAGAAAAATGTTCAGCAATATTATAAACAATCCCACAATTAGATTCAGCTGTGCCCTGTACTTTAGGGCACTCCCCCCCGCCCCCCAACAGATCATAGCACAAACGCTGCACAAAAACATGAGATCCAGGGAATGAACAAAATTGGACGAACAAAAAAAACCCAAGAGACCAAGCCGGTGATATAATGGAGACAAAATGGTCAAATACAGCAGACAGAAAAGTTTTCCGTGAGCTCCGAGTACAGCCACTAAGGGGCAGAGTCAGGGAATGAGCAACTTGGACGGAATCCCTGAATCAGGACATCTCTGCTGCGAACCCCAGACCAAGCCTCAGATAAAGCAGAGAACTCAGTTGGTCTCTCAAAGGAGTTAGGTGTTACAAGTACTGAAAATGTTCGTTCTTTCCCCGTTGATGTATAAGACTCTCACAAATGCAGGGAAACTATATACAGAACATGACCATGAAATTGACCAAAGTGCTTTCAAGTGCATCATGAACAAGCTAAAAAAAATAAAGGCACTTTTCCTGTAATCTTTTAGCTTCAAGATGTCTTAACATCAGTAGGTTTCACTGACACACAAGCTATTCAGGGACAGTACCTAGAGACAGAATGCTAATAGTATGGAAACTTGGGAACGAACGTACCATCTCCTTCCAGGTCGTCTGTCTCATCGGCCCAGCTGACTGGTTTTGGAATAAAGGTGGTTCCACCGCCACCACCGCTGCCACCATCCTCTGCCAGAAAGTCCGTCAGAGTAAGGGTTTTCCCCTTCTTGTTCTTCTTTTTAGCTGTTAAAGGGGAGAAGGAGACAGACATGAGTAACATCTGGGCACAATTAATTCCATTAAAGTCGACAGGGAATGGAGGAGTTACTGCCCATCACAATGCCTATGGAGGCAAGTACCCTACATGCTCAGGACGATACATATTTCCTCTAGGCCAAATCTCACCAGCACAAAACCACACCCCACCATTCCCACAGACTGGGAGAACAAAAGCCATCCATTTGTTATATAGCATTAGACTGCCAGGGCAGTCTATGGAGTTGAAAGACTTTTTATTCATGGGTCTCCACCATAACTTTTGTTGTGCATTTGACTCTTGCTATTTTAATTGGCATCTCTATGAACCCACACCAGAGGAATTCTCACTAGCACTTAGAATCTCTGGCTGTGGCTTGTGGCCTAAGGATTCAGGCCTATAGTCAGTGGGAATGGGGCAGACTTGTTTTGCTGTTTTCTTCAGGGCCCTTCTGATGGACTGGATTTAAATTAAAAATCTCACTTTGAACCTTCCCCACTTTTTTCCTAGCCCTTGTTAGTTCAGATGGACCTCTCTATTTCCATTCCTTTGTCGCAGAGCATCCCTTAGCTACCTGAATTACAGCGCCACCCACAGCTGCCCCACAAGGATCATGGCCCATTGGGCAAAGCACCCACCACCTCTACTTACAATGGACAATTATTCGAAAGCCTCTGGGAGCCTCCCATGAAAAGCCTACAGCCCCACTCATTCTACTTGTGCTGGAAGTTCCTGGCTTCTAAGTGAAGAATATACTATTGCCAACAAGGTGGCTGAAACGCTACTGTGACAGAACCATGCAGGTCACCTGAACTATGAGAGCGACTGGACTGTATCCCATTTGAACCCTTTCATGGTCTATTTTACAGAGGAAGGATGGTCCAGTGGTCAGCACTAACCAATTCCCTGATCTGCTACAGGCTTCACGTGACAAGTTACTGAGGTCTGATCTACACTTAAAAATTAGATCAACCTAGCTACATCACTCAGGGCTGTGAAAAATGTCAGTGTAAATATGGCTAGGTCAACTGGAGAATTCTTCCATTGACCTTGCTAAACAATTTTTCCAAGAGGCAGTAGTACATCGACAGAAAAACCCTCTCCGTTGATGTAGAACGTGTCTGTGCTACAGTGGCATAGCTTGCAGTGCCGACATGGGACCCGAAGCACAGAGATTCAGGCCATCTGTAAAACAGGATAACAGCAATGCTCTCCTCGCACAGGGGTTGTGAGGAGAAATGCAGTTAAGACTGAGATGCTCAGATACTATAGTGACGATGGCAAGAAAAGTTCCTTAGATAGGTTTAAGTGCACTCAAATATGCAATAAGTCTGGTATTCTATACATGCAACGAGGGAGATTAGCTATTCCGAAAGCCTGACAGCTACACTTCTTGTGTTTTAAAACTAACTTTAATTGTACACCTGGGCAACTTCTATTTTGTTTAGATTAACAAAAAAGACTAACACACTAACCAGGTACTTGCACATGCATAATGAAATGACAGCACAAACCCACCCCGTGGTAACACTGAGATCACGTTTGTTATTCTGGAACCAGCACAGCATCACACATTTAGTGGATATTTGTGCTATGCATGTGCAAAGCAAGAACATAATTCCTTACTGGTCCCCTAAACACACACTCACAAAATAACCCACTTTGAAAGATGCAGCTTTTCAACTGCAGCATGTGAATTATGTATGTACAAGACAACTCAATATGGTTTTCTGTGGTGGCAAAACACCAAAACAAAAGACTTTCACCTTCCTATAACTCAAAACTAGGAAGCAATTTCCTTAAACTTTGAAAATGCCACCATAAGGCCAAAAACAAGCACAGAAGAGAGTTAATGGAAACTGGACATTTTAAAACAGGGAAGCTGATGGAATTCTAGTAAACTTGGCTTGAGTTTTCAGAAACGAATGAGACATTTTACAGGTGCTCAATTTTCAGTGGACAGATGGCTCGACACTTCTGAGAGTCAGGCCCTTCCAAAATATCTCAAATTAAGCATCCAAAGCCACTGATAAATTTATGCCCTTATCTTTAGTGGTTGCTACAGTAAACTATAGTAGAAGCTTTGCTGCATTTCATACAGATCTCTTACCAACTTTCTGGCAGGGGAATGAAGAACTGATCTCTGTATTGTCACAATTAGTACCTTTCAATAAATGCATTTTATGAAAAATAGATCTTACTAGCTTTCAAATATGTTCCGCAACTGACAGTAAACCAGCCCTTGTCTACCATTCTCTTCAGTACAAGCAGGGAACTGCTAACAGCACATAAAATGTTTCTTCTTCAGGTGGATAAGGATCAGTATTATGATTGCAAATTGGCTACAAGCATGTAGCTGTATAGCCCCCGGCACTAAGAGTAACATCGACTCTGGCTGTACATTGAATATCCGATAATACCTTCCCTGTCACCCAACCCTATTCCCCACCTTTCAGCACACCTGATTTACTTTGTATCCCCATATTCCCCTTTGGTCTCAATCCAGATTGTAGCATATCAAGAAGTCTCACCCTGCTATTTTAGCCCTCTGCTGCAACACTTGGGACACTGTGCCTTACAGAACATAAACTCTCTGGGCATCCAAGAATAATGCCTGACTAATCTAATTGCCTTCTATGATGAGATAACTGGTTCTGTGGATGAAGGGAAAGCAGTGGACGTGTTATTCCTCGACTTTAGCAAAGCTTTTGACATGGTCTCCCACAGTATTCTTGTCAGCAAGTTAAAGAAGTATGGGCTGGAATGATGCACTACAAGGTGGGTAGAAAGTTGGCTAGATTGTGGGGCTCAATGGGTAGTGATCAATAGTTCCATGTCTAGTTGGCAGCCGGTATCTAGCGGAGTGCCCCAAGGGTCGGTCCTTGGGCCGGTTTTGTTCAATATCTTCATTAATGATCTGGAGGATGGTGTGGATTGCACCCTCAGCAAGTTTGCGGATGACACTAAACTGGGAGGAGTGGTAGATACGCTGGAGGGTAGGGATAGGATATAGAGGGACCTAGACAAATTGGAGGATTGGGCCAAAAGAAATCTGATGAGGTTCAACAAGGACAAGTGCAGAGTCCTGCACTTAGGACAGAAGAATCCAATGCAACGCTACAGACTAGGGACTGAATGGCTAGGCAGCAGTTCTGCAGAGAAGGACCAACGGGTGACAGTGGACGAGAAGCTGGATATGAGTCAACAGTGTGCCCTTGTAGCCAAGAAGGCCAATGGCATTTTGGGATGTATAAGTAGGGGCACTGCCAGCAGATCGAGGGACGTGATCGTTCCCCTCTATTCGACATTGGTGAGGCCTCATCTGGAGTACTGTGTCCAGTTTTGGGCCCCACACTTCAAGAAGGATGTGGATAAATTGGACAGAGTCCAGCGAAGGGCAACAAAAATGATTAGGGGTCTGGAACACATGAGTTATGAGGAGAGGCTGAGGGAACTGGGACTGTTTAGTCTACGGAAGAGAAGAAATGAGGGGGGATTTGATAGCTGCTTTTAACTACCTGAAAGTTGAATCCAAAGAGGATGGATCTAGACTATTCTCAGTGATAGCAGATGACAGGACAAGGAGTAATGGTCTCAAGTTGCAGTGGGGGAGGTTTAGGTTGGATATTAGGAAAAACTTTTTCACTAGGAGGGTGGTGAAACACTGGAATGCGTTACCTAGGGAGGTGGTGGAATCCCCTTCCTTAGAAGTTTTTAAGGTCAGGCTTGACAAAGCCCTGGCTGGGATGATTTAGTTGGGATTGGTCCTGCTCTGGGCAGGGGGTTGGACTAAATGGCCTTCAGAGGTCCCTTCCAACTCTGTGATTTTATGATTCTAATATCTACAGAAAAGTCACTGCCCAGAACTGCCACAGAAATGTTAAGCCATGTTGTCTATCAGCACCCAGGGAGGGGCACAGAACAGGCCAACTCTTTTTGCTCAGCAGTTTTGTTGTTTGCTCCGAATCTACTTTGACGTTCCTGGAAACCTTCCCTTTATTTTAAGCTTCAGCAAACAACCTGGAAGACTTTCTGCTATGGGCTGTCAAGAGCAACGTAACCACAGGCCTCCAAATGAGACTTATCAGCTGCTTCTCTTTTACCACCTGAGGAAAAACAAACAAAAAAAAAAAGACAAGCTTGGAAAGCCTGCCAGTCTGCAGTGAAATGCTATCATCATAAGTAGAGAGATATCAATATTTTAGCTCCTACAGGCCAATAACCTGGCAGCAACCAATTTCACAGTCTCCCATCCACCATGTTGCCAACTGTGCACAAGAATGCAGACTCGGAACATGGGCAGGTTCCAAAGATTACTGCCACATAACAGGGCACTCCAGGGCCCAGACCATCAGGCTTCTCTCATTCACCCAGTCAATGAATCACTCAGTGAAATACTGTTTGATAAGATTAGCCACATCCTAGGAGGCTCTTTAGAATTCCCCTTAGGCTGGTCAGAGCAGGTATTACTTGTAGCACTTCCTACACTAATGCAAAGCTTTCCAAATCACCAATGGCTTTCATGGGGGTGGTACAGAAGTCATATGAGCAAGCTTACTCATCACCAGTGTTCAGTGTCTTTAAAATGGAGTTTCCGTATCACAGGTTGGTTTAAACCTACACACTAGGCAGAGGACGTGTTCAGCATTAATAAGCTTAGCAATATGGAATGATACAGAACACGTATTGGGACTGTGGGATGCAGGTCTGCTCTCTCTTTTGGCTTCCACTAGCTCCTTGAGGATGTTCTGGCTTTGATCTTCAGCCTTCAGTGCCCCCTCTGCATGCCTTGTGGAGCCTGGGCCCCGAGGATTCCACTGTGCCCGTCTTCACAGGCAGGCTCACATCAAAGTATTTTCATTAGCTGGGCCAGATTATTCCTCCACACAAATGATAGGAAGGAACGCCATTGAAGCCAGAATGGTAAAAAATTGGTGAGAGGGGAAATGAGACCGCTAAGCTAGAGCCATCTGGTCCCAGGGATATCAATGGGACTTCTGCAGAAAATCAAGGGCAGACTATATTACACAAAGGACACCTTTAGGGGTACTTGCTGTGTTTCTATTCCTTCCCCTTCTTTCTGCTCCCACCTCCCTACCTCCTCCAGCCTCTGTTCTGCCCCGGGTTGGAGACTGCTTGATATTTTCTATTGGGAAGGGGCCTTTGCATGACTATTTCTCCTCCAGCGGCTCCCAAGAAATCTATTTCTCTGCAACCTGCCCAGCTTTCGCTACCAGCATACCAAGGGAGTCCAGCACCACCCAACGTTTCTTCCCTTCCTCAAGCAGGGGCTTGCTCATGGTTGCCCCCAACATTAAAAGACTACATTGCTTACAGCAGCATATAATCTCTGGAAGTAAGTTTGACTACAGGGCACTTCCCATGCCCTACCGGGCAGCTCAGTATATGAAATAAATTGGTTCAGAAGCAGCAACTTCAATTAAGTTTACTTACTTTCCTCTGCTGCCTGCATGGTAACTGGACAGATCCTGAACAAAGATACATGGCATTTGCTTGAACTGCTCGTCCTTCTCACTTTCCTCCCCCACAGCCCACCCTGGAGTCTAAATCTTGTAGCAAAGCCACATGGTCCTTTTTTTATTAAGCCACCTCATTTTGTTGCCATGGAAGCAACTGTGAAATCACAGATTCAGCATTGTGACTTCATGGCTAGGCTGAGAGGAGGAGGGGAAAAAACCCTGAAGCACAAGCAGGTTTGACCTCAAGCAAGATGGGAATGGAAAGTAACAGCTTGGAGCCTTAAAAATCCTCCAGCCTTGCAGGTTGAGTTCCAAGGAGTAACAGTGAGCTCCAGTTAAGACACTCAGTTCCTATGGCCAGGAGGAATTTCGAGGTGCCAGGGCGATAAACATATATGGTAGAGTCTCCTATCCCATCTGATGAAGTGAGCTGTAGCTCACGAAAGCTCATGCTCAAATAAATTGGTTAGTCTATAAGGTGCCACAAGTACTCCTTTTCTTTTTGCAAATACAGACTAACACGGCTGTTCCTCTGAAACCTATCCCATTTTGCTAGTTCCTATTTTATTTCATCACCCATGATGCCTGCCCTGCAGTTACTATTGTCCTAGCAGAGATCTTACCCCGTGCTTTCTTATCAGTAGATTTCAAAGCACTTTACAAAGGAAGTCAGTATCGTTATCCAAATTTTACAGGTGAGGAAACTGAGGCAGAGCGAGAGGAAGCTACTTACCCAAGACCACAGCCAGCAACGAAACTCGGGCCCAAAATCCCAGTCCAGTGCGCTATCCACTAAACCATACTGCCTTTTCCAGAGCCCCTCAACAGCACTCAGGGCTGGTCTACACGACAAACTTAGGTTGGCTTAACTACACTGCTCATGGTTGTGAAAAGTTTCATTCCTTGTGCGATGTAATTAAGCCAGCCTCAGTTGCAGTGTAGATACCGCTAGGTTGATGGAGGAATTCTTCCTCTCAGAGAGGAGGATTTACTACTGCAATGGATAGGGTTTTTCCACTGCTGTATTTAAGGGTCTGCTTTACAGCATTGCAGCCTCACTGCTGTAGCATTTCCAGTGTAGATGTACCTTAGAGTCACCCAGAGAAGTCAGAGGCATCTACATAGAGCCCATGCTGACTATGAAAGTAAGAGAACAAGACTTGCAGCTAGGCCTCTTACAAAGCAGCAATGATTAATATTTGACCACAGGGCCAGCACACTTTGCACTCTACCTAGAGCAGCAGTTTCAGGAATAATGCCCTATACCCAAAATCTGTCAGAAGTAAGTGATTAATGGAGAGTCCGTATAATTTACTGGAATTATTTGAGTACAGAGGCACAGGTTTATTGCTTCTTCCCTCCCCCATCACTCAAGTGATATCGCCAGCATCCCCCTCCTTCACTGCAAACATCTCTTTTCTTTCAGGTTGCCTTCTGCTCTACCTTCTCAATTCCTGTCACACACCTAATTCAGCAACCAGACTTCCATACACTATGCAGAACATGGCCTCATCAGCGACTAAAACAGCACTATAGATAATTAGATCTAAATGAGAAATGTCTACCCTGGGGTGAGCTTTAGAAATTCATAGCCACTGTATCAGCCGCTCAGTTTACAAAACGTAGTTATTTTAAAGGTGGTCACACAAAACCCACATGCTGCTACCTGTGCAGCTTTGGAGTTTTCCAGAAACCCCCCAGGGTAAAGGGCCCATGACGTTTAAGGTGACCCTCTTGATGCAGCAGAAAAAATTGAAAAGACTCCAAAGTGCCTCCCCCCCTTCCTGCAAAATGCTCTAGTCTGATGTTTTTATTGTATACACTGGGAATGCTATTGCTAAGCATGGAAAGCAGGGGTTGCAAGAGCTCTTGCAAATGGGGATGATAGGGGAATCTAGCTAATCTTTAAGAACTATCAATTGTTAAAGTACTGGAGTCTACAAGGACCGAGAATTAAAACTGGGTTAGTCTTCTAGGATGGTTAAAGTTCAACTTGCGGGGGTAAACTCACGGAATTATGACATCAGCCAAGGATAAAAGAACTAGCAGCTCAGCAGCAGCAACATACTGCAGAAAATGAGGCGTAAGCGCCCTCCTGCTGTAGGCAAGTGTTGCTCAGAAAGAAAGTAGCTGAAGGTGCTTCATGTAGGTTCCCACCCACAAGGACGTCTACTTGGGTGTCAATGATTGGTTGCTAAATGACAGCAAAGGCACTGCTAAGGAGAACAGCCGCTGCATTCATAAAACCTGCAGGCTGGCTGTTTACTCAATTTGCATCAAATGGCTGACAAGTCACAGGCAGGAGCGAACAGTATGAAGCAACTCCTGTTGCTGAATGCAGTGCTACTTATGCATCACCGAACCCATCAAAACCTCACATGGCTCAGGAAGAACAATACAGGGAAAGCCCCCTAGACAAAAGAAGCCCTTTCTTGCCAGTTGTGGATTTCCAATAAGGCCAGTATCAGCTTCCTCCCTGATATGAGCAGAAGCTATCTCCAAACTAGGCACCAGTTATACCTGGGAGCACCAAGCCCTTCAAGAGTTTTCTTAACATCTACTGTTGGTAAATTTGGTTTCAGAGTAGCAGCCGTGTTAGTCTGTATTCGCAAAAAGAAAAGGAGGACTTGTGGCACCTTAGAGACTAACCAATTTATTTGAGCATGAGCTTTCGTGAGCTACAGCTCACTTCATCGGATGCATGGAGTGGAAAATACAGTGAGGAGATTTATATACACACAGACCATGAAAAAATACACATTGTAAGGAGAATGATCACTTAAGATGAGCTATTACCAGTCGGAGAACACTTCAATCTCTCTGGTCACTCGATTTCTGATCTCAAAGTGACTATCCTTCAAAAAAAAAAAAAAACTTTGAAAACAGATTCCAACGAGAGACTGCTGAATTGGAATTAATTTGCAAATTGGATACAATTAACTTAGGCTTTAATAGAGACTGGGAGTGGTTGAGTCATTATATTAAGTAAAACTATTTCCCCTTGTTTATTCCCCCCCACAACTGTTCCTCAGACGTTCTTGTTAACTCCTGGAAATGGCCCACCTTGATTATCACTTCAATAGGTTCTCTCTCCCCACACCCCACTCTCCTGCTGGTAATAGCTCATCTTAAGTGATCACTCTCCTTACAACGTGTATTTTTTCATGGTCTGTGTGTATATAAATCTCCTCACTGTATTTTCCACTTTATGCATCCGATGAAGTGAGCTGTAGCTCACGAAACCTTACGCTCAAATAAACTGGTTAGTCTCTAAGGTGCCACAAGTCCTCCTTTTCTTGTTGGTAAATTCCGATTCCAATTCCCAGCTGCTATATACAAACAAAAAGCATACGCTACTGCTCCACTCAAACTTAGCTTATTGAAACATTACCATTATTAAGAGATGTACAGGCACTTGTACAGAGATCTATGTTTTATTAATGCAGCTTTGTAAAACTGTTGGGAAATCTGATCAGCCTAGGCACAAAGCCTATTTGCTTACCCTTTGATACAATGTTGAACATGCTAGTGATTTATTTATTTAACTTACCCCATTAAAAATGTTACCCCAGGGAATTGTGAAAATAAAAATTCAAGGCAGAAGTAGTATATTGTAAGTATTATATTTAATGTAGCTCTAAATGTGTGACTTAAGCGATTGTGTGTGTTTCATCATTTTCCCTTATCCCTAAGCTCAAAGCAATATTTTGCTTTTTGGGCTGCACAAATGCATAAGCACATCATGGGCTCAGGTTCTAGTCAGCTACAGACATGTTTGTGCAAACACCTAGGGAAAAGGCAGGCAGGTATTTCTGCCTCAAATGGCTTGCTATGAAATATGGGACCTTACAGTTCTGCTGGTGAAACTCCAAATGGCATCTGCAAATTCAGAGTGCTGCAGTTTTGCTTAACTGTCCTGATCCATGCCCCCTGACATTTCAGTCATACAGCAAGAGCCATGTTATTGCTGTTCATTGGGGGTGGGAAGGAGTTGGTTTTGTACTTAACTCAGAAAGATGAAATATTACTCATTCTAGAGCAAAAGTGAGTTAAGTGAAGAAAGCTGCCTGAACAGTTATACTGATGCCTTGACATTTCCTAAGATGGTAAGTGCAGATGTCAAACACTGTACTTACCATCTTATGGAAAAAAAAAAGCAACAAAACACACGATTTCTGCTGCCTTTTCTCTAGGGAACAGAATGGGACACAGCCGACTGAATTAGTACCAGTAGACTCTCATACAGCTAGGGCTTTTGTGGTTACTGTAATCAGAAGTGTAACCAGTGAGATAAGAGACAGAAGTCAGCCTAGTTAACTGCAGAACCTCAGTATAACCCTAAAACAAAGTTAACCTGACTCAATAGCTACAGACCCCTCAGTTCTTAATTGAGCAATACTGGCTGGGTGCCAGGAAGAGTTCAGAGTAAAGCCACTCTTTCACATAAATTAATGGGAGACCCATTGCTCCAGACACGGTAAGACTATATTTAAATAATGGAGCTTCCCCCACCCCAAAACAAACAGACCTCAACTCCACAGAGCTTTTCTAAATTAACAGCAAATGTTGAAGGAATGTTCCAAAGGGATAACTTGCAATAAGGGGTGTGTGATTAAACTCTTCAGCATGGGGTCTTGGGTTCAGGGAGTTAGAAAGAAGAAGAGCCCTGCTAGGAGATTCAAGGGTACGTACCTTCCGGCTTATTTTGGATAATACCTGCAGATAATGGTGCAGTCTGGTGCATTTCAAAGGCATATAAAAGTCACTCTTCAGACTAAGACAGTAATAGAAATTCAAGTTCAACATCATCCAGAGAAGTAAATGAATCTCAACAGCAGAGAAAGCCCTTTCCTTTCCGTTTAGGACAGCCAAATCTTTCACCTTTCATTCTGAAGGGAAGGAAACTGCTGCAGTACCATTTCCCACCCCTCCTGGATTCCATCCTGGCCCTATACACCATATTAGAAATACAAGGCAGACAGCAAGTCCTGGAAGGGACAGAGGAGCTGTACAGAGCAGGGCACAAACCCCATTTCCTTCAGTAGAAGGGGCACTGCATCCCTGCCACCCGGGATACAGGGTAGGCAAGAGGGCTGGGACAGCAGCAGATGCTCTGTAGAGTTCTCCCTCCCACAAGTAGGAAGAGGAAGGGTGTTGCAGCAGGCCCAGGCAAAATGGCATGGGGCAAAGATGTGTTGGAGTGGGGGGGGGGCCTCAACCTCGCAGAAGAGGGGCCTACCCAGCTCCCCGAGGACAGAGATAAGAGACGCAAACTAGCGTTGATCTGATCAGTGGTGAGTGCGCAGGCTGGGCTGTCCCTTCCTCCTGTGAGAGAGAGACCACGTGGGAACACTGCACCCTCTGGTCCTGGGGTGCGTCGGGAGCTTCACACCCCCCTCAGGGCAGGGGGGCGGGCTGGCAGGAGCGATACCCAGCCCTGGGGGCAGGCCGCAGACCCCCCTACGGGGTTCTATGTGGAGCGGTCAGGCCACACCCCTTAGCTTTGGGGTGGGGGGAAGAATCGGGGCACCCTGCCCCCCCCCGTTCTGGGGGAGATGATGCAGCACTGCGGGAACTAGGGGGCGCCCCACGTGGTGCTGGGGAACTCCTGGTCTGTCGGAGATGGGGGGGGCGGGGCAGCGGGTGCACGCGGACAGGGCCCTGCACCCCGCCCTCTCCCAGGAGAGATGGGCCCGCGCACGCACCCGGGCTGGGCACCGCCCGCAGCCAGCGGCTGTTCCACCACGCCCCCCCCCGGTCACCAGCGCACCCACGTGGGTGGCGCCCAGTCTCCTTCTTCCTCTCTCTCCGTGTCCGCTCCCGCCCCCCCAGCCAGCCAATCCCTGCGCTTGCGCAATCACGCGACCGAAGGTTCCATCTGGCTCCCCCGCTCCCCCGTCAATCACCGGCGGCGCGAGCCGCCCCTCCCCCAGCTGCCCCCCCTCACGGTAGGATGGCGCGCGCCGCGACTCGGAACGTTCCAGGATGGAACGTTCCGAGCCGCGGCGCGCGCGCCCCGGCTGCCTGGGGAAGGGGACGGTGCGCGCGCACGCCGGCGAGGCCGGAGGGGAGGGGAGGGGCGGGGAGGTGCGCGCGCGCGGGCGATCCCTGCGTGGAGGAGAAGACAGACACGATTCGCCTCGCTCGGGCCGGGGAGGGCGAGGGTCGGGCCGGGGTGAGGAAGCGGGTAGAGTCCTCGGCCCGGAGAAGGGACCCGGGCCTGGCTCAGGTCTCAAGGGCCCGGAGGCCGCCGAGCACCACTCACCTGAAGCCGCCATGTTGGGCAGAGGGAGAGAAGGCAAAGGACCCGGATGGCGCCGTCACGTGACTATAGCGAGGCAAAAGCCCTCCTCCCGAAGGGGCGGGGCTCCAGAGGGAAGGGGGGGGAGCGCGGTTGATTCTGCGGTTCCGGGCGATGCAGATAAAATCCAAGAGTAGCGCAGCGGGCGGGCGAAGGCACGAAAATAACGAGGGTGGGAGGGAGAAAGGGATTCTTCGTTTATCATCGCCGCACGCTCTCGATTTTCTGACGCCAGATGTGGAGCTGGAATTGCCACAGTTGTGGGGCTGTCAGGGCCAGCCGCAGACCCCCAGGGCAGCTCCCGCGGGGGGTCCCTCCCTCCCGTTGGGGATGTCTCTGGTTGGCTGTGGGGGGCCGTGAGGGGGCTGGGAATGTTTTGGGGGGCAGTTGGTGGGGTTGGGGCAGTTCAGAGGGGCAGTTAGTGAGGTTGGGGTAGTTCAGGGGGCAGTTGGTGGGGTTGGGGTAGTTCAGGGGGCAATTAGTGGGGTTGGGGTAGTTCAGGGGGCAGTTGGTGGGGTTGGGGTAGTTCAGGGGACAGTTGGTGGGGTTGGGGTAGTTCAGGGGACAGTTGGTGGGGTTGGGAATGTCTCAGGGGGCAGTTGGTGGGGTTGGGGTAGTTCAGGGGACAGTTGGTGGGGTTGGGAATGTCTCAGGGGGCAGTTGGTGGGGTTGGGGTAGTTCAGAGGGACAGTTGGTGGGGTTGGGGTAGTTCAGGGGGCAGTTGGTGGGGTTGGGGTAGTTCAGAGGGACAGTTGGTGGGGTTGGGGTAGTGCAGGGGGCAGTTAGTGGGGTTGGGAATGTCTCAGAGGGCAGTTGGGTTTGGGATAGTTCAGGGGGCAATTAGTGGGGTTGGAAATGTCTCAGGGGGCAGTTGGTGGGGTTGGGATAGTTCAGGGGGCAATTAGTGGGGTTGGAAATGTCTCAGGGGGCAGTTGGTGGGGTTGGGGTAGTTCAGAGGGACAGTTGGTGGGGTTGGGGTAGTGCAGGGGGCAGTTGGTGGGGTTGGGAATGTCTCAGAGGGCAGTTGGTGGGTTTGGGATAGTTCAGGGGGCAATTAGTGGGGTTGGAAATGTCTCAGGGGGCAGTTGGTGGGGTTGGGGTAGTTTAGAGGGACAGTTGGTGGGGTTGGGGTAGTTCAGGGGGCAGTTAGTGGGGTTGGGAATGTCTCAGGGCAGTTGGTGGGTTTGGGATAGTTCAGGGGGCAATTAGTGGGGTTGGAAATGTCTCAGGGGGCAGTTGGTGGGGTTGGGGTAGTTTAGAGGGACAGTTGGTGGGGTTGGGGTAGTTTAGAGGGACAGTTGGTGGGGTTGGGATAGTTCAGGGGGCAATTAGTGGGGTTGGAAATGTCTCAGGGGGCAGTTGGTGGGGTTGGGGTAGTTCAGAGGGACAGTTGGTGGGGTTGGGGTAGTGCAGGTGGCTGTTGGTGGGGTTGGGAATGTCTCAGGGCAGTTGGTGGGTTTGGGATAGTTCAGGGGGCAATTAGTGGGGTTGGAAATGTCTCAGGGGACAGTTGGTGGGGTTGGGGTAGTTTAGAGGGACAGTTGGTGGGTTTGGGATAGTTCAGGGGGCAATTAGTGGGGTTGGAAATGTCTCAGGGGGCAGTTGGTGGGGTTGGGGTAGTTCAGAGGGACAGTTGGTGGGGTTGGGGTAGTGCAGGGGGCTGTTGGTGGGGTTGGGAATGTCTCAGGGCAGTTGGTGGGTTTGGGATAGTTCAGGGGGCAATTAGTGGGGTTGGAAATGTCTCAGGGGACAGTTGGTGGGGTTGGGGTAGTTCAGAGGGACAGTTGGTGGGGTTGGGGTAGTTCAGGGGGCAGTTAGTGGGGTTGGGAATGTCTCAGGGGGCAGTTGGTGGGGTTGGGGTAGTTCAGGGGGCAGTTAGTGGGGTTGGGAATGTCTCAGGGGGCAGTTGGTGGGGTTGGGATAGTTCAGGGGGCAATTAGTGGGGTTGGAAATGTCTCAGGGGGCAGTTGGTGGGGTTGGGGTAGTTCAGAGGGACAGTTGGTGGGGTTGGGAATGTCTCGGGGTGGTTAGTGGGGTGTGAGGGGCAGCTGGCGGAGGCGAGAGCATGTCTGTGAGGGGCACTTTGTTCAGGGTGTTGGGCCCACTCGAAAGACCACAGCAGGATGATAATCAACATCTCCCTGACACTGCAAGGCAGCCACCTCTGGGGTCATGGCAGTTTATGGAGGCAGTGTGGTCCGGGCTGACCATGAGCAGCAAGGAACAGGTTTATTTCCAGCTGTACATCAGTGCTGTGTAACCAACCCGCAGCCCCGCGGGCTTTTGTCTACACAGGAAAGTTTTACCCCTTATCCCAGTGTTATCATACCGCTCTGGCACCACCTCCTCCTATGTGGACACTCTTATTCTGGTATGAATGGCCTTTTCAGTTTAACTTATGTCACTTGGGATAGGATTTAAGCTAAACCAAAGAAAGCCACACTTACATCAGGATAAGAGACAACTAGGCTATGGAGTTGGTGCCGGCATAGCCCCACGGTGTCGCCGCAGCCTGTCCAACAGAAGGGTTTTTTCTGTCACTGTAGGAACACCACGAAGTTACATCCATGGAAGCCCTCTTCCATCAATATAGCTGCGTCTACACTGGGGGTCATGACAGCATAGCTACATGGCTCAGGTGTCTGGTTTTTTCATGCCCCGGACCTAGGTAGCTATGCCGATACACATTTTGAGGATATATCTACACTAGAAATGCTACAGTAGCACAGCTGCAGGGCAGATGCCTACTACAGTGATGAAAGGGGTTCACCCCAGCTATTGGCACCCTGCCATAGGGTTTGAAGGGAGCCCAAATGGTCAACATCTTGGTTTTTGCAGCTCATCTGAAATACGGCTACTGCTGCAGCATAATTCCTTCCTCCCTTCAGCATGCTGGAGTCTGTACTGACTTGAGGGGAGAGCCACACCACTCCCTGCAGCGCCACACCCACAAGGGCAATACTGGGGTATCCCTGCAGACTTGGAAGAAAGAGCACCCCTTAGTGCGTCCTTAGTACCACTTACTGCAGTACCCTAGTACTGACCCGGGACACCTCTGCTTAGCCTATGATCTGTGGTAGGCTCATAATCCCGGCTAACAGAGAGAGTGAAGGCCCTTTCACTCCCAGAGATGATTGGTCCCAACTCCTTAGACAGGCCTAAGGTCCCCAGACTGCCAGTGCAACACCTTTCTTTCACCCCACAAAATCCTCCAATTTATTGTTTGAAAAAAGGAAACAAAAATAATCTCTAAATTCCCATTTCTCTCTCTCAAACCAACTCTCTGCATTATTAATGCTGCTGGAAACATGAGCTGATGATTCCTCCACACACTCCTGTGGCATAGGTGAGTATTGTAGATGGGGAAACTGAGTCACAGAGCAGCATATTGACTTGCTTGAGTCCGCACAGCAAGGTAGTTGCCAGGGCTGGGGTTAGAACCCAGGAGTCCACAAGTGAAGCAACCACCCCGAATCATGCCCCTTGTTCAAATTAGCCCCTATACCTAAATCCCCATACCTTTGCGAAGGTGATGGGAAAACCACAGGATTGTTGGTTCTCTGGTCCCCAGTTTCTGGTCGGGTCCCCGATTTATGGAAGCCTTTTGGGTCTTGCTAAGAGAAATCCCCATGTTGCAGCTTGTTCCTCCACTTCTCTGCCCAACCGACTCAGAACTTGGTATGCTCAAAGTTCTCTCTGTCTCTCTTAAAGGGGCCATCACTTTAAAAGACAGTAATCCATTCCTGGACTGTAGTTTTATCCAGTCTGGCTCCAGGAAAGATTGTGATACAATAGTGACAATGTGGCATATTGGTCAAAGTAGGGGACTGGGACATAGGGCTCCTTGGTTCTCTTCCTAATCCTGTTAGTAACTCCTTGTGTGCCCGTGGTCAACTCACTGCACAGCCCTGTAAAATGCCAGGGTTAATAATGCTGGCCTACCTGAGAGGGAAGTTAATAATCATAATAACTAATGATTATAATAAATACACTGGTTTAATTCACACACGTAAGGTGCTTTGAAATCCTCAGATGAAAGGAGTTAGGTACATGTAAACTATTAATAAAGGAATGTTGCTTTGTGTCCCAACCCCCATCGTCAGTAGGGAAAGTAAGAATATTATTCACTACGCAGATGATTGCCCATTGTGGCTGCATTAACCAGGGTACTTCACTGTATTTCACTTCAGGCAGGGTCAAAAGCTGGGGGTGAGGAAGGGGGGAAATTGCCCAGAAAAGGCATTTACAAAACAAGACCCATCCCAGTGAGATCTGACAGAAAATATTCATTAAATAACAAATTCCTAGGTCTGATTGAGTGCTGGTCATCAGTAGGTCTCAAAATGCTTTACAAAGGAAGTCAGTATCATTACCCCATTGTATATATAGGGAAACTGAGGCATGGAGCAGGGAAGTGACTTGCCCAAGGTCACCCAGCAGGCCAGGTGGCAGGGTTCAGGTCTCTTAAATCCCAGTCCAGTCCATTATCCACTAGGTCACACTGCCTAAGCACACTGCCGAGCTGCAGTGTTATTAAGACAATGGTTTGGGTACTGAAGTGGGTGTCAGGAGAACTGGGTTCTATTCCTGACTCTGTTCCATGGCCTTGAGTAAGTCACTTCCCTGCTTCATGCCTCAGTTTCCCCTCCCAAATAATTGTTTGTGTTGTCTAGAGGGCAAACTCTTCAGGGCAGGAGCTGTCTCTCACTGTGTTCGTAAAGCACCTGGCACCATGATACCCTGCTGTTAGAAGATGAATAATAACAAGAAGCTCTGATCATGCTGCCTGACTGGGTTTGTCTCAGTGCATTCTGGAAGAATCTCCCATACTGCCTCTGCAAGACGTACATCCAGAGCAGGATCAGCAGCAGAGGGGGGCACCATGCCCAAGGATGCCCTACTCAATGGAGCAAAGTGTCACCAGAGGAAGCTTGCACAGCTCAATCATACCCTGAACGCTCCACAACTCAGACAACATCATCGATGCTCCTTCCTATGGATATGGGAACTGATGGATAAAGCAGCCACCTGGAGCTAGAGTGGGGGAATAGGGAAACAGCATGGCCTTGCTGCATGGGAAGGATGGGAGGATGAATCCATTAAAGAGTGAGGTGTTCAGGTACCCCAGTAATGGGGGCAGGGAAGCACCTGAGCTAGACATAATGACTGCACCCCCAGGTGCTTTTCAGCAGGGAGTAGGTGGTTGCATGTCTCTTCCCACCTCCAATGGCTGCAAGGGAGGCATATACAGGACTGCTCCTTGCTGTGGACAGGCAGCACAACCATGGCCTGTTGGAATCAGGGGCAGCTTTGTGAGCCAGTTGCAGACCCATTGCAGGGATCTCTTGGGCAACAATGCCTCTGCTAGGCCCTGGGCTACTCACAGAATAAAGTGCCACTTGAATACAAACAACCTTTACAGCTGAAAAACCCTGGTAATAGAGTCTGATCCCAGCCCCACTGCAACTTCCTGAGTCCTTTGCATGGGATGTGTCTCTTAGGTTATGTCTACACTATGAAATTAGGTCGAATTTATAGAAGTCGGTTTTTTGGAAATCAGTTTTATATATTCGAGTGTGTGTGTCCCCACAGAAAATGCTCTAAGTGCATTAAGTGCATTCACTTGGCGGAGTGCTTCCACAGTACCGAGGCAAACGTCGACTTCCGGAGTGTTGCACTGTGGGTAGCTATCCCACAGTTCCCGCAGTCTCCGCTGCCCATTGGAATTCTGGGTTGAGATCCCGATGCCTGATGGGGCTAAAACATTGTCGCGGGTGGTTCTGGTACATATCATCAGGCCCCCGTTCCCTCCCTCCCTCCATGAAAGCAGCAGCAGACAATCATTTCGCGCCTTTTTTCTTGAGTTACCTGTGCAGACGCCATACCACGGCAAGCATGGAGCCCGCTCAGGTAACCGTCACCGTATGTTTCCTGGGTGCTGGCAGACATGGTACTGCATTGCTACACAGTAGCAGCAACCCATTGCCTTGTGGCAGCAGACGGTACAATAGGACTGGTAGCCGTCATTATCATGTCCGAGGTGCTCCTGGCCACATTGGCCAGGAGCGCCTGGGCAGACATGGGTGCAGGGACTGCATTAGAAGTGACTTGACCAGGTCATTCTCTTTAGTCCTGCAGTCAGTCCTATTGAATCTTCTTATGGTGAGCAGCCAGATGATACGGATTGCTAGCAGTCCTATTGTACCATCTTCTGCCGAGCAGCCATGAGATGTGGATGGCTTGCAGTCCTTCTGCACTGTCTGCTGCCAGCCAAAGATGTAAAAGATAGATGGAGTGGATCAAAACAAGAAATAGACCAGATTTGTTTTGTACTCATTTGCTTCCCCCCCTCCCCCGTCTAGGGAACTCATTCCTCTAGGTCACACTGCAGTCACTCTCAGAGAAGGTGCAGCGAGGTAAATCTAGCCATGTATCAATCAGAGGCCAGACAATTACTTAGGTGCACCATTTCTAATTGGAACCCTCCGTGAAGTCCTGCCTGAAATACTCATTGATGTAAAGCCACCCCCTTTGTTGATTTTAATTCCCTGTAAGCCAACCCTGTAAGCCATGTCGTCAGTCGCCCCTCCCTCCGTCAGAGCAACGGCAGACAATCGTTCCGCGCCTTTTTTCTGTGCGGACGCCATACCAAGGCAGGCAAGCATGGAGGCCGCTCAGCTCACTTTGGCAATTAGGAGCACATTAAACACCACATGCATTATCCAGCAGTATATGCAGCACCAGAACCTGGCAGAGCGATACCGGGCGAGGAGGCGACGTCAGCGCGGTCACGTGAGTGATCAGGACATGGACACAGATTTCTCTGAAAGCATGGGCCCTGCCAATGCATGCATCATGGTGCTAATGGGGCAGGTTCATGCTATGGAATGCCGATTCTGGGCTCGGGAAACAAGCACAGACTAGCGGGACTGCATAGTGTTGCAGGTCTGGGACGATTCCCAGTGGCTGCGAAACTGTTGCATGCGTAAGGGCACTTTCATGGAACTTTGTGACTTGCTTTCCCCTGCCCTGAAGTGCTTGAATACCAAGATGAGATTAGCCCTCACAGTTGAGAAGCGAGTGGCGATAGCCCTGTGGAAGTTTGCAACGCCAGACAGCTACCGGTCAGTTGGGAATCAATTTGGAGTGGGCAAATCTACTGTGGGGGCTGCTGTGATGCAAATAGCCCACGCAATCAAAGATCTGCTGATATCAAGGGTAGTGACCCTGGGAAATGTGCAGGTCATAGTGGATGGCTTTGCTGCAATGGGATTCCCTAACTGTGGTGGGGCCATAGACGGAACCCATATCCCTATCTTGGCACCAGAGCACCAAGCAGTCGAGTACATAAACCGCAAGGGGTACTTTTCAATAGTGCTGCAAGCTCTGGTGGATCACAAGGGATGTTTCACCAACATCAACGTGGGATGGCCGGGAAAGGTACATGATGCTCGCATCTTCAGGAACTCTGGTCTGTTTCAACAGCTGCAAGAAGGGACTTTATTCCCAGACTAGAAAATAACTGTTGGGGATGTTGAAATGCCTGTAGTTATCCTTGGGGACCCAGCCTACCCCTTAATGCCATGGCTCATGAAGCCGTACACAGGCAGCCTGGACAGTAGTCAGGAGCTGTTCAACTACCGGCTGAGCAAGTGCAGAATGGTGGTAGAATGTGCATTTGGACGTTTAAAGGTGCACTGGCGCAGTTTACTGACTCGCTTAGACCTCAGCGAAACCAATATTCCCACTGTTATTACTGCTTGCTGTGCGCTCCGCAATATCTGTGAGAGTAAGGGGGAGACGTTTATGGTGGGGTGGGACGTTGAGGCAAATCACCTGGCTGCTGGTTACGCACAGCCAAACACCAGGGCGGTTAGAAGAGCACAGGAGGGCGCGGTATGCATCAGAGAAGCTTTGAAAACCAGTTTCATGACTGGCCAGGCTACGGTGTGAAAGTTCTGTTTGTTTCTCCTTGATGAAACCCCCCGCCCCTTGGTTCACTCTACTTCCCTGTAAGCTAACCACCCTCCCCTCCTCCCTTCGATCACCGCTTGCAGAGGCAATAAAGTCATTGTTGCTTCACATTCATGCATTCTTTATTCATTCATGACACAAATAGGGGGATGACTACCAAGGTAGCCCAGGAGGGGTGGTGGAGGAGGGAAGGAAAATGCCACACAGCACTTTAAAAGTTTACAACTTTAAAATTTATTGAATGCCAGCCTTCTGTTTTTTGGGCAATCCTCTCTGGTGGAGTGGCTGGTTGGCCGGAGGCCCCCCCCACCGCGTTCTTGGGCGTCTGGGTGTGGAGGCTATGGAACTTGGGGAGGAGGGTGGTTGGTTACACAGGGGCTGTAGTGGCAGTCTGTGCTCCAGCTGCCTTTGCTGCAGCTCAACCATACACTGGAGCATACTGGTTTGGTCCTCCAGCTGCCTCAGCATTGAATCCTGCCTCCTCTCATCACGCTGCCGCCACATTTGAGCTTCAGCCCTGTCTTCAGCCCGCCACTTACTCTCTTCAGCCTGCCACCTCTCCTCCCGGTCATTTTGTGCTTTCCTGCACTCTGACGTTATTTGCCTCCACGCATTCGTCTGTGCTCTGTCAGTGTGGGAGGACAGCATGAGCTCGGAGAACATTTCATCACGAGTGCGTTTTTTTTTCTTTCTAATCTTCACTAGCCTCTGGGAAGGAGAAGATCCTGTGATCATTGAAACACATGCAGCTGGTGGAGAAAAAAAAAGGGACAGCGGTATTTAAAAAGACACATTTTATAAAACAGTGGCTACACTCTTTCAGGGTAAACCTTGCTGTTAACATTACATACATAGCACATGTGCTTTCGTTACAAGGTCGCATTTTGCCTCCCCCCACCGCGTGGCTACCCCCTCAACCCTTCCCCCTCCCCGTGGCTAACAGCGGGGAACATTTCTGTTCAGCCACAGGCAAACAGCCCAGCAGGCACGGGCACCTCTGAGTGTCCCCTGAAGAAAAGCACCCTACTTCAATCAGGTGACCATGAATGATATCACTCTCCTTCGGATAACACAGAGAGATAAAGAACGGATGTTGTTTGAACGCCAGCAAACATACACTGCAATGCTTTGCTGTACAATGATTCCCAAGTACGTGTTACTGGCCTGGAGTGGTAAAGTGTCCTACCATGGAGGACACAATAAGGCTGCCCTCCCCAGAAATCTTTTGCAAAGGCTTTGGGAGTACATCCAGGAGAGCCGCGAATGCCAGGGCAAATTAATCCTTTCACATGCTTGCTTTTAAACCATGTATAGTATTTTAAAAGGTACACTCACCGGAGGTCCCTTCTCCTCCTGCTGGGTCCAGGAGGCAGCCTTGGGTGGGTTTGGGGGGTACTGGCTCCAGGTCCAGGGTGAGAAACAGTTCCTGGCTATCAGGAAAACCGGTTTCTCCGCTTGCATGCTGTGAGCTAGCTACAACCTCCTCCTCATCATCATCTTCTTCGTCCCCAAAACCTGCTTCCGTGTTGCCTCCATCTCCATTGAAGGAGTCAAACAACACGGCTGGGGTAGTGGTGGCTGAACCCCCTAAAATGGCATGCAGCTCATCATAGAAGCGGCATGTTTGGGGCTCTGACCCGGAGCGGCCGTTCGCCTCTCTGGTTTTCTGGTAGGCTTGCCTCAGCTCCTTAAGTTTCACGCGGCACTGCTTCGGGTCCCTGTTATGGCCTCTGTCCTTCATGCCCTGGGAAATTTTGACAAAGGTTTTGGCATTTCGAAAACTGGAATGGAGTTCTGATAGCACGGATTCCTCTCCCCATACAGCGATCAGATCCCGTACCTCCCGTTCGGTCCATGCTGGAGCTCTTTTGCGTTCTGGGACTCCATCATGGTCACCTGTCCTGATGAGCTCTGCATGGTCACCTGCAGCTTGCCACGCTGGCCAAACAGGAAATGAGATTCAAAAGTTCACGGTTCTTTTCCTGTCTACCTGGCCAGTGCATCTGAGTTGAGAGTGCTGTCCAGAGCGGTCACAATGGAGCACTCTGGGATAGCTCCCGGAGGCCAATACCGTCAAATTGTGTCCACAGTACCCCAAATTCGACCTGGCAAGACCAATTTAAGCACTAATCCACTTGTCAGGGTGGAGTAAGGAAATCGATTTTAAGAGCCCTTTTAAGTTGAAATGAAGGGCTTCATCGTGTGGAAGGGTGCAGGTTTACATTGATTTAACGCTGCTAAATTTGACCTAAAGTCCTAGTGTAGAGCAGGACTTACATCACTGCTTTGGCTATGGGGCCCTGATTCTCACACCTTTGTGTCACCATTCACCCCCGTGTCACCATGTGTCACCATTCACCCCCGTGTGTAGGTTCTGATCTGTGATGATTTCATACCGACTTTAGGTGTGTACAAGGGAGAATCACACCTGGAGCTTCTTGCAACCAAACCCCAGAACCCCAGAGCTGATGACCCTAGCCTAGGGCCCTGCTCCTTTAGCTCCAAGACCACAGACCTCAGCCACTTGAGCTAACACAGACATCCTCTAATGGTGAGCAGTAATAGGTCCGTTACCTCCTCTGTGTTCCAGCCAGTAGCGGATGACAGCATATATGTCCTGCCCAGCCACTGCTAGAGAATGCTATTGGCATATGGAGTTCAGAAGATTCAGATCAAAGTTGGGCATGAATCTGTAAAGCTGACAGCTACTCTGAATTTGATCTATCTGCATACATAGCTCTATCTCCATAATATCTTTCTTTATTGATACATATCTATCTATTGATACATATCTTTCTTTCTTTCTTTCTTACTGATCACATCAGGTGTACATATGTGTATGATATACTAATATCTTTTACAAACCAGCTGCTACAAACCCATGATTCATCAACTCTCAGTCACTGACCTGCCGCCTTGTCTGGAAGGAATTTGATTCTATTGCTTGGAATGTTTGTCTTCGTGTTCCCCATTCTCCCCTCCTGTTTAACATTTGCGGATCTCTCCTCCCCTGTCCACACTGGAGGGCTCTGCTGTGTATTCTGCACATGAGATGAGGCAAGGTTGTGGAAGGGAGAACCACAGGGCAGATCCAAACCCTTTAGTGCAGAGCCAAGAGAATCCATGGACCTACAGGATGGGCTAATGGCTCCTTCCTTTAATCTGCTGCCCCGATCCATCGTGTGAAGCTGCTGTGGACTCACCAGCTCCATCGCTTACCCAGAGACTTAGCTGATGCCTTTACAATGGCCTAGCAAGTCCCTAGTGAGCTGGTTCTTGCTAGAAGGGTGGTAACACAGTTTCCCTGGCTGGTGTGAAATGGTCCTTAACATTATTCATGTGGCTATTACTCTGCCAAAGGGCTCTGGGATTTCTGTGAGATGGCACTGGCAGGGTTTTCAGCATGTGAGTTGCAGGGAGATGCACACCAGTTTGTTATTGTAGGGTCGTTCCTGAGTGAGGAACTATGCATACTGGTTTGTTATTGTAGAGTCACGTCTCAGTGCTGGGCTCTGCAAACTGGTTTATTATTGTAGGGTCACTCCTGAGTGTGGGGCTATGTAGGCTAGTATTGTGGGGTTTCTCCTGAGTGCTGGGTTAAACACACTAGTTTGTTATCGCAGGGTTGCTCCTGAGTGCTGGAGTGACTGTGCGAACTCCTTTGTTTGTGCAGGGTTGCTTATGAAGGCTAATTTGCACATGCTGGTTTGTTATCAGAGGCGCCCTCGCCCCCTCCCTGAAGGCTGGGGCTCCCCACACTGGATTGTTACTGGAGGGTTGCTCATAGGCCCTGACCAATCAAAGCAGAGCTCAGCAAGATGGCAAATAAACAGAGGGGGATATAAACCCAGTTTTATCAATGGAGTGGGGAGAGACAAGGTGGGCGAGGTCATATCTTTTATTGGACCGACTTCTGTTGGGAAAGAGACATGCTTCCGAGCTCCACAGAGCTCCTCTTGTCTCTTTCTCCAACAGAAGCTGCTCCAAATAACGCGATGACCTCACCCACCTTGTCTCTCTCATAGCCTGGGGCCAGCATGGCTGCACCAACGCAGCAAACAAAATTTTTGGGTGTTCTCAAGGAGTAAAACAGAACGGCCACATGATGGCGCTGCAACCTCAGTAACAGGAAAGAGGGCTTCCCTGTTAACCCCCCCCAGTTGAAATGCAGCCTGGTGCAGAATCATAGCACAAAGCCTGAGTCAGTTTTCAGTGCTGCATAGGCCTCCTGCTGGCCCCTGCTCCCGGGTGACTCACCCCCTGGTATCTCCTTTCACCCAGACCAGACAGGGTATTTCTAGCATCCACAGCTACAGGGCCAGCATGGACCAGGCTAGGAACCTCTCCCCAAATACCTGCATACCCACGCATGGACTCCACCCTTTTCCAGCCAGGGGCCTATAGTCCCACCTTGTGGGATGTAAGAAACTCCCATTGACTTTAATGCCCCCAGGACCTGCAGCCAGGTTCAGCCTGGTTCTATGGCTGCAAAAAGGGCCTTAGGGCGGGTATAATGCTCCCTTGGGGAGTGGCACAGAGATCCCCTACACCATGCCCAGAGCTGGTGAATAGAGCTGCGGACTGTCTCTGCAGCGGCCCTGGTGGGAAGGGGCCCCGAGGAGTTTGGGCCGGTGCAGATGTGTGCCCCAGCCATTCTGAGCGCCCACAAGGGGCCATTGTGGTGCTCAGGGCTGCACCAGCCTGAGCTGGGGTGCTGCACCAGCCTCCACAGCCCCTGGATAGGAGGAAGGCAAGATGCATCCCCTCTGCCCCTGCCCTGGTGCGGAGTCTGCCCCCTGAAGCGTGAGCTGCACGACGCCATCACCTTTGCATGGCACCGTGTTTTCCAGGGATGCTGAGTGATCCCGGCTCCCACGTGGACATGGATTCATGCCAAAGCAGAGTCCAGAGTGTGAATTGGAGTGTGAACAGATCGAGTGCTGGGCTCATCCCTAGATTGCCTGACATGGATATGTCAGCAGACTGTGGGGCAGAACATGCCTTGCCTGACCCAAAAGGAAGCAATGAGCCACTTTTGGTCAGTTTCCTAACTTCCCGTCCCTGCTTGCCCATTTCACACAGAATGTGGATGAAAGGGGTTAGCTCAGGGGTTCTTAAACTGGGGGTTGGGAAACCTCAGGGGGTCGTGAGGTTATTACATGGGGGGTTACGAGCTGCCAGCCTCCATCCCAAACCCCGCTTTGCCTCCAGCATTTATAATGGTGTTAAATATATTTAAAAATGTTTTTAATTTATAAGGGGGGTTGCACTCAGCGACTTGCTATGTGAAAGAGGTCACCTGTACACAAGTTTGAGAACCACTGGGTTAGCTGGACTGGGTTCTTCTAGGACCAAATTCTACTGTAAGATCCCCCCCCACATCAGTGCAAAGCTTGTGTGGCAAGCTGAGATCCTGCCTGCAGCTCCACAAGGGAAATGTGTGCATTCAATGATTTGTTTTGATATAGTCACTCCTGAGTTCTGGGCTGTGCAGCCTGGTTTGTTATTGTAGGGTTGCCTGTGAGGACCGGGCAGTACACACGGGTTTGTTATTGTAGGATTGCTTGTGAGTGCTTGGCTGCACATGCCGATTTGTTATGGTAGGGTTGTTCTTGCACGCTGGCCTGTGCACGCTGGTTTTACCATCCTCTGCCTGGGGACAGACCCCAGCGGAGGTGAGACAGAGCCCAGAGTGTTTGCCACAGGAGCGGGGAATGCTTCCTGGGTTGGGTGCAGAGAAGCGAAACCTAACACGGGTGTATTATGGACAACATACCCCCATATCTCAATGTCTGTACTTTGACCGGTTAAACTTCTACCCCCAATCGGGGAGATTGCAGATTATGTATTCCTTACGCCACCCGTTCCTAAACCTAATTTCACACCCCTTGATAATCTGTACCTTATTCCCTGATAACCAGAAACTTCTATGCTTAAACTCTGTACCGTTTCCTTTTTACTTCAACATTATCTTAATAAAACTATTAAATTTGTTTCTCTGCAAAGCTAGCTTTCTTGGGACGCTAGCTTCTGTCCCTGGCACTCACTCCACGCTGCAGCTGCCTCCTCTGCTTGATCAGTGCACAACACGGAGCCATGCAGCGGGGAGAGCTTAACTTGAACTCTGCCTTTCCAGGGGCTGGAGCCCAGGGACCCCAGTGGGCCGGCAGAGACATTTGCACAATAAACACGCGTGGACCCCACACCCGCTGGGAGTCCTGTCATTCCTGGCAGCTGGGTAGACATTCCTGCTTGGCTGAATGTGAGCTGTTGAAACAATGAGGAGAAAGGACCAAAAACAACTGACCCCAGCCCAGCCCTGAAATTCCAGAGGAATCAAAGTACCCAGACGCTTCCCTATGAGAACAACATGCAGGCTCTGGCTAGGGAGGCCTGTGGGAGGATAGAAGCTAGCTTCTTCACTGTAGCATCATGGCCTCGGGTCGGGTGAGCCTTCTGCAGTCACCAGTCAGTGTGGAGGGGAATGTGGGGGTCAGGGAAAAGGTGTGGACACAGACACTTGCCCTGCTGCTGGTGGTGTGGGGATAAATGGAGGATTTGGAGCCTCTCCCAGTCCACTTGTGCCAGGTGCCCTGGATTCTCCTTAGCGCGTGACAGGGCAGTGGAAAGACAATGAGGAGGGGAGAGGCAATTCTGTCGTGTAGCTGCACCCCGGGGCTGGAGGAAGGCCCCTCTGGTTTCTCTGCCAGGCTGGAGCAGCACACCCAGGTAGCCGGCGATGTGGAGTGTTCCCAGCTGCGGCCTGGAAAGCCCCAGGCTTCCCTCTGTGCCGGGCCAGGAGGGAGGAAGGGCCCTGGGCTCCAGGCTCGGGGGCTGTGATGAGCCTGGACTCCAGCTCATCACAGCCCCCAAGCCTGGAGCCCAGGGCCCTTCTCGTGGGCGTGGCTCGTTTTGATCCCTGCCATGCTGGTGTGTCCGCACTGGGCGTGGGACCCTGTTGAAGGACTATGGGGGGCCAGACTACCCCAGCGTGGCTCTCAGTGTGGCTGGATCGCACATAGAGGTGTCCAAGCGGGACAGATTTTGAAGGAGAGAGAAGGGATGGTGGGTGTTGTGTGACCAGGCCGTGGGAGGAAGGCTCAGCCCCTAGAAGCCTGGGGGTGCAGTGATCAAAGGCACCGAGGAGGTGTGAATGCCCAGCTCCCCTTGCTGCCTTAATCTCCTCCCAGGTTCCTCATCTTTCCCTGGGATGGTCTAGACCAATGAAATTCGCAACTGCACCGGTGCAAAACCATTACACTGGTGTAGAGACATGACACAACGGGGCTGTCTGGGTGCAATTCACAATGGGGTGAGCTGTCCTGGTGCAAAGCACCATCTCGTACTTCTCCACTGGGGCAAAAGGCTGACACTGATGCACCCCGAACCCCTCTAGGCAGGATCTCCCTCTGCTGTAGGTTATCACTACAGGCTGAGCAGAATGATAATCCCAGGGGATTCTCCTGCCTGCAGGCAAGGTCGTTAGGAGCTCTACCCTGCCTAGAGGCTGTTCTCAGCATGCAGGGCTGGCAGGTGAAATGAGCAGCAGTGGGAGGCCATCAAGAAGAGAGATTAGAGCTAGTTCCTGTAATTGCTCCCAGAGCCTGGCATTGTGTTGGTATCATGCTCATTAAGAGTGGGACTTTCCAGCCTTGGGGAGGGGCTGCGGCCTGCTCTGATAATCCCTAGAATGCCTGACAGCCCCATTCCCGTCTGGAGCAGAAATTCCAGGGCTGCAGGAGATTCTGCCCGGACAGAGCCTGCACGGGACGTCCCGTCCCCCCACTCCTCTGATGGGGCCACTCCAGCCACGCAGCAAAGGCTCACCCCTCCAGCAAGAACACACTGCCTGCCTGGCTGTGATGGGGCACTGCCCGCCTCCTGGAACACAGACCGGCCTGGCAAGGGGGCAAAGGGTTCCCCTGGAATCCGGTGCCACTAGAGACAACCCCCCGGCCAATATACAGTCCTCCCATGGGCACAACAGACCCCAACCAAAGCTAAATGAGTACAGGGCCCTGAACAGATAGATAAATACCCAGTAACATCTATCTATCTATCTATCTATCTAGTCATGTGCAACCAAATTTTCCATAGTAACTCCTAACTCTGGATGCCTCGTTTTGGGGCACCCAGTTTGAGACCCCTAGGATATCCAGGCAACAGCTGAAGTTTGTTGGGAATCGGGGGCCCTCTGCACCCTGGAAGTTTCAATCCATCCGTGAGCCTTGTTCCCACCCGCCAGGGCTCCGGTTCAATCTCTTCAGGCTTTGCTGGCTGAGCTGTCATTAACACGGCGGAGGGGGGGTACGCGCAGAGGGGCCCGTGAAAGCCCCTGCCACGCTTGTAACTCGGAGAGGCCGTGCCACCACGCAGCCGCATTGCTGTGGGGGAGGTCACGCCACCAGAGTGCGTCTCAGTGAGCTGCAGATATGAGAGAGGAAGTTGTTTAAAGTTTAACTGCGGATTATTCTCCTGAACGCCTGCTAGCAGGGGAACGAATGTTTGGGGTGGGAGCTTGTGCCAGCTTTCGCTTTCTGGGCAGTGCCACCAGAACTGAGTTGCTGTGGGGAAGCTCCTGCACTGGAGTCCCACCTGGGCACTGCTGTGGGGAAGCTCCCAACGCTGGGGGTCCCTGCAGCCCACAGTCTGCACTAGACAAGCCCAGAGGAGGTTGCGCAGGGCTCCCTGGCTGGGGTGAATGCATTTCTCCACTTGCCTTCCTCTTATTTCTGTGTGGGGTGTCTGACCCTCATGTCAAGGGCCCAGGCTAACTGCATCAAAGGGTTTAGTGTCTGGAGATAAGGTGGTAATACAAGGGGCTTTTGTTTGTATGTTTTCCCCAAGGCAACGGAGTCACTGATCAAGGTCATCTCAGCAGTGACTCACCCTTGTGCCGTCACACACACAAACACACACTCACCTGCACCGCTCCTGAGCTCTCCCCTGCCAAGCCAGTTGCATGGTCTCTGCGTTTGCACGGGTGCGCCTCTCCTTTCACAGTCTGCGTTTGGGGTGAGTCTGCCAGGGCTTTGCATATCCTGCTGTAGCTAGGCACCCCGTTCGGGGCAGGCAGCCCCCCTCACCCTGTCCTGACAGAATGGGTGAGCAAAGTCCCCCATTTCAGTGGTGGAGCAGGGTCCCTGCTGGTGACTCATGCCAGAGCAGCGTGGGAAGTGGGTGTCCTTGAGAATGACTCAGGCAGCCGTGGGGCATGGTGGGGAGTTCTGGATAACTGACTCATCCAGGACTCTCTGACCCCAGAGCGGGGGATCCAGGGTCTGAACCCCACATAGGCGGAAGGATCTCTCAGAGCTTCCTGCCTCTACCATCCGCTCCTTGGCTAAATAGGGAATTCTCCCCTAGGCAGGTGCCCCTGCCTGCTCCTCGTCCAGGGCCAGGACCAGAACCCCGGTGTCCTGGTGCCCAACCCTGTGCTCTAACCACTAGATGCTGCCTCCCACTTGGAGGGGTTCCAAATCATGAGTCAACTCCCCCCCAAAATCATGATTGGCTCAACAGTCATGCCATTAAAAAAATCATCCTGTGATCTTTTTCTTGTCCATCTGTGTTTTGAGCCTGCGAGAGTCCCGTTTCCAATGTCTCTGCACGCCGGGACTCCAGAAGCTGGGGCTTTGAAGCACCAACTAGCATGAGACTTGGCCCTGCTGTCCCTAGCAGGAGGGGAAGCCTAGGTCTCCTCTCTGCAAACACCCTGGTTCCCAAGCACAGCGGGGCGGTATCAGTGAGAATTCCCTGTTTGCCCTGGTTGGCACAAGATCATTAGCCCACAGGGCCCCTTCTTAGCACAAGTTCCCACAGGAAAAGGCTGTCTCTCCCCAGAAACAAATATTTGTCTTTGAGGGTGTTGTACCCATCTATCAGCTCTGCCCAGCCAGAGCTATTCTAGCTGCCATCCCAGGGCCAGTGCGTTATCTGAGCTCCACCAGAGACCTTGGCTGCTCCAGCTGAGCCAGAGGGAAACAGGGTGATGGAGGGCTAGGGGAACAGGCAAGGTCCAGCTGGCATGAGAGATGGGGCATCTGGCTGGGATGGAGCAGCTCTGGGCACGGCGTGCGATGACCGGCAGCACAAGAGGCTGCAAGGGTAGTGGAGAGAAATAAGGTGCCCTAACACAAACGGTTGCACCCCCACCACATACATGTGAGTCTGCAACCTCCATGCCCCCCATGTCTAGCTGTCTAGTACTGACCTGCCCCGCCCTCCCTCCACTGTAGCATCAGAAGGCCACAGAAATGCGCCTGGTGGCTTGGAAGGATTTGATTTTGATCGGTAAATGCTGGTGAACGTCAATTTCACGGCCCAAGAAGCGACGACAAAAACCTGCGTGTGCGTACACACCCGCACACCCACACCCCGAGGCTGAACACACACAGGCAGTGCCCAGCCCAGCCTGTGCGCGCACACCCCTAGCCTGCACACCCACCCACGGACACACCCACACCCCCCCTGAGGCTGAACACACACAAATACACCCCCACACTCCCTGAGCCTGCACACACACACACACACACACACACCCACGCCACTGTTGCTCCAAAGCCCCCGGTTTGAAGCGCATGCCCAGAGAGGACAAAGGCCCAGATCCTCAGAGGTACTGAGGTGCCTGACTCCCATTGAAATCAGTGGGCGTTTAAGGATGTGGGGTTCTGGTTGCTCTAATCAGTTGATCTGGTTTCAGTGCAGACGGGTGCTGGATGCAAACCCGGCTCCTCTCCCTGCGAGTGGGAAGCCTGGGCCCCAACCTGCAGGGGCGGGAGCTGCTGCAAGGGTTACCCCAAGGTTACCTGGAGCGCCGGCTCCCACCGGTTACCCTTAGCGGGGCAAATCGGGAGGAACGGCACCGAAATCAGCGGGGTTCCTTGGTGTTTACATGGATGTGGGCTGAGAGCAGCGGGGTTGCTTGGCCCCAGCAGAAGGGAGTGGAGCAGCACCTGCCAAATTCCCTTCCCTCTGAATCGTCCTCAGTAATCAGCTGCTCCTCCCTGCTCCCTGAGGCTGGGGTCTGCCCAACTCTGCTCATTAGGAGCGGGAAAGGGAGTAGCTGACACTTGTTGTGCCTACTTTACACTGGGAGAGGCTGGGGCTGGAGTAGCTGGGAGCTCGCCGCTAGGGCCAGCGCCCCTGCCCTGCTCCCTACAGCGCCCCCTGGTGGGAGAGGCCAGGACTGAACATCATCATCTGAGCAGCGTCTCATACTAGGCATAGGAATGGGCTGAGCTTATGTTGTGGGCAGAGCTTATGTCGTGGGCAGAGCTTGGAAGAATACCCCACCCCTTCTCCATCCCCAAGTGCTAAATTTTGGGATTCCTTCCATGGCTGGCGCCCATCCGCCAGCCTGCCTGGGGGGTCCTTCATTCTGCCACTGCCCTGTGACTGTGCCCCCATAGCACCCAGGGGCCCGGCAACCCAGGGACTCATCTGTGGCCATGCCACCGTGGATCTAAGGAGCCAAAATGGGTGTGACCGATTCAACCCCCTTCGGGGGAAGAGGCTGATAGTTGGAGGAGACAGGTCAGGGGAAAGCCCTAGAAAGACCCTCAGATTCCTGGCAGGAATCTGAGGGTCTTTCTAGGTCCAGCTGCCTTTAGAGAGCAGAAGGGATACGACCAGCGCTCTGCCTTATGGAAGGCTACTGGGGCCACTTACTAGCCAGCCCAGCCTTGGAGAGCCATGGACTACTGCACTGGGCAGAACAGCTCCGCCCCCCAGTCTAGTGCTAAGGGTGAAGTGTAGGATGCCTGTGGCCCCGACTTGTTCGCTCCAGTTGCAACAGGCCTGGAAAGTGGGGTTATTGAGTTTAGCGCCACGGCGCCATTAGGGGGCTGGACATGGGCAGCCCCCCTCCATGGAATAAGGCATCCTGGGATGGCCCCAGGACTAGTGGAAGAGGAATTAAATCCATAAGCCCCACTGCAGACCGAGCCCCACCATGGCAATGGGCCATTCAGAGAGACACAGACGGGGTCTGTGCGATCGGGGGAGGGAGGCAGGACGGGAACCCCGAAGGAGGGAAATGGAAGGGTGAGAGCTTAGAATTGGGGAGGCTAGTTAAAGCATGAGATTGGGGATCAGGACCCCCTAGGTCCTATTCCTGACTATAGGAGGGAATGCGGTCTAATGGTTAGAGTGGGGGGAGGGTGTTGCTGGGAATCAGGACTTCTGAGTTCTTTTCCTGACTAAGGGGAGTGCAGGCTAGTGATTAGGGGGGTGGGGCGGTGGGAGTGGGAGTCAGGACTTCTGGATTCTCTCTCTGGCTCTGGGAAGGAATGTGGTCTAATGGTTAGGGCGGGGTGGGGCTGGGAATCAGGACTCCTGGGTTCTATTCCTGACTCTGGGAGGGAAGTGCAGTCTAATGGTTGGGGGAAGAGGGGTGGAGTCAGGACTCCTAGGTTCTCTCCCTGGCCCTGGGAGGGAGTGCTGTCTAATGATTAGAGTGGGCGGGGCGGGGGGGTGGGGGCTGGGAATCAGGACTCCTGGGTTCTGGGTGGGGAGTGCAGACTGATGATTAGAACAGGGATGGGGAGTGGCTGGGATTCAGGACTCCTGGGTCCTCCTCCTTGCTAGGGAAAGTTTGGGGGAGTGGTTAGACCAGGGACTGGACATCTATCCCAGCTCTGCCAGTGACTGGCTCTGTGACTTTGGGCAAGTCGTTTTATCTGCCACATGCCTCGGTTTTCCCATCTGGATATCGGAGACATAGGGCTACGACCCTACATGACCAGGGTGCCATGCGGCAGCATGGGAAGCGCTCTGAGCACCTTGGGCAGGGGGCCACTTTACACCCGCATTAGCAGGGAACTCAGGGCTCAGCCAGGATCCCCCATCCCCCAAAGCCCCCCCCCCCCCCGAAGCCCAAGAGAAGCAGCCCGCTCTGAGGCCAACTGCGTATTTTATTGAGTTCCGCTGACCAAGCAAGTGGGCGGAGGGAGGCAAAGCAGGCTGCCTGCGGCCCTCTCAGGGCACCGCAACGCCAGATGCTAAGGGAAGGGAGCAGGGACCACGGGGTGCGTCTTCTCAGTTCTTGATCACTTGCGACTCGCTGGTCTCCGACACCACTTTGCCGTCCACCAACTTCTTGGTCGTGGTGACGACCTGGTGGGTGGTCTGCGTGACACTGCTGCTGTCCACCAGAGCATCGCGCAGGCTGCAGAGTGGGAGAGAGGGAGCGTGAACACTCAAGGGGCTTTCCCAGAGGCCCTGGTCCACTGCATGCAACCAGAGATGGAGACCTGCCGCACACCTCTTGGGAGGGAGGTCATCAGGGAGCAGCCCACGCGGGATCAGTAGCCTGGGGTGGCATTATGCCCTGGTAAGCATTAGCTCCTCCCTGCCCCCACTCAATGGGCACCCACTTGCCCCGCCACCGGCTCCCTGCCAGGGCCATGAATCCAGGGAACGTGGGGTTCTAGCGATGAGGCTCCTCTGGGGGACAGCCCCATATGTGTGGTTGGTCCCGCACTGCCCCTCAGAGGGACAGAGCCCATTCCTGGTGGGGATCTGGGCCTGACTGCCCCTTCCCATCCCTGGGGGAACCTCAGGGGCCCCGTGGCCCAGCAAATGGGGCCAAACACTGGGAAGGTTATTGGGTGCATTACTGACCCTCTCTGGCCTGGGTCAAATCACAGTAGCTTCCCGGACCCTCAGCTAACCCAGCTAGGAATTGCGATAACAGGGAGTGGGGGGCAAGATGGGTTATCTTGGAGCCAGGTTTCCCTAGCAGAACAAACGACGAAGTCCAGGGGCCCCAGGGTTAAATCCTCCCTACTGGAGTTGGAAAGAAGCAGGGCTGTGGGAGGAACCGACGCCCCGACCCGAGGCACTAACTTGAACTCCTCTCCGCCCTCCAACAGCTGCCTGTAGGTAGCGATTTCTGCCTCCAGCTTGTCCTTGATGTTCAGCAGGGCCTGGTAGTCCTCAGACTGGCGCTGGATGTCGTTGCGTACCTGAGCCAGCTCCGCCTCGGCCCGCAGGAGCTGCCCATTCAGATGCTCCATCTGCACGACGTAGTGCTGCTCCACGTCCCGCAGGTTTGCTTCCAGGCTGGCTTTCTGCAAGGGGAGGAGAGGTCAGTGCCATGCCTCAGTGGGCACCAGCCATATCTCTGGGGAGGATGCCAGGCACTAGTTCCTCCCCTTTGGGGGGCAGCATTGGACAAGGAGAAACCAGGATGTGGTCTGGCTGAGGGTGACAGGCCAACATTAGCTCCCCCGCCACCCACGGAGGGTATCCCCGGCAGGGCCAACGCTAGCTCCCCCGCCGCCCACGGAGGGTATCCCCGGCAGGGCCAACGCTAGCTCCCCCGCCGCCCACGGAGGGTATCCCCGGCAGGGCCAACGCTAGCTCCCCCGCCGCCCACGGAGGGTATCCCCGGCAGGGCCAACGTTAGCTCCCCCGCCGCCCACGGAGGGTATCCCCGGCAGGGCCAACGTTAGCTCCCCCGCTGCCCACGGAGGGTATCCCCGGCACACTGGGATGCTGTCCACCTCTAATGTGATTGCCAGCCTGAGCGCCGGGGCTGGATCAGGGCTCTGGGGGAGGACAAGGAGAAAGCCCCCTCCCTGCGCACGGTTGGGGAGAGGCTCAACAGGGTGCAGGAGACCCTGGACATGATGTGGGAGAGCCCAGCTGTGGTGCTGCGGGAGGAGTGGGACAGGGAGAACCCGACCTGGTGCTGGGAAGGGGGAAAGCGGCGCTGGGGACGGGGGAGTGAAGGAGGAGCCCAGCTGCAGTGGGGCCGGGAGTGGAGCAGGGGGACCCCAGCTCTGGCCCGGGAGAAGCGTACCAGGTTGCGCAGGGACTCCACCTCGATCTCCAGCGTCTGGTAGGTGCGGCGCAGCTCGGAGACACTGCCGCGGGCCACCTCGATCTCCTTTGTGTTCTCGGTGATCTCCGCGGTGCTCTGGGTGATCTGGAGGGGGACAGGGAGCAGGGACGGGGCAGGCCAGTTACTTGAGGGTGTGGGAGGGAGTCTCTTCCTTGCCAGCCAGAGCTAGCCTGGTCCACACCTCCCAGACCCCGACACCCCAGGGGATGGAGCTCCAGCAGCCCTGTCTCCATCATGGGCCAAATCAGAGCCCCGGATCAGAACCGCCCCTGATTCTGGTCTTGGCGGCATGAACTCGTCCTGAACGTGCCCAAAGAAGTCTACTTAAGTGGCCTAGTTCTTGAGAGTGGCAAGAAGTGGGGGACCCCCCCGGGGACAGGCCGTAACCCCTCCCCCTGGCTCACCATCTGGTTCCATTGCTGGTCCAGGTCCGCCATGTTCTTCTGCGCCAGCGTGTCATACTGAGCCCGGATCTCCGCCATGACCTTGCCCAGATCCTGAGGCTGAGCGGCATCCACTTCCACTGTCAGCCCCGAGCTGGCGATCTGGGCCTGCAAGCTGTCCACCTCCTGCGGGGACAATCCCAGACCCATGAGATGTCCACTCTTTGGGAGAAGGAACCCCCACCCCACCCCATCCTGGGCCCTTCTGGGGGCTACCTCCTACCCCCCAATGGTGAGCCACGCAGGATAGTCCTGCCCCATGTGGGCACAGTCCCCCCTCCCCAGCTTACATCCTGGTGGTTCTTCTTCATGAAGATCAGCTCCTCCCTGAGGGACTCAATTTCGCCCTCCAGCTGCAGCCGGCTCATGTTGGTGTCGTCGAGGACCTTCCGCAGCCCGTTGATGTCGCTCTCCACCGACTGGCGGATGGCCAGCTCTGACTCGAACCTGCGCCGGGTGGCGGGGGGGGGAGGAGCAGGAGAGGCTCAGTGCTTGGGGACGGAGCTCCAGCTCTGCAGGGGGGCTGGAGCCCCTCTGCCATCTGTGGGGGTGAGGAGGGGGCATTTGGGGGGGCAGAGCCCCTCCCCCACTTATGGGGTGCTGCAGGAGGTGCATTTGCAGGGCAGAGCCCCTCCACCATTTGGGGGAGTGCATTTGGGAGGGAACAGCCCCTCCTCCATTTGTTGGGGTGCTGCAGGGGGTGCATTTGAGGGACACGGCTCCCCCACCACGTGTGTGAGTAGGGCGGGGGTGTATGTTTGGGGGTTGAGACTCCTGCACCATGAGTCTGTGTGCTTGGGGGCGGGGGGAGCAGCCTGAGTGCCAGACCTCTCCACCCTCCGTGTGCCAGAGTCCCCTCAACATCCGGGGTGCAGCAGCTCAGCAGAGCTGCTGCGCCCCTCCCATATACCCTGGGGGGAGGGAGCTTCCCCTCTGGGTCGTGCCCCTCCCTCCTGGCTTCCCACCCCACCAGGGGATCTCCACCCCGGCCTGGGCAACGGGGGTCAGGGCGAGAGGAAAGTGACTGCTCGGTGGGGCGCTCACTTGACCCGGAAGTCATCGGCGGCCAGGCGGGCGTTGTCAATCTGCAGGACGATGCGGGCATTTCCCACGGCGCTCTCGAAGATCTGGGCAGGGGGAAGATGCATGGCGGGCGGATCAGTGGGTGGAGAGAGCAGCGCTGGGGCTGGCTGGGTAGGGGGGGCACGGACAAGGGGCTGAGTTCTGAGCTCCCCCAGGGGGGTGTGCATGCCCCCGGGATGGCAGCAGGGTCCCATCTCCCTCGGCGTGGCCCCTGCGGCCCGGCGATGCCCCACAAGAGCCAGAGGATGCCCCACCCAGCCGCTGATCCAGCATTCGCTCTCCTGTGCCAGCCTCCGCCGGGAACCTGAATCTCCTGGGCTCCTGCCAACCCACGGCATTGTTTGTCTAGCTCAGCACAGGTGCAAGGCAGGTGCGGTTCCCACAGCAACGGGAGACGAAGCCGCTTAAAGAGACACCGCCCGGTCTATTCGCGGGGGCCCGTCACCCTGAGATCTGAGCCCTAAAAATGGGACTAACCCCCGAATTACTACAGGTGACGAGCACAGGAGAGCCAGGACGCCTGGGTCCTACAGGCGATCCTACCGGTGAATAAAACCCAGGCGTCCTGGCTCCCATTCCCAGTCCCGTCGCTGGGTGACCTTGGGCAACAGTTAGGCCCAAAGTGGCCTAAAATTTGGGGTACCCCACTTTTGGGGTGCCCGACTGGAGACTGGTTTGAGAGCAACCCACAGTGCCAACAGAAGCCTCCATGTTTGCTCAGCCCCTCCGAAAAGCAGGCCACGGTGGCTGGATTTTGCCGTGAGCTCAGCTCCGGCTACTCCCCGAAATAACAGCCAGTTTTCTAGGCCTGCTCCCCAAGTACTAAGCTCTTGCCGAAAACCCAGCACTGGTGCGGGGGGTGCAGAGCACTTTGAAAATCTGTGAGATCCCCGTCTCAGAGATGGGGAAACCGAGGCATGGGGCAGTGACGTGACTTGCCCAAGGTCACCCAACCAGCCAGTGGGCGAGCTGGGAATAGAGCCCACATTTCCAGTCCAGTGCTCTGCCCACTTCCAGATGGGGCTTTCTCCTGTTGCCCTGCACACCTGTTCCCACCGCAGCTTTCCAAACGGTCTCACTGTGTCTTTGTTCCGTTTGCAATGGTGACTCAGCCCAGAGAGAGAACAAACATCCACTTTGTTCCCCGCCCACCCCAGCTACACCCCACCGCGCCGGTTTTACCCTGACCCATCCCACCCTGCACGGGGAGAGAGTTTTCAGTCAAGGCAGGATGCTCGGAGCAAACAAGCAAATGGCCCTGAGATCGCCCTGGGGGGCTGGTTCAGGAAACAGGCACGCAACAAACATTAAGGAAAGTAAACCAGCCCCAACAGCAGCAGTGTGGCCTAGTGGCTAGAGCACTGAACCAGGACTCGTGAGACCTGGGGTCAGGCCCTTGCTCTACCACTGACCTCGGGCAAGTCGCTTTGCTGCTCTGTGCCTCAGTTTCCCCTCTGCCTATTTAGAAGGGGAGCGCATGCCAGGGCAGGGGCTGCTTTCCCCCCAGTGGGTGTGCAGCGCCTGGTGCAACGGGGCCGCTACTAGAATAATCATCTGCTTTGAGGGAGGGGCCGAGACCCCCTCAGCGCCCCCCCCGAGTGGGGGGGAATTAAACCCCCTGCTGCCCCAAGGGGCTGTAGCTGGAGCAGCAGGGGAAAGCAGGGATTTCGCCCTGCCACACCCTGCTTTTGCACCTTGGCTGAACTTCAGGCCACTGTGCAGGGGAGGTTAATGAGTAACTCGGGGGGGGGGGGAGAGGGGGGGCATGAGCCCCAGGCTGCAGCAACAGTGCCTGCCCTCTCTGGGCCTCACCCTGGCTGAGTCCGCACAGGGGGCTGGGTTGGGCCCCTCACCTTGGCCTACAGCCCAGCGGGACCTGGCATGCCCAGACGCAGCACCACAGCGAGCTGATGGCCGAGGGACCTCCTGGAGGCTTGGGGGGAACCCAGGTGGGTGAATGCATGGGGCTGCACTTGGGACATGGGTGCAAGTCAGTAACCCTGCAACGCTCCCCAGAGGGGGACAGCCTTGTTCCTAGGCTTTCCCTTGCTGCACGGTCCCCTGCAAGGGTAGCAAACCCACGCTACGCCCTGCCCCTCGGGGGGGAGGCGGCGGGGACAGAGGGCTGATCCCAGATATGGGGATGCCGACAGGTGCATGATCGTCCCCTCTCTCATTGGGTTCCTGCTTGGTCCCAGGCAGAGGTGGTACTAGAATTGGGCAGGGGGGGTCCTGCATGTGCCACCTCCTCCCTGATACAGTGGGTTTGGGGGCTGCAGGTCTGAGCGTGATCCAGGTGACCAAGGCTAGGCGGGGGAGGCAGGAGCAGGGAGCATCTCACCTGGTTCCTCAGGTCCTCGATGATCTGGAAGTAGCGGCTCCAGTCCTGGGACCTGGGGCCCTTCTTGTCCATGAACTCCCGGATCTGGAGCTCCAGCTTGCGGTTGTCGGTTTCCAGGCTGCGCACCCTCTCCAGGTAGGAGGCCAGGCGATCGTTCAGATCCTGCATGGTTTCCTTCTCGTTCTGCACCACCCCGGAGCCGGACAGGGAGATGCCGTAACTGCCTCCAGAGCTGCTGCCCTGGAAGCTGGAGCCCAGGCTGGTGGCCCTGGCCATGGAGATCCTCGAGCCAGAGCCCCCGGCCCCGGCGTAGACGCTGGCAGCACTGGTGTTTGGGGCGTACCTCCTGCCCATGATGCTCGGACTTCTCAGGCTGCTGGAGTAGGAGGTGGATCTGGAGAAACTCATGGTGCTGGTGGGGACGGACAGAGAGAAGAGTTTGCAGCAGTTAGTAAGGTCTTCGTCTGTGCAGGGCTGGACTGGATGCAGGCTGGAATTTATAGCCAGGAGCAGAGGAGGGGCCGGGTAGGGCTTAGCCACCCCCACCTCTACCAGCTTCCCTCTGCTCCAGGAAGGTGGGGCTAGGCGAAGGCCTGGTCCTGGCCTTTGTTTGCACAGCCGGCTCACCTGAATCCTTGCCAAGGGCCCAGCCCCTGCTCCATGGAACCAGATACCACCCAGAGCCACCCACGCCTGTTCCTGAGCTGTGCCTGGCTGAGGAGGCTGGACGGGGGAGTTCTGGGCAGAGTTAGCGGAGAGATCTGGTGAGCCATGGGGGAGCTGGGGCCTTTCCGTCCCAGCTCTCTCTGGGCTGAAGCCTGTCGTCAAGCCAGCGCAGTGGGGGGCGGTGTCGAGCAAGAGATTTGGGCCTGTGATTCTGGGGCCAGGCGTCTGGTCAGTGCAAAGGGGAAAGTGGCACGGATGGAGTTGCCCATTGCTGGCCACAGCAGCCACCTGCCTTTCTCCCCTGCGCTGGCTCTCGGCCCAGGAAGCCTGCCCTCGTAGTTCCTGGGGCGGGGCGGGTTGAGAGCCATTTGGTAACCTCGCTTGCCTTTTGCAATCAGTGCATCCGGCGCTTGCCCCCTCCTTCTAGCTGCCACAGTGCTTGCCCCCTCCTTCTAGCTTCCCAGCACCCCCTGGGTGGGGGGCTGATCTGGTGCTGAGCGGAGTCCCCTTGCACCAAATTCCGAAGGTGCAGAGACAGGGGGATCATAGCAGCCCCCAGCCGAGTGGGGCATAGGGGCAAAGTAGATGGGGTGCGCCAGCAAAGAGCAGGCTGCAATCACTCCCTAACAAGTATCTCCATGCTCGCTTAGCTGGGATCTCTGCTTGCTAACCCGGTGTGCAAATGTGGTCCTGTCTGCATGCTAACCCAGCATGCAAATATGGTTCTCTCTGCATGCTAACCTGGCATGCAATTATGGTTCTCTCTGCATGCTAACTCGGCATGCAAACATGGTTCTCTCTGCATGCTAATCCCGTGTGCAAATGTGGTCTTCTCTGCATGCTAACCCGGCATGCAAATATGTGCTAACGTTGCATGCAAACAGGGTTCTCTACGCTTGCTAATCCACTCCGTCGTTCATGCTTCACATGGTTCTCCATGCATGCAAGTCCGGATTTCACAATCCACAAACCCCAATTTCTGTGCACGCAAACCCAGATTTCTGGGCATGCAAGCCCTGATTTTTATACACACTTTCCTGGATTTTGTATCCGATGAAGTGAGCTGTAGCTCACGAAAGCTTATGCTCAAATAAATTGGTTAGTCTCTAAGGTGCCACAAGTACGTCTTTTCTTTTTGCGAATACAGACTAACACGGCTGTTACTCTGAAACCTTTGTATACTCATTATCCCAGAGTGGAGCCATATTTCTGTCTGCAGTGCATGCTAGCCCAGTGCTTTGTGCATGCTGCTTCAAGTGTGCTGTCTTCGATCTCCTTGCTTGCTAATCCCAGCATGCTACAGATAGAATGAAAGCTGAGCAAACCCATTAAAATCTCTGCACAGAGCCAGTACAGCAAAGCCCAGCTCTGCTCATTTCTCAGGAGACAGGTTGTGGGTTAAATTCTGCTCTGGGATGTCAGTGGAGTGACTCCAGATTGACATGGATTTAACTCAAACCAGGATTTGCTTGTGTATGTATTCAGGAAGTGCTCCCCACTGTGCCTCTGAAATGCAGCCTCCTCTGGGGTGGAGCAAGGAGCTCACACAGACAAGGAAACCAGCAGGCTGCGGGAAATGCTGGCCGAGGACCCTGGGCCAAGTCCTTGCTCTTATGTCCAGGCAGGAAGAGCAGCGAGTTGGATAGTAAGATCCAAAGAGCCACCCACTGTAGGGAATTGCTCTTCCCAGCTGGGAATAGACCCCAGGGAGTCCTGACTCCCAGCTGCAATCTGCTCTAACCGCTAAACACCACTTCCTTCCCAGAGCTGAGAATAGAATTCAGGAATCTTGACTGCCACTTCCCCTGCTTGAACCACGAGACCCGCCCCCGCCCCCCCAAGCTGCAGATAGAACCCAGGAATCCTGACTCCCAGCCACTCCTCTAACCACTAGACCCCACTCCCTGCCAGAGCCATGGCTAGAACCCAGGAGTCCACCCTCCCATCCTGGGGCCATCCCCATGCTCTAACTGCTAGACCCCACTGCCCTTGCAGAGGAGTAGCTGAGCAGATCCTGCCAGCGATTCAGCTTGTGGATTCAAAGGGTGCAGCTGTTGCGACACCAGGCCAGCGCAGCGGAGCCGGAGCCGGGGGCAATGGGGCCTGACCTGAGAGCTGTAGCCTGGTGCAAGCAAAGCGGGAGACTTGTGCACACATAACAGTTTCAATCCAGCCAGCCTAAATCAAGCAATAAAGATTGCCATCTAAGAGCAGAGGGAGAACTTTTACCCTTCTCAGCCCTGCCACATTCCTGGCTTATCAGGGCTAGGGCGAGGTGTGGGCCCGCCTGTGCAACACACACACACACTCTGCAGCCTTACATCTCCTCTCCTGTCACATCTTCCTCCGCCGCAGGCCGGTCCCCCTATTCTCCAAACCACACCATCATCATCTAGCTTGCTTGTTGCCCACAGAAATACCTGCCGTAGACTGAACCAAGCCCGCTGGCCCACCCCTGGCTCCATTTGCGGAGCGGTGGGGTTCGGAAATTTAAACCCAGGCTCACTTCTGAATGTCGCCGATTTTTTGCCCCTGTAGATGGGATGACCCGAAACCCAGGATCCAGCCCCTCCCGTGCCCCAGTGGTTCTCAACGAGGGTATCCCCGAGGGTATGCAGTGGTCTTCTGGGGGTACAACAGCTCCTCTAGATATTTGCCTCGTTTTACAACAGGTGACACAAAAAGCACTGCAAAGTCAGTACAAACTACAATCCCAACCTGAAGCAAATACTCACCAGCAACCACTCACTACACCACAGAACCACTAACCCAGGAACCTATCCCTGCAACAAAGCCCGTTGCCAACTGTGTCCACATATCTATTCAGGGGACACCATCACAGGGCCGAATCGCATCAGCCACACTATCAGAGGCTCGTTCACCTGCACATCTACCAATGTGCTATATGCCATCATGTGCCAGCAATGCCCCTCTGCCATGTCCATTGGTCAAACCGGACAGTCTCTACTCAAAAGAATAAATGGACACAAATCAGACGTCAAGAATTATAACAAAAAGAACAGGAGGACTTGTGGCACCTTAGAGACTAACCAATTTATTTGAGCATAAGCTTTCGTGAGCTGCAGCTCACTTCATCGGATGGAGTGGAAAATACAGTGGGGAGATTTATATACAAAGAGAACATGAAACAATGGGTGTTACCATATACACTGTAAGGAGAGTGATCACTTAAGATGAGCTATTACCAGCAGGAGAGTGGGGGGGGGGGGGAAAGGTCTACTACACTACAAAGAAGTAGAATCACTGCAAAGGGTTTTCTTCCCCCCCCCCCCCCCCCCCCCCCCCCGTCTCCTGCTGGTAATAACTCATCTTAAGTGATCACTAACACGGCTGTTCCTCTGAAACCTGTCATTATGCAAGGCACTGCATTTAGCCGTATGGAGTGGAAATCTATCAACTGCATGAAGAAACTTGTACAGATACAGACAGACATCATCTTCCTTTCCAAATGCAAACAGATGGACATCGTACCAAAAGGACTGAAGGTCAAAAATCCATTACAATCTACATACCACACAGACTATGCTGACAGCTTGTGCCTCACGCTCTCAAAGAAACTGCGGAATCACCTGATCAAGATCCTCTACAGCAAACAGGGAAAGATTAAGAATGAGCTCTCAAAAATGGATACTCTCATAAAGAACCAATCTTCCACACAAACTTCCTCGTGGCTGGATTTTACTAAAACTAGACAAGCCATTTACAACGCACACTTTGCTTCTCTACAAAAGAAAAAAGACACTAAACTTTCTAAACTACTACATGCTACAAGGGGCCACAGCAATGGTTCCCTCAACCCACCTAGCAATATTGTTAACCTATCCAACTATACTCTCAGCCCAGCAGAAGCAGCTGTTCTATCTCGGGGCCTCTCCTTCTGCCCCTCCACCCCCACGAACATGATACAGTTCTGTGGTGACCTAGAATCCTATTTTCGACGTCTCCGTCTCAAGGAATATTTCCAAAATACCTCTGAACAACATACTAATCCACAGAGGTCTCCCTGCCAACACTACAGAAAGAGGGATTCTAGATGGACTCCTCCTGAAGGTCGAAACAGCAGACTGGACTTCTACATAGAGTGCTTCCGCCGACGTGCACGGGCTGAAATTGTGGAAAAGCAGCATCACTTGCCCCATAACCTCAGCCATGCGGAACGCAATGCCATCCACAGCCTCAGAAACAACTCTGACATCATAATCAAAAAGGCTGACAAAGGAGGTGCTGTTGTCATCATGAATAGGTCGGAATATGAACAAGAGGCTGCTCGGCAGCTCTCCAACACGAGTTTCTACAAGCCATTACCCTATGATCCCACTGAGAGTTACCAAAAGCAACTACAGCATTTGCTCAAGAAACTTCCTGAAAAAGCACAAGATCAAATCCGCACAGACACACCCCTGGAACCCCGACCTGGGATATTCTATCTACTACCCAAGATCCATAAACCTGGAAATCCTGGGCGCCCCATCATCTCAGGCATTGGCACCCTGACAGCAGGATTGTCTGGCTATGTAGACTCCCTCCTCAGGCCCTACGCTACCAGCACTCCCAGCTACCTTCGAGACACCACTGACTTCCTGAGGAAACTTCAATCCATCGGTGATCTTCCTGATAACACCATCCTGGCTACTATGGATGTAGAAGCCCTCTACACCAACATTCCACACAAAGATGGACTACAGGCCGTCAAGAACACTATCCCCGATAATGTCACGGCTAACCTGGTGGCTGAACTTTGTGACTTTGTCCTTACCCATAACTATTTCACATTTGGGGACAATGTATACCTTCAGATCAGCGGCACTGCTATGGGTACCCGCATGGCCCCACAGTATGCCAACATTTTTATGGCTGATTTAGAACAACGCTTCCTCAGCTCTCGTCCCCTAAAGCCCCTACTCTACTTGCGCTATATTGATGACATCTTCATCATCTGGACCCATGGAAAAGAAGCCCTTGAGGAATTCCACCATGATTTCAACAATTTCCATCCCACCACCAACCTCAGCCTGGTCCAGTCCACACAAGAGATCCACTTCCTGGACACTACAGTGCTAATAAACAATGGCCACATAAACACCACCCTATACCGGAAACCTACTGACCGCTATTCCTACCTGCATGCCTCCAGCTTTCACCCTGACCACACCACACGATCCATCGTCTACAGCCAAGCTCTGCGATACAACCGCATTTGCTCCAACCCCTCAGACAGAGACAAACACCTACAAGATCTCTGTCAAGCTTTCTTACAACTACAATACCCACCTGCAGAAGTAAAGAAACAGATTGATAGAGCCAGAAGAGTTCCCAGAAGTTACCTACTACAGGACAGGCCTAACAAAGAAAATAACAGAACGCCACTAGCGGTCACCTTCAGCCCCCAACTAAAACCCCTCCAACGCATTATTAAGGATCTACAACCTATCCTAAAGGATGACCCAACACTCTCACAAGTCTTGGGAGACAGGCCAGTCCTTGCCTACAGACAGCCCCGCAACCTGAAGCAAATACTCACCAACAACCACATACCACACAAAAGAACCACTAACCCAGGAACTTATCCTTGCAACAAAGCCCGTTGCCAATTGTGCCCACATATCTATTCAGGGGACACCATCACAGGGCCTAATAACATCAGCCACACTATCAGAGGCTCGTTCACCTGCACATCCACCAATGTGATATATGCCATCATGTGCCAGCAATGCCCCTCTGCCATGTACATTGGTCAAACTGGACAGTCTCTACGTAAAAGAATAAATGGACACAAATCAGATGTCAAGAATTATAACATTCATAAACCAGTCGGAGAACACTTCAATCTCTCTGGTCACGCAATCACAGACATGAAGGTCGCTATCTTAAAACAAAAAAACTTCAAATCCAGACTCCAGCGAGAAACTGCTGAATTGGAATTCATTTGCAAATTGGATACTATTAATTTAGGCTTAAATAGAGACTGGGAGTGGCTAAGTCATTATGCAAGGTAGCCTGTTTCCTCTTGTTTTTTCCTACCCCCCCCCCCCCCCAGATGTTCTGGTTTAACTTGGATTTAAACCTGGAGAGTGGTCAGTTTAGATGAGCTATTACCAGCAGGAGAGTGAGTTTGTGTGTGTATGGGGGTGGGGGGGATGTGAGAAAACCTTGATCTATGCAGGAAATAGCCCGACTTGATTATGTAAAGAGTTGTCACTTTGGATGGGCTAGCACCAGCAGGAGAGTGAATTTGTGTGGGGGGGTGGAGGGTGAGAAAACCTGGATTTGTGCTGGAAATGGCCCACCTGTTGATCACTTTAGATAAGCTATTACCAGCAGGACAGTGGGGTGGGAGGAGGTATTGTTTCATGATTTCTGTGTGTATATAAAGTCTGCTGCAGTTTCCACGGTAAACATCTGATGAAGTGAGCTGTGGCTCACGAAAGCTCATGCTCAAATAAATTGGTTAGTCTCTAAGGTGCCACAAGTACTCCTTTTCTTTTTGCGAATACAGACTAACACGGCTGTTCCTCTGAAACCTCTCCTTACAGTGTGCATGATAAACAACCATTTTGCCATGGTCTGTGTGTATATAAATCTCCTCACTGTATTTTCCACTGAATGCATCCGATGAAGTGAGCTCATGAAAGTTTATGCTCAAATAAATTGGTTAGTCTCTAAGGTGCCACAAGTACTCCTTTTCTTTTTGTGAATATAGACTAACACGGCTGCTCCTCTGAAACCCAAGAATTATAACATTCAAAAACAAGTTGGAGAACACTTCAGTCTCTCTGGTCACTTGATTACAGACCTAAAAGTGGCAATTCTTCAACAAAAAAACTTCAAAAACAGACTCCAAGGAGACACTGCTGAATTGGAATTAATTTGCAAACTGGATACAATTAATTTAGGTTTGAATAGAGACTGGGAGTGGATGGGTCATTACACAAAGTAAAACTATTTCTCCATGTTTATTTCCCCCCCTCCACCCCCCACTGTTCCTCAGAGATTCTTGTCAGCTGCTGGAAATGGCCCACCTTGATTATCACTACAAAAGGTCCTTTCCCTCCCCCCCCCCCCCCTTTGCTGGTAATAATTCACCTTAAGTGCTCACTCTCCTTACAGTGTATATGGTAACACCCATTGTTTCATGTTCTCTGTGTATATAAATCTCCCCACTGTATTTTCCACTCCATCCGATGAAGTGAGCTGCAGCCCACTAAAGCTTATGCTCAAATAAATTTGTTAGTCTCTAACGTGCCACAAGTCCTCCTTTTCTTTTTGCAAACACAGACTAACACGGCTTCTACTCTGAAACCTACAATTACAACGACTTTTTTGTATTGCTCTATATACTGTACGCTGAAATGTAAGTACGAGATTTACATTCCAGTCGATTTATTTTCTAATTAGATGGTAAAAAGGAGAAAGGACGCCGTTTGTCAGTACTAGTGGGGCTGGGACACTTTTGCAGTTTTATGTCTGATTTTGTAAGAAGTTGTTTTTAAGTGAGATGAAACTTGGGGGCTTGCAAGACAAATCAGACTCCTGAAAGGGGTGCAGTAGTCTGGAAAGGTTGAGACCCGCTGGGCTATAGGGGCTTTGCAATTTGGTGCGGTGTCTAGTCATGGGAAACAGAGCAATAAAGACTCGTTAGGTATGGAACAGGCTTGGATACATCGCTAATCCCACACCCATCCTCTGTTTACACTCCTCACATATTTGCAGCCTGCTCTTCTGTCTCCTAGGGGCCAGTCTCTTAGCCAAACTAGACAGATTGAGCTCTTGATCTTTGACGTGAATCCTCCCTTAGCAGTTTTCCTTCACTGCATCTCTTTGAGCCCCCTCCAGTTTGTCCATATCCCCTGGCACCGAGTTGCCCAGAATTTCCCGGGCAAGGTCATCGCAGAATGGGGTCCAGCCCCTCTCTTCTGCACCAAGCCGTTGCACTCAGGAGTGCTCAGAATTAAAGGCAACCATCCAGGAGCCAGCTGTAAAAGGGGGCCTGGCACAAGGGGACACGGCTGGTGGTTGGCTGGAGTCACTGGGTGCTTCTGCCATACAGATAATACTTCTCGAGGTCCCACCCCACCCTGCATTTCTGTGATTTGCAGGGATAACTGGAGCATTTCCCAGCTGCAGCAGCCGCGGGACACTCACATGGTAGTGTTGACTAGTGAGTAGGGCCCTGGCGGGCAACTCAGAAGAGCTGGCTTGTAACCCTAACTCTTCCTTTGATGTGCTGAGGAACCTTCAGTAAGTCCCTTCCCCTCCCGCCATTATCTATGCTATGAGACTGTGAGCTCTGTGGGGCAGAGACTGGCTCACTCCACAGCTGTGCAGCGCCTGGCACATAGGGTCTGGGGGCTCCAGGTGCTACGGTCCAACCCAGGACAGTCCTTAGGCGATCAGGGCTCCGTGTGCTCTGACAGGCCCGCCATTCGAAGCAACCTGTGTGTCCCTGGCACGGGCGTTGTCTGATTGCACACAGGCAAACCCCGCCTGCCTTTGTACCGAGCAGTGCCCCATGGCCTGAGAGACTCTGCCTGAAACCCATCAGCCTCTCCCAGCCTTGCCCAACTGGCTGGCCTGCCGCTGGCTGATGAATGAGCTGCTTTGAAGCTCTGCGTTCTCTCATTGCGGCCTGAAGGAATGGCACATTCCAGAGGTTTATCAGTGAGGGAATCTGCCCTGAGAGCAAATTCTCCGCCCTGGAAGCCCCAGGACTCAGCTCCTGCAGTTCTCATTGGGATGGACAGTCAGATGCAGGCTGCAGTGTTTGCATTGCATGGCGGAGAAGAGACAGGGCATGGAAGTTATGAGTAGAAAGGGGGTTCTTCAGGGAGGCTTTCGGATGCACACAGAGACCCTTGGGTGGCCTTTGGACCTCTAGCTCCCAGGCCGATCTGTGCAGCCTCTCTGGTCCACGCAACCTGCGCTGCCTACCCCTGTCTCGCAGGGTCTCCCGTCGGCCACCAGGCAGATGGAAAAGTTTCCATCGAAACGTCTTCTCAATGGAAAACTGGGTTTTCGACAAAGCGAAAGTTTTTGTGGAAGGTGGCTGCTTTCCTGGGAACATTTTCAGTGATTTTGTCAGAAAAAAAACCAATTTTCGGGTGAAAATGTTCATTTTCCGCTGAAATTTCGGGCGTTCCTTTTTGACAAGTCCGAATTTTTCTGCCGAAAAGCGATGTGGGGGGTGGTTTGTTTTTTTTCCAGTTACGCTGAAAATTTCGCACGGAACTGCCCCCTTCCCGACATGCATTTTCCAGCCATTTCTAGACAATCATGAAACATGCTGCTGACTACGCAGCACAGCTGTGAATTGCCCTGAGTCCTGGGTGAGGAGCCTATGCGTGGGACGGAATCGGCCTAGTCCGTGGAGAATAGGATTGGCTCTTCTGACACGGCAAGGCCTGAGTTTGGAGCCCCATCGTGCTGGGTGCTGCCCGGATGGGATTGAAAGGTTTTTGGGGCATGGACTGTCTTTTTGTTCTGTGTTTGTACAGTGCCTGGCACAACGAGGTCATGGGCCATGACTGGGGCTCCGAAGTGCTACTGTAAAACACCTACCAAATGTACAGCGCCTGGCACAATGGGGCCTGGTCCATGTCAGGAAGAGACAGTCCTGGCTTCAAAGAGCTTACGATCAAAACAGACAAAGGGTGGGAGAAAGGAAGAGAAATTATCGTCGGGTTACAGGACTGAAGTAGAAATGGTGGGGGTTTCAAAAGCTCCTAAGTGATTTAGGAGCACAATCACAGGGACCTCTGCTCCTCGATCACTTTGGTCTTGTTGCAAATTCCACCTCAAGAGATTCAGTGACTTGCCCAGGCTCATGCAGGGAGGCAGTTGCAGAGGTGGGAGTTGGACCTAGATCTCCAGAGGTCCAGCCCAGTGCCTTGACCATGTGACCAGCCCCTCTCCCACCCAGCCCACCATCTATCCATCCAACCACGTGCTCTGGCTGGAGGTTTTTATCACAGCCCATCAGCACAGCACCCGAGCACCATGCCCCGTCCCATCCTCTCCCTGCAGGCTCCTGCTCTCTCTAATTCATTAACTTAATTTCAGGCCCAGCTGGTGCCTGCTGTCACCTCAGGCTTGTCTGAGGGCAGCGCCAGACTCTCTGGCAGCAGAAAAAGCTCCAAACCTACCCAGGATGGCAGCCACAGCCCGGGGAGCCGTGGCCCCTTCACTTTTTACCTGCCTTAAGGGCGAGCGACCGGGGGGGGGACGGATGGGCGGAGAGGAGCGAGCAGGGGCGGGGCCTCAGGGGAACAGGCGGAGTAGGGGCAGGGCCATGGTTCACATGCCGGTGGCCCCCCACTTTTAGGCCCCCCACAGCCTATGCTGACCCCATTCGCCTCCATGCCACCTGCTCCCATTGCCAGTCGTATTAAACTGACCTCTCTGGTGCTTCTCCTGTTCCACCCCCTGAACTCCACCAGTCCCTTTAACAGCCTGAATCTTTAACCAGCTGATTATCTGCCAGCTAACACCTGGGACTGAACCCGGGACCCCTCTAGAATGGAAAGCAGGAGCTTGCTTCTGCATAAGGGCTGGTGCTTACAGCACACTCTCTCTCTGGCACTGGGACATCTTGGGTTACAGCTCCAGGCAGCCAGCTGTCATGTGAGCCGAACGAGACACCTCTCCCCTCCCATTCTCCTTATTCTGGGAGGAGTTGTTGACTTTAACGTATATTTCATCTCCCCAGGCTAATTTGCTGCTGCTGAGCATAATGCAGCGAGGCCGGAGGGTCGAGTGGGCTTCTGGTGCTCTCCGAACAAGGTGTGATGGAAAACTAACCCTGCCTAGCATTGCAGCTGGGACAGATGTGCTGGCTAAATCCAGGGGCCACCCAGGGTGGGGCTGTTTGCATCCTGCCTGGCTTGTGCGGAGAAAGGCTGGGGAGGTGGAAGTCTGTATGACAGGGTATGGTCGCCGTCCAACATGGTAGCCTCCCCTCAGTTGGCAGGCTCCGGGCCAGGGCTTGTTACCACACGGCTTTCAAATGGCAAAGCTTCTGGGGCACCTGTGCAAATACATATAGCTACAAGCATTTTGCATGTGGATGCAAATTTACTATGACACACAGGCGGGGCTGTGTCTAATCTGCAGTCGAGGCCCGGTGAATGTGCAAGGATAGTTCCTGTTTATGGCTACAATTTCATAGAAGTGATTGAACGGATCCTGGCTCATTTCCTGGGCACGCAAAGCCTATTTGGTCCAGCCATAGAGCGATGAATCAGGATCCTGGTCTGGGGACTAGTGGCTAGAAAAGGTGGGGTGCTGAGAGTCAGGCTCTATGCCTGGCTGTGGGAGTAGAGCCTCAGGGGTGGAGCGGCAAGTCAGCACTCCTGGGTTCGAATCCCAATTTTACCAAAGAAAGTATTGTCTAATGGTTAGACAGGCCGGTGGGAATCAGGACTTTTGGGCTCTATTCCTGGCTCTGCAACTGAAGGCAGCAGGGCCTTGGGAAGTTACTTAACCTCTCGGTGCATCTGTTTCTCCCTCTGACGAAGAGGATGATAATTAGACCTGATCAGGAATTTTTCAATGAAATGTTTTTTCGTTGAAAAATACAGGTTCATCGAAACCGAACCCTTTTGTAGGAATGAGTCTTTTTCAGTGAACTTCTCAACTCAAAAGATGTTTTAGGGGGAAATAACCCTTTTGAAATGGTGAAAATATGATAAAAATCTCACTTTTCCGGTCTGAAATGACTTCTCACTTCAAAATTTAAGCTAATTATAGTAATTATAAAAAAAAGGGTCAAAATCCAAATGAACTGTTTCAAAGTTATCAAAACATTTCATTTGTTTTCAACTGGATTTTTTTTCTTCTGATCTTCAGTTCTCAAAAATTACGGATATTTTCCACTTTTCATCCTGACTAGGGATGGGAAACATTTAAAAAAATCTCAGAAACTATCATGGGATGGGAAAACTATTTCCCACCTAGTTGTCATGATAACAGTCCCCTCCCTCTCAGGGTAGGCTGTGAGAATTCATCACTTACTTGTTGTGACATGCCAAGTAATTGAAGGATTTTGATGACATTCTAACATTGCCCAGAGATGAATCCCACTCTCTGAGCAGCCACCCTCGACAGCTACCACCCAGCTGCTAAATAGCTTATCCCAAGGCTACCAAACAGGTTGCAATAAGTGAGAAGCAGCAAGCAGGGGATAGCATGGGTCCAAGATGCTCTATTCTCTCCCAGAAACCCAGCCTCCAGTGGATGTGTAGTGAAAACACCACTGCTGGCCGCTTTTGCTCCCAAAAACTCAAAGCAGAGTCCGGCCCCCGATCTCCGTTACACTGGTGCAAATCCAGAGCGATCCCAGCGGAACTACAGATTTACTCTGGTGTATTCAAGGCCCGAGCCAGAGGCAGCAAGGGATTTCTGCAGCATAGACACTGGGAGTGTGGGCCTGTAGTCTGTAGATACAGCTTCACCCCCATGCTTTGAACATAGCGCCTGATCATTGCATCAGCCCCGATCCTTCTGCTCTCCATTCTTGCGTGGCTCCTCCTGCCCTGCCCAAGATTTAGCTACTTCTGCTTCTTCAGAAGCATCTCTGTTGTGTTTCCTTTGATCTTTGGTCTGTGTGGGTGGGAGCTGGGAACAAAACATTCCTGGTTGAGGGGATCCATCTACGGAATGAAATCCAGAGATCAGGCAAAGCCAGAATCTATAGGAAGCATTGAACCCTCCGAAAAAGCTTTCGCTCCCCAAGAATGACACTTACAATACCACACCCTCCTCTGCCCCTAAACCCCCCCTAAGCTCCCCCCCAATAAATAAATGAAAAAAACCCTTCTTCAAGCAGAGTTTGGACTCCCCCGAAAGGGAGAAGAGCCAGACTATCCACTTGACTATTGCTATTGATTTTAAGGCACCCACGTACTACGGTGATGGGCAGCAGGATAAAACCCTATGGTACACGGATAGACAGATGATAGAGAGATATAGATAGATGTGTATGGGGATGGAGAGATAGATTGACATTGCTTTTCTTCATCATGCTGTTCTTTCTCACTCTCCCATTTTTGCTTTTCCCTAACTCTCTTCAGAACAGGGGCTAATCCAGTGGAGTCGCCTTCCCCCAGAGTGGCCAGAGGAAGGTGCAAAACAAGTGTCAGTTGTCTCGAGGGGAAATCTGTTCCTAGCCCCAGGCCTTGGACCATGCCCCGGATCATGAATGTTTATGAGCCTTATAAATGTTTACTGTCAGAATGACAGTAACAACAACCCGCCCTGACTGAGATCAAGGACCCATCCCGCCGGGCCCAGGCACAGAGTGAGAGACAGACTTTGCCCTGAAGATCTCACATGCTAAACAGACAAATGGCAGGAGGGGAAACCGAGGCACAGGGAGGGGAAGTGACTAGTCTATGGTCATACAGGAGCCCCTGGTAGGATTAGACCCCAGATGTCCCAAGTCTCGATCCAGTGCTACCTTACCACATTGCCTTGCTGATCTAGCTTAGCTACTGCAATGGGAGGACATTTGCATTTTCCCTGTGAATGCCTGACCCTACTTTGAATTGCAGTAAATAGGAGAATTTTGTTAACTAAATTTGTTAGTCTCTGGGGTGCCACAAGTACTCCTTGTTTTTTTTCTAAATAGGAGACAGAGCTTTCTCTGTGGCCAGCCCAGGCTGTGGCATGAGCTCCCCCAGGAAGTAAGGACCTTCCCATATCGCCCCACCTTCTGCTCCAAGTGGAAGGCAGGTTCCTTTGACTTGCCTTCTGTAACACAAGTGCAGAGCAATGTGTGTGTGTGTGTGTGTGTGTGTTTGAGTGTGTGTTCCACAAGAAGACATTCCACTGCTTCCACTCACCCTGCCCCCCCCACCCTGCCAGGGCACAAACATGAGACAGATGTTCGCCACTCTGCTTAAAGCACAGCTGGAAGGAGCTCAGATATTAGGGTGATGAGCACGGTATAAGACCCCCCTATGAACTTGGCATTGTTCCTTGTATTACAGTAGCACCTAAAGCCACCAGCCACCATTGGGACTGTGTGGTGCAAGGGGCTGTACAAATAGAGACACTTTCTGCTTCGGCAAAGGGACTGTTCTGAGCAATGCAAACACATGTATTCACAGGGCTGCGGGCTGGGACGGGTCTCCCTTATTTAACGGCATCACACTAGAGTGCATGGCAGCAGAACTGACCTGGGCCTGCCGATAGTGGGGGGAGGGGGGCAGCGTGAGGTCAGTGTTACTGAGCATGCTCAGTACAAGCAAAGTAGCAAATCTGGGGGGGGGGGGCACATGACCCTGCATGCCCCGCCATGCCTTGCCTCTGCATGGCTGGGGATGGGAGAGGAGGCAGGAACTCCCACTGACTTAAACACAAAGTAAGGCAGGGGTGGAGCATGGCGCCATCCCATAATATGCTGGGTAACCCAGTTAACCCTATCCTGACCATTTTACGACATCTGCCTGGCAGAATTTGCCTCCCAACAGATAGGACACAGAGGATGGGTGGAACAACTGAGGGACAGAGAGGGGAAATGACTTCCTGAGGTCACGCAGCCAGGTGGCCGAGTAGGGGACAGAGCCTTGGTCTCCTGGATCCCAACCCAGGCCCTGGTGCACTTGGTTAAATTGCCTATTGCTCCTATGGCTTCCACATGTGAAGGCGGTGGATTGCCTCTAATAACCAGTTTTAAAGGCACTGCTTTTCAGTTTCACTGGGTGAGAGCAGAAGGCTGGGTGACCAGGTCTTTGGTGCGGAGGCCACCACAGCTGCTCCATGGCCCCATCATCCAGTAGCATTCTGCCCACTCCGTTCACATTTGGATTTGCCCAGACTTCAGCTGACATCTGGACTGGGACACAGTTGTGGATTGATTTATTTTTGTGGCGCGGTGTGGACAGACCCTCTAATCTGACTAGGACGTTAGAAACAAGTCACTGAGATAGGCAAACATGCCACCTCATCAGGGAACCTCAGTACGACGCAGTTGCCTGATGATACCGGTAAAACATAGTTGCGCCTTGCAATGTAGACGGGACCCACCAGCGTTTTAAGGAACCCGGACGGGCTGGGTTTCAAAGCAGCCCCACCCAGCTTGCATCTGTTTTCCACTGCTTCAAAAGTCTCTGTCATTGCAACCAGCTCCCTCGAGACGGTTGCGGCTGTAGTGTAAACGGCACCTTCAGCTGCCAAAGCTGGTCAGAGTCTCAGTTGTTCCATTGCCGGCAGTGGTGTGAGTGCATGCCGGTTAAAATGCCCAAGGATACTACCCCTGTGTGGCTCTCCTCCTGCCTTATGGACTCCCTTGCCCCGCAGCGGTGGAAAGCAGCAGCAGACGTGGGTGGGTGGGGCGTGCTGTTCAGCAACTGTTCAGTGGCATGTCTCCGTTCCCAAGAACCTAGATCAAGCGAAGACACTCCCCCGGGACTTCACCCACCACAGCAGCTGGGCGCTGGAGCCTCCTGCATTAAGGCGAGGGAACCCACCCTTAGTCCCTGAGGTCCAAGGGGCACAGGCATCGTTGTGCTTTATCTCTGGCCTCTTTGACAGGGCGTTTTCCCCTGGAAGTGCAGTGCGATCGGGAGGCATTGCCGCGTTCCCAGAAAAAGGGTGGGGCGGCAGCGTTGGTTTCAGAGAAGAGCCCCCGCTCCCACAATCATGCCTCTGCATCGCACCATCTGAGGTCGCCTTGGGCTGGAAATCAGGGGAAGAGTCAAGCCGGGGAGCTCTGGAGATTGCTCCAAGGCTGCAGAGAGGAATCATTCCCCAGTTCCATAGGAAGAAATGCAGGACCCCAACTCCCCCTGTGTTTCAAAGGAGCTTAGAGCCATCTCTAATCCTAACTGACTTCCTACCACATCACCCAGCCCCTACCAGGGGCTTGAAACTCTCCCACGGCCTGAAACTCCCCTGGTGGCTTTGTGACCCCAGCTGGAGGCCTCGGGAGAGACTAGCCTGCTTGCACGTGTGTAGACTGGCCGTATGGGTGCCAGCTGGGCTTTGCTTATGGCACCACGGAAACAAGTTGGGCACGGCTTGCACCTTGGTGCGCGCCGCTGGCTCATGAGGAGTTCCCTTAGCAAGAAGCGATGAAGCTGGTCGGCAGAGCTGGAGGAGAGAGATCTTTACTGAGCAGGCCGAGAGGCCGGCATGGCCTGCCCTGGGCTCTAGAGCCTGGCCGGGGCTTGTGTTCCTGAGCCCTTGGTGCCACATAGGTCCCTGCTCACGCCTGACCTTTCCTCTCCACTTCCACCCATTAGGGCAGGTTGGCCTCTGATGATCACCTTCAGCCAGGCCAGCCCAGCCAGCCACGGAGCGAGGCTGTTGATTGTCAGGCTGTCCCTTGGCCTTTGGTTCCCCACCAAGATCGGGTCGGCAGGGACACGAGGTACAAGAGGAGCAGGGCAGAGAGCTCTGTGCAGAGGATAAAGTGCTGCAGAGCGAGGTGGGGCCGGAATGAGTGGGGGAGGCCAGGGGCAGCTGGGGGCTGTTGTCAGGCAGAGCATTTGTTCTGCAGGAATCCGGTGCTTGCCCCAAGACTGGTTTTTCCTGGTCAGAATTTGTGCGGCACAGAGAAAGATTCCTGCCCCGGCTTTTCCAGTTTGCGAAGTTCCTCTCTCGGGTGGGACTTAGCTTCTTGAACAAGGAAGCTTACAAGTGGCTGAGGATCTAAGTTCACTGCAGAGTTAACCTTGGTTCTTACCCAGGGGTAGCCTCTGGCCCCCCTCCTGTCCACACACAAAGACTTGAGTGGTGCTTTCGAACTGGCCCGGCTGGGGGCTGGAATGGAACCCGGGTTCCCCTTTCACTTGGGCTGGGAACCTATCCACTACACAGTGAGGACACAGGCTAAATCACTCAAAGGCTGCTGGTCCTCCAATGCCTTCCCACGATCCCCCAACGGAGTGCCCGCCCAGGAGGAGAGTCAAGCTCTCCCCCGATTCGCGGGGAAAGAATCGTAGAGCAGCTCAGCTTACTGCAACTCAAAGATTCATGGGATGTGCCCCCAAGCATCTCAGTGACACAGATGGGTGAGCGCAGCACCCGCGGGGGTAGGGCTTTGCAGTGTGGCTGCTCACACCCAGGCTAGGTTAACTTGGGTGGTCCATCCTGGGTGCCGATCACCCAGGCTGACTATGGTGAAGACACCCCCCAAGTATTCGAGGAGACAATCACACAGAGCTGGATCCAAAGCCCATGGAAGCAATAGCGCCCACCCCAGGTGTTTGAAAATCATGGCTCTCATCTTGGTCAGGGTCCCTCCCACGCCCTCGGGTGTCCATAAGTTTCCACCATTTATTTCAGGCTTGTGCTGGCCTGTTCAGGCTTCGGAATGCCATGCTCGTGACTTTTGCTTCTTTCTCTAGCGCTCTACGTAATGTTTCTCTAGGTCGCCCTCTTTTTCCAACTGGTGTCCATGTTCTCGCTTGAAGCGGAAGTTGTGTTGATGTTGTCCTTCAAGCAGGTCCTAAATGTGTCCATCATCTTCTTGTCATGTTTGATGCTTTAAGTTGCATGAAATTCTCTACTTAGAATTTCTGATGTAATAAACTCTTGAGATCTTCTGCAGGCATTCTCTGTCTCCTGATGCCTACCACAATACAAAAGAGTCATGTCACGAGAAGCTAAGGAATCAGCAAAAATGGATTTCCTATAAGGTGACCAGATGTCCCGATTTTATAGGGACAGTCCCGATTTTGGGGGCTTTTTCTTATATAGGCACCTATTACCCCCCACTTCCGTCCCGATTTTTTACACTTGCTATCCGGTCATCCTAATTTCCTAGCAGAAGCTGGGTCTTTGACAAAAAATTGAACGAAATTGCGTTGGAAACGAAACGGAGGGAATTAGAGTGGCTTAACGGGACGGTGCTTAGTAAAGGTTTTTTCACCCTCCTGCACAGTGTTTGTGGTACAAACCATGGCAGAGGTGATGCCTGGGAGGAACATGGGGGGTCACACGCCCTGCCAGATTTGCTGCTTGGCTTGTACTGAGCATGCTCAGTAACATCTGCTGAAGCCTCTGCCCTCACTCGGCCTCCCCGCTATTGGCGGGTAGGGGTCGTCTCTGAACCCTGGCGTCCTTTGAAATCCGGCTTCAGGAATGTAAGAGCAAAGCTAAACGTGGGCTAGGGGAGGCTGATGGATACCTATTCTCTGTCCAAGCTGCAGTTTGATCCATTCACGCTCCCTGCCTGCTTTGCATGCGCTTTGTTTCAATAAATAAACACGTTGCCCTCGGAGAACCTCAGCTTTCTATGAACTGATGCGCCAGGAGGATGGAGCATCATTTGGGTACCATTGAAAGCAGACCTCTCTGGAAGCACGTGGGTGGGTCCTTGCGGGGTTTGATGGGGATCAGGTCTGAGACTGGATCTGGGCTGGAAAATGAAGAGTGGCAACCAGAGCTCTTCCTAAGCTGGTGCTGAATACAGTTACCCTGCTGGTGCAAACGGGATCCACTGAGTGTAGCAAAGGGTGCTGGTTACTACGGGCCACATCCTTGGCTGGTGCGAATCAGTGCAGCTGTAAAGTTAATAGAGCTTCGCTGATTGACATTCGCTGAGGATCTGGCCCATGGTAGAGTGACCTACTGCTTCCATCACTGGACTATTTAATCACTTCCCTGGAAATTTAGATCAACATGGCGCTGTCCGTAGGATACCTCAGAGAAGCTTCTTCTGGTAGGACCAGGTTGTAACACTGCAGCTTTGCAGGGAAGAGGGAATCAGAATAAAACGTCAAAATCTTGAACATTGCGGAACGTTGCCATATTCGAAACTCCCCACCCCCATCTCCTGTTCTTGGTTTTTTCAAAACAAGAAATTCATCCAAAGTGACCTTTTCCCACAAACGGTTTCCAGTTTGACAACTCGGCATTTTCCACTGAAAAACACGGGCTGCTGAAAAATCCCCAACCACTTTGTTACAACATAGGATGGACTCAGCTGATCTTCCCCGCATCAGGAATGTGCTGAACATCCGGGAGGGGGGGATGCTGCTTTTGACACCCTTTTCTACCACGGTTCCTTTCCCCTAACAGCGATAAAAATCTACATACTTTATGAAATCTGGTTTTCAGAGTGTGATGGGGTGCGTACCCCACACTGGCCCTGAAGGGGTTAATTGGCTGAGGGGCCAGTTGAGTACCTGGCTGCACCTGGAAGGAGAAACGGGCCTGATTGAACAAGAAGCCCAGCTGGGCAGGAAGAGGCAAAGGGCTGCCGGGAGTGAGCCTGCAGTCACTCTCTGGGAGCAGAGAGACGGGGAGTGGAAAGCCATAGGTGTGGGAGCTAGGGGTGCCGGGGGTGCTGCAGCACCCCTGAGCTCCCGGCTGCCAGCTCCGTCCCTGGGGTCCTGGCTGCCGGCCCCGTGCACCCAGGGTCACAGCTACCGGCCCTGTGTGCCTGGGGTCCCGACCTCAGTTCTTTAAGGGGACTGGCTTTTAGCACCCCCATATTAAAAATGCTCCAGCTCCACTGGTCCTGGATTTTGGCCCCGCATGCCCGGGGTCCCGCCTGCCGAACCCGTGCACCTGGGGTCCTGGCCTCAGCTCTGGGGTGAGGTGGGATGGGTAGGGGTAAGGGGGCTGGCTTTCAGCACCCCTATATTAAAAATGGAAAAACCCAAGAGGGAGAATAAGCCCTGGGGTTCTAGCCCTGGAAGAAGGGTCAATACCAGAGGAGCTGTGGGGGAAAGGAAGCTTAGGAAGAAGTCCAGGGAAACAGCAGCAAGGGGTAGGACTGTGTAGACCTTGGCTGCTTGTTACAGGGTCCTTGGCTGGAACCCAGTGTAGAGGATGGTGCTGGGTTTCCCTACCAGTGAGTGGCATAGGAGCATTGGAGACGCCAACTGGACAGCTGGTCCGGAGGGACTTTATTACCCCAGAAGGGGAGGGCTATACAGTGACCTGGCTAAAGGGCTGAGTCATGAAGAAAGCACCCTGAATTGCAGAGAGAGAGAGAGAGAGAGAGGTGGCAGGATATGTGCATGAGTGGCGTTGGACCCATGGAAGGAGCTAATCCCCAGAGCAGCCAGGAGGAGGTGACCTCGCAGCGAGTGGATCCCTTCACACGGAGTCTGTATTACAAAAACCTTGTGCTACCGCATGGCAGATCTTGATCTGTCTTAAATAAGAGATTTACGTAAAAGGTAACAGATCCAGCTAAATCCTACCAATGCATTGCTGGGCATCAAAGCCCACTAATGTGCAGCTGGGTCTGAGCACATGCATTTTTGCACAAGCGCGTGAACTCACATTTGCACTATTTTATGTGGGAACAATACTACTTAGCACATTATGAATAACAATAATCCCTAGTTTTTATATAGCGCTTTTCATCAGTAGATCTCAAAGCTTTACCAAGGATGTCAGGATCTTTACCCCCATTTTACAGATGGGGAAACTGAGGCACATGTACATCTACTCCACGTCAGTGGGACCTTTGGGTGCTTGGAAAAATATAGTTATAAATGACTTATCCAGGCTCAGAGCCAGCAATAGAATGCAGATTTTTTCTTTTCTTAATTTTTTATTAATTTTCATAAAGAGAGAAACACTACAAAGTACAAAAATGTAAGCGACTTTCAGCTTGTATACGTGACCAAATGCCACACATTTCACAGGAGAGCCAATCAAATTATGCAATTATGCAGCTTTACAACTTGTCAAAGCTGCAAGACCGGACAAAACAAAATCAAACAATATTACACCAGCATAACATGTTAAGATGGGGGTAAAAAAAAAAAGAAGACATGCCCAAATAGGCAAAAGAGGGAAGGAGAGACCAAGGGGTGGGAAGAGGGCAGGAAAAAGCAATAAGGTCAGATGGAGCGGAAGTCTGACATTATCTGAGCTATCACAGCATAGTTTTTCCAAATGAACCAAGAAACAGGGTCCAAATTTCTTCAGATTCATATAATTGCTCTCTACCTCAATAAAATAACGTGATGCCACTATATAAATCCATGGTACGGCCACACTTTGAATACTGCGTGCAGTTCTGGTTGCCCCATCTCAAATAAGGTATATTAGAACTGGAAAAGGTGCAGAGAAGGGCAACAAACATGATTAAGGATTTAGAACAGCTTCTGTGTGAGGAGAGATTACAAAGACTGGGACTGTTCACCTTAGAAAAGGGACGACTAAGGGGGGGATATGAGAGAGATCTATAAAATCATGAATGGTGTGGAGAAAGGGACTGGGGAAGTGTTATTCACCTCTTCACATAATGCAAGAACCAGGGGTCGCCTAATGGAATTAACAGGCAGCAGATTTAAAACTAACAGAAAGCAGTATTTCTTCACACAGCGCACAGTCAACCTGTGGAACTCATTGCCAGGGGATGTTGTGAAGCCCAAAAGTATAACTGGGTTAAAAAAAGAATGAGATAAATTCATGGAGGAGAGGTCCATTAATGGCTGTTAGCCAAGATGGTCAGGGAGAAAACCCCATGCTCTGGGTGTTCTCTGACTGCTAGAAGCTGGGGGTGGATGACAGGGGATGGATCACTTGATATTTGCCCTGTTCTGTTCATTCCTTCTGAAGCATCTGGCCACTGTTGGAAGACAGGACCCTGGGCTAACTAGGCCATTGGTGTGACCCAGTATGGCCGTTCTTATGTTCTTAAACTAATCTTTCTTTGGCCGCTAACTCAGACAGGTCTGAATACCCCCGCTCTATTCTGGACGTAAGCCTTCTCCTCCATTTTCGTCAAGTCATGCACTTGGTAATCACTGCAGCTCTTGTGATCAGATCTTCTGATTTCTTGCCTAATGCCTTAAACACAGACCCAGCTGTTCTGGGCTATAGTGACAATCATGGTCCAGCGTGATGAGGTCTAAACCATGCAGTCGTTGCTGGGGCAAAGTCCCCCTTGCCTGCAGCGGGAATTAGGACTGTAAGATCGGCCCCATAGGAAATATGATATTGGCCCATGATTCGGTATTTTGCTTAATGTGCATGAAGGATGGTTGCAAGAAGACGATGGCCAGCTGTTCTCCTGGTCCACATAAGGTAGGACAAGAAGGAATTGGCTTAATTTGGTTGTATAGTAGGAAAGGAGAGTCAAACACTGGAACATGTGATCTGGCAAGGTTGTGGAATCTCCGTCACTGTAGGTTTTTAAGAACAAGTTAGATGAACACCTGTCAGGGCTCGTCTAGATGGACTTCATCCTGCCTCAGTGTAGGGGGATGGACTAGATGACCTCTTGAAGTCCCTTCCCACTCTATGATTCTAAAGAAGAGCTACCTGAAGGAGCTAAAAAATACCTGCCGCACAAGCGTGAAGTTGTACATTGGCCAGAGGCGTTTGAAAGAGCTTTTCTGTCCCTGAGCAAATCTTGGCCAGTGTAAATACAATGTGTTCAAACACAGCCTGTGTGGGGCAGAAGGTAGTGAGAGGCTGGGTAAGTTTACCAGGCCGTTGGCTGTCACCATTCATGACAATGGGTTTAGACTTCTGCCTGCATGGATAAATATTGATTCTTGGATTGGGTGGATGGGGAGGTAAGGAAGGTGTTTGTGTGATCTGCTCCTGATTAAACAGCAATAAAAAGAAAAGGGTGAGGAGGGATGAAAGCCTTCGGTGGACAGAAAGCAGAGTGGTGGAGGTTCTACAAACAGATGGGAGTTGAGCAAATGAGAGATTACAACCGTTGCAGCACATTACTGCACTTATTGTAGGCTCTACACATAAAAAGAAGCTGGGTGTGGAAGTTTTAATCAATGAGTGGCACTGCTCTGTTACTGTAGGACCTACAATAAGTGCAGATTGTTTTTATTTTTAAAAATGATTTGGTGCTGGAGCAGTCAATAATATGTGGAAATATTGGGGCTGATTCTCCTTTTATTCACCCCAGTTTTTGATGGATACATCTCCATCGACCCTGATTTACATTGTGGATGGGAAGGCAGAATAAAGTACACGGGGTGTAGCCACAAAAACAGCTGCTAACGAAGTCCAAAATAATGTGACTTTTTATGACCTATCCATATCTGCATCGATGCTGTTATCCTGGCATAAAAGTGCTTTGGCCGGGGTAGCTTATTTTGCTCAGGAACTTGTCTAAACTATGTCGGTGCTATACTTTTTCTGTGTCCCCCCTAGGCGGGCTTGCCAGCATTGTTGTACCAATCTCACTACACCAAGCTCGCCTGTGCGAGGGTAGCCTTGGCCTTAGCGATCGGGGTCAAATGATTGAACTGGCACGTAAAATAGGGCTGACAATAAGCACCGGATGTGTGCTGAGCTCCTCCGATGAAAGGCATGGCATCTATGCAGGTATCTTTCTTGTATTCAAGCCCCTTCCCGCTGCACACCCAGCTTCCATCTCTGAGATCCAGCAAGCTGACAGGGCAGGTGAGGATCTGGCTTCAGTTAGCTTATTTGCATGTGTTTCCCAGATCAAAGGACCCTCGAGGTCTTGCAGATGAGATTGTTCTGCAGGGTCATTGTGCTGGGATATCCCCTATCAGCCTCAGTCTTTGATGACATCCAGCCAGGCACAATGGACAAACAAAAGTGGCTTAGTTTGTAGATGTGCCTTCCAGTCCCTTTAATGGCTCATCTGAAGCAATCAAGCCCCACAAAAGCCTCTGACAAAGCAGGGGAGTAGCCTCCGTGCTTTCAGAGAAGCTGTTCATATACACCTGGCACTGGCAGCAGCCTGTAGATGCTAGTCACTGCACAGAGCCACAGGACGCTTCCATGCCAAGTGTTGACCATGTGTTAGCCGGCCCGGCCCTTTTTTCCTAGCAAACACAAGGCCAGAGCGAGAGACGCAGGGGATAAGGATGGTGGCCTACTTTTGCAGCTCTGCTCAGACGGGTTCTTGCCAGTTACACCCGGTAAAACACCCCAGGCAGCGGGGAAGCCTGGGACACCTGCTCTGCCAGGGATCAGGTTCTTTCTGTGACTGAGCTCATGGGATTATACCAGGGTGGGGAGCGGGGAAGAGCTAGACTTGCTCAGGCTCACATCACCATGTGGCACGGTGGAGCCCAGGGAGGGGCTGTGGTGAGTGGGTTAGTGCCAGTCTGTCTGTCTGTCCCCATGGCATACTTCTCTCTCTCTTACTGCACCTGTCTGTCTGTCTAGCCCCATACATACTTCCCTCTCATTGCCCCATCTGTCCCTCTCTCAGTGGTCCTATTTGTCTATCTATCCACCATAGGCGTGGGAATTAGGTGTTTGGGGGGTGCTGCAGCACCCCCAGCCTGTGGCTGAGGCTCTGCTCCTGGCCCTGGCTCCTGGCCCTGCACCCTGGGTCCCGGCTTTGGCCCCATGCCTGCCCCCAGCTGTGGCCCCAGCCTCAGCCCCCTTACCCCCGTCCATGTCACCCCCTCCCAGAACCACAGCTCTGGGGGTTAGGAGGGGCATGGAGAGGGGCAAGGGGGGGCATGAGATAAAAAGTTTGGGGACCACTGCTTTACAGTTTCCTTAGCTGGCTTTCAGCACCCCTGCTATCCACCGATTTATCCATCTTTGTCTGCCTGTCCATCCATAGAATCATAGAATCATAGAATATCAGGGTTGGAAGGGACCTCAGGAGGTCATCTAGTCCCACCCCCTGCTCAAAGCCCCCTGCTCAATCCCCAACTAAATCATCATTTAAGCCTGACCTTAAAAATATCTAAGGAAGGAGATTCGACCACCTCCCTTGGTAACACATTCCAGTGTTTCACCACCCTCCCAGTGAAAAAGTTTTTCCTAATATCCAACCTAAACCTCCCCCACTGCAACTTGAGACCATTACTCCTTGTCCTGTCCTCTTCCACCACTGAGAATAGTCTAGATCCATCCTCTTTGGAACCCACTTTCAGGTAGTTGAAAGCAGCTATCAAATCCCCCCTCATTCTTCCCTTCTGCAGACTAAACAAGCCCAGTTCCCTCAGCCTCTCCTCATAAGTCATGTGTTCCAGTCCCCTAATCATTTTTGTTGCCCTCCGCTGGACTCTTTCCAATTTTTCCACATCCTTCTTGTAGTGTGGGGCCCAAAACTGGACACAGTACTCCAGATGAGGCCTCACCAATGTCGAATAGAGGGGAACGATCACGTCTCTCGATCTGCTGGGAATGCCCCTACGTATACATCCCAAAATGCCATTGGCCTTCTTGGCTACAAGGGCACACTGTTGACTCATATCCAGCTTCTCGTCCACTGTAACCCCTAGGTCCTTTTCTCAGAACTGCTGCCTGGCCATTCGGTCCCTAGTCTGTAGCGGTGCATGGGATTCTTCCGTTCTAAGTGCAGGACTGTGCGTGTCCATCTGTGTGTGTCCATGTTTCTTTCGCTCTGTGGCCTTTTAACCATGGGATCTGAAGGCCGACGGTAGCTCAGCGCCTTGCAAACCACGTTTCCTGGTTTCTTTCCCTCTCCTTAGCCTGCACGGTTGCTCTCCTTTGTCTGTTGACAGTTTCTCTGGGCTTGGCAGCGCCTCTTCTCCCCGGGGTTTCTGGGAAATCTTCTCAGCCCCTGCTTCTTATTGTGATTGCCACTCCCTCGCCAGAGCCTCGGTGCTAAAGGAAATTCTTATCTGCTGAAGCGTGGAAAGGGCTGGTCTCACCCAGCCAGGCGAGCTGTTCAGAGCCCAGCTCCCAGCTCCACGAATCCCGCTGTGTGGAGCAAACTGCTTGGAAACGGGGATGGGATGACGGAGTGACCATCTGCTGCCCTCGGGCGGGTCCATGTTAAAAGCACGGCATGGGATGGAGATGATCCAGAGCCGTGCAACTCTGCTCCAGCGGAGTCAAGGGGCACCTCTGACAATCAGGAGACCAGGGGCTATGTGGCCTAGTGGGTAGTGCACTGGACTGGGACTGAGGAGACCTGGATTCTGGTGTTGGCTCTGTTGCTGGCCTGAAAGTCCCTCTCTATGCCTCAGTGTCCCATTCTGTAAAATGGGGTTAATGATACTGATTTGTGCTTTGAGATCTACTGATGCTAGGGGGTTGTTACTAGTGTCCCAAACTGGGAACCCAGCATCCACAGCTGAGTGTTTAGGCCTAATGAACTGTCCCACTGCATCTCCTGGGCCCTTTTATTATTATTAATTACTTGTATTCCAGTGGCACCTGGAGGCTCTGAGACCAGGGCCTCATGACACCAGGCGCTGCACAGACACAGAGTGAGAGACAGTCCCTGCCCCAAAGGTCTCAGTCTAAATAGACCCAGGGTGGGAGGGGAAACTGAGGCACGGTGAGGCAGCTATGACAATCCCTGCGATATCCTTGACAAACCTTACTGAATTAAGTGTAAGTATCTTTGAAGTCCATTGGAGTAAATGCAAGGGTGACGTAGCCCTGGGAAGTGTTATGAACTTCAAAGGACAATCTTGAACAATGGGGAAGGCAAAAAAAGGACTTTTCCCAAGTGGTTTGCCCAGGGAATATCTAGTGGGAGGTGAATGCAGATCCCCACCCCTGGTTTTGCGAAAGCCCAGCCTTCTAAAGCTATGCCTTGAGGAGGGAACCATTGTCTGCTGATCACCTGTTCCTGGAATCTGGAGCTCAAAGGCCCAAGCGGTACACAGGAAAGACTGACCTATGCATGGGGGTGCAAATCCTGACCTAAGGTTGTTATGAACTTGTCACCCTAAAAAAACCCTTTGGTGGGGTTTGAAGGACCGACTCTACCGGAACCCTCACTGGAGCTGGGGATAGGGGGTGAGCTCTGCCTGCGTGTAGGCTCTTCTATTGTTTTAATGTTATCTCTGCAACACTTTCACTTTAAAAATAAACATGCTTGCAGCTGAGTGGTAACTTACACCTGTGGGCAATTCTGCTTTGTATAAGAGAAGGCAAAGGGCAGACACAGGCCTGCTGAGGCCACCCAGTTAGCTGGGAACAACACAGGGTGAGCTGGGAACTGGGTAGCTGACTAGGGAGAAAGAGGTGAGCTACCCCGCCCGTGAGAGGTGATGGCTGGGAGCCAGACCCCTAACAGTGGGTGCTCTTGCTGGACTCCGGAGGGGGAATGCAGGTGCAGTTGCCCTGAACTGTGACCTGCCCCATTCAAATTTGGCCTGGCCACCCCTCTGTTATGATGGTGGGCTGGAGAGTGAATGACGTCTCAACGCTGTGCATGGGGTCACAGCGCGATGTGACTCTGTGCTGCGTTGCAACGCCCGGAGTGGGTAGCCAGGCCTGTCTGTGGGGTACAGAAGCCCCCGCTTCTGGGTCAATGCGGGGCTGGCTCGCTCTCCAGCCCTGTGTCAGAATTCCTGTCCTTTTGTCAATTGCATAATATGCTTGGAAAAGCACCACACCTACATCTAAAGGGTGTGGGTGTGTGTGGGGGGTGTTATGCTCTCTTTGCTCCCCATGATCTCTGCCACTGGCTAAGCACCAAAGCAGGGAGCTGGGGGGTGCTAGGGACTGTTTCTTCACACCCTGTAAATGAGCCCTTGAGTGCAGCATCTGGTCACAGTGCTCTAGTTTTACAGGGGGTGGTTCTAGCCTAATAAACTGCTGAACTTCTGCAGAGAACAATGGTAGCGAACCAACTTCCCCCCCTGCCACGCCCCCAGGCTGAGTGTTTGGGATCCGTGACTGGAATAAATGCAAATAGCAGCTCAATCTGAACATGGTGCTCATGGTGTGCTGATGGCCACGGCTACCTTCTGCCTCCAGAGGGCTGGTCACAGGGTCACCATAACATCCAAGCTGCTCTTCAGAGGGTGTGTCTGGCACTCAGATGCAAGCTTCTGATGAGATCATAGGGGTGAGCCACCAAGGCCGGATCTTTGGAAATGGGGCACTGATCTTGTGTGTCCAATTTGAGCCACTGTCGGCGGTTTCTTTCTGGGCATCCACAACTCCCAGGGCTTCAGCTGGTGTCATGGTTAGAAGAGGGGGCTGCCAATCAAAGCCCCCAGGTTGTGATCTTGTGTCTGGAAGGTAGGAGACTGGGGCTCAGGACTCCTGGGTTCCCTACCTGACTCCAGGTCACCTGGTTAGTGCAGGGCACTGGGAATCAGAACATCTGGGTTCTCTACCTGACTGCAGGAGGGGAGCGTGGTCTCCTGGTTAATGCTGGGGAGTCAGATTCAGGAATCCTGGGTTCTGTTCACCCTGCTTGAAAAGGAGCAGCTCCTTGCCTCATTTTCCCCACCCGAAACGCCGAGAGGCTCATTTCATAGAATCATAGAATATAAGGGTTGGAGGGGACCCCAGAAGGTCATCTAGTCCAACCCCCTGCTCGAAGCAGGACCAATTCCCAGTTAAATCATCCCAGCCAGGGCTTTGTCAAGCCTGACCTTAAAAACCTCTAAGGAAGGAGATTCTACCACCTCCCTAGGTAACGCATTCCAGTGTTTCACCACCCTCTTAGTGAAAAAGTTTTTCCTAATATCCAATCTAAACCTCCCCCACTGCAACTTGAGACCATTACTCCTCGTTCTGTCATCTGCTACCATTGAGAACAGTCTAGAGCCATCCTCTTTGGAACCCCCTTTCAGGTAGTTGAAAGCAGCTATCAAATCCCCCCTCATTCTTCTCTTCTGCAGGCTAAACAATCCCAGCTCCCTCAGCCTCTCCTCATAACTCATGTGTTCCAGACCCCTAATCATTTTTGTTGCCCTTCGCTGGACTCTCTCCAATTTATCCACATCCTTCTTGAAGTGTGGGGCCCAAAACTGGACACAGTACTCCAGATGAGGCCTCACCAATGTCTGATGGTGAGAATGAATTAAATGTCTGCAAAGCCCATTGAGCTTTCCAGCATGAAAGATAGCATGGGGGTACCCCAAGCAGGTCCGTAATTAGCACTAGCCCTTCAAATGTCACCCCTCTCGGGCAACCCAAGGAAAGGCTCCTCTGGGTGTAGCTACGAAGTGCCTGGCTTCTGGATTGCACATTCCTGAACAAGCTGCTGAAGGAAAGGCGCCTGCCAGGTAGACTTTGACCTGTGACAGCCCCTGCTGGCTGCCTGCCCAGGGTGGGGCTGTGCAGAGAGCTAGCCAGTGGGAAAGGGCTGGCGGAGAGGGAATTATATTGCACTGTCCCCTCTACAAACAATGGGCCTCCCACTCTGGGTGTGAGTGCCTCAGGCCCTGTGGTATTTCACTGCATGCAGCCCACGCCCCAGAAGAGCAGGGTGACAGCAGAGGCTGTCCAGGTGCACTAGACAGAGAGGGGGATGAGCGTGCTCCACGCAGGAATTCTGGCCAGCTGCCTGACACCAGCTGGCCCCTGCCTTTATTCTCCATTGCTCCTGTCCCAGCTTCCCACCCTTGGTGTATTTGCCCTCTCAGGGCGCTCCCAGGAGGTTAGGAGTCTGTTCCACCACAGGTGGGTCCGGGCGGTGGGCTCTCTTCCAAACATGCCTGGCCGAGCTGGGAACGCAAACCTCTCCCAGCGTGACTAAGTGCCGGAGGAAGCAGTGATTAAGCCGTAATATCATTATTGCTCCATGACCATTATCGGGGGATAAAACCAATAAACATGAGTTACAAAGGTGACGCTGTTCAGTGTGAGGTAGAATAGGTGCAGCGGAGGAAGGGTAAAGGGATTTCTTTCCTTCCTTCTGTCCGTACCCCTCTTGTCTAAGCCACTAGGTGAATTTACATAATTTCACACATTCAAATTGAGGCCGGGCTACCTCGTTTTGCCGAGTTTGGAGCCCGGGTGGTTTGAAGGATTTGACTAGGATTTGAATGCCTGCAGGTTTCCCTTTCTGCTCTGGTGGGGGAAGCCTGTCAAGAAAGGGGGGACGGAGGGGGAACAAGGCAGTAAAAAACAGGATGGCAAATGACGAGAAGGCAGGGGCGTGACAAGTCAGATACTTGGCCTGCAAGCTCTTTGGGGCAGGGAGCTCTCGGTACAGCACCTGGCCCAGTGGGGTCCTGGTTTGTGAACAGGGCTCCTAAGTGGCTTATGCGGGGGAAGCGTGAGCAAAGGAGTAGAGAGGGGAATTGCACTGATAAAAGGGTGACCATATTATTGTTATCCCAGCTGTGCAGCCACACACGCAGGGCCTGGCTTTTTGGCAGTGGGCTCATGTACCCTGAACTGAGGGCCTGCTTGCAGCCATTAAGGTCCCATGCCGGTGATGCAAAGGAGGGCTGCAAACAGCCAGATGGGAGCCCCCCTCCCCTCCACATGGCTCAAAGGGTCAGTGTAGCCCGTGCACCCTCATCCCACCACAGGGGGCAAGGCCAGGATGCCCTTATCCCACAATCCCTGACTCCACTTAGGATCGTTAGCAGAATGCAATTTAGGCCTGGTCTCCTCACCTCAGTGCTGTGTGTTTAGTTAACTGGGTGCAGCTTGTTGTGTGGATGCTCTTAAATCGGTTTGAAACCTGGTGTGTACTGGTTTAGCATGTGCTGGTACAACTTGCAAGCTAAACCAAGCTAGCCTGTGTTAAATTGGTAGCCAAGTGTCCATGCAGTGGTTTGCACTAGCTTTTAAATCAATTTGAGTTAAATTGGGGCAGACTCTGTGTGTGGTGATGTGTCCTTAGAGCTGCCCCGAGGCTGCTCTGAATTACACCTGGCCGCCAGCCTGGCCCAAGGCTCTGGGGTTGATTGTGTCCTTTTGAAAAATAACTGGGGGAAAAATGAGTGTATATTACAGGGAGAAAAGAGCCTTGTGCATCTGTGGCATAGTTTATCCTGACGAGCTCTGCCAGCTTCTCTCTGGCTCCGATTAGAATCGTTATCAGCCAGCAGCTGCTGAGGTGACCCCCAGATTCATGGTGATTGAGCAACTGAGAACAAACCCAGCCTTTCCAGCTGGTTTCCAAAGTCCGTGGCTAAACTCCTCCACAAGCCACAGACCAAGGCAGTGCTGGCCCGGGGGGGCCCTATGCAGGAATATTTTTGCCCCCAAAGCATAATAAAAAGCGAATAGGGGGCCCCCTTGAACTGCTCAGGGCCCTAAGCAATTGCTTTGTCTGCTTAGGCCTAGCACTGGCTCTGCCGAGCAGACCGATACCTGTGGGTCTTGTACAAAGCTCTCAGGCAAGGCCATCAGACTCAGGATTTAGGAATTTCATAAGGGGAATGAACTTTGGTGCAAAGGACCCATTGCCGTAAATGCTCCAATCCACCCTTGTATCCCGCTGCTAGAATCTGGCACTATTTGCACAAGGCACTTGGCTGAGTACAGCTTGCATGAGCATCTGTAGAGATGCATGATCCAGGACCCAGATTCTGGGCTGGATCCCACCAAAGTCAATGCAGTTCCCCATCCAGATACACCCAGGAAGCCAGGACAGCATCCAGAGCAAAGCTGTAACATATGCCACGCAGCTGGCACCAGGAAGAACGTGGCTTTTCTGTTGCAGCGTTGGGCAAAATCAGCTCAGCCTCCACCCTCCTCCTCCCAGGAAACACTCCAGCCCAGAACTCACTCCCCAAACCTGCCCCCTTGGGTTCCCCACAACTCTGATCCCCAGAGAGGAAGTGGGTTTTCCCTCAGGTCACAGACTGGTGCCCAGAGAAGGTGACTGGATGTACCACAGAGCTGTAGATTATTATTATTCATGTTATAATATCACTGCAGGGTTCCCAACCAGGCTCCAGGCCCCATGTGAGAGCTGCTCCCCATCTCAAAGGATTTCCAATATGATTGGACACAAAGAGGAGGACTCAGATACTCAAAGGTGTTTAGGTGCCTAGAGAACTTTGAGGATCTGGGCAGTGGCAAAATGAGGCATGGAATCCAGGTGTCCTGAATGTCTTAGCCTCCGGACCATCCTGCTCTGAGAGCAGAGAGAGCGAAATGGCTGGAATCCTGACCTGCCTGGATCCCCTCGGGTTAGAAACCCACCTTGATCCTTGCAACACCACCACCTGCAAACTCCTATACATGTCTGTTTCCCATGACTTAGCCTCAGCTCCCTGGCTCCCTAAGGGTTAAACTTTCTAGGCAATAATTCCCCCTTAATCTCAACATCCCTGTACATTCCTGAGTGGTGAGGGCAGCTGGCCTGCTAGCCAGCACCATCCCTGGTGGAATTCACCTTTCGCCCTTCCTCCTCCCCCATCTCTGCTTCCTTTGCTTTGGGAGCAGCATGAAATGTTTCTGGAAAGGCATAGGAACTCTCTCACTTACTGGAAAAAGAAAAGGAGGACTTGTGGCACCTTAGCGACTATCAAATTTATTTGAGCATAAGCTTTCGTGAGCTACAGCTCACTTCATCGGATGCATTCAGTGGACTGCTCATGCTCAAATAAATTTGTTAGTCGCTAAGGTGCCACAAGTCCTCCTTTTCTTTTTGCGAATACAGACTGACACTACTCTGAGACTTACTGGAAAGTCAATAATTAGTCACTCATCTGCCACCCACCACAAGTTCCTTTGGAAACTGACAAAGAGCCCAGCAAAGGGCAAAGAGCCTCTTTGTTTAGCCCAAGGATCTAGAGTTCCCTTAAATCTACCTCACTGCATGCAGCCCCTGTGGCCACAGGAACCGGATGCCTCGCAGTTTAAGGTATTTATCCTCTTGCCATCCCTGAAAAGCAGGGCATTGCTATTATCCCCATTTCACAGATGGGGAACTGAGGCCCAGATCTTACTCTTGAACTCAGGGGGAGTTAGGTGCCTCAAGACCTTTGAGGCTCTGGCTCAAAGTCATCTGCCCGAAGTCACAGAGGAGGTCAACAGCAGAGCGGGGGATTGAACCTGGGTCTCCAAAGTCCCAGACTAACACTCCCTGTTTAGAGTTGGAAGAGGACAAAGCTCCGCAGAAGAGACTGGAGGATAATATCATACACTGACCTACTCAGTTACCTCTGCTCCATCCAAACACCCATTGCCTAGACCAGCTGGACGGTATGGGGGTAACATAACATTGCCCATTTGGCCTAGGTCAAGCACCATCCCAGTTTAATGTCCATCTCCTATGCTGTCTGTTGGAGGATGGACCAAAGATCTGACCGGTCTTTCCCACCAGCGCCCCACGAAGACCACATTGCAGCCTTTCCATGTGTCTGTCTTTGGCTTCCTTTCATGCAATGAACCACCCTGACCTTTTGATGGCTTGGCATGAAGATCCCCTGTACTTTCTCGCTTCACTCCCTTCCTAAGGGGGAATCGTTTGCATTCTGTCCCTGCTGTGGCTTTTCTTTTGCTGGGGGGTATCCAGCTCTGGGGGGCCAGCCTGCAGCTGCAGGGGTAGAATGAACAAGTATTATGTGTGTTACTGTAATGCCTCGGAGCCGGAGGCCTGGACTCAGCAAGGCTTAGGACAGAGCTGAGTTTGGGCCAGCCACGTCATTTTCGAACATGATTTTGGGCCCTGCCCATGCAACCGTGATAAAGAAGAAAACCGCGCAGCCTCAAACTTTGTTAATCATCCCAAAGACAGACACCTGTGCGGAAAGTCACCGTAGAACAGCATCACCTTGCCCCAGGACACAGGCAGCCTGATTCTCCTGGTGCTTATCCCTGGAGCAAATCAGGAGCAACTCAACTGAAGTTAACAGAGATCCACTGGGGTAAAACCAGTGTCAAGTGAGATCAGAATCAGGCCCTTGTGCCGTTACTGATTGTGCAAGAGAAACGTAAAACATGACTAATGGCATCAATTTGCAGGGGTGCATCCAAGGCAGTGGAGAATCAGACTTGTGGAATGACTTTCATGCAGCTTATCTGTCGGCTTCTGCCAGCCGAGGTCTCGGACCTGGCATGCTGAATTGAAAGAGTAGGAGGGGGACCTGGAATCTGCACCCAAACTCCCTGGATTTTAGGGCTTTGAGTGTCTGACCCCGGGTGGGTGATCTTTGAGTCGCTGAGCCAGCAGCCTCATGGCTTGCTCCCCATTTTAATTTAGGGTGGTAGGGTTGATGTTCTACCTAAGCACTTATATGACCCATATCACCACAGCACCTTGCAGACATGAAAGAATTCTGCGTTCCGCGCCACCGTGCCTTAAAAAATTTATTGTTTCTTAGCTGACTTGCCCAAGGCCACCTAGGAAGCCTGGAATAGTATGCAAATCTCCAGGGTCTCATTCTTTAACTGGTTTCAGAGTAACAGCCGTATTAGTCTGTATTCGCAAAAAGAATAGGGGTACTTGTGGCACCTTGAGACTAACCAATTTATTTGAGCGTAAGCTTTCGAGCTGTAGCTCACGAAAGCTTACGCTCAAATAAATTGGTTAGTCTCAAGGTGCCACAAGTACTCCTATTCTTTAACTGCAAGCTCATCCTCCTGGTTATCATGCATGGGTGGTGGGTGAACTGGCCACTGGGGGAGGCTAGCCTCTGGCCCCTCCCCTTCTGCCCGAGGCCCCGCCCCTCCTTTTCCCCTTCCGTCCCCCTCCCCTGCCAGAGCCCAGTGCATCCTCACTGTGGCTGCTGGCCCCCCTGCCCCAGCCCTCCCAGGCGCCCCCAGCCCTGGAGCATTGGGCGGGCAGCGCGGACTGGGCCCCAGAGCCCCCAGCCCCGGGGCTTGTGAGCACCAGCCCCAGCTGCCCTGAGTCCTTAAGCTGCACTTACGAACCTCTAGGCATCCAGGCCTGAACGCTTTAGAGCCTCAGATTGCCCCTTCCCAGGCACCATCTGGTGGGTGGTCTTACAGAGGTTAACGTTAAGTGTGTGTTTAAGTGTTTGCCTGGCTTGAGCCAGGGTCTTCCAAGATCAAGCCCCCCCACCGCAATGAGTCAATGGGCAAGATTCTGCCCTTGGTGTGACCACGTGTAACCCCACTGCAATCAACGGCACTGAAGTGATTGATGTCTGCGCTAAGACAAGCCCCTTTCCTGGACCGTGGCTGCAGGGTGCCGGGTTTTGCAGGCCTCCCGTGGTAAAGCACACTGCCACCCATTGCAAACAAGGCCCTGCTGGGAGATATAAGCCTGTCCCAAAGGACTTCAGTGAAAGCTGCCAGCATTTTAACTGCTTTGCAGAACCTGCCGTTGGCTTTAAAAACGGGCCCGGGGCTGGCACACGCCTTTCTGGGTTCTCTTTAGAAATAACTCCAGGGCATGAATAATGGAGCCCAGACCCACTGAACCAGACCCCTGAAGCAGCTGAATGGAGCCAAAGATAAACCCTGGGCCACCCCTAGACTCGGCCGCACCTGCAGGGAAGTGGCCCACAGCGCTAAGTAGCGGTCGTCCCAGCAACCGGGGTGGGGCCGCAGATGTGTCTGATAAGGAAAGGAAGTGGCTTTGCTCACCTGAGCTTTTATGGCTTGTTCTTTTACTAGGGTGCTGGTAGTTACAGGATGCAAGCACTGGCTGGAGGCTCTTCTGTCAAATCTCCACTCCCTGCACCAAATACATGTACAGTGGCATCCTGCCAGTCATAGCCTAGGAAGAATAGCATTAGCCATGCAGGTTAGACAGAGATATAGATGTAAGGTTGGAAAGATTAGATTTTTATTGGGAAATGTCAGTAAACATCTAGTTCCATTGATAATGATTGAAATTCACAGCTGGGCAAGTAAGAGCAATCAACCTGAGCACTCATGAGTTGTTTGCTTTAAGGCTATTTACTTTGCCTATTTTGGCACGGGCTGGTTTTAACAGCTAGAAAGCGTTAACATTTCGAATCTTAACACCTACTGCCATTACATAATTATTGTCGAACCCTGCCCCTGTTGTCTGACCGCCTCCCTGCAACTAATTTCTGGCAACTGTGAAAATTTAAATTGACAAAAATGGGAGCAGGGGAGAGGGAGGCTTAATTTTGTGCAACCGTGAACAATTAAATTGACAGGTTTCAGAGGAGCAGCCGTGTTAGTCTGTATCTGCAAAAAGAAAAGGAGGACTGGTGGCACCTTAGAGACTCATGCATGCCTATGAAGTGACTGTAGCTCACGAAAGCTGATGCTCAAATCAATTTGTTAGTCTCTAAGGTGCCACCAGTCCTCCTTTTCTTTTTAATTAAATTGACAAACATTAAAAAAAGCTTCAAAATTAACATAGATATTATCTGTCTAAATTTTATAGATTTACAAAAATTTGAGTTCTGCCAAGACTAAGTATTTAGTTATCTGGATAGCTGGATTAGGTAGATAGAGGCAGATGTGTGGGAAGGGCTAGATAGATGATTATAAATAAGGCTAGACAGAAGATGAGTGAGGATGGATGGGTATGAATGGGGATAGATATATGTGGGGATAGACAGACAGACAGATGGGTGTGAATGGGGATAGACAGATGAAAAGCCCTTTAACATAGCATGAGTCCCATTCAAAGGCCCTGAAATGCGAGTTCCTTTTATCCTTTCTCTTTTATGACACTGGATTCCCCTGTGAAATGGGGGTGGCAACATGGCCTAGTGGGTAGTGCAGTGCACTAGACTTCAGGACACCTGGGTTCTATTGCTGGGCTCTGCCATGAACTTGCTGTGTGACTTTAGGCAAATCACTTATTCTCTCTACGCCCAGGGGAGCATGGCCTCTGTGGTCTATTTGATCCTGGCCTTGCTGGTGGCGAAGTTGCCAGTGATAGTGGTGGCTGGCCCGTCATGTGGGGAATGGCCTAAGATCTGCAGCCAAAGGCAGCACACCCCTTTAAAAGGGACTAGGGAGGAGTTGTTTTGACCTAGTTATATTGATTAACCCTTAAAGCCGAGGTCCCCAAACTGTGGGGCGCACGCCTCTAGGGGGGTGCAGCACGGAGGAATGTTCAGGGTGGTGTGGCAGGCTTGGGCTATCCTCCATGGGGGGCGGGGAGGGAGCACCACCCAGTCCTGCCCCGCCTCCAGCCGTGACCCCAGCTCTATCCCTGTCCCCGGCCTTGGCATGGTTCCGTACCCGACTGGGGGCCTGGCTGTCGGCCCCCACCACGGCTCCGGCCCTGGCCTCGCTCCCGGCCCCAGCTGTGGTCCCAGCCTCGGCCCCCTTGCACCTGTCCGGCTTCCCCTCCCTGGAGCCACGGCCCCACTCCTGGTCCTGCAGGGCGTGGACAGGGGCAAGCGGGGCGCGACCCTCAAAAGTTTGGGGACCACTGCCTTAACGGGTTCCTTGGGTCAAGTGGTGGATCTGTGTGGAGGGAGTCAGTGAGTCTCACGGGATCAGAACCTTTTCTAGCCACGGCTCTTTCGTTATAAGAACTAGTTGGGCCTGATTTCTGGGTCCAGATTTCCGATAACCCAGAGCCCTAGGGCATCCCAATCTATTCCTCACTGGGGAGCCTGGTGTGTCTAAGGGCGCCTCCGAGCAGGGGCTGAGCACTGACTTGGCCCCCTCTTGAGAACTGAGCAGTGCCACTTTCCCATTAGCCCCCCCACCCCTGGCACTTTTGGCTGGGGAGATGTTGCTCCTCTGAGTCTGGCCAGCTCTGGCAGTTCATTACATTCCCTCAACACTGTTGCTGCGCACTGTTAAAGAGCGGCCACAGGTCAACCCCAGAGGAGGCCACACTTCAACGCTGGACAAAGTGATTCCAATATGCAGTAGGTAACGTGTGCTGTTAGCTATAGTGTGGCGAGGCCATGAACTAGGACACTTGGGTTCTATTCCTGGCTCTGCTGGGGGCTCCATGGGCGAGTCCCTTCCCCCCATGCCTCAGTTTCCCCATCTAGGGGTAACAATACCCACTGCCATGGCTTTGGGCTCTGTGGATGAGAGAGGCTAGGGGTTATTAATAAAGTGCTTTGGGATCTGTGAGGGTGGGAGGTGTCAGGCCAGCCATATCCTTCCACACATGGTTGATGCTGCTGTTTGCTCAGCGCTAGAAGCCATGGAGAGGGGCCAGAAGAGATTCTGCAGGGCCCTGCAATCTCCTCTGGCTGCACACACCTGCCTAGCTAGCCTACAATAACTCCCCTTTGTGTCTGTAATTCCAAACCCCTGTGCTCTTTGTTTTACCGACAAACCGAACAGCACCATAAAAGGGAATGGGTACTTGTCGGACCAGTCCCACCCCGTTCTAGGTGCACTGTGCCTGGCCAGGCTCCAAGGCCCCACTCCCTCTGCAGTATCTCAGCAGGAGCGAAATATTGTCGGAGTGGCAAATTCTTTCCTGATAAGAAAGGAGGGGATCCCCATAGCAAACCTCTTCCCCTGCCTTTTATGAGATGTGAAGGGGAGAGAGAGGAGGGAAGCCCGCAGGGCTTCTTCCTGGGCTGGGGGCCTGGGTGTGTGGTTTCGGGCTGCAGAGCTTTCTCAGCAAGGGAGGGGTCTGGGATTCTTTAGAGCCATTGTCCGTGCGCTGCAGGGCATGACAGAGGGGTCTTCCAGTCCCCGGTGCTGCAGGGCATGAGTGCAGGGGACTGGACTAGATGACCTCTCAAGGTCCCTTCCAGTCCTATGATTCTATGACACAGGGGTCCCCTGGCGCAGCAGTGCATGACAGAGGGGTCCCCCATTGACACTGCAGTTCATGACAGTGAGGTCCCCCAGCCCCTGGTGCCGCAGTGCATGACAGAGGGGTCCCCCATCCACTGGCAAAGGCATCTCTTTCCTATAGATCTTCAATGCTTGGAGCCTCTCCCTTCCCAAATCCTCAGCGCTGTGTAACTCTCCTCCTCCTGCTGCTGCTTTCCTACCCTGTGGCCTACAGCAGGTTCTGTAGGGATAGACCTGTACATGGCTGTGCATGAGGGGCCCGGTGCTCCAAAGTGCCCTGCACCCAGCAGCTGCCATTGAGAACAATGGAAAATCCCCACGCCGACTCTGTACCCCCACCCCAGTTGTTCTCAGTCTGTCTATTATCAGGCTGTCTGTCCATTCATCCGTCCCCGCCTTGCAATAACAATCTCCTAAAACAGGTCTTTATCCCCCACTTACTACAGGGTCCGTCCCCTCCCCGCCCCCCAGGCCGCCCAAATCCACTGCAATATACAAGCAAGGCCCATGTAGGTCTCTGGTTTTTATCCTCCGGCCCTGCGGTTTCAAGCTCAGGGGCAGGGGAGGTGCTTTGGGGCTGGAGGAGACATGGATGTGCAGATCCATGGTGTTAGCGTTATGTTGTCATAGACTGAGGCTACTAGGGAGAATCCCAGTTCAAGGCAGACCCTGGATAAACTAATCAGTAGAGGCCCACAGACACCCTCCTCCCCGATCTGAGACTCGCATGCGAATGAACAGCCAGCTCTAAACAGCCAACAGGTGGGAGGCAGCCATGATTTCAACCCCTTGCCCTGGGGTGTGGCAACCGCCCTGCTGAACAATGGCTGTGAAATGCCTGGCACAATTGCTGGGGAGCCAGGCTTCCCTTGCATGCTGAGTGTAAACAGGGCTTGGACCTTAAAGGGTGTGTCTACACTGCGGTAAAAGACTCGCAGCACAGCTGGCCCACTCACCTGACTGGGACTCAGGCTGTGGGGCTAAAATATGCAGGGTAGCCGTTCGGGCTCAGGCTGGAGCCCAGGATCTGAGACCCCACGAGGAGGGAGGGTCTCAGAGCCCAGGTTCCAGCCCCAGCCTACGCTGCGGTTTTTCGCTGGGCAGCCTGAGCCCTGCAACCCCGAGTCAGTTGAGCTGGGCTCTGAGACATGGCGCCGCAAGCTTTTGATGACAGTACCCGTAGATTCTTCCTTAGTTTGTAGCCAAGGATTTCTCCAGCGATGACAGCAGACTCCCCCTAACCCTGTGTGCGCTGAAAGCCAAGCAGGGAGTGGCCACATGCCCGACTGGGGATCAGGACTTGGTTCTAGGGGCCCATTATTGGGGGGGTATATTGGGGACCAATGGGTAATTTTGGGGCCCCCTGGATCTCACTATTTAAAAAACAATCAATCTTCCAGGAACCCAGGTGCTTGTTAGGCCCCTGGAAAATCTGGGATTTGCAGAGTTTAAAAAAGTAACATTTGGCTACTGGGTCGTTATTTTGCTGTGATTTGTCATTTATATAATAGACGAAGATTCTCCAATCGGTGGCTGTTCCATGTTTAACATCTGATAACGTGGTACATAGTTTGGGCTTTCTGACAATAATTTGGGGGCCCCTTGAAGTTTGTTTTCGGGGTGCAAACGTCCCCGGTAATGCTGGGCCAGCTGAGGATAAAAGCCAGGCAACCTCATTCTAACAGAACTTCAGTGTCTTTTGCTTGTATGTAGCAGTGGCTTTGGGGGGCATGGGAGGAGGGGAGGGAGAACTGAGCCTGTAATGTGTGAGGCATAAAGATCTCCCTTCGGAGACCTTTATTACATGGCAAAGATAGATAGATGAATATGGGGTTGGATAGGCATGGATGGGTACACAGATAAATGTATATGGGGATGGATGGATAGATGCATCTGAGGATGGAAGAACAAAAGAACGGCCATACAGGGTCAAACCAAAGATCCATCTAGCCCAGTATCCTCTCTTCTGACAGGGGCCAATGCCAGGTGCCCCAGAGGGAATGAACAGAACAGGGATCCATCCCCTGTCACCCATTCCCAGCTGCTGGCAAACAGTGGCTGGGGAAACTTCAGAGCATTGTTTTGCACCCTGCCCACCCTGGTTAAAAGCCATTCATGGACCTATCCTCTATGAATTTATCTGGTTCTTTTTTGAACCCTGTTATAGTCTTGGCCTTCACAACATCCTCTGGCAAATGTGTACAGGCATAGGCGCCAACTTCTGCTGGCGCCGGTGGGTGCTCAACCCCCCTCTGCCCCCAGCCCCACCCTGACTCCACCCTTCCCTGCCCCTATTTGACTCTTTCCCCAAATCCCCATCCTGGCCCAGCCCCACCTCTTCTTCACCTCCTCCCCTGAGTGTGTTGCATGCTGCTCCTCCCCACCTCCCTCCCAGAGCTTGTAATACTGCAAAACAGCTGTTTTGTGGCGGCAAGTGCTGGGAGGTAGGCAGAGGAGCGGGAACCTGGCGCGCTCAGGGGAGAAGGCAGAGGTGAGGTGAGGTGAGGCGGGAGGCGGGGAGAGGAGCTTGGTTGTCGGTGGGTGCAGAGCACCCACTAATTTCCCCACGTGGGTGCTCCAGCCTCGGAGCACCCAGGGGGTCAGCGCCTATGTGTACAGGGATGGATGGATAGATAGATTAGATTAGATTTGTATGGGGATCCATAGATGGATCTGTATGGGAATGGATAGATAGATATGGATGTGGATGGATGGACAGATGTGCATGGACGTAGATAGACGGATTAGATAGATGTATATGGGGAGGGATGGATAGATGTAGCTGAGGATGGACGGATGGATGGATGTGTATGGGGATAGGTAGACAGATGAGTCTTCTCCAGTAGAATCCAGCTGTTTTCTCCAGATTGACTTTCCATGTGTAATTTGTGAGAAGATCATTTCCTGGCAGACCATCAAAAGCAGATGCCTCAATTGCTGCCACTTAAAGGAAAGGGGAAAAGCCCTGCCTGAGGGTGCCTCACCCTCACTCTCCTACCCCGGTGCAGTCGTTTCCTTTAATGAGGGACAAGTTCAGCCCTGAGGAGCCTGCCTCATTATCCTTCCACTGTCTAGGCTCTAATCCTGGTGCTCACCAGCTGCCAAGAATGTTCCAACCTGCTGGGTGCAGTCATCCCCGTTAACGAGCAGGGAGCCACAGGTGCAGAGGCCCTGCTCCAGGCTTAGTAAAATCCCTTGCTAGGTTCTGCGTGGTGTGTGGGCGGACCAATGATCATAACATGTGCTATGGGCCAGTTTTGATCCTAAGCTACACTCCATGCAGGCTAATGGCTCTGGGTTGTGGGGGAAGGCCGGGAAGAATAAGAACACAAGAACGGCCATACTGGGTCAGACCAAAGGTTGGCATTTTCCAAACCAAGAATTCCAATTTGGAATGACTTGTTGTTTCGCAGTGTAAGCTAACTCAAGTAAGTCTGCAAGCCAAAAACGTGGTCTGGATGAATGGAAAAGCTTTGAGAATTTGGAACAGGCTCAGTTGACCCAACTCAATGATTTTTTTCCAGATTTTTGGTTCATGAAAAATTCTCAGTATTTTGACTTTTTTTCTCCTGGATTTGCGACGAGAAATTTTAAAAAAAATCTCATAAATTCTGATGAAAACTTTCCCCCGACCAGCTCTCGTCCTGACCTGCAGCCCCCGTGTTAGTCCAGCCCAGAACCCTGCAAATCTGCCAGTAACCCCCAAGGCTGGCCTAAAGCACCTCTGCCAGGCCAGCCGTGCATACCAGCTTGCACAAGTCTGGAAGTGCACATCTATCCTGTGTTGTCTGCTATGCATGCTGTGTCCATGCGTGGATATTTTTGCCGCTTGTGACAGGTCACCACTGTTGCAACCACTGGGGGACATTTACCCCCTCAGAGCATGTCTGTGTGACCTGATGCTTCCAACAGCATCCGCACTACAGCGTATAGTCTACACTAGTGCTCCCGGTACTGCATTTGCTGGTGAAGTTATAGTGGTGAGGACAGCGTAGCATCAATTCCCTGTTGCACAGAAGCCCTGAACCTCATGTGAGAAAGGACCTAGGACCTCAGGTACCTGCCATTGCAAAACACCTTATTGTCTATCTCTCCTCGGCTTTTTTCTTTTCCTTTTATTTTCTGGGCACCCGCTGATAAAACAAGCCTCAACTCATGCATCTTTGGTGGCTTCCCTAATGATGCGCAAGGTTCTGGTGGTGCAAACCCGGAATGTCTCCAGCAAAGCCACACAGTGGTGGTGCTGGTCCATTGGAGGCCCTGAGAAATAATAGTTTTTTTTGCCCCCCCAACACATAATAAAAAGCCAATAGGGGGCCTCTTGGAGCTGCTAAGCGATTGCTTAATCTGCTTATGCCTAGTGCCAGCTCTGGGTTCACCCCAGTATAACTTAGACCAGAAGCTGGCCTGATAGTTGCATTTCTTGCTCTCTCTGGGTGGATCCTGGGTGAGTTCATGAGGCTGCCGCCCCCCTCTGGTATTTTTGCCAGGTGCTTCTCCAAATGGCCGGTCTCAATGCTTCTTGGAGCTGGGCCGGTGCATTTGATTGCCCCTCTCTGGCTTTGAAAGAGTTAACTAGGTGCGGCAGGGTGGAGGGAGCAGGTGTTGGCCTGGCTCTGTCGTAGCCCCACCCCTCCCGAGGCCTGTAGCCAGTCAGTGCTCCAGACATTGGTTCCCCGCCCCCTGATGGTGAGGTATATAAGTCTGCACACACCCCACTCAGCTCTCAGCCTCCAGAGCCTGTCCTTCAGCTGCTGAGCTTGCTCAACCAGTGTTTCCTGTCTTCCTCCACTAGCCTCTCCAAAATGTCTGTCAGAATAACCAAAAATACCTACAGGAGCACCACCTCTGTTCCCACTCGCTCCTTCAGCAGCCGTTCCTACACAGCTGGCCCCGTGGGCAACACCAGGATAAGCTCGACCTACTCCAGCTATGGTGGGAGCAGGTATGGAGGAGGCAGCATGCGGGGACCATCGGTGGGCTACGGACTCGGTGCCGGGGGTGGCCTCGCCGCCGTCAGCGTCAATCAGACCCTGTTGTCACCCCTCAACCTGGAGATCGACCCCACCCTCCAGCACGTGCGGAAGCAGGAGAAGGAGCAGATCAAGACCCTCAACGACAAATTCGCCTCCTTCATTGACAAGGTGAGTCCTGGCACCGTCCGGGTGCAGCTGGCATCCGCAGAGCCGGGTTGGCAGGGAGAGAAGTGGGTGTGTTCCTTGGGGATGGGCAGAAGTCAACCAGACTTGTCCTGTTGCTGTAACACCTGTAGGCTGGAAGGAGAGAGCAGATTCCAGACTCAGTTACGCCCCATGCCACCCACAGTGACTTGAGTAGGGTACAGGGGTGTGTGTAGTAAACATCTCGGGGTAACGTCTCTCCGCCACATAGCATATAAGGGGAGCAGTGATCTGCCAGCCAATATCCCTGCAATCGGAGGGGAATCTGAACAGCTCTGTAGCCAGATCAGATCCCTCTGAGCCACTCCTGAGCCAAAGGCTCCTCCTACAGGTGCATGAGAACATGGAGAAAAATTTCCTCTGCTTGTCTTAGTTACAAAGATTTCCGGTCACTGCACTACCTGGTGGGTTGAAAAAGCCCCTCGCCCGGAGGTGGGGGAGCAGAATGGAGAGGAGGCCCAGAGGTTCCCCATTGGGACGCCTGCCAATACAGCCCCTGAGCGGCTGTCAAAAGCATAGGCACCGGAGAGCAGCTTTAGAGCTAATGGGGAAGTTGCCCGCACATGGCGGGGAGGAAAATGTGCCACCTTGCAAAGCACTCCTGCTACAGGGCGTGGCTGGGGGGTTCTCCATTGCTCTCAATGGGGGCTGCTGGGGGCTGAGGTCAAAATGGGGCTCCTGAGCTAAAAGTGGGGGCTGATTCCAGGTGCCCAACTTGGTGCCTGGTTTTCAGAGGGTGCCAGGCACGGGCAGCTCCCGCTGAAACCAGCGGGGGGTCAGCACCTCTGAAAATCAGGCCCCCAAAATGGAGCCACCCAAAATCTTGGGGCCGAACATACCTACAGCCGGGGAAACTCCAGAGCTAGTGGAGCTGGGATGAGCCAGAGGGAACGCGGTGGCTCTTTCCCATCCTCATGCGCCCGTGATACCAGCCTGGAAAAAGATGTAACCCCTGCATGCGGTAAGGCCGAGAGGGGCTGCATCAAGGCTTTTTCTCTCCTTCAGTATTTCCAAGGCCCTGCAGCACAGTGGTCCCCACTTGCAGGGGACAGGTGTTGACTTCCCTTCCCCCCTGCTTGCCCCACGGGCAGCCTGCATCTGTTCCTGTTCCACCCTCGCCTGGGCTTTTGCTTCAGAGGCTAGTGCCCTGGCAAAAGGGCAGCTGGATTCTTTCTGCCCTTTTCCAGCGTTGGGCTTAAAAAGCTGTGTTTTTTTTTTTTTTTTTTTTAAATATCGGAGGGGTAGCCGTGACAGTCTCTATCCACAAAAACAACGAGGAGTCCGGTGGCACTTTAAAGACTAACAGATTTATTTGGGCATAAGCTTTTGTAGGTAAAAAACCCAGATTTATTTGGGCATCTGGGTTTTTTTACCCACAAAAGCTTATGCCCAAATAAATCTGTCAGCCTTTAAGGTGCCACCGGAGTCCTTGTTTGCTTGTGGGTTTTTTTAAAACACACACTGGCTGCCAGCTGGAGGAAATGCTTAACTAAAGGCAATGTAACAATCTAACCTGAAAGCCTCTCCCACCACACCCATCTAGGGCAACTGTGTCGGGTTTGGATTGAAACAAACAGGTTTTATTGCCGGTTAGCAGAGGCCTGTGTTTACATCTCTTGTTATCTAAGGCTGGGCCATTGGTAGGAACAGCTGCCTCGCCCTGCCCCTGCCCTCCAGGAGTCCAAGGGTCCTGGCCCCTCCTTTGGCTCAAGGCCTGTTACAAATCCTCTTGTACCCCCTAGCCCAGATCATCCAGGCCAGGTGGCATCCCTTCCTCTGTACAGTGGACCACCTGGTCATCTGACGCTGGTGGCAATCCAGAGTAACTCCACTGCGCCCGATTCTTCTCCCTCTTACTAATTCGACACCATTGTTATGCCATCAGCTTCAGTGGCATTACTCCTGGTTTCCACCAGTGTGGCCAGAGGGCTGCATCATGCCCTTAGCCCAGCCACACGCTAAACTGGACAGCTTTTTGCACATGGTCCAGCAGCGTCCATGGTTCTTAGTGGGGGCCGAATGCTTTGGTAAGTCTAACCCCATGTGCTAAATCATGGGGAGCTTTGCCAGCGAGAGACCTTTACTTCAGCAGCTCTAAGTCTGCAAATAAATGCTAAAGGCATTTGTAGGCCTGTGGGCTAAATCCTGCAGTACCTGTGTAACCCACTGGGTGTGTGTGTGTGTGGGGGGGCATATGTTACAGGTCTCCCCCTGCCTGTGCCCTGAGGGTATGTGTTGTGGCAGCCCCATTTAAGCAGCTTTGACTATTTAGCTCAAGCCATGGCTGCTTGCCCTTTTAGCTCAGTTCAATCCCTCATGTGTCTGTTAAGATGGCAGCTGTCACACCCGCTCAAGCGAAACCCCCTTTGCGGTGAAGGGCAGTTACATCAGTGTCAATCCACTTACTCTGACTGGGCCTGTTTCTTGTCTACACTAAGGCTCCTTCACACCCCCAGCATAGGGATTGTGACTTCTCTGCTGTGGCGTATGGTAGGAGGAGTTGTGACCCTCGGGCCCTGTATAAAAGCAAGGTGGGGTGGGCTCCGGTAACTGACTAGATCAGGTGGCATTGGTGTAAACCCTATGATGTGTCTCCGTTAGGGGTTTGCACTGAGGGAACAGTCTTGATGCAGACAAGTCCCAGCCTTTTAGACTGGTTTACCTTCACTTTTCAAGAAAATTAATACCAAGGGCCAAATCCTTCCCCTCCGTTACATAAGTGTCAACGCACAATGACTCCACTTACTTCCTCTGGCTTGTTTCTCATTTACACTGAGGCTGCTTTACACCCCCAGAGTGGGGAAAATGGGCCTTAGTGTAAATAAATCAGATGCACTTTATTGCAGCCCAGATTCTGCTCTCTGTTATACTGGTGTAAATCCAGAGTCACTCCACTGAAACTAATGGAGTGACTCTGGATTTACTTTGAGAGCAGAGTTGGGCTCAACAGGAAAAACCACTCCTTCCGATACCTAGACTCATCTCTCATTGAATTAAACGGTGCACACGTCCAAAGGCAGAATAAGTCTCTATGGCACAGAGTCACTTACACAAGGGGAACTCTAATTGCTGTGAAGCTACTTTGGATTTATGAGTGGAGGTGGGAGCAGAATCCGGCTTGGTGAGTTCTGTAGGTCTGGTTGTCTTCTCACTTACACCTGATTCTACCGGGGAACTCCATGGGGAACTCCACTTACTTCCACGGAGATACTCCTGATTCACACGGGTGAGAGAACGATCAGGATCTAGTGGGAGGGATGGTAGGTGATTTCAGGAGCATGAGTGGGAAGAAGCTATCCATGCCCAACAGGTTGTAATTCTCCCAGCAGGAGATTCCTGCCTCCCATGGCCACTGAGCTCTGCAGGTGTAATCAGCAAGGCTCTGCTTCTCTGCCTCACCTCCCACTAGGTCCGCTTCCTGGAGCAGCAGAACAAGATGCTGGAGACCAAGTGGAACCTGCTGCAGGGCCAGAAGACCACCCGCAGCAACATGAACAGCATGTTCGAGGCCTACATCAACAACCTGCGCAGGCAGCTGGACGGCCTGGGCCAGGAGAAGCTCAAGCTGGAGGCTGAGCTGGGTAACATGCAGGGCCTGGTGGAGGACTTCAAGAATAAGTGAGTCCAACTGGGGCCAAAGCAGGGGTGGGAGGGGACACACACCTTCCCATTCCCTTCAAATGGAAGTAGAAATCCCAGGCACACCGAGGTCTTGGATTGTACCCCAATGTTCTAACACAAGGAGGCTCTCCAAGGCTACATTCATTATCAGCATGGTGCTTCCTTCAGGGCATTCACTGGATCTGGCCAGGTTATCAACACCTGCCCGGCTTGTGTGCTCCTTGCTTCTCTGCACAGAGAGCTTCTCCCGGGAGGGGATGGTTCTCAGCTGCTCTTGGTGGGGAGGGGGTGGGATGGGCATCATTAGGGGTTTTCATCCCTCACTTCACATATAAACCCCAATGCACAATCCTGTCCCACCCAACTGTTTCCCAAACCCATCCTGTTGTTTCGCCTTCCAGGTCTGGAAGGTCATTGGTGGGTGTCTGGCTAGGGGTCTCCCTGCCTCCTGGCATCCCCTAGATGAGTCTATCTGCCCCCACGATGGTAGCTACGCCTTCGTAGCATCCATCAGAGAATGACTTCCCAGCCCTGCTGCAGACCTGACAGTTTCCCCCTCCCTCAGGTACGAGGATGAAATCAACCACCGCACTGAGAAGGAGAATGAATTTGTCCTGCTGAAGAAGGTGAGTCCACAGTGCTCCTGGGCTCGGCTGTGCGTTGCAGGCAAAGAGGGCTGGGGGTCTCTCTAATGGGGTCTGTGCTCTGTTCCTGCAGGATGTGGACGAGGCCTACATGAATAAGGTGGAGCTGGAGTCCCGGCTGGAAAGCCTGACTGACGAGATCAACTTCCTGAGGCAGCTGTATGACGAGGTCTGTGATGTCTCCCTTTGGCTCAGTGCTGTAGCCCTGGCCTTATAAATTCCTTCCTGACCTGCAGGGGGAATCCCATTGAATAACACTGAGTTCCTGCAAAGACAAGTGTCTTCTTGCAGGAGACATGGGATTTTTAAAGGGCTGGGATTGCTTGCACATAGGGTGCATGGTGACACCCCTCTTCTCCCCTCCCCGGATAGCCAAGCCATCAAGGCATCTGCTGCTGCCCTCTGGCCCTTTGAGGTTGGTGAGTGGAAGGAGGGGGATCTCAGCCAGATGCTGGCAACATCAGCCCCAGTGGATTCAGTGGCTGGGTCAGTCTGGGCTAGGGTTACCATTGGTCCTCCAATCTCCATCCGGGCGGATTTTTGAAATCTGAACGAATGTCCGTGATTTGGTATGATCACCCTTAGTTCTGCGCTGTCTTCAGAGCTGGGCAGCCGGAGAGCAGCGGCGGCTGCTGTACCCCCTCTCCCATTCCTCCTCCAGTTTCCCCTCCCTTCAGCAATGTCTTCTATTTGGGAACTTGAAATATGGTAACCCTAGTCTGGGAAAGGAGCCAACTGCAAGGCATTGGGAATGCTGGCGAGTGCACCGAGTTCTCCATGCTGACAGATGATCCTTATGCTTACCCACACCCAGGAGCTGCGTGAGCTGCAGTCCCAGGTCTCTGACACCTCTGTGGTCCTGACCATCGACAACAACCGCAAGCTGGACCTGGACGGCATCATCGCGGAGGTTAGAGCACAGTACGAGGAGATGGCCAACAGGAGCCGGGCGGAGGCTGAGAACATGTATAAGATCAAGGTGAGTTGCCCATCTGTCCCACAGAGCTGCTGGGGATGCAGCCAGCCTGGTCTCTGAGCTGACGCGGGCAGGTTAGGGCGTGAGGCACTGCCCATGGGAACGTCTGCTAGGTGGCAGCTGTCCCATTCCTTCCCTCCAGCTGGTGAGCTGAGCACATGAAGTATCCCCTGCAGTACAGGCAGGAGAAGCCTTCCTTAGCAGGCATTGCAGATGCATGCGTAACTCTCCAATGCAGTGGGACTCATTGACCCCCTCTAGTGGCTGGAGTCACAGTTCAGGGCAACTGCACCTGTGTTCCCCTTCTGTGGTCCAGCAAGGACACCTGCTCTTAAACTCCCAGATCCTCAGCCGTCCCCTCTTTTGGGCGGAGAACCCCGTCTCTCTCCCTCCTAACTGGGGTTATCCAAGGCTGCCCAGGGCCCTGCCTACCCTCAGAACACTTTCCCATGTCTCCTCCCAGAAGAAGTTACAGCCAATCCCCCAATAATACATCAGCTTTGCACTTAATACAATGGACTCCAAAGAGACTTAAACTCAGCTGAATAAAGCTTTTCAAGGCTATTACGGGGATTACCGTATCTGCCACAGCTGGGTCACACGTTCTGAGAGTCTCAGGCCGCAAGGAACCACTGTCTGTCCTTCCTGCATACCCTAGGCCATAGCCCTTCCCCGCAGGAAGCCTGCTACAGCCTTGGCTTCATAGACCTACCTTCTCTAAAATGGGGCACAAACAACCTAACGCTGAAATCTGAGGCTGTAGAATCGTCTCCTGGGGGAAGCTCCATAACTTGGGAACATTTGAAACCAGACTGGATGATACAAGCCATATTCTAGCATAAGGAACAAACCTGTCCTGGCAAGAAGATGGGACTTACACAGACAGTTGCTAGAATGCAGTCCACATAGACATGAAAGCCCAGGCCTGAATTTCCTTGTCTATCTAAGATCCTCCAAAGTTTCAATACATTTATCCTCACCACATCTCTGGGAGGCAAGGCAGGGCTGTCATCCCTCTTTCATAGATGGGAAACTGAAGCACAGAGGGGCTGAATGGCAAGCCAGGAACTGGATCCAGGTCTCTCGTCAGTGCCCCACCCATTGGATCAGACTTCCCTTCCCTTTGATTGTCCCAGGTGGAAGCCTCACTTCCAAGGAATGGCAAGTGCTTCTGACGCGCCGTCGGTGCTTGCCACCTTCCCCTGGCAGTCCAGCCTTGGGCTCCCATGCAGCTCATGCATCATTCCAATCCAGACCAGAAGCACCCCATTGTTAGTTCTGTCCCGAGCAGCCTCTCGCACCTCCCAATCCGCCCTACCTGCAGGACCAGTGCTGTTCCACCCCGGAGCAGCTGTCTCTAATCCTGCGGTGGTTTTGCAATGTGCACTCTCTGAGTCTTTGCACAGAGAGATTCCACACTGGTTCCTCCGCCCCTGGAAGCTGGGATGACACCCTTAGCTGCAGAGCTGACTTCAATTTGCATAGCCATATACACAGGGCTTTCTAAGCAGCACTATTACGTGGTTTTCATTCTGATTTCCTTCTGGCTTCCCTTCCTGACCCATGGAATTTAATCCAGCCTTGCAAAATCCCATTTCCTCCTGGGAGGAGGATTTGACTGAAGGGGAAGTGAAATGCCACCAGTCTCTTCATTTGCAATCTCTGAACCAGGCCTGGTGAATTTTCCGGGCAAATTTGCAAGGCTGATTAAAGCTGTTAAAAATGGAGCCTTCCAGAGCTGGGACAATTGTGACAGGACCCCTGGTTTATACTGTTTCCCTGGTGGTGAAGAGCCAGGATTCAGCTGTAATGATAAGGGGATTCCTTTATTGAGACTGCTGGACACAGACTAACCCTGGGTGTCTCTCTAGCTCCCAGCCTGGGCTGCCATCTCTCCCCACACAGGATCTCCCTAAATCCTGGCCTGGATCCTGCACTCACGGAAGGGGGACAGCTGATGACACTGTGCGCTCTGTTTTGAATTCTTTGTCTCTCTCCTTCTCACACAGTACGAGGAGATCCAGGCGGTGGCGGGGAAGCACGGGGATGACCTCCGTACCACCAAGACCGAGATCAATGAGCTCAGCAGGATGATCCAACGGCTACAGTCGGAGATTGATTCTCTAAAAGGCCAGGTCAGAGAAACAACCGCTGACTTCTCCAGAATTGCACCAGACCCTTGGTTTCTCCTTTTGCAGTTATTTGGGGGCACGGGACCTGCCCCGGAGACCTGGGGAAAGGATTCCCTCTTACGATTCTTAGCTTGCCAGTCTACAGATCCCTTTCAATCCACCTCGTAGATCTTGGTTTACAACTGCAGCTATGGGGCAACACAGCCCCATTCTCTAGTGTAGGTGGGGAATTTCCCATGTGCCCCTCAACCTGTGGGCAGCACAACTGTGGTTTGAAGGCATAGTTAATATCTGTTTCTCTGGACCAGTTTTTCAGCTGGTGTAATCAATACAGCACCACAGAAGTCAAGCTCTGTCTTGACCAGACAGCAAATGTGAAAAATCGGAACAGGGGGTGGGGGGTCATAGGAGCCTATATTAGAAAGAGCCCAAAATCAGGACATCTGGTCACCCTATCTCTGCCTATTTACTTCAGCTGATGATCTGGCTTTTCTTTCTCTTTAATCTCACTGACTCTTGTCGCTGTAATCAATCAATCAATCTCTCTCTCTCTCTCTCTCTCTCTCCCCCTAGTTTCTTTTGCAGCTCTTGGGACTTTAGCAGCTGAGCACCTCACTAATCCCACAGGTCGCCCTGCACTGCAGAATGGGGCAGTGCTTAAAAACAGGATTAGGGGGCATGTGTTGAGACAGTGACATGCTTGCAGCCATGGTGTAGACAGGAGTCTGCTTCCCTTTCTTCCTGAGGGATTTTCACTTCCCTGCTCCCCAGTCTCCTTTGGAGAAGCCTGTATGATGGGAGAAAGCAAAATCTGAATAGGATGCAAGAGCTCAGGGCTGGTCTATATTTTCCATCCGGTGGTGCAGACTATCTGCCATGGGTGCAAAGCAGGGCATGGACCCACGTAGCTTACTCTGGTTTGAAATGGGGGTAAACTGCCCAGTTGCAAGCCCCTGCTTGGCCTGGGTGTAGTGCATCTACATTAGGAGTTTGCATTGGTGCAAAAATTTAGACCAGCCCTTAGTGTGTTGGATGTATAATGCCCCAGCAGATTTCTCCTGGGAGCTTCACCCTCCTCCTCTGATAAGGATACTGGGAGAGGCCCCTGTTCTGGGAGAAACCATCTAATGCTCCCCATCTTTCCTCCTCTTCTCCCCCCTACCCCCCCCAGCGTGCCAGCTTGGAAGCAGCCATTACTGAGGCCGAGGAGCGTGGCGAGATGGCCATCAAAGATGCCAACGCCAAGCTGGCTGAGCTGGAGGCTGCCCTGCAGAGAGCCAAGCAGGACATGGCCCACCAGCTGCGGGAGTACCAGGAGCTGATGAACGTCAAGCTGGCGCTGGATATCGAGATCGCCACCTACAGGAAGTTGCTGGAAGGAGAGGAGAGCAGGTGGGTGTGGGAGGCCGGCATCGTGTGTCATGATTGGACAGCTTCTCCCTCTCTCCGGAGGGAGGACCAGTGAGAGAACTGAGGACAATAGACCCTCCCCGGGGGCTGGAACTTGGCTCCAATGTGGTGCACGTCTGTCTCGGAGCAAGGTCTGTAGATGAACCCCTTGTGCGCTGAGCCTTGCTGACTTCTGAGTGCTTCAGGATTCGGGTGATGTCGTGATTTTTACAGGGACAGTCCTGATATTCGGGGCTTTGTCTTATATGGGCACCTATTACCCCCCTCCTGTCCCAATTTTTCACACTTGCTCTCTGGTCACCCTAATCAGGATGTCCTGTTAGTGCCCGCTTTCCAAAGAGCACCCTCAGTTGCTGGCCCTGTAAGGGGCTTACTTTGTACATCCACCATCACTACAGCCTCCCTTCAGACCTCAGTTTTTCAGGGTGACTCCTGCGAATAATCCAAGTAATTGAGTCACAGGCAGATGGAGCTTAGTTATGTGGGGGGCGGGCCCATTAAGTGGGCTACTGCAGTCCCATGTTCGTCTGTCTAGCGCATCCATTGGTGCCTCCTCGATGATGGTGTCCGCACACGGATGCGGAGTCAGCCCTGCTGCAGCGTGTCAGGCAAAGGCCCTGTCGGCAGCTGTGTGAGGACCGGGGGAGGGAGCTCGGGGCAGAGAGGCTGGGATGTAACTCTGCTCCCAGCAGCGAGTCGGCACAGTGCAGCCAGGGCCGTGAATTCTGAGATGCAGCGGGGGCAGTGTTGCCTAGTGATCAAACCCTTTCCACGCACTCACCCATTTTCCCATACCGGGATACCCCTCCCCCCATCGCATTTCGCAATACGGAAATAGCAGGCTGGTCACGACCCCCTGACATCTGTTTGCAGCGCAGCCCCCTGCTCGAGACCCCCTTGTCTAGATGGTCAGGAGCCAGGAACGCCTGGGTTTTAGTCCTGCCTGTGCTGACTCACTGGGTGGCCTTAGCTGGGTCAGTGGATAATCTGCAAAGCAAGGGTAATGATATTAGTAACAAACCCTCTGCTTAGGGCTTCGCTCTTGTAAACTTCTGGCAGGCTGCAGATGCTCAAACGTTCCCAGGGGCAGCCAGGATAGAACCTGGATCCTTCTGCTTCAAAAGTAACAGGGCCTTATCAATAGAGCTAAAGGAGAATCTCTGCTGTTTAGCTGTATTGGGTCTATGACGCACAGATGAGCTGTTCTGATGCCACATTGGCAGCGGCTTACCCATTCCACGCCGTCCTACATTTGTCCTTCTCTGTGCCCCATCCCCATTCGACACCGTCCGGGCACTGATAAGTCGTGTCCCTCTCTTCTGCTTGGCAGGCTGGAGTCCGGGATGCAAAACATGAGCATTCAGACCAAGATGACTGGCTATTCAGGTAAATGCATTTCATTTTGGGGGTGGGGGTTGGTAATGTGGGGCAGCAGGGCAGCACTCTGAGCTGGGGCAGAATCCGCCCCCCCCCCCCCCCCCACCCATGGTGAGGGTGGACTCTGCTACTCGGCAGGAGTTTGACACATGTTGGGAGAGCAGAACCACAGAGCCAGGGTCGGGGCTTGGGGAGGAGAAACTGGCCCCTTGCAACTCACTGAGGGTCCTAATTTTCACTGACTTCAGCGGGAGCTGAGGGTACTCTGCACCTAGCAGAGCTGGGCCTGGTCCACCTTCCCCATGGTCGCTCAGTCTTACCGGCACCGAACCAGATGCGTTGGGGGGGTGATTCTTGCTCTGCAGCAGTGGGGATATGTGGGGGCGGGGGAAGGGAAGAGGCAGACAGAACATGCCTAAGCCCTAGCAGTGGGATGGTTTCTAGTGCCAGGGGCTTCTTTTTCGAAGGCTGAGCTCCTGATCTAAAGATGAGGGAAGGAATCATTGCAGGGTTAGATGCGCTGTAATGACATCCCTTTCTGCTTTTATAACGGGGTGTTTGCGAGAGGCTGACTCATCTTGCCCATGCTTTCTCTGCCCTGGGGGAATCCAGTTAACGATTCAGGACCATAGGTTGCCTTCACTCCATCCTGGCAGCACCTAGCCTAGGATCTAGCGTTTCGCCTCCCCGGCTTGGTTCTGAAGTACAGAGCTGCACAGCTGACTCAACTGTAGGAGAGATCTGGGCCAGGTTTTGTAGCAGAGATCAAGCATTGTAGCCTTCCAGGGTCCGTAGTGCTCGGGCCCACAGGATGTGGGTTGAGCCATCCATGCGGTCAGCATTGCCGTTGGCTGGGGAGTCACCAGCACATCCTGTGTGGTCTTACTGGTCCTCTGTCTCTCTCCTCCCGTCCAGGTGGGCTTGGCAGCGCATACGGTGGTTACGGGGGAGGATACAGCAGCTCATACTCGAGCGGCGGCTACTCCCTGAATTCACCCACACTGGAGAGCTCGGCTCTTGCCAGGTCAAAGGCCATCGTGATCAAGAAAATTGAGACCAAGGACGGGAGACTGGTGTCCGAGACCTCCAACGTCCTGTCCAACTGAGCAGCCACCAGATGAGCCTCCACAGCTTAAAAGTACCTTAAGAGATGAGCCTTTCCTGATCAGCTGGGCCACTCGGACTCTGGGGGAGACTGGGACAAGGGCTGGAGCCCAGGATCTCCCCCCCCCCCCCCCCAAACCCAGCAGCGTTTGCAAATTCTCTTGTGGTAATCGATGAGTCGTCTGATGCCCCAGATGCTCCCCCTGCCTGTCCCTCTCCTTCACGCATGAGGAGGAGGAGCTGAGAACCCACCCATTAGAGTCCAGATGGCCAGGTTTCCATCCCTTGCTCCTTTCTCTTTCCCTTGCTGCTCCATCCAGCACAGTCTCCACTTGGAAGACTGGCTCAGGCCTGGACCAAGCATTTTAATCGGTGTCTCCCAGAGCTGTTAGATGCAGAGAGTCACAAATGCGCCCCGTGGTGCGAGCCCTGTGTGGGCACAGACTTCCTCTCTTTTCCGGGGGTATGCGACCCCCCCCCCCTTCCCCCACTCCACCCCTTCCATGAGGCTCCGTCCCCACCGTGCCAATATTCCAACTCCTTTCCCAAATCCCCGCCTCCTCCCCTGAGTACGTCATGTTCCTGCTCCTCCCCACCCCTCCTGGAGCGTGCTAATGCTGCCAAACAGTTGTTTGGCGGCGGCCGGGCAGGAAACGCTGAGAGGTAGGCAGAGGAGTGGGGACGTGGCGCACTCGGGGGAGGAGGAGGTGGGGCGGGGGGTTGAGGGGAGCTTGGCTGCCAGTGGGTGCACAGCACCCACTAATTTTTCCCCTTGGGTGCTCCAGCCCTGGAGCACCCACAGAGTCGGCGGTTATGGCCAGAATGCCAACAATGTGGCATCATAACGTCCCTGCGGCATGATACCAGCCTTACTCATTGGTCTGGGCCCCAGCATCCCCAGGCTCTGAGGTTGTTGGAAAATGGGTTCTTGATTATTACAAAAGGCCTCAATCTCATGGCAGTGGTCCCCAAACTGTGAGGTGTACCCCCCCCCAGAAGGGGTGGGGAGGGAGTGCTCCCCAGCCCCGTTTTGCCCCCAGCTCCATTCCAGCCCTGCCCCCAGCTGCAGTTCTGGCCTCGGCCCCCAACTGTTGCCCCACTCCTGGCCACAGCCCCTGACCGCAGGCTCACTTCTGGATGCAGCTCCTGGGGGGCTGCGAACCAAGTAAGGAGGTGGGGTCCGAGTTTGGGGACCATCGTCTCACGGCCACATGATGCCAGGACCTTAACAGTCAGTCCACTGCTTTGTGGCTCTCTTCATTGCCATAACATGAGATCTCCTTCTCTCTGGGTGGCTGGGAGGGAGGAAAAGGGTGGTTCCCCCCTCCCTCCCCCCCAGCTATCTGGGGGAGGCAATGGTTGGGGGAAGTTGCCAGTTCTGTTCCCAGTGGGTCAGCAATCAAGGCTCCTCTCCAGCTTGGGCATCCCCGGTTCAATGCTTGCTCAGCACAACTGATGATGGAACTAAAGCACTGAGGCCAACTCTGTGAAATGTGTGATTCTTCCTTTCTCTTCCACCCCCTCAACTGCCTTGTGTGCGGGGGGGAGGGGGTGTTGACATTAAGCAACATTATCTCTCTTTCCTCCTTCTGCAGTACAATGTTCAGATGCTAGAGACTGAAGCTGTGTGTTGTGTCCTTTCTCATGGAGGGCCGTACCATCTCCATTTTCTCAATAAAGCTGTTATTGATAATGGCGGTGTCTGTCTTGTGTCCCGTGCTAACTTTTGCTGAGAGATGTCTGCGTTCTGTTCTCCTGGTGATATGGAATCAGCCCTTGTCTTCCTCTTGCCTGACTGCGGGAAGACCAAAGGAGGCACAGAACTGAAGCTTGCCAGGCGAATGCATCAATATGGCCCTTTTTTCTTTTTTTTTAGAAACAAATGGGAAAAAGTTTTGAAAAATGTTTAAGAATGTCAAAACCTTTCGATTGCGGGGTTTGAAATGGTTTTCCCATTTGAAATTTTAGTCGTTTAGTTTAGTTTTAGTTTTTTTAAGGTCACAATCAAAACATTTGGAAAGTATCAAAGCAAAATGTTTCAGCTGACCTGAACTAAACATTATTCATGATCCAGTCATCTGAAATTTTCAAGGGTTTTGACTTTTTGTCCCAATTCAGGATGGGGGAAATTTTTTTTGAACTCTTGAAAATCTCATGAAAGGGGAAACCTGTTTCCAGCTCTCCCCATTGTGCTAGGCCCTGTACAAACCCAAAATAAAGAGATGTCCCTTGAGCCAAAAAGCTGACAGTCTAAAGGTATATCTAGACTACAAAATTAGGTTGAATTTATTTAAGTTGACACTTAACCTCCCATTTCACAAAGTTGATGCTGCGTGTCCCCACTATAGAATCATAGAATATCAGGGTTGGAAGGGACCTCAGGAGGTCATCTAGTCCAACCCCCTGATCAAAGCAGGACCAACCCCAACTAAATCATCCCAGCCAGGGCTTTGTCAAGCCTGACCTTAAAAACTTCTAAGGAAGGGGATTCCACCACCTCCCTAGGTAACGCATTCAAGTGTTTCACCACCCTCGCAGTGAAAAAGCTTTTCCTAATATCCAACCTAAACCTCCCCCACTGCAACTTGAGACCATTACTCCTTGTCCTGTCATCTGCTATCACTGAGAATCGTCTAGATCCATCCTCTTTGGATCCACCTTTCAGGTAGTCAAAAGCAGCTATCCAATCCTCCCTCATTCTTCTAGAATCATAGAATATCAGGGTTGGAAGGGACCCCAGAAGGTCATCTAGTCCAACCCCCTGCTCAAAGCAGGACCAATTCCCAGTTAAATCATCCCAGCCAGGGCTTTGTCAAGCCTGACCTTAAAAACCTCTAAGGAAGGAGATTCTACCACCTCCCTAGGTAACGCATTCCAGTGTTTCACCACCCTCTTAGTGAAAAAGTTTTTCCTAATATCCAATCTAAACCTCCCCCACTGCAACTTGAGACCATTACTCCTCGTTCTGTCATCTGCTACCACTGAGAACAGTCTAGAGCCATCCTCTTTGGAACCCCCTTTCAGGTAGTTGAAAGCAGCTATCAAATCCCCCCTCATTCTTCTCTTCTGCAGGCTAAACAATCCCAGCTCCCTCAGCCTCTCCTCATAACTCATGTGTTCCAGTCCCCTAATCATTTTTGTTGCCCTTCGCTGGACTCTCTCCAATTTATCCACATCCTTCTTGAAGTGTGGGGCCCAAAACTGGACACAGTACTCCAGATGAGGCCTCACCAATGTCGAATAGAGGGGAACGATCACGTCCCTCGATCTGCTCGCTATGCCCCTACTTATACATCCCAAAATGCCATTGGCCTTCTTGGCAACAAGGGCACACTGCTGACTCATATCCAGCTTCTCGTCCACTGTCACCCCTAGGTCCTTTTCCGCAGAACTGCTGCCTAGTCATTCGGTCCCTAGTCTGTAGCTGTGCATTGGGTTCTTCCGTCCTAAGTGCAGGACCCTGCACTTATCCTTATTGAACCTCATCAGATTTCTTTTGGCCCAATCCTCCAATTTGTCCAGGTCTTTCTGTATCCTATCCCTCCCCTCCAGCGTATCTACCACTCCTCCCAGTTTAGTATCATCCGCAAATTTGCTGAGAGTGCAATCCACACCATCGTCCAGATCATTTATGAAGATATTGAACAAAACCGGCCCCAGGACCGACCCTTGGGGTACTCCACTTGATACCGGCTGCCAACTAGATATGGAGCCATTGATCACTACCCGTTGAGCCCGACAATCTAGCCAGCTTTCTACCCACCTTGTAGTGCATTCATCCAGCCCATACTTCCTTAACTTGCTGACAAGAATACTGTGGGAGACCGTGTCAAAAGCTTTGCTAAAGTCAAGAAACAATACATCCACTGCTTTCCCTTCATCCACAGAACCAGTAATCTCATCATAAAAGGCGATTAGATTAGTCAGGCATGACCTTCCCTTGGTGAATCCATGCTGGCTGTTCCTGATCACTTTCCTCTCATGCAAGTGCTTCAGGATTGATTCTTTGAGGACCTGCTCCATGATTTTTCCAGGGACTGAAGTGAGGCTGACTGGCCTGTAGTTCCCAGGATCCTCCTTCTTCCCTTTTTTAAAGATTGGCACTACATTAGCCTTTTTCCAGTCATCCGGGAGTTCCCCGGTTTGCCACGAGTTTTCAAAGATAATGGCCAATGGCTCTGCAATCACAGCCGCCAATTCCTTCAGCACTCTCGGATGCAACTTGTCCGGCCCCATGGACTTGTGCACGTCCAGCTTTTCTAAATAGTCCCTAACCACCTCTATCTCCACAGAGGGCTGGCCATCTCTTCCCCATTTTGTGATGCCCAGCGTAGCAGTCTGGGAGCTGACCTTGTTAGTGAAAACAGAGGCAAAAAAAGCATTGAGTATATTAGCTTTTTCCACATCCTCTGTCACTAGTTTGCCTCCCTCATTCAGTAAGGGGCCCACACATTCCTTGGCTTTCTTCTTGGCTTTCTCTTCCGTAGACTAAACAATCCCAGTTCCCTCAACCTCTCCTCATAACTCGTGTTCCAGTCCCCTAATCATTTTTGTTGCCCTGCGCTGGACTCTCTCCAATTTCTCCACATCCTTCTTGTAGTGTGGGGCCCAAAACTGGACATAGTACTCCAGATGAGGCCTCACCAATATCAAATAGAGGGGAACGATCATGTCCCTCGATCTGCTGGCAATGCCCCTACTTATACACCCCAAAATGCCATTGGCCTTCTTGGCAACAAGGGTACACTGTTGACTCATATCCAGCTTCTCGTCCACTGTCACCCCTAGGTCCTTCTCTGCAGAACTGCTGCCTAGCCATTCGGTCCCTCTAAGGATGGAGATTCCACCACTTCCCTAGAGAACCCATTCCAGTGCTTCACCACCCTCCTAAGGAAATAGTGTTTCCTAATATCCAACCTAGACCTCCCCCACTGCAAGTTGAGACCATTGCTCCTTGTTCTGTCATCTGCTACCACTGACAACAGCCGAGCTCCGTCCTCTTTGAAACCCCCTTTCAGGTAGTTGAAGGCTGCTATCAAATCCCCCCTCCCTCTTCTCTTCTGCACATTCCGCCGGCGGAGTGTATCCTCAGGACTATGGCTAGCATGGCCTCACGGAGCGATTCACTGTGGGCAGCTATCCCACAGTTCCTGCTGCCGACTTGAATTCTGGGTTAGGCCCCCAATGCCTGATGGGACAAAAACATTTCCGTGAGTGGTTTTGGGTCCATGTCACCCTCCCATGATGCACTTGCCTCTTTCCTCCATCTCCAAAAGCAACAGCAAACAATCATTTTCATGCCTAAGCCTGGGTTACCTGTGCAGATGCCATACCACTACAAGCATGGACCCCGCTCAGCTGTACACTGTTGTGAGCATCGCAAGCACTTCCCGCATCAGCCTGTGGTATTTGCAGAGCCTAGCCAGGAGCCGCCACGTGGAACAATGTGATGCCATGCAAATAGCCATGCAGGAAGCCATGGAATGGAGCAATTTGCACACGCAGGCGGTGGCAGGTGGGCTTGTTGACGTGGTGGAATGCCGCTTCTGGGCCCGGGAAACAAGCACAGACAGGTGGGACCGCATCGTGATGTAGGTATGGGATGAGGAGCAGGGGCTGCATAACTTTCAAATGCGTAAGACCACTTTCATAGAACTTTGCAAATTGCTTTCCCCAGTCCTGAAGTGACGAAATACCAAAATGGGACCTGTTCTGACAGTTGAGAAGTGTAAGCCTCCATGCATTCAGCTGGGCCCTGTCAGTCTTGGAGGAACGCATCAAATTGCAGAACATGTCTTCCCTTGTCCCCTTTTTTCACCTTCTAATCTGGGACAGCCTTTGTGCTGGTGTGGAGGGAGCACCCGCGGACAAGGTTGCAGCTGCAAGGAAAAAAACCCCACCAGGGTAGCCTTACAGAACATACATGGTTGAAAACAGGTTAATTCTTGCAATGAACGAAACACTTTACAACAGTAAATACATTCCCCGAGGTACATGACCACATTTTGTCTTTTAAAAGGAGGGCCTATCAGTAAGGTACAACGCACGGCAGAGCACTGGGCAGCAGATTTCGGTTTGCAGGCAGGCATGGTAAGCACTCAAGAAAGGATAGGTAGTGTCAGGCCACACCCAGGGAGAGATTTTGGTGAGGAAACTCTTGGCACATAAACAGGCTTTTCTGTGGGGCACCCTTTGCGTAGCTGGACTGGTAGCCACCGTATCCCAATTGTTTTCCTCAGATTAAGCATTAAACACAATTGCATTTAACCCCTGTAGTGTGATTATAAGGGTGCACTCACCAGAGGTGCCTTCCCCGCCGTCATGGTCCCACAGCGATAGACCCTGAGCGGGGATTGGCTCCAGAGTTAGGAAAAGGTCCTGGCTGGGGGGGAGAATGGATCCTTCCCTTGCCTGCTGTGCATTCTCCTCCTCCTCAACAATGTCCTCCTCATTGTTGCCCATGGCTGCCTGGGGCCCCTGGGAGGTATCCACAAAGAGTGTTGGGGTTCTGGTGGGGTCCCCACCTAGAATTGCATGCAGCCGTTCATAGAAGCAGCATGTCTGTGGCTCAGAACCAGAGTGACTGTTCACCTCCCTTGTCTTCTGGTACACTTGCCTGAGCCCCTTTATTTTCATGCGGCACTGCTGTGTTTCCCTGGTATAGCCTTTGTCCCCCATGCCCTCTGCGATTTTGGCATCGATGTCAGCGTTTCTTCTGCTGGTTCGGAGCTCTGCCTGTATAGACTCTTCTCCCCACCCAGCAATCAGATCCAGTGTCTTCTGGAGCGCGTTTGCAGCCCCGGGCAGGCATGGTTAGCTGTGCTGGTGAGCTTTGCATGCTGCTCAAACAGGAAATGAAATCCAAAAGTTCCCGGAGCTTTTCCTGTGCACCTGGCTGAAGTGCAGTGGAGTTGAAAGTGCTGTCCAGAGCGGTCACATTGGAGCACTGTGGGACACCTCCTGGAGGCCAATCCTGTCAAAGTACACAGCGTTGTGTCTACATTACCCCTAATTCGACCCGGGAAGGCCGACTTTAGCACTACACCTCTCACCGAGGTGGAGTACAGGCATTGATTTTAGATGCCCTTTAGGTCAGTGGAAAGGCCTTGGTAGTGTAGACTCGCACATTATAAATTTGACCTAACGCGGCATATGTCGATCTAACGCCGTAGTGTAGACCAGGCCTAAGTAACAAACTGAGACTGTAGCAGGTTGGAAAAGATTTTTCTTCCTGTTAAAACTTGATGAAAATGAGACTTTTCACTGCAACGTTTCTTGGGCTTTGTTGAAAAACTGAAAACCTAGAAGCCAAATGTTTTTTGGTAACCCCAAACCAAAAAAATCCTGGCCTAAAACAAAAAAAAAAATTTTTTTTTCAAGAAAATCCCCCAAATTTAATTGAAATAGGACATTACCTATGGAACTTTGTGTTTTGTTGAAAAAGCAGGTTTTAACAGAAAATATTCTGAACAAAAATTTTCAACCAACTTTAAGCAAGACCTTGGTTCTAACATACCTCTCATGGACAAAAGAGTATGGGAACTCCAGAGCTAAATCTAGTCCTGAGAATTATTTCAAGCAGAGAGAGCAAGAAACACAGGGGACAGAACAGGCATGAATATGTTATGGGGGATTTGCTGTGAATCAGGCTGAGTATGGGGAGGATTGGGCTCCGCTCTTTCAATTGGCAGAAAGGTGTATTGAAAACCAAAGGCTCTTTGTTGTGTCACAGTTCTTGCAGTAGCTGTTTAAGGCTCCACTGGATATCAGGTTCACTATTCAAATAGAAGCAGATAACTGAGCAATACACCCAGGTTATTAAGAATACAGGAAATGATAGTACACTGCATAGCTAACCTGGATCATTGCTCCTGATGTGGGGTGAAGTGCAGGAGCTGCTAGTGGGCAAGATGGAAAGAGAAACAGATCATGTGGGATCCAACACCCAATCAGCTGAGGCGAGGGGTATGCAATGTCCCATAAAGGTTTGTAGCAAAGTACTCTTCATTGGAGCAAGGTTATGACTCTGAAACACTCCTTCCACCACTGTAATAGTCATAAACTAGCCCTCAGTCAACATTATTCATTCATATCCTACTACATTCCTGGGAGATGAATTAATAAGAGATTAACCTCATTCTCAGGACAAAGATTAACCCAGAGTAAATAGGAACTAAATTACCTGCAGGATAAGGTAGCTGAATATCATCAACAGAATCATCGCATTGCAGCAAAATGGCCATGAAAATTCCCCAGCTTTGGCACAAAACTGATTTGCCCACCGTCTCCGTGATTATAACAATGAGAAAGCGAACTGTATATTACTGGTCTGCCATAAAAATAAAGCTTGTTCTAAGCAAGTGGGGAGGTAGAATCTTGCACAATGAAATTAAGTCTTTGGATTTCTAAAGGTCTTTTAGCTACAGTAAGATAAGTAGAGGGTCCTTTAATAAAGGTGAGATAAGGTGCTATAAGAAAGATAAGGTGCTACTACATGTATGATTATTATTTTTTTTTTTTTGCAGTTCTTTGTGGTCCAGTATCTAGATTCTACAAAGATTCTGCCAGAAGACTGATGATAAGAACTGCATTTAAACTAGTGCTGGTTGAACTTATTTTTGTTCACAATGTTTTTCAATGAAGAATGTTTTTTCCCCTCAAAATGGAATTGTCTGGTTTTGATTAAACCGCAGGAATGTCCATAAAAATGCTGGAAAATTTTGGCCATAAATGGCAACACTTTTTTTGACCATTCCCCCAATTTTTTGATGGAAATATATATTTTTTTCATTTTTGTTGAAATTTTTAAAGGGAACAAAACCCATTTCCTGATTAGCTGTTATTTAAGCACATTTGTGGGCTAATCAAAAGCCCTTGAAGTCAATGAAAGTTTTTCCACTGAGCACTGAATTAGTCCCTTAAAAGGTAAACAGATCTGAAGAACATGAACTCAGTGTTAGTTCAGAAGATTTCTTTTATATGTGACACAAATTACAAAGCCCAGCTGATCAAACATGATTGTAAGATACTGGTGAAAATTCTGACAATGCCTTTAGGATCTGATCCAAAGTTTATAGAAAACCATGGATTATTTCTGTTGAATTCATTGGGCTTTGGATCAGCCCCTAGAGAGTTGATTCATTCTGCTATTCTTCTCCATGCAGGTTCCTGTGCTGTGACAATCGCTGTGGTATCTTGGTTCATCCCAATCAGTTTTTTAAAATACAATTGCAGATGCCACAAAATGCTTTTAAAACAGTGTTAATAAAAGCAACTACATGGATGTATCTGTTGCAGCATTTCCTTAGTGGTATAAAAGGCATCTGACAGTGTGGAGTGGTACTAAAAACTGATTCTGAAACAGGGAACTTTGAAGCAGAGATTCACATTCTCTGGAAGGGACAGAAATTATTTTCACCATATATTCTGATTACTCTCCTTAACCTAACACAGATTGCTTTCTCCATCAGGTAAGTCTCTAAGGCACCATATAGGGAGAAAATTTCTGATAGCAGAGGGCTCTTTATTTTAGCAGACAAAAGCATAATAAGATCCAGCAACTGGAAACAAAGGGCAAAGATATAATAGGGAGGATAATTAGCCATTGGAACAAGAAACCTAGAAAGGTGATGGATTCTTCATCATTTGAAGTCTTTAAATCAAGCCTGGGTGTCTTTCTAAATGACATGTTTTGGGTCAATTACACTTTAAAGACTTGATTCAGGAATCACTTGGTGAAATTCTAAGGCCTGTGTAATGCAGGAGGTCAGACTAGATGATTTAATGGCCCCTTATGGCCTTCAAACCTATCAATCTAGCCAGCATCACCTCTGCTTTATCTTGGTGGAGCCTCAACCAGCTTGCCTTCATCCATGTCACAGTCTAAACCAGAATCCAGGAAAAACACCTGACTGAGTGATCTGGTTTGGAGAGCTATAAACTTATGACTGAGTTTTCTCAAGACTCTGCACCCCATGCTTCCTCCCTCTCCCTCCTCATGGCTTCAAACACATGCTGAATAAGAGACAGAGTGGACCTGGCAGAACATCACATGGGACTGGAGTGTCCTTCTGTAGAATGCTCAACATTCCCTTCCAGTGTCTGTCCAAGAGATAAGAACAAAGCCACTTTAGAGAAGCTCCTTGCAAGATCTGCGGGTAAAGGAAGCCAACAGGATCGTATTATCAAAATCAGGATTGACACTTGGTTATCTTCTATCACTGTCAACCAATGAAACAATTCAGCACTGTTCCCCATATCCTCACTCCTGCTGTCTTCTTGCTACATCCACCCCAGATCTTCTATCAACCAAGGTGACCCCTGAGAAAAAAATTGGGAAAGAGGACACTTAGGGAGGCAGCAGATAAAAATTAAGTACAAAATTTGATATAGTGATATCTATATATATCGTTGACTATGCAAATTATATTGTCATAGAGTTGTTTGAAAAATGCTAATTATTTTTCATGGGAAATTTAGAAAATAAATTAACTTTTTAAAGAAAATTCTCTCAAAAATGTTCCCTTTTTTGTTGAAAACCCAAAGCTGTTTTCAGTTTAGGCTAAAAATTATTGCTATTCAAAAATAAAGAACCAAAATTGGTTACTTAATTAAAAGAAAAAAGAGAAATTGTACCAAACCATGAACATTTTTACTAAACAACAAACTAAAAAAGACTTTTAAACTGGTGTATAGTTTTCTCTTTGCTGGCTCTGAAGAAGTTAACTAGGTTGGGCCCATGTTGATGAAGCAGATGATGAACTGGGTGCACTGAAGCTCTGCCCCTCCACTGCTCCACAGCCACTCAGGTGTATCCCTGCCCCACGGCCACCCTGGATTTAAATCAGCACTGACCTCATGCAATTCTCAGCCTTTACAGACCTTCCTCCAGTGCCTACCAAGCACTTCCTCATTCTCCACCGGTATCGTCAAAATGTCTGTCATCTCCGTCAGTAAGAAGTACAGGAGTTCCCCCCGCAACTTCAGCAGCCAGTCCTTTGCCTCCACTGGCTACTCCAGAATGAGCCCCCTGACTTATGCCATCTCCAGCCCAGGTGGCAGCAAATTCAGAGGAGCCAGGAGCCCCCTGGGGCTGGGGATGAGTGGTGGGGCCGGCATCAAGGGTAGTCTTGTAGCAGTGAACTTCAACCGGAGCCTGATGAGTCCCATCAAGACTGGGCTCGACCCAGAGATCCAGCTCGTGAAAGCTCAGGAGAAGGAGCAGATCAAGACTCTGAACAATAAATTTGCCCACTTCATTGACAAGGTAAGCCTTGGGTCTTCTAATACTGAGCATTCTCTCCTTGGCAGATGGATCTGTGTTGTGAAGAACTCTGTTGTCCTCCTTTCCTATTACGTTTTAACTCTTATAAGAATTGGAGAGACCAGCGAAAACTGTGATGAAACAGCCCAAAAGGCAGTGGTGGCAAGTTGCTAATGTCATGGTAGCTGTTGTCAGTGTAATAAGTAAAGGCAATAAAGAGGGTTTAGTCATTGTGCAACCTTTAAGAAATCGATATGGTACAAAGGATAATCAGCCTGAACGGCTCTCACAACCAACACCAGAAGCTAGCTAGGCCTTATCTGATGCTCCAAAGGTTACACTAAATGGGACGCTTTCAAGCAGACCCACGCAGTATCACAATTGCTGTCTATATTTTCAAAAGCAACGAGACCAGTCAGTTTTGGGGTGCTCAGCTTGAAATGCCTCAAAAAGACTTGAGTTCCAGAGGTGGGCGCTTGGTGATTTTGGATAAAATCAACCCCCTTTAAGGGGTCTTAAGTTGGGCATCCAAAATCACTATTCAGGCTTAGGTCTTCTAAACAGATTGGGCAGGATCAAGACTTTATAGGACTTAACTTGGGAAACAAAAGAGGCTTCCCCGAACTCGTCAATATGTATTTTGGTTCATGCTTGGAGTAATCAATGAGCAACCTACAGTAAAGGCCAACCCTCTTTAATGCTTCTTTCTTATTGCTCCCACAGCCCAGTGGCTGTATTGGCCTTTGGTTTTCTAAATTTTTTCTCTCTTAAGGGCTTAGAATGGGGTGGGCAACTTGACTCTGAGAAGGAGCCAGAATTTACCAATGTACATTGGCAAAGAGCCACGGTAATATGTCAGCAGCCCCCCATCAGCTCTCCCACCCCGGAGCCTCCCACCCACCGGCAGCCTCACCAATCAGAGCCTCCCCCTCTCTCCCGCACCTCCTGATCAGCTTCGTGGCATGCAGGAGGCTCAGAGGGGGAGGAGCGAGGGCACGGCAGGCTCAGGGGAGGGCGTGGGAAGGGGTGGAGTGGGGGCAGGGCCTGTGGCAGAGCCAGGGGTTGAGCAGTGAGCACCCCCTGGCACACTGGAAAGTTGGCGCCTGTAGCTCCAGCCCCGGAGTCGGTGCCTAGACAAGGAGCCACATAGAATCATAGACTTTAAGGTCAGAAGGGACCATTATGATCATCTAGTCTGACCTCCTGCACAACGCAGGCCACGGAATCTCACCCACCAATTCCTGTAACGAACCCCTAACTTATGTCTGAGCTGTTGAAGTCCTCAAATCGTGGTTTAAAGACTTCAAGGTGCAGAGAATCCTCCAGAAAGTGACCCGTGCTCCATGCTGCAGAGGAAGGTGAAAACTCCCCAGGGCCTCTGCCAATCTGCCCTGGGGGAAAATTCCTTCCCGACCCCAAATATGGCGATCAGCTAAACCCTGAGCATGTGGGCAAGACTCACCAGCCAGACACCCAGGAAAGAATTTTCTGTAGTAACTCAAATCCCACCCCTTCTAACATACCATCACAGGCCACTGGGCATATCTACTGCTAGTAGTTGAAGATCAATTAATTGCCAAAATTAGGCTATCTCATCATATTATCTCCTCCATAAACTTATCAAGCTTTGTCTTGAAGCCAGATATGTCGTTCGCACCCACTGCTTCCCTTGGAAGGCTGTTCCAGAACTTCACTCCTCTGATGGTTAGAAACCTTTGTCTAATTTCAAGTCTAAACTTCCTGATGGCCAGTTTCTATCCATTTGTTCTTGTGTCCACATTGGTACTGAGCTTAAATAATTCTTCTCCCTCCATGGTATTTATCCCTCTGATATATTTATAGAGAGCAATCATATCTCCCCACAACCTTCTTTTGGTTAGTCTAAACAAGCCAAGCTCATTGAGTCTCCTTTCATAAGACAGATTTTCCATTCCTCAGATCATCCTAGTAGCTCTTCTCTGTACCTGTTCCAGTTTGAATTCATCCTTCTTAAACATGGGAGACCAGAACTGCACACAGTATTCCAGATGAGGTCTCACCAGTGCCTTGAATAATGGTACTAAAACCTCCTTATCTCTACTGGAAATACTTCGCCTGATGCATCCCAAGACCGCATTAGCTTTTTTCACGGCCATATCACATTGGCGGCTCATAGTCATCCTGTGATCGACCAGTGCTCTGAGGTCCTTCTCCTCCTCTGTTACTTCCAAGTAATGCGTTCCCAGTTTATAACAGAAATTCTTGTTATTAATCCCAAAATGCATGACCTTGCACTTTTCACTATTAAATTTCATCCTATTACTATTATTCCAGTTTACAAGGTCATCCAGACCTTCCTGTAGGATATCCCGGTTCTTCTCTATATTGGCAATACCTCCCAGCTCTGTGTCATCCGCAAACTTTATTAGCACACTCTTGCTTTTTGTGCCAAGGTCAGTAATAAAAAGATTAAATAAGATTGGTCCCAAAACCGATCCCTGAGGAACTCCACTAGTAACCTCCTTCCAGTCTGACAGTTCACCTTTCAGTGTGACCCGCTGTAGTCTCCCCTTTAACCAGTTCCTTATCCCCCTTTCAATTTTCATATTGACCCCCATCTTTTCCAATTTAGCTAATAATTCTCATGTAGAAACTTATCAAATGACTTACTGAAATTGAGGTAAATTAGATCTACTGCATTCCCTTTGTCTAAAAAATCTGTTACCTTCTCAAAGAAGGAGATCAAGTTGGTCTGACATGATCTACCTTTTGTAATGCCATGTTGTATTTTGTCCCAATTACCATTGACTTCAATGTCCTTAACTACTTTCTCCTTCAAAATTTTTTCCAAGACCTTGCATACTAAAGATGTCAAACTAACGGGCCTGTGTTACCCGGATTGCTTTTTTTACCTTTTTTAAAAATAGGAACGATGTTAGCAATTCTCCAGGCATACAGTACAACCTCTGAGTTTACAGATTCATTAAAAATTCTTGCTAATGGGCTTGCAATTTCATGTTCCTTTAATATTCTTGGATGAAGGTTATCCGGGCCGCCCGATTTAGTCCCATTAAGCTGTTCGAGTTTGGCTTCTACCTCGGATGTGGTAATATCTACCTCCATATCCTCATTCCCATTTGTCGTTCTACCATTATTAACTTCTGAAAAGCCGCATGTGGCTCCGGAGCCACAGGTTGGCCACCCTTGTCTTAGAAGATCCCTTAGGGGCAGATTGTTCCACATCTGCTCATTGTGGAGTTTCTTGCACCTTCCTCTGAAGTATCTGATACTGGCCACTATTAGAGATGGGATACTGGACTGCATGGCTGTAGGTCTGATCCAGTCTGGGAATTCTTATGTTCCTAACTGTGGGGATAGTCTTATCCTGGAAAAATGCTCAGTTTTCCATGAGGACCAAGTGTTTTGTCCAAGTGGATGTGTCCTGTAGCCATCTGTGGAAGTGAGTGAGATTTGTCCTGTTCATAGAATAATAGAATATCAGGATTGGAAGGGACCTCAGGAGGTCTTCTAGTCCAACCCCCTGCTCAAAGTCGGACCAATCCACAATAATACTTCCTGAAGCGGAGAAAGATTAGTACATAGGGTATACGTAGGAACAGGTTCTCCTCCCAGGGAGTTATGGGTTAGCATAGAGGAGATAAATTATCCTTTGTGGCTAACAAATAAGGAGATGGGCCCAGTTCTCTAGTGTCAGAGTCATAGACTTTAAGGCCAGAAGTCAGACCAATGTTCTGATCAAAAGTCTCCTATGATCGGTTAATGAGACTGTCAAGAGGGCTATTTTTGCTCTTAATTTGTTTTGAAAGGCAGTGTCTGTTTCAGCACAGTTTAATGCAGAGACGCCGATTTTCAAATGTGCCGGGGGGATGCTCCACCCCAGGCCCTGCCCCCACTCCACCCCTTCCCCAAGGCCCCAGCCCCGCTCCGCCTCTTCCCACCCCGTTCCGCCCCCTCCCTCAAGTGCACCCCACCCTCGCTCCCCTCCCCCCAGCACCTCCTGCACGCCACGGAACAGCTGATCGCGGGAGGTGCTGGGAGGGAGGGGGGGGAGCAAATTGGTGGGGAGGACAGACAGGAGGCGCTACGGGGCAGGGGGGAGGCGCTGACCCACGGGGCTTCCAATGGGTGCTGAGCAGCCACTAATTTTTCCCAGTGGGTGCTCCAGCCACGGAGCACCCACGAAGTCAGCGCCTATGGTTTAATGGTGGAAAGCACTTTTCTCAGCCTGCGTGCAGATTCCCTTGACCATGGACACAGCTGCTCAGAGAGCACAAACAATTCTGTTGGGGCATGCGTCCGAAACTGGGAAAGTGAAACGGTGAAAGTGAAGAATAGTTGGCATAGCTTGGATAAAACTGGAAAGCTTGTGGCACAAGGAAAATGTACCTGTGGCTGGAGTTGGTTGAACGCTCTTATTTACATTACAATAAAACTTTCAAGATCAGGCCCCTAGCGTGTCAGGTGCTGTACACACTAGAGCGGAGAGAAATTTTTTAGCAAAAAGAGGCAAGTTCAGTGATGCCAGAACATTTTGTTAATTCATATTGATTTCACTGAATGGTTTGTTTAAAAACAGAACAAAACAATTACAAAAATTGGTACCAAGCGATTTGAAGTTTCTGTTTGAAATGACATTTAGTTGCAAAACGTCCTTTAGTTTTATTTAAATTTTTTTTAATGTTTACAAATGGTCAAAAACATTTTAATTTCGTAGAAATTAGACTTCTTGTTCAATCCAGAATGAACTTTTTTTCCGACTTTTCGATTAGCCAAAAATTTCCATCTGACCCCAAATTAATTTTTTTCGACCCTTTGAAATTGGTAATGAACCAAAAAAAAAAAAATCGTAATTTGCCCAGTTCTAGTTCAGACACACAGCAAGAGATAATGCCCACCCCACTGAGCTTACAATCTAAATAATGAGACAGACACAGGTCGGGAGGAGACACAGAGAGGGGAAGTGACTTGCCCAAGCTTACCCAGGTGCCAGCTGTCCACAGTCCTAAACCAGTTGCTCAATCTACTGGAGCACACTGGCTCTTGTAAATCGCCAGTTATATTTACACTCATTTTAATGATGCTTTTTCCCACTGCTGAAGTGAAGCAAAGGGGCTTTAGTGCAGCTGAAAAGTCTGGCCTAAGGTCTCCCATGTGCATAGTCACACCAGTCTGAGGACGCAAACTCCTTATCTCCCCAGGTTCGCACACTGGAGCAGCAGAACCAGGTGTTGAAGATCAAGTGGAGCATGCTGCAGGGCCAGAAAACTGGGCCCATTAACATGGAAAACATGTTCAAGGCATTTATCAACAACTTGCAGAAGCAGCTGGAGGACCTGGGGCACCAGAGGGTTAGGCTGGAATCCGAGCAGGGCAACATGCAGGACCTTCTGGAAGAGTTCGAGCGAAAGTGAGTCCAAACTATGACGCAGCCAATGGGGACTTTCTCACCAGACCGAAAGGATTGGGTAAAGATTCCAGGCTAGGGTGCTTTGCACATCCAGGCCTATATCCATTAGCTATGGAAGAAGGTGGTCCTAAAGCAGAGGTGGGCAAAGTATGGCCCGTGGGCCACATCTGGCCTGTGGGACCATCCTGCCTGGCCCTTAAGCTCCCGGCCGGGGAGGCTCGCCCCCAGCCCCTCCCCTGCTGTCCCCCTTTCCCCGCCGCCTCAGCTCACCGCGTCGCCAGCACTCTGGACGGTGGGGCTGCGAGCTCCTGCTGGGCAGTACGGTGGCGTAGCTGGCTCCAGCCGGGCGCCGTGGCGGCCAGTCCTGCTGCTCTGAGTGGCATGGTAAGGGGGAGGGGAGTGGGGGGGTTGGATAAGGGGCAGGGTTCCCGGGGGACAGTCAGGGGACAGGGAGCAGGGGGCGGTTGGATGGGGCGGAGGTTCGGGGGGGGGGGGCAGTCAGGGAACAGGCAGCGTTGGATAGGCATGGGAGTTGCGGGGGGGCCTGTCAGGGGGCGGGGGTGTGGATAGGGGTTGGGGCAATCAGGGGACAGGAAGCAGGGGGGGTTGGATAGGGGGTGGGATCCTGGGGGGGCAATTAGGGGCGGGGGGGTCTCAGGAGGGGGTGGTCAAAACATGACTTTTCAGAAGAACTTGGTCCATTATATCAATGGGCAACATTGCAGTGCGGTTGGTGTCTCCAGGCTCAGTAGGGTAGGGGATCTTTTGCTCCTAGTCACCTCAAGTCTGTGCCAATAGACCTGGGAGAATATTTTTGTTTGAAATGTGATTTGGGGAAAAGGCAGCTTTGGCAACAACTAACTGTGCTGTGAATTTGTGTTGGCTTCACTGAAGTTTCCTTGAAACACAATGCCAACACGTAAATAAAAGCCCAGTCAAAGCGAAAGGTTTCGTTTTGGGTCCAATGGAACGTTTCATTGGACCCCAAATGATCTTATTTTAATTTGTACTATTAGATTCTCCAGAAATTCTGAAAATTTCCCTTTTCTGTGTACCTGATTTCTGTGTACCCCCCCCCCCCCCGATTTTTCGGCCCTGTTAGTGAACTGAAAAATGTATAATTTGCATAGCTCTAATTCTCACCTCTATCGTCTCTCTCAGACAAAGGTGCCGACTTTCTAATGAGCTGGGGGTGCTGAACCCCTGCTCTGCCCCAGGCCCCGCCCCCAGTCTAATCCTTCCCCCACGGCCCCACCCCTGCCCTGCCTCTTCCTGCCCCCCCTCGCCCCCCCTCCACTCCATCCCACCCCACCCCACCTCTTCCTGCCCCCTTCTTCCCCCTCCTCCAAGCACGCCCCACCCTCACTTTTCCCTCTCCGCCCCAGTGCCTTGTGTATGCTCGGAACTGCATGGGACAGCTGATCATGGTGCTTGGAGGAAGGGGAGGCACTGGGAAGGGTGGGAGGCGCTGATCAGTGGGGCTTCCGGTGGGTGGGAGGCACTGGGGGGAGAAGGAGGAGCTGATCGGGTGGGGGCTGCCGTTGGGTGCTCAGTACCCACCATTTTTCCCCCTATGGGTGCTCCAGCCCCGGAGCACCCATGGGGTCGGCACCTATGCTACACCACTGCATATCCAGACTAACTCCATCGCGCCCTTGGTAGGTTTAAATCAGGCCCAATATCTCAAAGCCAGTCCAGATTTATATCCCCATTGCGCTTACAGGCTCCAACTCTGATCATGGCCCTATTATGCTGGGGGCAGTGCAGTCGCATCGTGAGATGCAGTCCCTGCCCTGAAAGGCTCATGGTGTAAACAGAGAAAAGGCGGGAGGGGAAATGACTCATCCATGATCACACAGCAGGGCAGTGGCGAAGACAAGAATAGAACCACTAGGCCACACCACCTCTCTCTTTTGCAAAGTCCCAAAGTGCCCAGCCACAGTTGCAACAGCAAGGGCCTGATGCAACAGCACCCAAAACCCCAGCTGAAGTCAGTGGGAGCTGTGGGTGTTCCCCTCCCGCACCCAAAACCCCAGCTGAAGTCAGTGGGAGCTGTGGGTGTTCCCTTCCCGTGTCAGGAGGGGAACACCCATAGCTCCCACTGACTTCAGCTGGGGTTTTGGGTGCTCTTCAGAACATCCTCTGATGGTCCCCACATCTTTGTAGCTTCCGTAAGAGAATTAACTCCCAGCCACTCAGACGCACCCTGCAATGAACTGATTCCCTCCCACCTGCTCATAGGTATGAAGAAGAAACCAACAACCGGACTAGGAGGGAAAACGAATTTGTCCTGCTTAAGAAGGTGAGTCCATGCTTCTTCCAACTGGGTTTAGCGCTAGGCATCGGGCATGATTATTTATTTATTATGGGTATTGTGGGGGTGCCTGGGAGGCCCAGTCATGGATGAGGATGCTATTGTGCTAGGCGCTGTACAAACATGGAACAAAAAGATGGCCTCCTACCTCCAAAGAACTTCCAATCTTAGTAAACAGGGTTGGAGTCTGACTCACAGGTGCCTGGACTCTTTTCTCAGGAGTTGGACGAGGCTTACATCAAAAAGGAGGAAATGGAGGTCAAGTTGCAAAATCTGAACGACGAAATCAACTTCCTGATAGAGCTTTATGCCAGGGTAAGTGGCTTTTCTCTCCCTTGTCTACACTTTGTCTACACACATGAGGTGCGGGCTGCGTCCACACTGGGGTGCGTGGCTAGATGCGGCAGTGAAAGGCTCTAGCAGGTGGAGGCAGTGGGACACTACACGGCTCATTCTAGCAGTGTAGACGGGGAAGGCACTGGTTGGACGCGTAGAGAGCTGGGCAGGGTACATGCCCCAAGGTTCTGGGCATAGGTGCTGACTCCGTGGGTGCTCCGGGGTTGGAGCACCCATGGAGAAAAATTAGTGGGTGCTCTGCCCCCCCTCGCAGTCAAGCTCCCCTCATCCCCCACCCCACCCCGTCCCTCCTCCTCCTCTTCCTCCCCCCGAGCGCACCGCGACCCCGCTCCTCCGCCTACCTCCGAGCTTTTCCTGGCCGCTGCCAAACAGATGTTTGGCCATGTTAGCACACTCCGGGAGGGGGTGGAGGAGTGGGAATATGATGCGCTCAGGGTGGGGGGGGGGGAGAGGCGGGGTCAGGGCAGGGATTTGGGGAAGGAGTTGGAATATTTGCAAGGGGGGGGATTTGGGATGGGGACTTTGGGGGAAGGGGTTGGAATGGGGCTGGGGAAGGGGTGGGAAGAGGCGGGGCAGGGGTGGGGCCTCATGGAAGGGGTGGAGTGGGGGCGGGGCCGGGGTAGAGGCGGGAGTCGAGCACCCACAGGGAAAGAGGGAAAGTCGGCGCTTATGATTCTGGGGTGTCTTTACCTGCCTAAGCAGTGCCTCACCATCTACACTGCTGTTTATACCCATGCTAGGGGTGTGTGCAGTTACTGTAAGTGTAGACGTAGCCTTAGATTACGACGACAGTTCTAAATTTCCTGGTGAATTCCATTGAGTAACAGAGTTTCTGTAATGAAAGATCCTGCCAGTCTAGAGAGCCAGAGAAATTGTCTTTTTTTTAAAGGGGCAGACCTGCCTCCACAGTTCACTTTCCAACTAGCTGCAAAATTCCAGGCCAGATTTCAAGCCCCACAATGGTCAGGAGCTGTTTGGGGTTTGTTTGGGGCCCACAACTGGGATAAATAGTCACCAGTTGATTCTTACAAAACTCCTCTGTTGTAAGTGTCATGACTCCCATTCTACAGACAGGAGAACTGAGACAGAATGACTCACCCAAGGCCACTTGGCATGTAAGTGGCGGAGATGGGATCAGAACTCAGGAGCTCCTCCACTCAGCCTCTTAAGGGGTCATTTACACTGCAAAAAAAACCCTGCCACAGCAAGTGTCCAAGTCCGGATCTGCAGACTCGGGCTCACAGAGTTCACCTATGGCGCTAAAAATAGCCTTTTCGGCATTCCCATCAAGGCTGGAGTGCAGGTTCTGAAAGCCAGCGGGGGGTTTGTGTCTCAGACCCTGAGCTCTAGCCGGAGTGGGAATGTCAATATGGCTATTTTATAGCGCTGTAGCTATAGTCTATAGCCCCAGGCTCTGACACTTGCTGCCACAGGTCTTTTTTTTTTTTGCAGTGTAGACATACCCTAAGACACTAAGCATATAGGGACTTCCATATTCCACTATCCTGTTTCTAAGAGTAGTCAGCACCAGCTGCTTCAGTGTAAGAAAAACAGAATTAGCAGAGGTGGAATGATCTACCTTCCTCTTAGGGCCCATCCTGACCTCTGACAGACAGAGATAGGCTTCCCACCTGAACCAGGAGGTGTTAAACCCCTCCCTAAATTTGTCAGCGTTAACTGTTATAACTTTGGGTATTCTTCTCATCCCATCCCTTTTGGAATCTTGAGACTTTCTTGGCCTCACTGACTTCCTGTGGCAGTGAGTTCTACAGGCGAATGACGTGCTGTATGGAAAAAGTATTTTCTTGTCTCTATTTTGAATTTGCCACCCTTTAACTTCATGGAACGTACACTCGTTCTTGTGTAAGGAGACACCGATCTCCCTTCTCTAGACGTTCGTCATTGTATATACTGTTATTGTGTCCCCTTTTAGTTGTCTCCTCTTGAAGAGAAACCATCCCAATTTTGTCAATCTCTCTTCATAAGAGAGTTTCTCCAGCCCCTTAATCATACTTGTCACCCTTCCTTGAACCCCTCTAGTTCTGCAATATCCTTTTTGGAGGTGGGGTGACCAGTGCTGCATGCAGAATCCAGAAGAGGCTGAAGCATTGATTTATATCAGCCTGGGGAGGGAGCTTCCATGGGAGCCGGCTGCAGGGCTTATGGGATGCAATTCAGTTCACTGTCCTTCGCTGTAACGAATGAGGGTTTTCTTTCTCATGTAGGAGCTGCGTGATCAGCACACCCAGGTAGAGGTGTCCAACACCCCCATGGTCACAGCTGTGGACAGCAGTCCCAAGCTAGACGTGGACAGCATCATTGCGGAGGCCAGAGTGCAGTACGAGGAGATGGCTGAGAACAGCCGAGAGGAAGCTGAGAGCAAGTATCGGATCACGGTGAGCGAGGCCCGTCTCTGCCCTGAGTGGCTGCTGTTTAGAAGGGCAGGGCAGTGTGTGAGGCCTGGTCCATGTGAGAGAGAAGTGACAATATGGAACAGGGTGAACCAGGGCCCTAGACAGCTTCCTGGTTCCTTTGCCAGGTGGCTTCATCCTTTGCTTGGGGTGGTGTTGACAGCAGGGGTCCACCACCTAAGGCCCACTTCTTTCCGCCACTCCTAGTCAGATGGGCTGTGGCCTTCCTCATCCCTGACCTACAGCCATCAAGCAGGTTGGGGTCTATCCTGGGCTTTGTGTGCAAGGCCATCACCGTGGTGGAGGGGCCTTCCTGCCACATAACCCCCTATGCTACCCCAACCAAAGAGCCTTTCCTGCCACCCCAGCTGAAGGTCTTGTGTGTGGGGTTCCCCTCAGACACCCGTCTGAACCCTCTGAGCGCGCAGTGGATTTAGGGGCCTGCCACAAAGGGTGGGAACTTGGTCTAACTCCATTGGGCCCCCTGATCCAGGGGGGATGGGAAAAACTGTTCCCCCACCTTCCTTGGCCGACCAAGAAGCAGTGCTGGAAGATGGAGCTGTTTTCTCCCCACCCAGGACAGTGGCTGCATAGATGACAATTCTGAGGGGAACCCTAATTTGTACGTGCCCACCTCTGCACCCTTGCTGGCAGTGAGGTGACACGACATGGCTAGCATGAGGCTCTTCACTGAGGCGGTATATCTCACCGGCTCCCAGACTCGTGTTTCTCTAGATCCTGATCTGGACTCAGCGTCTCCTTCTCTCTTTCCCTTTCTCCCCTATGCAGTACGAGCAGATCCAGGAGAAAGCAGACAGGCACGGGGAAGAGCTCCGTGCCGCCAAGGCCAAGCTCAACGAGCTCAACCGGATGATCCCATTGATCCGGGCGGAGATTGCGGCTCTGAAAGAACAGGTCAGCGAGGAAACAGCTGGGGATTCACATGTGGATGGAGGGGGCCACATCCAGCCCTGGGGGGGAGCTCTGCTGAAGTAATTCGGTGCCCACAGGGCCAGATTTTCCAAAAGCTCAGTGCACTGGGTGCATAGAATCATAGAAAAGTAGGCCTGGAAAGGACCTTTTGAGGTCATCTCGTCCAGCCCCATGCTGAGACAAGACCAAGTATACCTAGAGCACCCCAATAGGTGTTTGTCTAAACCTGTTACCTCCCTTGGCAACCTGTTCTAATGCTTAACTATCCTTACACATAGAAAGCTTTCCCTCATCTCTAACCTAACTCTCCCTTGCTGCTGATCAAGCCAATTACTTCTTGTCCATGCTGGATTCCTGGGCTCTTTTGAAAACCCAGCACTTGAAAATCAGCACCTCCTTGTCATTTTCTCCATCCATTCTTTCGGAGAGACCTTGAGGCAGGAGCGTCCGAACTGGGTGGAGGCCAGGGGGCCATGGCCCTCCCACTTTTTACCGGCCATAAGGGCGAACAATGGTGGGGAGGGGGCAGAGAGGAGCAAGTGGGTGTTGGGTTCTTGGGGGAAGAGGTGGTGGAAGGGCAGGGACTCGGAGCGGTGCAGTGTTTTGGGGGGAGGGCCACGGTTTGGGCATCTGTTGCTCCCCCCACTTTAGGGTGCTTGTGCCACCCCTTCCTTGAGGCCATGTGACCAGGGGAAGGGACTTCCCTTTAAGCTTCTTGCCATGTGTCCAACTTTCTCTCTAATGACAGTTGGGCTCGGGGACCAGTCACAATGTGATTCTATTCTGTAGTGCGGGTAGGATGTTAATTGTGTCCTGAACCCTTGCTAAAGCCATGACCAGTGTATGCATTGGTTAGGAATTCAGTCACTGTCCTATCTATCTCTTCAGGGGTGACTTGATTACAGTCGATAAGTATCTACATGGGGAACAAAGATTTGATAACGGGCTCCTCAATCTAGCTGGTAAAAGCTAACCATATCCAAAGGCTGAAAGTTGAAGCTAGACAAATTCAGACTGGAAAATAAGGGGCAGATTTTTAACAGTGAGAGCACTTAACTATTGGAACCATTTGTGGTGGATTCTCCATCACGGAACACTTTAAAATCAGGATCGGATGTTTTTCTAAAACATCTGCTCTCGTTCAAACAGGAATTATTCTGGGGGAGTTCTACTGGGCATGTTATACAAGAGGGCATCAGACTAGCTCAGTGGCCCCCAACGCAGTGCCTGTGGCCACCATGGCGCCCGCCGGGGCATTTTTGTGTGTCCGTAGGACACCCTGCTGCCGAAATGATGCCACTGAGCGCGGCCGCTGGAGAATCGCCAGCCAAAGTGCCGCCGAGAAGCGTTGCTGTTTCTAAGAGGCATTTCGGCGGTGGGGCAATATGCTAATCCCACAAGAAAGGTTGGGGACCACTGGACTAGCTGATCAAAATGGCTTTTGAATATCTGTCTCTTTCTGTCTCTCTCTGACCTGTAGTTCCACACTCTAGCCAGCCTCGCTCTCTCTCTCCAGTCTCTTTCTCTACGTAGCAACTTTCCCCACTCTCATTGCCGATGTATCTCAGCACCTTACAAACTTGGTTACGGTGCTGGACCGGAATTCAGGAGATCTGATGTAAATTCCTGGCTCTCCCGCATTGTAAATGTCAAAACCAAACATTTGGGCTTTTTCTGTTGTTGGTTTATTGGTTTTCGTCTGAAGCAATTCAGTGAATGGATTCCAAAATATTTCAGCCGATGTGAATTTGCATTTTGCAGTGAAAAATAAGTTTTGGATGAAAAAGGGTCACCTGCCTCTCATCTCCTCCTGATCTCTAAGACTAGAGACTGGATTAAGTCCTGATACGTAAGCCTTAATACCCCTTCCAAAATGTGTGTTGTCATTAATTATAAGGGCCCTACCTCTCTTCCCTTGCTTACTTCTTTTCTTGCTGGGAAATTTCCACTTACCCAGTAACTAGCTCTCTTTGGAGTTGCCCACGTGTTTGGAGAGTTGGCCTTAGAATGTCCTATCTGATTTCTGCTGTCAGCTGAACCCTTTCCTCCATAGATGGCTCCAAAGAAAGACTGGGTCTCAGTGGAAATCTGTCAAACGTCTGTTTTGCAGAACTCCAAGCTGGAGGTGGACATTGTCCAGGCTGAGGAGCAAGGCAAGATCGCTGTGGCAGATGCTACAGAGAAGCTGCAGAAGATGGAACATGCCCTGCAGAAAGCCAAGCAGGACATGGCGCTCCAGCTGCAGGAGTATCAGGCGCTGATGAGCCTCAAACTGACGCTGGATATCAAGATCGCCACCTTCAGGAAGCTGCTGGAAGGAGAGGAGAGCAGGTGGGCTTTGGGATGGGGATGGCGTGAGTCATGATTGGATGGCTCTCCACCACACCCAGCAATGGGAGAACCAATGAGAGAGCTGAGTACCATAGGCCAGCCCCCAGTGCTAGAAAGTTGGCTCCGACATGGTGCACCTGTCTGTCTCTGAGCTAGACGGATTAACCCTTTGATTGCTGACCTCTCTCTGGGAAAGAAGCTCAGGTGGGTTTGGAAGGGGGTCGGGTGGCACATGATGTGATTGGATGCCTCCTGCTGGTGGGAGGGCCAGTCAGAGAAACCAGATGAGCCCAGTGCTGATGCACTGGCCCCAACAGGCCAGTCCAGTGCTAGGTTCATTGTGACCAAGGTTGCCACATCATCGGAGGAGACGGGTTTGCGACTGAGCAGTACAGATTAAGAACAAGCAGACTGGAAATTAATGTAGCTGTGCGGGACAAACTGGACGCTGTGTGTGTGGAGTATCTTTGGAGGAGCCACTTGGTCGGCCTGTAGATATTCTGCTTCTGTTTCAGGGTGACTTCCCCCAATAAACTGTACTTGACCCTTAATTATCTCTTCACCTGGGTTGCTGGTCCTTTAACTGCGGGGGCACAAGAGTGTTCCGATGTGTGTGATTACAACCAGACAGCTTTCTATGGAAATCATTGTTCATGCAGAAGTGGGCCAGCCGCTTCCCAGCTGAGCACAGCCTCTGAGCTTGATTCACCACTTCTCCACGCTTTACGCTGGTATGTCAGGCAGGCAGCCCTGTGCTGAGGCAGGGGTGAAATGCCTTTCGGGGGGGTGAGTCATGGAGTCAACGAGGTGTCGAATGGCTGGGCTTTAACTCGGTTCCTAGCAATCTATATCCTAGACAAGCCAGCCTCATGCAGTGGAGGAAATGGAGTAAAGCATCTGGGATCTCCTGTGTTCTAGTCCCAGATTTGCTGCTGGCTTACTGTGGGCTTAGGGGAGGTCATTTAACCTCTCATTAGTACCATAAGGATAACGATCCCATAAGAAATATTTCTACCTCCGGCTTCACTGTGGTTGCTATGCAGCATGCTAATTTTCCGCTCAGATCTTTTTGGGTAGAGCCCCGATCCTTCTGCTTCACAATACAGGCCCTTATTGACTGAGCCAAAGGAGAATCTCTGTTAGTTGCGAGCAGTATGGGGCTCGTGACACACAGACAAATTGTTCTGAGTCTGTGTTGATGGTGGCTTGCATGCACAGCACTCATTGTGTCCTTCTCTGCATCCCATCTGCACTAAGTTTTGTCGCTCTCTTCTCCTTGGCAGGCTGGAATCCAGTATGCAAAACCGGAGCATTCAGACTAAGACAACCGGCTATTCAAGTAAATATATTTCATCGGGGGCACTCGGGAGGAGGTGGGCAGCAGGGCAGACCATAGAACCAGGACAAAATCCCACTCCCATAGCAGTGCTGGACTTTACTAGCCAGTGGGAGTTTGGCACGTGTAGGGAGAGCTGAATATGAGAGATGGCTTCTGTCACATGGGTCAGAGAGGAGAAATTTGCCCCTTGTGAGTCACTAAGGTCCTGATCCTGTAAGCTGCAGAACATACCCCACTGTCGACAATCACATCCAGTGCCATAGGCGTGGGAACTATGGGAGCAGGGGGGCTGCAGCACCCCCAGGTTTTGCGCAGGTTTTGTGCCTGTGGTCCCGGCTGCTGCCACTGCACTCGGGGTCCCAGCTGCTGCCCCGCATCCAGGGTCCCAGCTGCTACCCCATGTCCAGGGTCCTGGCTGCCGCCCTGCGCCCAGCATCCCGGCTGCTGCTCCGTGCCTGTGATCCTGGCTGCCACCCCACGTCCAGGGTCCCAGCTGCCGCCCAGCATCCAGGGTCCCAGCTGCTACCCCTTGGCCAAGGTCCCGGTTGCCGTCCCTGCGCTGGGGGCTCCATGCTGGCCCCGCACCCAGGGTCCTGGCTGCTGGCCCCATGCCCGGGGGCAAGGGGGCTGGCTTTCAGCACCCTCACTATTAAAAGCGTTCCAGCACCATTGTCCGGTGCCGGGACCGTCGGCTAGATTCTGACCTTTTCTGGCCTCGTGTTTGCTTAAACTCTCATTCCCGGGGCAATCCGGTTAATGACAACAAAGGGCCATCTACTGCCTTCAGTTTCACCCATGCCATCGCATTGGCTGAGATGGCAGGATGTAGACAAGGGCCCAGCCTGGCTGGTGGCTGCTCCTTGTTCTCTGCTTCACTAGAATGGGTCTGAGGTGTCGTCCACATATTCACAGAGCTGGGAAGCTTCCCGGTGGCTGAAATTTCATGCCCTCCTTTTTTTTCCGGGCAAAACACTGTTTTTGACCAATGTGTACATTTTCTATGGAAAATTTCCATTCTGGCTGAAATTTTCTGGTTTAAAGAAACTGAAAATTTTGGGTCAAGGTTTTGGAGTTTTGTAAAAAAAAAAAAAAAAATCATTTTTTTTTGGGTTCAGTTTTCTGTACATTTCGTTTGGTTTGTTTAGAAAACTGAATGTTTGTGGCTTTGGAAAAAAAATCAAACATTTCTGTGGTTTGAGTTGTTTTTTTGTTTTTTCTTTTAAATGGAAAATTGATTTTTAAATTGATTTAGTTGGGGATTAGTCCTGCTTTGAGCAGGGGGTTGGACTAGGTGACCTCCTGCGGTCCCTTCCAACCGTGATCTTCTATGATTCTGTGGAAAAGCCTCAAAATGTTCCATGGGAAGGTCTGAAAAAAAAATCATAAAAAGAAAAGATTTCCCACAAAAAAGAAAGAGTGTGTTTCATCCCGCACAAGTCTAAGTGTAACGCTAACAATTGTCGGTGGGCGGGATTGAACCTGGGGCCTCTGGAGCTTAGCGTGTGAGCTTCTACAGCATGAGCTAAAAGCCAACCTCCTATTAGCTAAGGCTGTAGAGCAGACACATTTTAGCTCTCTCTCTAAGTGGTCTCTGTGCCACTAGATAGGCCAGAACACCACACCTAGAAGGTGTGTGGGTTACAGAAGCAGAGTGGAGCCTGTAGCAGAGAGCAGACTGTCACCTGGTAGTGGCTGCTGATGTAACCAGTACGTGGTGGGTAATGCGTATAGACCACATTATGGCCCATCCCTCTGACCTTGCATGGTCACTGTCCCGGCCTGTGATCTGGGATGGTGGGTCTGTCTCCTACTGGTGCTGTCCTTGAGCATGCTTGATTCTTCCCCTCCGTTGCGCTGCCCTGATCGGTTGCTTCTGGGATGCAGGGTTGGAAGCCCATGAGCTAATGCGTCCGTCTCCCTCTTCTCTTCCAGGTGGGCTGAGCACAAGATTTGCTGGCAAATTTGGCAGCTCATAAGCGTTGGTGCTGCCCCCCAGTTCCTCCCCCCTGGAAAGCTTGACTGAGAAAAATAAAACCAGGGATGGAAAATTGGTGTCTGACGTCCTCTCAGATGAGCCTCTGTTACTTTAGTGCCTTAACAGATGGGCCTTCATTGATCAGCTAAGCCAGTAGGTCTCTGGGGGAGACTGGGACAGGGGCAGAAATCTGAGGACCCCCCCGCCCCAAATCTAGCAGCGGTTGCAAATTCTGTTCATGATAATAGAGGAGTTGGGTGATGGGGTGAGCGTAGGCAACAGTGGGGTAAATGGTTTGCCAGTGTCCCCTGACATCAGCGTTTGGTCCCTATCAGTCAATGCTTCATTCCTTCTCAGTGGCTGCGGAGCAAAGCTCTGTTATGTTTTTCCTCTCTTTCCCCTGCCCAGAGGGGGTCATTGTTCACCCAATGAACTTCTTACCTCCGATAACGACATCTCTGTTCTCTTTACAAGACAAGTGGACCCCACTAGTGAGCGTGTATTACAGGTCCCTGATCCACAGAGGTTGCTTCTCTATTGCCTATGCTAAAAGACCCAGTTGTCAGGACCGGGGTGTGGGCGGTCAGGCCTAGTTGTCCGAGCAATGGTGGTCAAGCCTAGTGGTCAGAGCTGGAGATGGAGGCCAGGCATAGTTCTGAGGTCAGAGCCGTAGTCAGGAACCAGGTGACGGAGCCAAGGGTCAGAGCTCGAACCAGAAGTCAGAGCTGGAGTCAGGAACTGAGCAGAGGAGCAGGTCTGTGATTGTTTTGGGATCAAAGACCCACTTGATGTTACTGAGCAGAGCTGGATGAGTGGGGTGCATTGGGAATAGGGCTGGTCATGCTGGCCCATGAAAAATTTGGGGATTGTGAAAAAAAATTCATCCTGAACTGGGGTAAAAAGCCAACGCTTTGAAGTTTTTTGCATAACGAAATTCCAAGAAAATTCTAGTTGGCAGCTGGTATCAAGCGGAATGCCCCAAGGGTCGGTCCTGGGGCCGGTTTTGTTCAATATCTTCATTAATGATCTGGAGGATGGTGTGGATTGCACCCTCAGCAAGTCTGCAGATGACACTAAACTGGGAGGAGCGGTAGATACGGTGGAGGGTAGGGATAGGATACAGAGGGCCCTAGACAAATTAAAGGATTGGGCCAAAAGAAATCTGATGAGGTTCAACAAGGACAAGTGCAGAGTCCTGCACTTAGGACGGAAGACTCCCATGCACCGCTACAGACTAGGGACCGAGTGGCTCGGCAGCAGTTCTGCAGAAAAGGACCTAGGGGTTATAGTGGATGAGAAGCTGGATATGAGTCATAGAATCATAGAATCATAGAATATCAGGGTTGGAAGGGACCCCTGAAGGTCATCTAGTCCAACCCCCTGCTCGAAGCAGGACCAATTCCCAGTTAAATCATCCCAGCCAGGGCTTTGTCAAGCCTGACCTTAAAAACCTCTAAGGAAGGAGATTCTACCACCTCCCTAGGTAACGCATTCCAGTGTTTCACCACCCTCTTAGTGAAAAAGTTTTTCCTAATATCCAATCTAAACCTCCCCCACTGCAACTTGAGACCATTACTCCTCGTTCTGTCATCTGCTACCACTGAGAACAGTCTAGAGCCATCCTCTTTGGAACCCCCTTTCAGGTAGTTGAAAGCAGCTATCAAATCCCCCCTCATTCTTCTCTTCTGCAGGCTAAACAATCCCAGCTCCCTCAGCCTCTCCTCATAAGTCATGTGTTCCAGACCCCTAATCATTTTTGTTGCCCTTCGCTGGACTCTCTCCAATTTATCCACATCCTTCTTGTAGTGTGGGGCCCAAAACTGGACACAGTACTCCAGATGAGGCCTCACCAATGTCGAATAGAGGGGAACGATCACGTCCCTCGATCTGCTCGCTATGCCCCTACTTATACATCCCAAAATGCCATTGGCCTTCTTGGCAACAAGGGCACACTGCTGACTCATATCCAGCTTCTCGTCCACTGTCACCCCTAGGTCCTTTTCCGCAGAACTGCTGCCTAGCCATTCGGTCCCTAGTCTGTAGCGGTGCAGTGTCAACAGTGTGCCCTTGTTGCCAAGAAGGCCAATGGCATTTTGGGATGTATACATAGGGGCATTGCCAGCAGATCGAGGGACGTGATCGTTCCCCTCTATTCGACTTTGGTGAGGCCTCATCTGGAGTACTGTGTCCAGTTTTGGGCACAGATAGTAGGAAAAACTTTTTCACTAGGAAGGTGGTGAAACACTGGAATGCGTTACCTCGGGAGGTGGTGGAATCTCCTTCCTTAGATATTTTTAAGGTCAGGCTTGACAAAGCCCTGGCTGGGATGATTTAGTTGGGGATTGGTCCTGCTTTGAGCAGGGGGTGGAACTAGATGACCTCCTGAAGTCCCTTCCAACCCTGATATTCTATGATTCTATGATATTTTCAGGCCAATCGGAACAATCCCTTTCCACGTTGACCCTTTTTTATTCTTAATTTTTTAAAATATAAAGTAAAGAAAATTTCAAACCAAAAAGTTGTCCCGAAACAAAGAAATCAAAACCGTTTCCCCCCCAATTTTTTTTCTAAAGGAAATTTCATAGAAATGGAGACAATTTTGCAAAAAAATTCCGATTTGGCGAAACGGCATTTTCTGACAGCAAACTAGTTTGACCTAAGTATTCCAACCGGCTCAAACTGGGCAGGGATGAGCGTCTGGGATGGGCGTGGCAGAGGATTTGAGGGCAGGGAAAGGGCTTTTATGAGCAAGGCATCATAGGAGCAGAGAAGAGTCCAGGATGGGGTCAGGAAGGGAATAAGCTGGATCTGGGGAAACCGGAAAGTGGGGGGAGACATAGCAAAAAAAACGGTGTAAGAGGAGGAATGAGGAAGGGAATGAAGAAGAGATGAGCACACAGGGCAGGAGAGCATGGAAGTGTTTGCTTGCCATGAAGATTTAAATTTCTCTCCCCTGCCAGCTGGGACAGGAGCTGGGGAGTGCAGAGCAGATCATATCTCTGTGAAGCTTTGGCAGTTGATATATTGGGGCACAGAAGCTGAATAAAGGTTTACCCTCCTGTTCTCCAAATGGGTCAGAGATTCCCCGTCTTCCCTCGAAATATCCCCTCTCCTCCTGCTCTGCAAGGACACTGGGTCTCACTCCAGAGCCTGTGCCAGCTGTTGTGAGTGGAACTGGTGCCCCTAGCTGGTTGATCAAGGGAAGCTGGCCTCTTCTCACTTTTGGCACTTTGCATGGGGGGGAAAGTGAACGCGAGCGAACGCGAGAAATGCCTCAAAATTCGGAGCCCCGCCGCTGACACAAAGAACAGCCTGTGCTGTCCACCCAGCTCCGACGTTGGGCAGAACCAAAAATGTTGGTGGAAAACCCTGTTTCAATTTAAAAAGAAACAAAAAAGTGCAACTAATTCAAGTAAAAAACCCCGGGGAAATGGAAATAGCTTGAACGTTGCAAAGCTGCCGCAGCGAAGGCGGTGGCAAGGGGGATGCCAGCTTGGGGATGCTACGTATGCTGCAATCACACCTTTGATTGCACTGTAGATGTATCTTCAAGTCAGGTCTGTCAGGAAGCAGGGCTTGGTAGAGCCATCTCTTGCCAACCTAACAAGCTCTGGAGTTGGCTGCCTGATTGGCTAGACAGCCTGATCGGTGGGAAGGATAAGCAGAGCAGCTCTTAAGCTCAGCAGCAGGTTGTACCTGTTTGGATCCAGCCTGGCCTTACTCCAGGGAACTTGGTGCTGACCCCTGGTAGCTGGTCTGTGATTCTGGTCTTTTATTTCTGCTGATTGACTTCTGCTCCCAACACTAGGCGTGGCCACCCATGTCCTGGTTGTTGATGAGATCGACCCCAGGCCCTTTTGCTGGTGCAGTAATATTGCTAAGGGGTGTGATATTGCGGCAAAGCTCTAGTGTAGACGCAGTCGTATTGGCAGCAAGGTGCCAGCATAGCTTAGCTCGTTGGGGGAGCTGGTATCTGCTATAAGCACTCTAGCTGCTGTAAGCTGTGTCTACACTGGTGAACTCTTTCTAGTATGGACTAACTGCCCCCTATGGCTTAATGGGGCATTATCGCCAATCCTGAAGCATTTGGACCTGGTAGCATTCTACACCAATATTGTACGTCCACTTGAGGCCCTGATACGGCCCTTTACCATAGCATGGGAGCACCTCACAGTCCTTGAGTGTTTAGCCTCATAACCCGTCAGTGAAGCAGGGCTATTACTCCCATTGTGCAAGTGGGGAAACTGAGGCACAGAGCGGCTAAGTGCCTTGTTCCAGGTTAAATGAGAAGCCTGTGGCTGAGCTGGGAATTGGACCTGTGTTGCCTAAGGCCCAGGCTAGTCTCCCATCCTTAGGAACAGGTGTAAATGACTAATGCAAGGTGCAAGGCAAATTGAGGATGGGGTCCTGGGTGCTCCAACCCATCCAGGTTTTCCTCTCAAGGGCACTGCATGCAAGTTTCTCCGCTAGGTGGCCCTGTGCCCCCTGCTGGAGCATGGGGGAATTGCTTCAAGGGGAAAACTGGCTCAATTCTCCTGGCTGCTGCTCTTGAGGGATAAGAAATGTCTTTGTTTTTCGGAGAGCGGCTGGACTGCATCCAACAGGCCTCCCGCGCCGGCAGCTCTAACCTGCCTTCTCGGCTAGGGACGCGCAGCCGTGTGGGCCTTTAAAAACAAAAGGCTGCTGAACCACGCCACGCACAACTCCCGCTCCGGGGACAGAGCCTGAGGCACGCATGACAGATGTTAGTCGCGTCACTTAGTGCATGACTGGAAGGTGCTCAGATCCTACGGGGATGAGACCCTATAGAGGACATATCAAGCGTCTAGTTCCTTCCTCGCTGCAGCCAAAGCAGGCTGAGGCACTGGGGTCTGGGCTCAGGCTGCAGGGGAAACATTTCTGGTTGAGGCTCCTTGGTTAGCATCTCGGTGGCCTGGCACCGATTTCTATTGCCAGATAGCTGAAGGGAACAAACTTCAGCCTCTGGGCAGCTCACAGACTTTTCACTTTGCCAGTTTACTACTGGTCATGAGTTGATTGGTTACCCTAGTCATATGGGATGGCTCTTGCTCCTTGATTGGATGACTGGAACTTTTAAAATGGTGACTCAAGGACAAAAAATGAAGAGCAAGTGTGACATGCTGTATTATCTGGGATCTGCGTAGAGGATAAGCGCCTACTACTGCTGGCAGCCATCGGAGTTACTACTTCTGCTCAAGTGGTAAAGTTCTGCTCTTTGCATTTGAGTGGCCTGTGTTTTGAGCCCTGCTGGGGAGATGTCCAGTCAGCAGTCAGTGTGCTAGATGCTGTACATTATTTATTAGATGCATTATGGTAGCACCTACATGCCTGTCACGGACCTGTGCTAGGCACTGTCCAAGCAGAACCAAAAGGCCGTCCCTGCCCAAAGAACTTACCCAGCAGGTGTCAGAAGCCCAAGCCCACAACTAACAATAGAGTGAATGCCCCTGTTTATTCATGAGGGCCCCAATCCTGCAAGCTGATCCTGGCGGGCAGATCCTGGTGCCCACACGGAGCCCCATCGACTTCAACGGGACTTTGCCTGGGATCCAGAGTCTGTTTCTGTGTGGGCTCCAGCCACAGATGTTGTTTTAGGAGCTCAGTGGAGCACTGGGGCCCTGTGGGATGAGTGCAAATGACCTGCTGTCACGGTTCCTCCCCCACTCTGAACTCTAGGGCACAGATGTGGGGTCCTGCATGAAAACCTCCGAGGCTTACTTTCACCAGCGTAGGTTAAAACTTCCCCGAGGTACAAATTAATTTTATCCTTTGGAACCCCCTTTCAGGTAGTTGAAAGCAGCTATCAAATCCCCCCTCATTCTTCTCTTCTGCAGGCTAAACAATCCCAGCTCCCTCAGCCTCTCCTCAGCATAGACAGACACAGACCCTCTGTTTTTCTCCTTCCTCCCAGCTTTTGAAAGTATCTTGTCTCCTCATTGGTCATTTTGGTCAGGTGCCAGCGAGGTTACCTTTAGCTTCTTAACCCTTTATAGGTGAGAGGATTTTTCCTCTGGCCAGGAAGGCTTTTAAAGGGGTTTACCCTTCCCTTTATATTTATGACACCTGCCTTAGGCTGCAGCGGGACAGGTTCGCTTGCCATATGGTGTCTTCGTTTTTCCACATTACCCTGATGGTTTGTAAATTATGGATGCCCCTCCCAGGGACGCTGCTGGGATCCACCCAATTCCTCTCCCGTTGCGTTTCGTTTGTTAGAACATGGAAACCCCAGTCCATGTCTTTGTCGGGTCAGAGCCTTGCTTTGCTTCTTGGGGTAGTGGGGCTGGAAGGGCAATGGGTGTTTCTTGTCCTCTTCCTCCTTCTCTTTTAGCCTGGGTGTCCCTCCATGTGGTCCCTGTTATGGTAGGATCTCAGCACCTCTACAAAGGCAGGCAGTGCCTCCCAATGTATTCTGGGAGGTTATCTCCTTCCTCTGGAGCATCATCAGGCATGGCCATGGTTGGAGATGGGATGGGGATGGGCCAGGGCTCTGAGGTGTCACTGAGCAATCTCTTTCAAGTGCTTGACTGGCTGGTTCTTGCTCACCTGGACAGGGTCCAGCTGATGGCCAAGTGTGGGAATTTACCTCACGGATTGGCAGTGACCTTGGGGAGGGGTCTTTTTTTTTTTTTTGCCTTCCTCTGCAGCATGTGGGTGCAGGTTCCTTGCTGGGATTATGGGGGTGTATCTCAATCCTTTCCCTGCCATTGGGCACTGGTGCAACTCAGTCTCCCCTATTCTCTGCCTGTGGCATGGCAGTCTAGTGTCCAGAGAGCTGAAATACTTGAGTTTAGTGTGTGGGTGCTGGTTGGTGTTGGTGGCCTGGGATATCCAGGAGGTCAGAGTAGATGATCGAGTCCCTGCTGGCCTTAAACTCTACAGCATTGTGGCCTGCTAGGTTCATTCCTGGGTTCCATTCCTGGCTTTGCTGCTGGATTGCTGGCTGAATTTAGGTAAAGCACTTTCCCTCTGTGGGTGCCCATTTCCCCAGCAGTAAAGTGGGGATGGTGATACTCCTTTGTAAAGCATTTGGAGATCTATGGATGAAAAGCGCTCGGTATTCCTAGGAAGGTTGGAAAAAGAACGTGAAGCTGATATTGGAGACTGCCCAAGTCCGAGCCTTGTATCTAACCGCCATCCCCTTCCAGTGTCAGTGGTTCATGAATCCTACAGTCTTGCTTTTGAATCAGAACAACGTCTGGCAGGTGCTGGTTTTGGTTCCAGATCAGCTGAGCCGGGGAGGTCTCCATCAGTCAAGAAGTAGAAGACTGGCAAGTTATCAGCTATTTTGAGGACAGAACCTTGGTGGAGCAGCAGACTGGGCCTGAGTCTTGATTCAGCCTCTAACCCAAACAGTAGCCTAAATCTGGACCAGGATACAAAAACCATCTCCAGGAGAAATCAAACCAGCCCTTTACCTGGTGCTATGCTGAGAAGAGGATGAGCTCAAGCCGTTGTATTTCCTGATGCATAAGAGGCTGGTGATAGGGTAATGCAGCCAGATCTTTGGGGAATCAACCCCTCTCGTGGGTGGCTGTTAGCACTGACAAGGCGGGTGAGATAATGTCTTTTATTGGATCAGCCTCTGTTGGCGAAAGAGACCAGCTTTCGAGCACCTACTGTAAGATCAGGAACAAAAATGTTGCTTAAGGAGAGTGACTTGTTCTAGTACAATGTAAGGGAGACCTCTGGTGGGCAAAACACTTTGACAGGCTGCAATACATTATTTGTGATATCTCCTGGGCTGACTAATTGTCTGTTTCTTGCGTGAGGTCCCCTGTTGCAGGGATTGTGCTGCAAAGCCACCCCTGGCTAGGTCATCTGCAGGGACTGAACCCTGCCTGGACCCAAAAGTATTGGCTTCCTTTGCCATAGCAATAAAACCAGGTTCATGAATAGGGCCCTATTAAATTCACGGCCATGAAAAATGCGTCACAGACTGTGAAATCTGGTCTCCTCCCATGAAATCTGGTCTTTTGTGTGCTTTTACCCTATTTTGTGGGGAGACCAGCGTTTCTCAAATTGGGGGTCCTGACTCAAAAGGGAGTTGTGGGGGGGTTGCAAGGTTATTTTAGGGGGGTCGTGGTATTGCCACCCTCACTTCTGAGCTGGGTGGCCGGAGAGTGGCGGCTGCTGGCCGGGCGCCCAGCTCTGAAGGCGGCACCCTGCCAGCAGCGGTGCAGACGTTAGGGTGGCCATGCCATCCCAGGCCACCCTTCCTTCTGCGCTGCTGCTGGCGAGGACTCTGCCGTCAGAGCTGGGCTCCCGGCCAGCAGCCGCCGCTCTCCAGCTGCCCTGCCCTGAAGGCAGCGCCGCTGCCAGCAGCCGTGCAGAAGGAAGGGTAGCAGTATCGCACACAATAATCTTGTGCCCCCCCCCCACTCCTTTTTGGATCAGGATCCCACAATTACACCACCGTGAAATTTCGGATTAAAATAGTTGAAATCATGAAATTTAGGATTTAAAAAATCCTATGACCAAGAAATGGACAGTGAGTTTAGTAGGGCCCTATCTGTGAACTCCGATGCAGTAGCAGAGGCCTGCATGGTCATGCCACGAGAGGGAGCCAGAGAGCCACACAGTGGGTTTTACTGGGGACAGCAGGAAATCAGCTGCATTAATGCAACACTTTCCGTCTGGAAGGCTCCTACGACAAGGTCTGATGCTGCACTTCTCTATCTCCTTGCAGAGCCCTCTGGTATCGGAGTCTCCTGCACCCAGGAGGGTGGGCTGAGTTCCATCCAGCCCTGCCGATGGAGGCTCTGGACAGGTAGGCGAGTCTTGCCTGGATACTTGTGAATAGTACCCACTTTTCCATGAGCTCTTCCAGTGAATCACAGAATCATAGAATATCAGGGTTAGAAGGGACCTCAGGAGGTCATCTAGTCCCACCTCCTGCTCAAAGCAGGACCAATCCCCAACTAAATCATCCCAGCCAGGGCTTTGTCAAGCCTGACCTTAAAAATATCTAAGGAAGGAGATTCCACCACCTCCCGAGGTAACGCATTCCAGTGTTTCACCACCCTCCTAGTGAAAAGTTTTTCCTCATATCCAACCTAAACCTCCCCCACTGCAACTTGAGATCATTACTCCTTGTTCTGTCATCAGCTACCACTGAGAACAATCTAGATCCATCCTCTTTGGAACCCCCTTTCAGGTAGTTGAAAGCAGCTATCAAATCCCCCCCTCCTTCTTCTCTTCCGCAGACTAAACAATCCCAGTTCCCTCAGCCTCTCCTCATAAGTCATGTGTTCCAGTCCCCTAATCATTTTTGTTGCCCTCCGCTGGACGTTTTCCAATTTTTCCACATCCTTCTTGTAGTGTGGGGCCCAAAATTGGACACACTACTCCAGATGAGGCCTCACCAAAGTCGAATAGAGGGGAATGATCGCATCCCTCAATCTGCTGGCAATGCCCCATGTATACATCCCAAAATGCCATTGGCCTTCTTGGCAACAAGGGCGCACTGTTGACTCATATCCAGCTTCTCGTCCACTGTAACCCCTAGGTCCTTTTCTGCAGAACTGCTGCCGAGCCTTTCGGTCCCTAGTCTGTAGCGGTGCATGGGGTTCTTCCATCCTAAGTGCAGGACTCTGCACTTGTCCTTGTTGAACCTCATCAGATTTCTTTTGGCCCAATCCTCTAATTTGTTTAGGGCCCTCTGTAGCCTATCCCTACCCTCCAGCGTATCTACTTCTCCTCCCAGTTTAGTGTCATCTGCAAACTCGCTGAGGGTGCAATCCACACCATCCTCCAGATCATTTATGAAGATATTGAACAAAACTGGCCCGAGGACCGACCCTTGGGGCACTCCACTTGATACCGGCTGCCAACTAGACATGGAGCCATTGATCACTACCCATTGAGCCCGACAGTCTAGCCAACTTTCTATCCACCTTATAGTCCATTCATCCAGCCCATACTTCTTTAACTTGCTGGCAAGAATACTGTGGGAGACCGTGTCAAAAGTTTTGCTAAAGTCAAGGAACTACACTTCCACCGCTTTCCCCTCATCCACAGGGCCAGTTATCTCGTCATAGAAGGCAATTAGATTAGTCAGGCATGACTTGCCCTTGGTGAATCCATGCTGACTGTTCCTGATCACTTTCCTCTCCTCTAAGTGCTTCAGAATTGATTCCTTGAGGACCTGTTCCATGATTTTTCCAGGGACTGAGGTGAGGCTGACTGGCCTGTAGTTCTCAGGATCCTCCTTCTTCCCTTTATTAAAGATGGGCACTACATTAGCCTTTTTCCAGTCGTCTGGGACTTCCCCCAATCGCCATGAGTTTTCAGAGATAATGGCCAATGGCTCTGCAATCACAGCCGCCAACTCCTTTAGCACTCACGGATGCAGCGCATCCGGCCCTATGGACTTGTGCTCGTCCAGCTTTTCTAAATAGTCCTGAAACACTTCTTTCTCCACAGAGGGCTGGTCACCTCCTCCCCATGCTGTGCTACCCAGTGCAGTAGTCTGGGAGCTGACCTTGTTCGTGAAGACAGAGGCAAAAAAAGCATTGAGTACATTATCTTTTTCCACATCCTCTGTCACTAGGTTGCCTCCCTCATTCAGTAAGGGGCCCACACTTTCCTTGACTTTCTTCTTGTTGCCAACATACCTGAAGAAACCCTTCTTGTTACTCTTAACATCTCTTGCTAGCTGCAACTCCAGGTGTGGTTTGGCCTTCCTGATTTCACTCCTGCATCCACTTCTTGGAATCATGGAACTGGCTGGATAATAGTTATGCTTTTTGGTCCCGGGGTCAATCCTGACAGACCCACCCACCCTGAGGGCTGCCACATGCCCACCTTCAGACCTCTGGATTTTCCACAATCTGAGGGACTTCACCTTGGTGGAGACAGGAGGCTTGTGTGTTGCAATGACTATGGCATGCTGGTGGGACCTTTAACTCTGGCTAGGAGCATCGAGCAGGGTAGAGACCAAAGTGTGGACCACGAGCCCTCCAGGCTGGGGCTAAGGGAGAGCTCAACAACGGAGCCTCAGAACTTTATCTTTTTTTTTAAGTTACAGAAGTACAGCTAGGCAGCTGTGCCAGCCAACAGCACATTAGACAGGGCACACACCAGGCCCCACCATCCTCATGTGTCTGACAAAACTCTCAAAGTTGGGATGCAATGTGTGTCAGAGTCACAAACTGAGGGGGACACACACAGGAAGTATTCAGAGCAGTAGCCATATTAGTCTGTATCAGCAAAAACAATGAGGAGTCTTTGTGGCACCTCAGAGATGAACAAATTTATTTGGGCAGAGAAAGTATTCACCCTGAACACGTAAATCCTGAGAGGTTCCTTCCTACCGTGTCCATAACTCCTCCTATGAAGAGGAAATCAGGTGTAAATTTTTAACAGTGAGGGGGGGAACAAACCATTGGAACAACTTACTGGGGGCTGGGGTGGATTCTTCCTCGCTGGCAACTTTTAAATGTAGACTGTCTAAAAGGACCATAAACCACACGATTGACTGATAGGCGGTCCCTCGATTCGAGGATGATCTCTGCCACGGATTTACATATGGGTTCTGAGATGATTCAGGAGTCTCCGTCCGCAGTAGAAAGTTTTCTTCTCTCTTCAGCTTCGAGGGCAAGGTGCTTCTCCTCGAAGTTGGCCACTGCCGGATGGAGGATATGGCGCCATTGGGGTCAGTTGGTGGCTTGTTCCTTCCAGCTGGTGATGTCCACATCAGTTTTCTGAAGATACGCTTTGTGTTTCTTTGTAGCGTTTACTTTAAACACCACGAGATCTCTGATCATGGGTGAGCTGAGAGTAGAGGACTTGTTTTGGGAGGCGAGAGTCAGGCTGGACATTGTGTGCGGATGCCAAGCGAAGTTGGTGCAGGAGGATCATTGCTTCAATGCTGGTGACATTGGCTTCAGCGAGGATGCTGGCGTTAGTGTGGTGATCTTGCCTCTTGACATGAAGGATTGTTGGTGGGACCTCTCCAGACTCTTGAGGTGCTGTCGATAGGTCACCCAGGTTTTGGCTTCATAGAGGAGCATAGGAACAACAGTTGTCTTCTAGACCTGGATCTTCGTGTCCTGGGTCACAGTCTGTGAAAACACGTCAGAGCAATTTCCCAAAGGAAACACTTGAACACGGGATCCGGGGCTGGATCTCACAGTCAATGTTTGCGTTTTGAGACAGTTGGCTACCGAGGTAGCAAAAGTGCTCGACTGTCTCCAAAGTCTGACCCTCGATGGTGATTTCTGGTGGGTCATGTCCAAGGCCAGAAGCAGGTTGATAGAGAACTTTAGTCTTCTCCATATTGAGGTGAGAGTCCCTATCGGCTGTATGCAATGGTCAGCATCTTTCTAGCAGCCTGTTTTGGAGAGCTAGACAGGTGGCCATGGCAGTCTGAGCACAGGACATAGAGCGAGCCAGGAGCTCCTGGCTCTAATCCTGTATTGGGTTCTGACTCTCTCTGTGGTCTTGTGCGGTTTTTCAGCTCCAGCGCAAGGGGCAATGAGATCAATTATCTAGAGTCTAAAACAAGGGTGGTCTGAGCCACATATGATGATCTTCAGAAGTTTGAGAGCTGCAAGACACACACAACCTGGCGTTGCCTGCTGGGGCACAAGACTAAAGCCCTGAGACCCTCCTTCCCCGCAGGGCAGAAGCCCCATGGTCCCACCACCCTGCTGCAGGGCAGAAGCCCCAAACTCCCCGCCGCCCTGTCTGGAATGGGGGGAAGTAGGGGGAGGGGCGCTCCATGAGCCGGACTTTAACTGCAAAAGAGCCACATGCAGCTCACGAGCTGTGGTTTGGCCATGCCAGGTCTATAAGGTGAAAATTATCTAGGGTCTGCAGGGTGAATAACTAAGAGCTTGCGGCTGACATTAGCCAGGGAGCTTGTGGGTGAAATTAACTAGGGACAATAGATTAAAATAAAGGGGGGGGGGAATCTTTGCTTAACTACCAGGAAGGTCTCTCTGACCTGGAAACACATGAGCCTGGGGAATTGGCCCCTGGACAGGGAGCCCTCTACCAAATCACAGGGGAATGTGATGTAGGGAACAATTCTACCCTGTCCAAGACACTTGGATGGACTAGGGGACCTAATAGGCCTTGCCCACATCTCTGACTTGGATTCTTTTGATTCCTCTTGGTTCTGCCCCCCCGTGGGTCAGTGATGGGATGTGGGGTCTGTGAGACACTATGGAGAGGCTGGGATGAGCAGCAGCGACAAGAACTGGCACCAGCCACTGGAGGGCAGCAAAGGAACAGAAATGAAACGGGTGTTTTCCAGCCCAGAGTAGGATTTTTCTGGCTGGCAGGTTAATCTGTAAAAAGAAAAGGAGTACTTGTGGCACCTTAGAGACTAACCAATTTATTTGAGCATGAGCTTTCGTGAGCTACAGCTCACTTCATCAGATTCAACATCTGATGAAGTGAGCTGTAGCTCACGAAAGCTCATGCTCAAATAAATTGGTTAGTCTCTAAGGTGCCACAAGTCCTCCTTTTCTTTTTGCGAATACAGACTAACACGGCTGTTCCTCTGAAACAGGTTAATCTGTGACACTCCTGTGGGTACTTTCCTCATGCGGAGTAGACGCCGGCTGCCAGAACTGCTGGCGAGCTGGGCCTGGAAACTGTTATAAGGCCAGTTGCATCTGCAGGACCAAGGACTCTTGCCAACTTTTTTAAAGCCACCAACAGGCTGGGAGCAGGACTCCTGGGTTCTATTTCTGTCTCTGGGAGTTTGCGGTCTCAGTGTTAAGAGCAGGGAAGTGTGGACTGGGGCTTTTGGGTTCTCCTCCCAGGTCTGAGAAGTGATTAGAACAGGGGCAGAACCCAGGAGAGAAGGAATCAGGGCCTTCTATCCCCAGCTCTGACCCTGACTTTGTGTGAGTGTAGGCATGATCTCCGTAAAATGGTGATACTTAGTGCCTTGATGGAGGGATGGCAAGCAGCTTAATAATAACATTTGATGGGGCACTGCTAGTTTCCAGAGGAATCCGGTGCCATCAGGTCTCATGAACTTCCCCTGGGTGTTCGGTGGTCCTGAAAATCCGAATTAGCAACTCTTCCTTCAGCTGATGTTTAACCAGGGTGTGCAATCTTAAAAAAAAAAAAAAATCGGTGCACAATGTCCCTGCATTTCAACGCATCATTCCAGCAGAGGCTGAATGGGCCACAGTCTCGGGCATTAACATGGCGCTCAGGACAACTGGGTTTATTTCCCTGCTCTGCTACAGGCTTCCTGTGTGATCTTGGGCAAGTCACTTAGTTACGCTGTGACTCAATTGCATCTGTCCAGTGGCGCGGATGGTGCTTCTCTGCAGTAGGATTGGAAGGGGGCTCAGATATCTGGGCCTTGCCTGCATTAGGAAGGGTGCGCCAGTCAAGCTAGGCCAGCAAATGCTCTGAGAGGCAGCATTTTCCTCTTACCAATGTAGCTTTTGGCTGGTGTAACTGTGGGGATTTTGCTGGCACTGCTATGCCCACTAGTGGTGTCTTTCATAGATATGCTGGCAAATCTTTTCAGGGTAAGGCCTGGACTAAGGTCTGGCCTAGCTCGCACAGGGTGCTGGAGCTGATGCATCAGGCTGGAGTGGAATGATTCAGGAGTGAAAAAGTTATAATGACACTATCTTAAGTTATTATGGTGCCTTGATCCCTAAGCAAATAGGCAGGGATCTGCTCTAAAAAGCAGCTTTCTCTGGGCTGGAGGGCTGCAGGCGTTCCATGCTATTACTCACCAAAGTCTTTCCCCTAAGGACCTCAAAGCCCTTAGCAAGCACTAATTAGTTAAGTGACCCCTGTGACTCACAGAGAAAAGCCTCTTAGCTCATCCCAGGCAAAATTGCTCCTTACGGTGTATCTTCAGCCATGGGCATGAGATGTGGATAAGTCTCTCCATTCCCCAGATGTGGGAAGGTTAAGTGATTCATGCAGGGCACACACTGAGTCAGGAGCACAGCCAGGAATAGAACCCAGGCGTCCGGTGGCCCGGCCCTAGCTGTGTATCCCCCTGAAACTGTGTGTGTGTGGGGGGGTGAGTTGTGGGGTAGGCACAAAAGGCCATTTCTCCAGCTCATTGCCCCCTGCCGCCATGCCCTGGGGCCCTGGTTCACGGCCAGCTCCCCCACCGCCACTTCTTGTGGCTCAATTCCCCCGGGTTGCCTCCCTCCCAAGGGCTGATCTTTCAAGTCAGGAAGAGATCACAGCCTGAGGAAGGACCGCACGCTGCCAGGATGCTTTGCACCGCTTGTGAACGCAGCCCTTGCCCAGGCTACGGGAGACTGGGTCCTTGCCAGGATACATCAGCAGGGGCTCACGCTCAGCCGGCTGCTGAGAAACCGCGTGCATATTGTCCCCTCGCCCCCAGATTCTGCCCAGGGAAGACCCGAAGCTGGCTGGGCTCGCAGGCTCCCCCTACCTATCCTGCACGGGCATTGCTTGCTGCTACCTGCATGGTGCTGCAGATATCAGGGTGGTGGTGGGGAGCATCGCTTCATTTGTCCCATGGGCTGCCTCGGGCCGGAGCTCCTGCAGAGGACAGAGCCAACAGCTTTCTGCCTCTTGGGACCGCTCTGCCCCTGGTGCTTGCTGATCATTGTTCCTTGCAGTGGGGCTGCTGAGGGGGGCAGGGAAAGAGACTTCCCCCCCCCCCCATGCCCGCCTTGCACTGATTTGCAGGCTCTCCCGGGAGCTGTGATAGGAGGGAGACTGCAGCCCTGGTCTCAGCTTCACCCCATCTATGCAGCACAGCTCCCCCCTTCCCCAGCAGCCTGTCTGTCCCATCTCAGGCAAGGGCCCTGCTGCACCTTGCTAGCTGACGCTACCCCAGGGTTACGTCGGAGCCACGGTGCCCCCACCGGAAAAGCTAAGGGGAGGAGCTCAGCCAGGGAGCCCTGCTGGACCCTGCAGTTCTTGGCTTCGTTCTTCCAGCTGGTGCCAAGCCAGTGCATGCCTTAAAATCCAGGAAGAAGACACAGCCCTTTGCTGATCGGCCCGGCTGTCCCTGTGCAGGACTCCCAGTACTGACCGGGCTTTCTGTGGTCAGTTGTGCTGCCAAGGCAGCAAGCAATAAAGCGTATCTTTTCCCTGGACATTCATTTTGAGGGGTGCTACTCTTCGGGTGCCTGTTTTTTTTTTTTGGTACCCCACTGACTTAAGATGGGGGTTATGGGGGGGCTAGACGTGACCTGAAAGTCTGGCCTCTATAAAGGTCTCAAGAAATTAGCAGCCACTTTTGACCTCACTCCTTAATCCTCCCCACGCCTGGTTGGGCAGGATCACTGTACCCCTCCAATTTAACAATGGGGAAACTGAGGCACAGAGTGGGGAAGCGGCTTGTCTGCAATCTTGGAGCACCCAGGACCCCTAACATTGGCTGTAGTTGCTGGATGATGCAATCTCCCCCTTAAACCCTGGATAGGATCCTCAACTTTGTTTAAATGGGGGACTGACTGCTACTGAGTTTAGGGTGGCAGCGAAGGGAATGACAGAACAAGGAGTAACGGTCTCAAGTTGCAGTGGAGGAGATTTAGGTTGGATATTAGGAAAAACTTTTTTACTACGAGGATGGTGAAACACTGGAATGCGTTACCTAGGGAGGTGGTGGAATCTCCTTCCCTAGAAGTTTTTAAGGTCAGGCTTGACAAAGCCCTGGCTGGGATGATTTAGTCGGGGATCGGTCCTGCTTTGAGCAGGGGGTTGGACTAGATGACCTCCTGAGGTCCCTTCCAACCCTGATATTCTATGATTCTATGAAGCAGGGAGACTGAATTGCTGGGGAGCCTGTCTCTGCACCAGGGGCCAGGCAGCTGTCTTCAGGCTAGCAGAGAAAATCCCCCAGCTTCTGGCAAGCTGGAGCTGAATGTTCTGTACCTGTCCCAAGCGCCCACGTTGGGCTGAAGCTTGTAATTTATTTTAATTAAAGGGTTGATTAAATATCCTGGTGCCCTCCCATTAAATCCTGCAGCGAGGCAGAGGCAGAGGGGTGTGTGTGTATTTGTCTTGCTTCTAATTCATGCTGGGCGATAGGAGCTTGGCAGCTATTTCCCCAGGGTCAGACCACTTGTGTGGTCAGACCCCTCCAAGTTCTGGCTTTCCTGGATAGCTGGGAAAGCTCCCTCTTGGAGCTGGGGAGTATAGAGAGAAGCACATGCTGCTCCTACCCACTGCATATGCCCTCACTGAGTCTAGAGGCTGGAGCAGGGGGATCTAGAAGGCCTGATGCCCAGATTCTCTAGTTCTGGCACCGACATTGGACAAGTCACTTCTCTCTCTGCCTCAGTTTCTCCAGGTGTGAGTAGCTCTCAGCACTCACCTAGTGAGTTTCATGCATAGCTCTCAATATGCTGCCTGCAGATCGGTTGGTATCATTGTCCCCTCTTTTACACCTGGGGAAACCGAGGCACAGAGCAGGGTAGTGATGCAGCAGCTCCATGGCCGGGCTGGGAATAGAACCCTTGGGTTGTGGCTCCTAGGTCTGAGCCACTCGGCATACCTACCTGCGGTTCAGAGAGTTTGTGTGCTTTAACGAATGAGGCTCTGCAAACCACTTGGCGCCCTGCAGATGAAAGGGGGCGTTAGATATGCTGAAAGGCCAGACCTTGGGGCTGGGGGGGTTGAATTGAGCTGGCAGCGATTGAGTTGGCTGGGTTTGGATATTGCAAAAATCCAAAGCTGGGGTCGTTTGTCTTCTGATCCCCCTAGGACCTGAGCCTCTCACGGTTTGTGTGTGTGTTTGTGTGAGTGTTTTCAGATAAATGAGCCGGCTTTGGCCCATCTCAGAGGCCTTATTCTGATCACTGATGACCGTTTGGATCAAGGGCTTTTCCAAAGCTGCAATTCGAAAAGCCAGTTAATGGCAGGGGAGGGTCCAGTTCTCCACCCTGCATCTCCCTGCCTTGCTGGGGGGATCTGGAGCCCACAGCAGTACAGCTGGCTCCTCCTCCCTCCCCACCCCCCCAGCCTGGTTGCACTGACGAAAGCCTTGGGAGCTGCTATTTTTGCTGAGCTTTCTAAACGCTGGGCTTGTGGTTCCTGGCAGGGCTCCAGGCAGCTGGGTTGCGGGCGGGGCAGCCCCGCCTGGACAGGCCCGGGCAGAGGGCTGGGAATGCACTGGCTGCATAAGAGCGATTATGGGTTTTGGAACAAGGAAAGGGCTTTGTCAGAGGCGTGGTGCTGGGAGTGCAGCGCGGAGGCCTTGCAAGAGATAAGAGGTTGGCATGCCGCTGCCCTGCAGGGCTGGCGAACACAACTTCAGAGTAGGGGGCTGCAGGGTTGCAGAGAGAAAGGAGGAAAGCAAGGCCAGGAGCAACTTTAAGTGAACTGCAGTGAGGAGGCAAGTTCAGATCTGACTCTCCCTGCGCTGTAACGGTGCACTGGCTTCTGCTGCACAAACCCATCATTGTTAGGGGTCTTCTCATCGGTCCGGGTCTTCTGCAGAGCAGCTGGCTGTTCCAGTCTCCCTCTCCTTTGTGGCAGGGGGTTCCCCTTGTTCATACTGGCAGTCCCCGCTTTGCCCTGTCCAGAGTTCTCACAAACACAAGGCCTCAATCGCCTCTTGCTCCTGCTAAACCTCCCATTGGTCTCCTGATTTGTAGTGTTGCCAACTCTTACGACTCCATCATGAGTCTTGTGCACTTTGGAGCTTTCCTTAAAGCCCCAGCTCCTGGAGTCAGGTGAGATGAGAATGTCAGCTAAAAAAAAAAGTTTCCACCCTTGTGGTTGTGGCTTAAAAACACAACCTGAAGGCTCCTAAACCAAAGAATATGGAATACCATATAAAAACCCCATGATTTTAAAGCAAATTTCAAGCTTTGAGGCCTGACGCATGCTCTGGAAGGCTTGGGATTGGCAATATTGACAGAGAGTGGCTCTTTTAGGCAGCTAAATGGAGCAGTTCAGGCAATAGACCTAATACTGGATTATAGGGCTAGGCCGATTTACGCTGGCTGAAGGTCTGGTTCAGGACTGTGCAAAGGGCTTGATTTGCTCTGTTTCCTTTTTGGCATTTGGGGCAGCTAGGACAGTGAGAGCCAGTCAGTCAGTTTCACTCTGATTTCTAGTCCCTTTCACTCTTGACAGCTAGCCAGCTTTTGCACATGGCAACCTCTGTTTGGATGTGAAGCCAGTTCAAATGGAAACAAACCCAACCAAAACACCCGCGGTTTCCCTGCGAAGAAAAGAACCCTCAGAACCACCATGGCTGTGTGTTGAAACCCTAGTTCTTGGACTCGCTGCTTACGATACCCCGGTCCCAGCTACCATTCAAGGGGCTGATCTTGCCAAGTGCTGACGACGCCACCTCTCGGATTGGCAGAACGTTAAGAACGTGTGTTGGGGGCACCGAAGGGCTGACCCACATGCCGGATGCAAAGCACATGCTAAAGTGCGTTGCTGGATTGGGGCCAGAGCATTCGGCACTCTTCGGAATTGAGCCCTGGGTAGCTCGGGGAAGTGGCCAGATATCCAAAAAACACTCGCAAGCTGGCAGCTCCGGTGGGGAACGATGGAGATCCGCCCCCCTCCCCAGACCTTGGCCACTTCCCATTGAGAACAATAGGAGCTGCTGGCTTGTGGATCCTCTTGGGTATCTTGAGCATTCCAGGGCTTTCCCCACACGGGATGCATATGTACGACATGCACCAGGGAGATCCCAGGTGCCACTCCCGGTCCCTGCGGAGCCATCGCCGCTGGCCCGTGGCCTCGCTCACTGAGTCTGTGCCCCACCCGGCGCCCACTGGGTTGACGTGTGATGGGCTAACTTGCGGGGGCTGCTCTTGTTGTGCGGAGCTGAGCCTGGCTCTCCCCGAGCTTTGCGACCTGGTGCCCGGGGCTGCTGTGTCGCTCACGTTTGGCCCGTTCGCCCCTCCAGATCCCCGTGCCATGCTAGCTGGTGCGGGGTCCCTCTCAAACAGGGGGCCCAGAGCAAACCGCCCCTTTTGCCAGTGCTACGCACCATGGGTAGCTGCGAATTTCTCTCCCAAGCAGCTTTTGACCCAGCTGCGACTCCGAGAGCAAATCCCCTCGGGCTCCTCCATCCCTCTGGGCGTCTCCCACAGGCATTTGGGCTCGTCTTTTGCACAGCTTTGCAAAGCGCATTCGCTCCCCACTGACACAGTACAATGGAGCCGGTTTGTTCTGGCTGCACGGGGAGGGTGGGTGGGGGGACAGCAGAGGGAGGCTCCCAGAGTCTGAGAGAAGCCAGAAGTTCCTGACTCAGCTTGTCCTGGCGCGGCTGGGCGGGCCGGGAGAGGAGAGCGGTGGCAAGCGGCCAGGTCTCCTGAGTCATTGAGGGATTCCGTACAATGCCCGCTGGGGCAGGGCGTGCTAGCCAAGGACAGCGCTGGGTGCTAATCCACGGGGGAGTGGCGGAGTCCTTTGCTGATGCCCCATCACCCAATCGGCTGGTGCCAAGTGGCTCCTCGGTCGGAGACGTGTTTCACACGCCAGGCCTATGCTGTGCCCTGGCTGACCTGTGTTTGCACTGGGCCTGGCTCTGTCACATGGGGGGCTTCCTCCAGCAACGTACCCCCAATGTGCTTCAGTCTGAGTCCCCAGGCCTGGGGCGTCCCTGCCCGCTAGCACCTGGGTGAAGGGCTTTGCCATGCCCTGCCACAGATTGAGCTTTAGGGGGTTTGCTCGACTGCTGGTTGCCTTGTCTTGCGGAGTATAGGCAGTCAGAACTCCTGGGTTCTTCTCCCAGCTCTGGGAGGGCGTGGGGCCTTGTGGATAGAGCAGGGGACTGGGGGTCAGCAGTCCGGGGTTCTCTTCCCAGGTCTGGGAGGGAGTGGGGCCTAGTGGGTAGTGCAGGGGACTGCTGGTCACAGGACTCTGCGATTCAAGGCCCAGCCCTGTCCCTGTGCATGCTCAGTCTTCCCTCTACCAGTGATTTCAGAGCCTGCCTGGCTGGAGATAGGCCGTCTCCCCCTTAGGCTGCTGCTCCACTTTTTCCCGAAGTTAGAATTCAGCCCTGTGTGGAGGGCTTGGCTGCGGCTCTGTCTGCAGGGAGAGGTGGTGCCTAGGCCTGATGGGGGCGCTGTTCATGTGGCAGGGTGAATTTCACCCCCACGCAAGGTGGAAGGGGCAGCGCGATTGGGGTGGGAGGAGGAGGAAAAACAAAGATTTCCTACAAAAGAAACAAAACTTGTTGTTCTGGGAGGGTGGAATTTTCATATGCAAAGTGGCCTGGTCTGGCTGCCGTCCTCTGAGTGACTTTCTGCACTAGGTCGGGACTTCCTTCCTGTCTACAGACACAGCTTTCCAATCCTGTGCTTAACCTTGGGCAAGTCACTTGAGCTACCTTGTGCCTCAGTTTCTCCATCTGTAAGATGTGGGGGCTAATACTGCCTTATCTCCCAGGGATGCTGTGAGGCTGACTGGCCTGGGAGTCGGGAGAGCTGGGTTCTGTTCCCAGCTTTGCCACTGGCCTGCTGGGTGACTATGGGCAGGTCATCCCCTCCCGTGCCTCTGTTTCCCCATCTGTAAAAATGGGGATAATGATCCTGACCTCCGTTGAGATCTACTGATCTCGGGAAGAGCTGGTGTGAGGTGCTCAGACACTGCAGGGATGAGGGCTGTGTCACTACTGAGATGGATGGTCTCACTTGCAGGCAAGTTTTTTGTTCCTAGCCCTGCATGTTAGTGATTTGCTTGGAATGTTTACAGGAATTCCACTAATGCAGCAAAGAGCGGGTGGCTGGAAGGGAGAGGGGGGGAAGTACCCCAAAGCCAAAGAACCCTCAACCTGTCCCCCTCCCGCTCCGATTGCTTTCTTTCGATGGCAGTCAGCAGCTGCGCTAGGGAGTGGCGGGGCCAGCTGCCAAGCATCATGCCCGGTTCTGAGAGCGGCGTCGGGGTGTGGTGAGAACCCAGCACCCTGCCTCCCACTCAGCCCATGAGGAGGAGACGCGCCCAGCCGTAAACAAAACAGTGTGTGAGGAATCCAGGTCGCTTCCTGGGAGCTGGGCTGTCTGCAGCCCCCGGGGACCAGGGCGTTCCTTGTTTCGCCCGGTCAACTTCTTTAGCCTTGGGATAGCCTACAAAAACTGCCCACTCTTCTGTCGCTAATGCCGCAGCGGAAAGGGTAGTCGTAGCATCACTGTGTAACCATCCCTGACCGAAGTCGGGGCCCCCACTGTGGGCTGTCAAGAGACACAGTTCTTGCCGCCCAATGAGCTAGAGAGAGAGAGGATAGGTAAATGGGGAAACTGAGGCAGAGACGACCGGCAAATGGGGAAACTGAGGCAGAGCAATGAAGTGACTTGCCCAAACTGTAGAACACAGGTTTCCTGATTCCCATGCTTGTGCACTATCCATTAGGCTGCTTTGTCTAGGCCAGCTGGTCCCTTTCCAGCACTGAGTTAGGTCTAACCCAGCTCAAACACACCGGAGGGTTGGGTCGCTTGTTGCTGTTGCCATTCGACTATCAGAAGCAACCGGCCCTTGCACCCAGCTGTGCTCTTCCCCAGGTCAGGATGGTCACTACCAGAAGTTTTCCCCTTTTCTGTCTCCTCCAGCAGACTTGCCCAAAAGGGGGCGGGATTGGAGGCCGTGTGGCTGTCTGGGTCAAGAGTCTTCCATGCAGACCTTAAGCAATCTCCGCGGTGTGCGATAGGCCAGCTCCTCATCGTGGATCTAGCCGCAGCCCCATGCAATGTCTATCCCCCTTGTTGCACTCATGGGAGGCTGGCTTGCTGTCCCCCCACCCCTCCAACTGTGCACCCTTCGCATTTTAGCTATTCACCGCTTAACAGGTGGCCGAATTCTCCTCTCAGTCATAGAATCATAGAAGATTAGGATTGGAATAGACCTCGGAAGGTCATCTAGTCCAACCCCCTGCTCAAAGCAGGACCAACACCAACAACATCATCCCAGCCAGGGCTTTGTCAAGCCAGGCCTTAAAAACCTCTAAGGAGTCCCGCCCGCGCAACCTCGTTGATTTCACTGGGGGAGAATTTAGCCCAGCGTCCCCCCTCTCTCTCTCTTTGCTGCAGACTGAGTAATCTTGCAGGGACTGGTCCAAAGGCTACGGAGGTCAATGGGAACCTCTCCGTTGACTTTGATGGCCACTGGATCAGGCCCTGGTAGAGAGATCAGAAACCTGGGTCCAGTCTTGCTGGAGTTTCTTTGGAGCTCATCAGTAATTGGAGCGTAGCCCCGCAAACCGGTTTCTTCTCTGTTCTTTGGCTTTTCACTGTGCATCTGTAGCCCATATCAGAGCTTTGTACTTTGCTCTCTGAAAGATTTTTCTACCCATCTTCCTCTCTCTCTCTCTCCACCCTTGATCCCTGTGATCCTTGATCCACCTAGCAGACACCTCTCCAGCAAAGAAATATCTAAGCATTGTCCGTCTAGTTGATCCATCTGTTTTCTTTCAAAATCGAGGGGGGACGGGACTGATTTTTATGTGGTCTGTGTATTATTATTATATTTGGATTATTTTTTTTCATGCATTTCAGGCTATGCGTTCCTCCATACGGTTTGTTGGCTGTCAGGTAAAGGGGTGTGGTTTGGCCGTCCCTTGAAAAGCAAGATTTGGCTTGCCTTGGAGTTTTTCCAGTTGAAAATTATATCTTATGCAGGCCCCACCCAAAGCTTGTCTCTTCACATTTTCACACGCACACCCTTTGATTCCTTCACCCTTTGATTCCTTCCTGTCCTCAAACCGACTGCAGACAGGGGCTCTTTGTGCAAAACAGTCAACAAGAACAAATGCTGGATTTTTGCCTTTTTCAAGCCAATACCAAGGTTTTGCTTTTAGATTAGAGGTAGATTTCTATTCTCCCCCTTCTGGCATCTCATGACTTCAGCCAAAAAGGCGATAAAACTTGTAGCATATCTCAGAGGGGTCATTGCTTTCTGGGATAATATTACCCAGGACGTGACATGACGGTGTAGTACAGCATCCAAAGGGAAGCTTTAAAATTCCTGGCTTATAAAACCTGGAATGAAAATGATATCGGAGAAAGCTGCATTGGGGACTTAACTGTGCTTCGCGGGAAGCATCATCCTGCAATAATGTCTGTGCCCTCTAGAGGTCACACTTACCTACTTCTTTTGAAGTGGCGCGCTGGTGCAGGGGTGTTCAGACTAGATTGGACAGAGCTTTGGAGAATGTGCTGCAGGGGGCAATCAATCCTGCCCTGGTGCTTGGGGTGGATGGAAAAGAGGGCAGCTCCTCTGTCACCTGATTCATGGGGCCACCTGGCCACCGGGGGACATGGAGCGTACAGTCCAGTCTGTTCCCTCCGTCCGATTCTAGCTGCAGTTTGTTTTAACGTAGGCATGGGCTCAAGATGCAAAACGGCAAGACTCTTGAACGATTACATTTTTGGTTCTTGGGCGCCTAGGGAGTTGGCTGGGCCTGGTTACGCTCTGGGGGGGGGGTTTGCAATTTGGATCCGGAGCAGGGTTCATATTTCCACCCCCTTCCCCCACCTTGCCATTCAGAGGTGTTCGGGGTTTGAAGCACATGCCTATGGTAAAGGCTATTTTGGGTTGGTTCCTTACGTAACCCCTTTAAAAAGGGTGTGAGGTGATGGATTGATTCAGGAGCAGAACCCCAGGTCTGGATTCCAATCACGCTTCCTCCCGTGTACAGCTGTTGACTTGGAGGGAGTCGCTCCTGATCGACGCCCGTGGAATCAAGATCAGACCAGATTTATTCCTGAGATTTAGAGGACAATATTTTTTGGGGGGGGGGGAACCAAAGAGCCTAACGGTGAGAAACCGAACCTAATGACCGTCCCCAGTGGAAACTTCCCTTTCCAGAGGCAGTCTGTCTTCTCTGCTTCCAGGTAGATATTCTTATAGCCCATCCCCTGAGCCCCCGTGTAGGGGGAGGGAGAAGATGCGCTGAAGTTAACCCCTTGTTCACTGGAGACTGTCTCATGACTATATGTTGGACACACTACAATCCTTGCAGCACATTGATGTTTGAATGGCTGAGTTTGCGAGGCCAGCAGTGTTTGTTAGCATGTGTGTGAAGGCAGAACCATGGACATGAAGCTGAAAAGGAAAAATCTGGTTGTGAACGGGGGAGCCTAACACCACACACATGCCCTGACGCCCCAGGACAAGGACCCCACCCGCACCCCTCTGACGCCATGGACTACGTCAGCGCCCTGGCCCCCTCCTCCCTGCTGCAGTCGGTGGTCCGGCGCCGGCTCGGAGCTGACCCGTCGGGTCTGGGCCCCCCGTGGCTCCCGCCCCCAGCGCCCTTTCCGTGTCTGCGACTTCCGGCGTGGGGGCCGCACGGAGCTGATGGCTGGGACCCTGCAGGAGCTGCTGGCCAAGGCTGTGGAGGCTCTGCTGGTGGCGGGCTGGTAGGGCTGGTGCTGGAGGAGGACGGGACAGCGAGGCCTTTTTCCAGGCGTTGCCCCCCGACACGGCCCTGATGCTGCAGGGCCCCGGGCAGAGCTGGAGCCCCCCCGCGGGGAGGGGCCCGGGCCTAGGGGCAGCAGCTCCAGGGCCAGGACCTCGCCCGCATCACCTTCGACGTCTACAAGCTGGGCCCCCGCGACCTCTTCGGGAGCCTCCACGTGAAGGCCACGTTCGACGGGCTCTACTCCATGAGCTGCGACTTCAAGTGCCTGGGCCCCAAGAAAGTGCTGAGGGAGGTGCTGCGAGTGGCCTCGGCTGTGATTCAGGGAATGGGGCAGCTGCTGCTGGGAGCCTCCAGTGACATCTGGTGCCTCCTGGAGGGGGTGGAGACCTGGCACCAGCCCGCCCGGCTCAGCCACTATGAAGACTGAGGCCTGGGCCTGGCTCCATCCCTACCCTGTCCCTGGTGAACTCAGTGCACCCGCGAAGCTGCTGCTATTACAATAAAAAGGCTATTTAAGTCCAAAAAAAAAAAAAGAGAAGCAGGGTTTGCTGGTGGAAACCTTTCAGGAGTTTCAGTTGAGTCCGGAGATTGTGTTTGTGTTTTGTGTTATAATGCAGCAGGGCGAGCTTGTTCAGCGGTCGTATTTCCTCCCCTCTCTGAAAGTAATCAGAGGCGTCTTCGCTCCGGGGTCTAAAATTGCCACACAATCCTAGGGGATTTAGATGGGAGCAGTCACTCCGTTTCCCCTGGAGGGCCTCCCCTATCTCCAAATGTGAAACCGACAAAGGCAGAGGCGTTGGAACAATTTTTATAGTGGGGTGTGGAAAGCCATTCAACAAAACTGGAAACCCCTTTAAGCCAGGGAGTGCTGCCTAGCTTCACCACCCCAGGGCAAAGATAGTTTCTGTCCAGGTACAGAACATTTCCCATTCACTTTCTAGCCTGGATGTTCTGATCAGTTTCTTCCTGTTGCCAGGCTGTATCACACAGCTCTTTGCTGACATGGATTGGCTAAATCCGAGCAGCTACTCTGAAGAGGAAATACTCCCCCTCTATTCGACATTGGTGAGGCCTCATCTGGAGTACTGTGTCCAGTTTTGGGCCCCACACTACAAGAAGGATGTGGATAAATTGGAAAGAGTCCAGCGAAGGGCAACAAAAATGATTAGGGGTCTGGAACACATGACTTATGAGGAGAGGCTGAGGGAACTGGGATTGTTTAGTCTGCAGAAGAGAAGAATGAGGGGGGATTTGATAGCTGCTTTCAACTACCTGAGAGGTGGTTCCAGAGAGGATGGTTCTAAACTATTCTCAGTGGTAGAAGAGGACAGGACAAGGAGTAATGGTCTCAAGTTGCAGTGGGGGAGGTTTAGGTTGGATATTAGGAAAAACTTTTTCACTAGGAGGGTGGTGAAACACTGGAATGCATTGCCTAGGGAGGTGGTGGAATCTCCTTCCTTAGAAGTTTTTAAGGTCAGGCTTGACAAAGCCCTGGCTGGGATGATTTAATTGGGGATTGGTCCTGCTTTTGAGCAGGGGGTTGGACTAGATGACCTCCTGAGGTCCCTTCCAACCCTGATATTCTATGATTCTATGAAAGTCCCTTCCCCAGCTGATCCTAGGGGTGAATTTTGGGGGGAGTGAGAACATGCAGTTACTGAGGAAGGCCTAAATGTAAGAAGGCAAAGGAGACTGCCTTGGATTCTGTGTGTGTCTGTGTGTGTGTGAGAGAGAATATAGGAACAATGATCCAATTCCTTTGCATCTTTTGTATTGGTTGCTAAAGCCTAGAGGCTCCTAACTATTATGCACCTCATTACCGAAGATGTAACAGCATCACTGTGGTCTAGTAGTTCCCGTCCTAGTTCTCCCACTAATTACTTTAGACAAGTCACTTCACCTCCCTTGCCTTGGTTTCGCCACCGATCGTAAGTTACCTGCTCAGAGGATGGCTGTGAGAATTGCTTTCTATAAAGCACTCCGAGGTAAGACGCTAGTGTGTGTTAATGCAAAGTATAATTATGAAGGTATTCAGAGAGTTCAGGGGTAAAGGAAGTTATTTAGCTCATTGAACGTGGCCGAGCTACTCTAGATCCTACGGTGGTAACTGAAACCAGATCCTGGGTTGGTGTAAATGATGGTAGCTCCCTTCAAGTCAATGGAGCTATGTTGAATTATGCCAGTTTACTGTCTGGCCCGCCGGTCAGGCTAGATTCCAACCTCATGCTGGTTTTGAACCATTTTCACTCCAGTGATGCCCATGGAGTAACTGAATCTGAGATCAGAATCAGGACCTTGGGTTTCGAAGTAGAGCTCTGGATTCTGATCTCATTTACACAAGTTTAAATCGGGGATCATCCCCTTTGGCTTTAGTTGCGTGACTCCAGGTTAGCAGAGGTGTAAGTGAGGTCAGAATTGGATCCAGATCCTGGAGTTTAACAATTGATTAGTGTGTGTGGGGGGGAAAAACGTTGTTTTTTTTCCAACGCTTCCCTATTTTGGTCCCCTCTCCCCGTCCTCTAACTAACCCACCATATTTTTACACAGTTTAGCTCCAGCTTTTCCAAAGAGCTCAGTTTCCATTTAGGCTCTTAAGTAGTGAAGCAGCCAGATTTTTCAAAAGCATTTAGCACCCAGCCTCTCCTCTTGAGAAATTCCCCCCCGGCCCCCAGTGGAGAACGGCTGGCTGGGGGTTGAGTGCTCTTGCAAATCTGGCTCGTGAACTAAAATATCAGCCCGGGCAGAAAAGTCTGTCTCATTCATGATGCTGCTGTGACAGGACATCCCTCCCTGGCTAACGGCGGCAGAGCGTTGATTACGGACATCAGAGCCGCAGGACAAAATGGCCTATTGATGTTTAAAACCTGCGTTTAGCCAGATGTCTTCTGTTGGTTTCAGCCTGCAGATTTTTGACAGGGCCTTTCCAGGTCCGGGCTAGCTTGGCTGCTCAAAGACAAGCCAAAACCCTGGGAGAAATGCCAGAGCTGAATGTTACCTGGAATTTGTTGCGTATCAAGAGATCAGTAGGGGAAACATGTCGGGTTTGTAAGTGTTGTTACAATATCCTTTTTATTGCAGTGTTTCACATGGTTTATTGTAGCAGCAAACCATGGACACTGTGAGCATCGGATAATTAAAACCCTATGAGCCAGGTCCCAGATTCATCAGCCCCATTTTACAGACTTCCTCAGGAAAAACTGAGGCACAGAGGAATTAAGCCCTTTGCCCAAGGCCACAAAGTGAATCCGTGGCAAAGGCAGGGTTATGACTCCAGAGTTTCTGCTGTCACACAACAAAGCCATATGTATTGCTGGGGTTTTTCAGCCTCCCTCCTCTGAAGCATTAGGACTGGCCATGGCTGGAACGGGACACATGGTAGGTTGATGAATGCTCTGAGGTGGCACCAAGCATTCTCTCTCTCAGGTGTGTGGCTGGCTGGTTCATGCTCAGGGTCTAACTGATGTCCATATGTGGGGTCGGGAGGGAATCTTCCCCAGGTCGGATTGCCAGTGATCTTGGTGGTTTTTTCTCCTTCCTCTGCAGCATGAAGTGCGGGTCACTTTCTGGGATTATCTGAGCATATCTCACTTAATCATTCCCTGCCATTGTATGGGCCTTGGTGGCACTTGTTCCCTCCTATTCTCTGCTGGTGGCACATCTCCCATGGGCTGTGATGCAATTTGTTTCTGGGTTTTTGTAGTTTAACCCACCCAAACCAAATGGAAAAAAATACCCCCTGAATTTTTGATTTCTGCTTTCTGCAAACCAACATTTTCAAAGAAAGCATGAAAAAATTCAATGAAAAGGGAGATTTCCCCCTGCAAATGTTTATTTTGCAGGAAAAACCACTTTTCTGGGTTAAACCTCCCCCCCCCCCAAACAACAACAGCACAATGTTTAGGCAGTAGAGCTGGCTGAAAACTGAGCCCCCCCGGAACTTTGGGAAAGGTTTGGTTCTGCTCGGAATCCAGACCCCAAATTGATAGGTAGATGCCCTGCCTCTAGGGTCTAGTCTGAAGGGGACATTCCATGAGGCTTGTCACCTTCGAGGTCCAAAACCCCAGGAGCTCTGGGATGGTCCGGAGCCCATAAAACTGGACAGCTGGCAGCGGGCATTGAGTGCCCCTATGGATTTCCCAGCTACCTCAAAGTAGGGAAGATCCCGGGAAAACCTGGACAGGTGGCGATGTTGTGGCGAATATGAGTGTATATATAGCATAGCAATGTGGAAAGCACATTAGGGTGTCTAGATCTCCATGAGAATTACAGGGTAAAAATGTGGCTGTAGGTAATGATGTCTCGCCACTGGGAACAGGTGCGGGACCATGTGCTGACAATCCGTGAGACCTTTGATCCACCATCTCCTCTCTACCAGAAGGCTCTTCACTTGCAGTTTCCCCATATCTCTTGATCCTCCCTTGGAGTGTTTTCCTGAAGCAGCTGTTGGCTAGGGTCAGGGACCTAACAAGATGCAAACTCCAGGCCAAAACAGCATATGCATGCATATCCTCCTCTGTGTCTACTCCCCAGAGGATGCGAGTCTCTTTCAGCAGTAGGTAGCCTTGGGTCTTTAGCATGGCTCTGGAAGGCCCTGGTTCAAGCCCTGAGTCATCAGTGAAGATAGCAGCTGACCGTTGGCGCTGAATAGCTACTGCTCACAAGCCTACCATGTACCGAAGTGTGTTTCTGACATGTGCAAGTGAAATTGCAGCAAGGCTCAGACAAGTGACTAGAACAAGCATTTCTTCTTCCACTCCCTTGCTCATTGTCCAGTAGACTGTCTTTACAATAGATATCTTGCTATAACATATGACTGTCCATGATGCCAAAGAACAGCTCTCTATAAACAAAGAGAAAAAGAATCTTAAATATGGTAGAGTCTCCCTCTCTCTTTCTCTCTCTTCATCCACCTGCCGGACCTAGTTTGACTAGGTCCAGCGGTGGCCTAGGAGAACTGCATCATGCCACTGAAGATGCCATCGCTTGGCTAGACGACTATGCACATGTTAAATAAAATGTACATGCTACACTCTATTCCACTGATCCACTGCAATTTCCCATGCTGATCTCAGTGGAAGCAGAATTGCCAGAAGCAGATGTGGGTCCATGGGGCTGTGCTTCTCAATCCAACCCTGAAACCGTGTGAGCATCTGGCTTGCTATTCTAGATGCACTTGCCTAACCACTAGGGAATGCATGTTGCAGGTTCCCATCCGTGCCTGATCAGCAGATGATAGGAGTCTGTTGGAGCTTCAGCTAAAGAGCCTCCTCTCAAGCTACAGCAGCTCATGCTTTTAGCTCTCTGAAGGTTGCCAGTACAGCTGGCTGGGAATTCTTTAACAAAGCAGAAAATGTTGATTTGTAGAAACAGACTTTTCCAGGGAAAGGATCGGCTTGGATGAATGTTTGAATTTTTTTTTTTTTTTTTTTAACATTTTTGGTTTCACCATTTAAACACAAATCCAGTTTTCTACTCAAAGTGACTTTCTGTTTTGAAATATAAGCTAGTTGTAGACCGAAAAATAAATAATTTAATGGTCAAAATTGAACCATACATTGACATACACCAACTGTTTGTTTTTAATGTTTGGTTTGTGAAAACTTTGTCCTGATCCATTACAGGAAAAAAAATTCACTCCAATTTTTGTGGGATGGGAATTTTTGTGTCTGCTCCAGTCACCAGTTCAAGCCTGGAGTGTCGGCTGTTGTGTTTGCACTTACTGGTAGTAGTTCTCTCTCCAGGCCTGTGCTATCCAAGGTTTCAGAACCTTTCAGTCAACCCCCTGGGCCAGATTTTAACCTCACGTGTTCCCCAGCCCAGTGGGCTCGGTGCAGAGTTTAAGGGAGAGGAGAATTTGGATGCTAAGGAAATCCCTACGGACAAAAATGCACCTTGCACTCCCTGAACAGACCCTCCAGGGAACATGGGCCATATCCTCAGCTGGTGCAAATTGACCTAACGCCATGGTAGACAATGGAGCTAGTTTGGTGTAGACCAGGTGAGAACTGGGTGCTGTAGTTGCAAGGCTGTTTCAGAGGATTACACTTCTTGAGCTGGGGATCACAGAGCTGAAGCCTTTGGGGGTTCTTGATATTAAACAATTTCAGAGCAGACACAGACATTTTAACCAGCTCCTGTGGCAATTTAATCAGCTCCTTACAGGGGGAAATGCTTGTTTTAACCTATTCTTGAATCTACTGAAATATCTTCCATGCAACTTTACCAGGACGTTGCTTGGAAAGTCATTGGGGTATCCCTCTGATATATCTCGCCATGTGTGTCCCCACTTCACTGGCTGGTGTGATTTCTCTCTAGCCTTCATCCCAGTTAGATCTGAGCACCTGATAGACTCTAGATGCACAACTCCCCTACCCCAACAGACTAGCTCCATTTTACAGATGGGTGACCTGAGGCACAAAATAGATTAAAGAACTTGCCCAAGATCATTGAAGAAAAACTAGAACCCAGTTCTCTGGAGCGCCAGCCCTTAGCTCTGCTCACTAGGCTATCCTGCCTCCTTGAGGCATTAGAGGAAAGTTAAAAAAAATGGTCTTGGCGGTAATGCCGTCCACAGAGGAGGCAGGTGCCACTCTGATGGTTCTGGCAGCATTAAAGAACTGAAGGATATGGTCTCATCTCCTTCATTTGGAGTCTCATGCTGCTGTTACTACTCATCCTCTTGGCCGGCACACGAAGGACTGAACAGGGGACCTCCAGAAGGACCAAGATAAGACAAGGAAGACTTGGAACACATACTTACCAGTGGCTTACACTACAATATATACAGTAGCAAATTCCTTTGACGAAGATCTGCATGCACGTCCTGGCAGACTGTAGCAGCCTGGCTGTCCGATAAGGTGGAAAGTCCCTGTTCGGAGGGGTTTAAAAAATAAATCAAGATTTATTTTTTAAAAAAGAGGGGGGGGAAAACAGCCACAAGGAATAACCTCCATAACTCTCACAGGCCCAAGCCCGTCCTAATAGCCCTTTTGTCCTGCAACTCTTGACTCCTGTCTGGAAGCCACTGTCTTTTATAGAGAGCTTCTCCACCCAGAACCCTTTGTGGGGAGGGGAAGTCCCACCCCGCTCTCTCTGATTGGCAGGATGGGCTATCAATCAGCTTTCTCCCTCACTCCTGGTTCTACAAGCGCTTTTCTCCATCCCCCGTGTTGCCAATCGAATGAAGTTTCTCACTATATTGCCTGTACTTCCGTGGGCCTGCCAGCAGAAGCCGCAGCTGCCTCATTGTCTTCCACGGTCATTTGGTCAAAACTGGAGTGCTGTTGAGATCTGGATTGGGGAGGGCGGTCTTTATTTAAAGCTCCAGGGAGCTTGCTGGCAGCCGTGCGAATGGAAAATCCATGCCTCTGAGTGTGAATTTTGTGTAACCCGTCTTTATTCTTCGATAGACCAATTTTTATTTATGAGGGAGCTGTCTAGCTGCCAAGGAGATTACACGTTGCTCAAAACGACATGATAATTGTTCAGACACTGGGACGTGTGTTCAAAGAAATGAAATGCACCCGGGGAACAAGAAAACGCTACGGCGCCGTGAATTCTCAGTGGTGGCATTTGCATGGATTTATGATGGAAAAACCTTCAAACTCAAAGGGTAGTTACGCATTGGAATAAGCTACCAATGGAAGCTGTGAAGTCCCCATCGCTGGAGGGTCTTAAGAATGGGTTAGGCATCCTCCTGTCAGGGATGGTCTGGTGTACGAGGTTCTGCCTCAGCATGGGACTGTGGACTAGTTGACTTCTCGAGGTCCTTTCCGGCCCTACTTTTCTATGCAGCTTTGTTACTGTTGTAGCAGTGGGGGCCAGGTGGCAGATTTTTAAAGAGGTTCCTGCAGGGGGGACACTGGAAATACAGACACAGATGTTTGCAGCAGAGAACGCGGATCATATCCTCTGCTTTCTTCTTGGGTTTCGAGACTGATGATAAACTAGCAATTAAGTGGCACAGAGGTTTTTAACTGGGGAGTCAGCAACCTAAGGGGGAGTTGCAGCCAGTTTTAGAGGAAGGCATGATGACTTTACAGCTAAGGAGAGAACGAACATGACAGATGTTGGTCACATTGCTTAATGCATGACGGGAAGCGGCTCAGATAATGTGGTGATGAATGTGGTTAGGAACCTATAGAGAAGTGGTTTCCAAACTGGGGACTGCAGAGGAATGTTTGGGGGGCACTGTGGGGCCCGGGCCAGCCCCCATAGGGGGTGGGGAGGGAGCGCCTCCTGGCCCGGCTCCTGGCTGTGGCTGCAACCCTGCTCCCGGCTGCGTTCTGGCCCCGACCCTGGCTCCTGGCTCCGGGCTCCCAATCCTGAGGCCTGGGCCCAGGCCCGGGTTGCAGCTATGGCTCCACTCCCAGCGCCAGCCCCTGCCCACGACCATGGTCCTGGCTCCGGACTGCAGCTCGGGCTCCAGCCGCGACTTTGCTCCCAGCCCCAGCTCCTGACCCTGGCTCTGGCCCGGCCCTGGCTCCAGACTGTAGCAAGCGGAGGGCGGGGCGCAGACAGGTTCCATTATGGGGTAATGTGGGGATGCCACAGAAAAAGTTTTGGGACTGCTCCTCTAGAGAATAGAATATTCCAGTCTAAAGTTAGCATTTGGTACTTGCTCTGAGCAAGAGAACAGCATGCTGTTTGCAAGTAGGATTCTGGGTTTGATCCAGCTCCATTAAAGTGACTGGGAGTCTGTCCATTGATGGCAATGGGTTCGGTAAAGTTGTATGTGAATATAATACAGAAGATCTTGCTGTGACAGGACAGCATTGCTGTGTGCACATTTTACAGACGGGGAAACTGAAGCACCAGGTTGTGTCCTGATCTGTCCTGCCCACCCAAGCCCACAAGAAAAATCCTTGATAGAGCCAAGATGAGAACCCAGGAGTTCTGGGCCCCCAGTCTTATGCTCTAGTTTCTAGATTAGGATTGGTTGAGTGGGAAAGGGAAGCGGAATTTATTTTGAAATTCCCCTCCCTTCTTCCCTCTCCGGTTAGAAATTTCAAATAGTTTTGACACTTTGAAATTCTCTGACATTTCAGAAGAATTTTGACCAGCTCAATACAAGTGCGTTTGCTTGGGGAACCAGTATAAATTGGACCGGAAACAGCACTCTCCCACCCCCAGTATAAGCTGTGTATACTGGGATAGCTATATTGGCAAACCTTTTCTAGCATAGACCCGGCCCACATCTTAGATCACTAAGGATATGTATACAGAGAAGGCGAACTGTAGGGCTAATGTAGTCATGTCGCTGCCCCATGCCTCAGTTTCCCCATCTATAAAATGGGGATAATGAAGCGGGTTGAGACTTACTGATGACAGGTGCTAGATTCAAGCTAGGTGGTAATAATAAATAACAATTTATTATTATTTTATTAATGACTTTGTGCCCAATTCTACAAGCACGTTAAGCTGAGAATACGGCTTTGTACCCTGAGTAACCTCATTGGCTGACTCCAGTAGAACTAATGAGGTTAATATGGGCTATGCCTGGTAGTAAGTGTTTTTACGTTATCAGGATTCTGCTCTCGCTCGCATCCAGGAGTAACTCCCCTGGAGCCAGGATTCGGCTCGGACTTTCCTCCACGTGCCAAATAGTACAGACTGAAGCCAGAGAACAAAGAAGGCCCAGTGCCATGTGCCAGACACTCTGATGCTGAGCAAAGTGTCTTGGGAAAGCTCTTGGAACAAGCTCAGTGCAAACACTTGAAGGCCTGATTTTCCTCTCACTTCACCCCACTGTAAATCAGGCTGAATTCCACCGGGGTCCTTGCCCTACGCTCCCGCCGTGCACCTGGGCAAAAGATCTCCTAGGGCTCAGCTGTGAGCTCCGCTGAATGGCCCCGTGGGTGAAGTTGAAAGGAATCCCCATGCTCCCCTGCGTTTACCTGCATCACCAAACAGGGAGCAACTGAGATCGGGCTGCTACGCCCCTTCCCATACAGGTGTGTGCAGGCGGGGAAGGCTGCTGAGTACGCAGACGCTTGTGTGGGCAGGCTGGGCTGGCTGAGCTGAGCCAACGGGCTGCAGATTCCTTCCCCTCCGGAGCAAGAGGGAAGCAAGAACTGAATGTGTGAGTCTGTCTATACCCTGCTTTTCTGCGTGCTGCCTCTTGCTTGGGCTGGCTGGCCTGGGGCCAATCCAGCCCTTGCTTAAAACACCCGGGGCAAAATTCTGCTCTCACACCCCTCGGGCACAGGTCCTGCTGGCTTTGCATCAGCCCCAGCGCGAGTCTGACCAAATGGTGCTGCCCCTGCCAGTAGTTTTTCGTGCAAAACCGGCGAGGAACGGCTGCAGCAAGTGCCAGAGGAACAGGCTGAGTTCTTGGCCTTGGGCAGTCCGTTTGACCTGCGCCGGCAGGCTTGGTAGCAGCAGCGAGGATCCCAAATGAGCTTGGATATTAGTGCTCCGAGCAGGAGCTTAAAGAAAAGGAGCATGCCTCAGCGTCAAATGCATGGCACTACAACAAGAGAAGGAGCATCGGGGATTGCAGGGATACAGGACTGAACGCAGCCTTGCAGGGCAGCGGGGGAGCCGGCTACTTCCCTCTCCTGTTGCTCTATGGCAGGGGTAGGAATCAGATGCTGCGATCACTGGCTCCATGCAGCACATTTCTCTGCCGACATAGAATCCTAAGACTGGAAGGGACCTCGAGATGTCATCTAGTCCAGTCCCCTGCACTCATGGCAGGACTCAATATTATAGACCATCCCTGACAGGTGTTCTCTCTCCTGCTCTTAAAAATCCCCAGTGAGGGGAGATTCCACAGCCTCCCGAGGCAATTTATTCCAGTGCTTAGCCATCTTGACAGGAAGTTTTTCCTAATGTCCAACCTAAACCCCCCTTGCTGCAATTTAAGCCCATCGCTTCTTGTCCTCTCCTCAGAGGTTAAGAACAATTTTTCTCCCTCCTCCTTGTGACAATCTTTTATGTACTTGAAAACTGTTATCATGTTCTCCCTCAATCATCTCTTCCCCAGACTAAACAAACCCAGTTTTTCAATCTTCCTTCATAGGTCGTGTTTTCTAGGCCTTGAATCATTTTTGTTGCTCTTCTCTGGACTTTCTCCAATTTGTCCACGTCTTTCCTGAAATGTGTCACCCAGAACTGGACACAATACTCCAGCTGAGCCCTAATCAGCGTGGAGTAGAGCGGAAGAATTACTTCTGGTACCTTGCTTGCAGCACTCCTGCTAATATATCCCACAATGATGTTCACTTTTTTTGCAACAGTGTTACACTGTTAATTTCATATTTAGCTTGTGATACACTATGACCCCCCAGATCTCTTTCTGTAGTACTCCTTTCTAGGGAGTAACTTCCCATTTTGTATATGTGCAACTGATTGTTCCTTCCTAAGTAGAGTACTTTGCATTTATCCTTATTGAATTTCATCCTATTTACTTCAGAGCATTTCTCCAGTTTGTCCAGATCATTTTGAATTTTAATCTTATCCGCCAGAGCAATTGCAACCCCTCCCAGTTTTGTATCATCTGCAAACTTTATAAGTGTGTACTCTATGCCACTATCTGAATCACTGATGAAGATATTGAACAGAATTGGACTCAGAACTGATCCCTGTGGGACCCCACTCATTGTGCCCTTCCAGCATGATTGTGAACGACTGATAACTGGTTGGAATACCGTTCCCAGAGAATAATTATGCATCCACCTCATAGTAGCTCCATCTAGGTTGTATTTCCCTAGTTTGTTTATGAGAAGGTCACGTGAGACAGTATCAAAAGCCTTACTAAAGTTACGATCTATAACATCTACCACTTCCCCCCACCCCCCATCCACAAGGCTTGTTACCCTGTCAAAGAAAGCTAGTAGGTTGGTTTAACATGATTTGTTCTTACAAATCCATGTGGACTATTAGTTATCACCTTATTATCTTCTAGGTGTCTGCAAATTGATTGCTTAATTATTTTGCTCCATTATTGTTCTGTGTATTGGGACATCTGTCCTCCCCTAAAGAGGATCCCTTCTTTCCCCACTAGGAAATGGAGAGCAGGCTGCTGGCCTGGGCCCCTGGGATGCTTACTCAGGGAAAACCTCTAATCTCCAGGCTGCATCAGTGGTTCCCAGCCAGCTGCCTGCTTTGCTTTGGCCGGCCCAATAGGAAAACAGCAGCAGCCTGTAGGTGGCATTGCTGGCAAACGAGGAGCTCCCTTCAAGCTGGAACAGCTTCTTGCTTTGCAACCAGCCCCCTCTCTCCACTTTCACTCTCCGTCTTCTTTTCCCATCAGGATGACGCACAAATGCAGCTAGGCCTGGGGCCGGCTTCGAGACTCCAGGGCAAAAACCAGAACCCCGGAAGTTACTCCTGATTGACACTAGTGGAGCTAGGATGGGGATTTGGCTCTAACTTTGTCTAAGTCATGGTACCAGCAACAGTCATGTGTGCACAGCTTTACGGTCACCCCCAGCTGTTCAAAAATCATAAATCAGTCCTCTCCCCTCCAAATCATGAGACTGAAAAACAAACAAAAAACCAAACCACTTTGGGTTCTCTTTGAGTTTTTTAAACACAAATGAAAACAGAGTCTCACCTAGTCACATGACTCCAGGTGCTGGGGCTTTAAGGCAAACATGGAATATTATGAACCTTGGGACAGGCCTACTAAATGTGCATGCCATGCTTATCTGGCTTTTGGCCTGGAAATAACTCAAGTTTGGACAATCTTGCAAGTTCTCCAGCATTTGCTGGTTTGGCCATTCCAGAAACATGTTCACTTGTAGCCTTTAGTGCTGTGGTATCTCCAGCATGAGATGGAAATTGGAATGTGCAGAGAGGGAGAGAGAGAGACCAATTAAACAGCAACAAAAAAGTGAAACCAACCTTTTGGGCCCTGGTGTAACTTCTCAGGTTTGCTGCAGTTCCAGATGATCTCACGTTAATGTCTTGGTAGAAATTTGAGACAGGCCTCAATTGGATCACAAATCTGAGCCACCCAGATTTTCAGAAGGGAGGCTGAGTTTCAAAAGCTGAGGATGGAAACGAATGTGAATTTTGGATGAAATTCACCCCAGGCCCTTCATGTGGGGCTGAAGCCAGGCCTGAGTGGTCTGGAGCCCACTGGTACTGCAATGAGTTTAATCTTTTGCAATGGGGCAACTTCTGTTCAGTTACGCCAGTGTAAATATGGAGGCACGCCAATGATTTCAGTGGAGTTATTCTGGATTTACACAAGCTATCAGAGCAGAATTTGGCCCTGGCTCTAGAATGTGTTGAACCAGGACCCAAATTTATACAGCCACTATCTCTTTAATTTTGGTTACTGGAGTTTGAAATCCCCAACTAAACTTAGATCCATAGTTTTTCAGCTTAGCCTCCTTTCTAGGTTAGTGGCTTGATTCCACCATTCCCTCGCATCTTGAGTTGTCACTGATGCTTCTGCAAAGAATGCAGAGCTGGTTAGAATTCTTTTCATCTAAAAGATTTTTTGGCAAAAAATGCCACTTTCATAAAAATCAAAATGTCAATTAAGACTAACTTGCACTGGGAGGGCACCCAAAAGAAACATTTTGCTAATGGCAAAATGTCCTGTTTTGACACTTTTGGAACAGACCTTTTTTTTATTTTGCAATGGCACTGCAGAATAAAACTCACTGATGTAGTTTTATTATCTACATTAAAAAGTTTTGTAAGAGGTTAAAATCGGAACAAAATGTTTTGATTTGCTTGAAATGTGATGTTTTGATCGAGCCGAAGTGAATTTTGGTTTGCAGGCTGTTTCAAAACTCTTTACGTTTGTTCTATTTCACAGTGGAAAAAATGTAAAAACTTCAGCATTTCCCATGAAATGGAAAATCTGGTTCCTGTCCAGCTGTGAAAGAGTGTAAAATGCTGCCATTCTGATTGGACAGAGCAGTATGACGTTTCGATGTGCCGCAGATCAGAGAAAGGGCTTGTCTATGCGGAGCAGTAATGCACACTACCAGGGGTGTGATTTCCAAAGGGCACCTACGTGTTGTGCATTAATTGGTCCCTGTAGACCTTCCTGATGTGCCCCAAAAGTTCCCTAATGCACTTTAATGTAGTACAGTTTCAAACAGCATAGGCTGCAGGAGGGTCTACGTGGACCAATCAATGCACAGCAAATCGCATCCCCCATCGCATGCATTACAGCTCTTCGTGGATGAGCCCTAGATGGGAGCGGTCACTTCTGGCTTTCAAAGCTATGACTAAACGATGCTGCAAAATGCAAAGCAGATGAGAAACAGGCCTTAAATCTTCTAGAGGACTAGAGATGCTGATTTCCTGTAGTCGGAAAATACTAGACACGTAGGGAGGTTAATGCTAATGCACAATCAGGCAAAGGTGTATAATCTTTTATGATTATTTATTAAGTATTTATAGAGGGCCACGAGTGACACCAGTTCCCACAGGGAAGGTGTTGCCTGTAAGCTACATGTTAACGAAGTAGTTTAGTTCATTAAGAAAAACCTTCATTGCAAGCCCAGGAGTTCCTTTGTTCTCTGGAAGCTGTAACAATGACTGGCCTAGGTGTGCCTGCAATTTTCTTTAATAGTCTTCTTTCATTGCTGCTTAGGCTCCACCTTCATATTTCTGCCTCATGGTTGTTAACTCTTGTCCCAACCCTGCAATTTGCCAACGTAGTAAATTGCAGCTTCGTGGCTCCTGTCCTGATGGGACAGTGTTCTATTTTCTTCGAAAATAGCTTCTTGGTTTCTCCTCTTTGTGACTATAGCCTTGCAGTATTTTCATTAGTCAACTGGGCAGCCCGGGCTTGCTCTGACCCATTTTATTGTGGTGGTATTACACTAGTCTCTGAGCATCCCCCAAATGTTCATAATTTAGGCAGGGCTTTTCAGAGGAGCCTAACTACAGTAACTCTGGGATTCAGGTGCCTAAATTCTTTGAAAAGCCCAATGCTAATTGTCACGATGATGCTCCCCACTTGCCAAGAGGCTTAGATTTGTTGGCCTTTGGGGCAAGGACCATCTTTTTATTCTGTGTTTGCACAGTGCCTAGCTTCATTTTACAGATGGGGGAACTGAGGCACTAAGCAGTGATGGGACTTGCCCAAAATCTCACAGGGGACGGTAGACAAAACCCAGATCTCTCAGAATATAAGAATGACCCTATTGGGTCAGGCCAAAGGTCCATCTAGCCCAGTATCCTGTCTTCCAACAATGGCCTATGCCAGGTGCCCCAGAGGGAATGAACAGAACAGGTCATCATCAAGTGATCCATCCCCTGGCACCCATTCCCAGCTTCTGGCAGACAGAGGCTAGGGACAACATCCCTGCCCATCCTGGCTAATAGCCATTGATGGACCTACCCTCCATGAATTTATCTAGTTCTTTTTTGAACCCTGTTACAGTCTTCTGGCCTTCACAACATCCTTTGGCAAGGAGTTCCACAGGTTGACTGTGTGAAAAAATACATCCTTTTATTTGTTTTAAACCTGCTGCCTATTAATTTCATTTGGTGACCCCTAGCTCTTGTGTTATGAGAAGGAGTAAATAACACTTTGCTGTTCTCTTTCTCCACACCAGTCATGATTTTATAGACCTCTATCATATCCCCCCCTTAGTAGCCTCTTTTCCAAGCTGAAAAGGCCAAGTGTATTTAATCTTTCCCAATATGGAAGCTGTTCCATGCCCCTAATAATTTTTGTTTCCCTTTTTCTGAACCTTTTCCAATTCCAGTAAATCTTTTTTGAGATGGAGTGACCACATCTGCACGCAGTATTCAAGATGGATGTATATAGAGGCAACAGGATATTCTCTGTCTTATTATCTATCCCTTTCTTAATGATTCCCAACATTCTGTTCGCTTTTTTGACTGCCGCTGCACATTGAGTGGATGTTTTCAGAGAACTATCCACAATGACTCCAAGATCTCTTTCTTGAGTGGTAACAGCTAATTTAGACCCCATCATTTCATATGTATAGATGGGATTATGTTTTCCAATGTGCATTACTTTGCATTATCAGCACTGAATTTCATCTGCCATTTTGTTGCCCAGTCACCCAGATTTGTGAGATCCCTTTGTAACTTTTTGCAGTCTGCTTTGGACTTAACTATCTTGGGTAGTTTTGTATCATCTGCAAATTTTGCCACCTTGCTGTTTACCCCTTTTTCCAGATCATTTATGAATATGTTGAATAGGACTGGTCCCAGTACAGACCCCTGGGGGACACCGCTATTTACTTCTCTCCATTCTGAAAACTGACCATTTATTCCTACCCTTTGTTTCCTATCTTTTAATCCAGTGGTGGGCAACCAGCGGCCTGCAGACTGCAGGCGGCCCATCAGGCTAATCTAATTGCTGACCGCAAGACATTTTGCTGATGTTGACCATCCGCAAGCACAGCCCCCGCAGCTCCCAGTGGCTGCAGTTCGCTGTTCCCAGCCAATGGGAGCTGCGGGAAGCGGTGACCCGGACGTGCTGGTTGCTGCTTCCCGCAGCTCCCATTGGCCAGGAATGGTGAACTACGGCCACTGGGAGCTGTTGGGGGGCCGTGCTTGCGAATGGTCAACGTCAGTAAAATGTCTCGCGGCCTGAAATCAGATTACCCTGATGGGCTGCATGCGGGCCGCAGGTTGCCCACCACTGTTTTAACCAGTTACTGATCCATCAGAGGATCCTTCCTCTAATCCCATAACAGTTTACTTTGTTTAAGAGCCTTTGGTGAATGAACTTGTCAAAGGCTTTCTGAAAATCTATATCAGAAAACTATCTCCACTGGATCACCACCCTTGTCCACATGCTTGTTGACCCCTTCAAAGAATTCTAATAGATTAGTGAGACATGATTTCCCTTTACAAAAACCTTGACTCTCAAGTCTGAGCCTTCACCACAGCCATGTCCTTCCTGTGCTTAAAAGACTCGGTGTTGGGAGTTAAAACATGATAGCTATTAAAACATGCTTTTGTGGTGTATTGAAAAGTGTTTTTAAAATTGTAAGCTGCCACTTTAAATTACAGGGTTTTTTCCTGGTCCTGCTTGCAGGCCAGGGGACTCTATAGGGAAGCATGCAATCTGGGCCTACCAGCAGTCAGTCTGCTGTTAGCCAGTCTAGAGCAAGGTGTGGTGAGTTGTACCGCTCTGCTTTTGGGAGCAGCCTGCTTTGTCTCTCCCTGTTTCTGGGTTCTTGCGGTGGTGGTCTGAATTCTAAGTAATAAAGGAGTGTTATGTTGCAACCTTCCAGCAAGAGTATTTACGTTTGTACCTAACTTCTCTGGGAGTATGCTTTGAAACATAATGGCTTTCTAAAGATCTCATCTTAAACTCTGTCCCAAATCTAGAATCCACCCTTTTCAAATGGGTTCTAAATTCAGCCCAAGTGGGTCCTCTGTCCGACTCTTTCTAGGTTTTTAGATCGTGCCCATCACCATGGTATCCTAGGACTTTCTGGATTCTTCTGCCCATGGAGGAAGAATAATTTCTATTGGGCTAATTTACAGTCCAGTGTTGAAACAGGCCTATTATGTAGCTACCAAGGGGATACTGAGGAGCATCACTGAGAAGTTCAGTCCCCATAGAAGTCTGATAGTCCTCTCTAACTCCTGCAGAGAGTCCACCTTGAGATGGAGGGCTAGATCCACAAAGAGGACTTAGGCACTGTGATACTGCAGCCCAATGGAATTCGCAACCCTGAGTTAGAGGCCCGGGCTCCCTGTGGGATGCATGGGGAGAGTTAGGTGCCCAAGAATAGGATTCACCAAAGGGGGGTGGGTGGGGAGGGCTGCTTCAACTAGCCAATAGGAAACGTTGGGGCAAGAGGTGGGGCCTAAATGCCAAAGGGAGTTAGGTGCCTAAATCTGGGTTGGAGGGAGAAGCCTATCTCCCCTTGTGATTCACAGTTGTGAATCCTCTCCTGAAATTAGATATCTAAGCCCTCTCTCTCCTACCCCACCTCCAAAATGCGGGCCACCTCCTCCTCAATCTGTAGCCTGGAGGTTAGGGCACTCAGCCAAGATGTGGGTGACTTAGGTTCACGTCTGCCCTCTGCCAGTTGTGGACCAGAGACTGGAATCCACATCTCAGGAGAGTGCCCTAACCACTGTATGATGGGATGTTGTGGCCTGGGTCTTTCCCTATTTCTCCCACTGATGCTGTTCCCCTTTGTAGGAATAACCCAATAGTCTTTGGCCCCCAGCGCTTCGGGCACTCACCTGGGATATAGGAGATCTTGCTTCAAGACCCTGCTCCACTTAAGAGAGAGGCCTGGATCCTCAGCGGCTGTAAATGGGCAAGGTTCCACTGAAATCAGCGGAGGTGTGCTGATTTGACACCAAGGATCTGTCCGAAAGGGCTTGATTGCTGCTCCCCTGGGCGGTCATTTACACCAGCGCAGCATGCTCTCGCTTCAACCGTGAAGTGTTTTACACTTATGTTACACTGCTGTAAAGGGCAACACAAGTCGCAGGGCAGTGGAGATTCAGGCTCGACGGGTTGAATCCTGCAGCCCAGTACTCATGAGTAATCTATGTGCTGGTGCGTAAATACCACTGAACCCAGTGACGCTTTCTGTGTTAGTAAAACCTTTATATGCACAGAAGGGGTGCAGTAGGCATGATGCAAAAGTTTTTTCCATTGGAAATTTCAAAGAAACTGAAATGTGTTTTTGTTTTTTTCCCATTTAAATTTTCCACAGAGGGAAAAACCTCCTGTTTCTGTGACTAGCTCCATCTCTTTTGCCAGAAGCTGGGAATGGGCAACAGGGGGTGGATCACGTGATGAGTCCCTGCTCTGTTCATTCCCTCTGGGGCACCTGCCATTGGCCACTGTCAGAAGACAGGATTCTGGGCTAGATGGACCTTTGGTCTGACCCAGTATGGCCGTTCTTATTTTCCCTTCCCTACGTGCTAGAGAACTGCTATGTCCCTGACTACACATCTGATGACAACCCGTCAACAAAATCTCTGCAGGGCTGAGCCAGGCGGAGCCCGGTGAGTCAGCGGAGTGCTCTGTTGTCTTTCACAGATGTACTTTGTAGTGTGAGAACCTTGCTGCCTATGGTACTTGCCAACAGGTGTGGAATGCGAATGAGCGAGAGGTGAGGGTGCTGAATCAATCTACAGCAAAGGGAAGTGCATCAGAGTCCCAGACTAGTTACAGGAAGGATGGGATGGAGGAGGACAGCTCTATATACTTCCCCTAGCTTACGACTAGGGCATGCTGGGTAAAGCTGGGTGAGAAGTATTCTGATTCTGGGCGGGAAGTCCCCCAATTCTGATCTCTCTTACACTAGATTTCCTGTAGTGTCAGACCATCGGTTTAACTGGAGTCGCTGCAGATTTACACCCATGTGTATCAGATCAGAATCAGGCCCCAAAGGTCTAGCAGAGCCCCCCTTTCTTACCTGCTCGCTTCCTCTGTCAGAAGGTTTTCAGTGGTAACTCTTCAAAGCTATTTTGTTGCCAGAGGACCTGGCTGTACTGTACCTCCTACTAAGGCATCTTCCTGGTGGAACGTATATGGAGCCAAGACACAAGTGTGCATGGGACAGTCAAGGATGTGTCTCACTGAAATAAAGCCAGAGGTGGCAGGTTCAAGGAGTCTAAAGGAAAGGGGTCTTGGTTACGTCCAAAGCTCCTTTGCTCCCAGAATATGGCAAGGGAGATATAGAGAATGGCCATCTTCTTCTCTCTTATTTTAGGACCTGATTCCCCTCTCATTTACACCAGTTTTACACTGGCTTGATTGCATGGGGTTACTCCTGATTCACCCAAGTATAATTCTACCTGCGTTGTGGAGTTATTCCTGATCTACACACCTGCACGTGAGTGGAGGGGAGAATCAGGTCTCTGTGGTACTCCAAACAGCACCCACGCTATGAGAAGAAAAGGAGGACTTGTGGCACCTTAGAGACTAACCAATTTATTTGAGCATAAGCTTTTGTGAGCTACAGCTCACTTTATCGGATGCATACTGTGGAAAGTGAAGAAGATCTTTTTATACACACAAAGTATGAAAAAATACCTCCCCCACCCCACTCTCCTGCTGGTAATAGCTTATCTAAAGTGATCACTCTCCTTACAATGTGTATGATAATCAAGGTGGGCCATTTCCAGCACAAATCCAGGGTTTAACAAGAATGTCTGGGGGGGGGGGGTAGGAAAAAACAAGGGGAAATAGGTTACCTTGAATAATGGCTTAGCCACTCCCAGTCTCTATTCAAGCCTAAGTTAATTGTATCCAATTTGCAAATGAATTCCAATTCAACAGTCTCTCGCTGGAGTCTGGTTTTGAAGTTTTTTTGTTGTAATATCGCAATTTTCGTGTCTGTAATCGCGTGACCAGAGAGATTGAAGTGTTCTCCGACTGGTTTATGAATGTTATAATTCTTGACATCTGATTTGTGTCCATTTATTCTTTTACGTAGAGACTGTCCAGTTTGACCAATGTACATGGCAGAGGGGCATTGCTGGCACATGATGGCATAGATCACATTGGTGGATGTGCAGGTGAACGAGCCTCTAATAGTGTGGCTGATGTTATTAGGCCCTGTGATGGTGTCTCCTGAATAGATATGTGGGCACAGTTGGCAACGGGCTTTGTTGCAAGGATAGGTTCCTGGGTTAGTGGTTCTGTTGTGTGGTATGTGGTTGCTGGTGAGTATTTGCTTCAGGTTGGGGGGTTGTCTGTAGGCAAGGACTGGCCTGTCTCCCAAGATTTGTGAGAGTGTTGGGTCATCCTTCAGGATAGGTTGTAGATCCTTAATAATGCGTTGGAGGGGTTTTAGTTGGGGGCTGAAGCTGATGGCTAGTGGCGTTCTGTTATTTTCTTTGTTAGGCCTGTCCTGTAGTAGGTGACTTCTGGGAACTCTTCTGGCTCTATCAATCTGTTTCTTCACTTCCGCAGGTGGGTATTGTAGTTGTAAGAATGCTTGATAGAGATCTTGTAGGTGTTTGTCTCTGTCTGAGGGGTTGGAGCAAATGCGGTTGTATCGCAGAGCTTGGCGACATACCCCTCTGCCATGTACATTGGTCAAAATGGACACTCTCTACGTAAAAGAATAAATGGACACAAATCAGATGTCAAGAATTATAACATTCATAAACCAGTCAGAGAACACTTCAATCTCTCTGGTCACGCGATTACAGACATGAAAGTTGCGATATTACAACAAAAAAAAACCTTCAAAACCAGACTCCAGCGAGAGACTGTTGAATTGGAATTCATTTGCAAATTGGATACAATTAACTTAGGCTTGAATAGAGACTGGGAGTGGCTAAGTCATTATGCAAGGTAACCTATTTCCCCTTGTTTTTTCCTACCCCCCCCCCCAGACATTCTTGTTAAACCCTGGATTTGTGCTGGAAATGGCCCACCTTGATTATCATACACATTGTAAGGAGAGTGATCACTTTAGATAAGCTATTACCAGCAGGAGAGTGGGGTGGCGGGAGGGTATTTTTTCATGCTTTGTGTGTATAAAAAGATCTTTTACACTTTCCACAGTATGCGTCCGATGAAGTGAGCTGTAGCTCATGAAAGCTTATGCTCAAATAAATTGGCTAGTCTCTAAGGTGCCACAAGTCCTCCTTTTCTTTTTGCGAATACAGACTAACGCGGCTGTTACTCTGAAACCCACGCTGTGGTATCTTCCAAGTGCACCGAGTCAGATGTATCTGTTCAGTAATCTCATTTCCAATTGCAATGGCAGAAGAGCGGCTTGGGAGAGGTTTTGGGTGTAACAGGTGATTACACGCCCGGTGTTCTGGTACAATCGGAGAGATGCCCAACAGCAAGGCACAAGCCTATTGGAATGGGAGCTGTGCAACATGCATTCAAGTAGGGCAGGTTAATAATCACTTCATTCTCATGAGATTACCTGCAACAGCCTGGAGTCCTTGCACTGCATATTTGCATCAAGCATAGCGTGAACCAAACCAGCAGAAGCCCCTTGGTCTGTAATGCCGCAGTGGGAGAGAAAAGTCAGAAAGGTTTGCTGTTCGGGTTAGGAATTGTTTGCGCTTGTCAGGAATTTTTCAACCCGTCAAAATGTTCCCAACCGGCTCTACCCACCTCTCCAATGGAACCCCAGGGATAGTTTGGCCTGAGTAGAAACCTGAGTGAAGGCGCTCAGGAGTGAGGTGCCCAGGCTCTTCTGAAAATCCCACGAGTCCTCTAGCAGCTCCTTGAGGTGCCTAAATCCCTTTAACAATCTAGCCTTTGCCACCTTGGGGGATCGGGTCCAGCTTGAAACAGGAGCAGCACCAAACGTTAACATTCCAAGGAGCTGCGAGGCGACCGACTCTGCTAGAATACTTTGACTTGTAAGGGCCTGATCCAAAGCCCCAAGCAAGCCTCCTAGAAACGAATTAAAAGTAACGCCGTCCTACAGAGAGCAGAAGTCGTGTCGGCTACAAAGAGCTGCATTTAAAAACACTTTGCATTCAATCTGCTATTTCTCTCTTTCTGGGAATGTCTGATTTTTTTTTTCCCACTTCACTTAACTCATTTAGGCCCTGCTCTAGCAAAGCACTTCAGTGTGCGCTTAATGTAAAGCATGTGGTTACTCACCTGCTTTAAATTAAACTTGCAGGTAAGTGCTTCTCTGGAAATTCACACCTGTGCAGCATAAGACCCATAAACCACCAAAATCCCAATGAATCCCTAAAGGGCAGAACCTCAGGTGGCATAAATTGTCACAGCTCCATCTCTTTACTGCGGCTAAGGATCTGCTTCTAAAGCCTTAAATTGGACTTAAGCCTTGCGTGGGTCGTGGGTTGGCTTTTAGTATGGGAAGGAATTCCTGCCTGCCACTGCGGGATCTTCAAGCCAGGGACTTTATGCGTCACTTGGTGCTTGCAAAGTGCCTTGCACCTTCTGGGTGCTGCTGCAATTTTAATATAATAACAATAATCACTGATTATAATAGAGAGGAGGTGTTGTAACTTGAACCCTCACTCCAGCCTGCAATGAGACAGGCATGAGAGATTAGATAGGTGGAATGAGTTTGCAGGCAATTTAATCTGGGGCCATGTTGGTCTGTCCAGTTTTTCAACGCTACGTCCCGTTGATTTCAAAGGGCAGCTCTGCTCAGCGAGTGGCGGCGTGTTCCCACCCCATGAATCCTTGGCATGAGATCTCTTTTGCAAGTGGGTCTGGCCTGACAATCCCGCCAGAGGTTTTTGGGGCCTGTTGATTGTGGTGCCCCTGGGCTCCTTTGGGGATGGGTGGTCGTTTTGTCCTGCATCTGGTTGGTGATGTTGCCTAGCACTGAGTGACAGAAGGCGGCACAGAGAGAGAGAGTAATATGGAGGCAAAAAGGTCTCAAGATGTTGCTCCAAAGAGGGTTATCTGTACGGGTTGCGATGTGCATCTAGCCAAGAAGACAAAGGCTCTGTCTACATGGCAATCTGAGGTGTAGATGCACCCTAGGGAGCTCAGATAACACTAATAGTGAGTCTCCAGCAGCACCGATTTCAGCAAGGGGAAGTCATCTGAGCAAGTACCCAGGGTCCCATGCGGGCGTGTGCAGCCCACGCTGGTATGGATTTCTGAGGTAGCTAGATCAAAACTAGCTCTGGGATGTATCCTGTTTTGAATACACCTCTGACGGCAGTGTACACATGCCCAAGTGTGCCACTCATTTATTTAATTTTAAAACGAGAGAGAGGCCTAGCCCAGGCTCTAGGCACCTTAACATAATTAATTATATAATGGGTTTGATGCAAATTAAACCTCAGCAACATTAAAATCAGCAGTTCAACAGGAAGTCAGCCAGCCAACCACCTACCTCCTTCATCTAGGAAGCATACCCCAACCCCTTCCATAAACAGGTGACTTTTTGCAGCGTGCCTGGGAAGTAATGAAATCTGGGCTACTTCAGACAAAGTTCTGGGGTCTTGGAGCTCTTCCAGTAGCACTCCCCTTTTTATCATCATGATGGTGTCTTTTTCCAGCCAGGGAAAATGATCTATGTATATTCAGGGATTGGGCATAACAAAGCTGCCGGGGAACTAATTGGACATCCAAGAGGGAAAATATGGAGGTGTCAAAAGAGAGGTGAGAAGGAGGAGGCAATTGGAGGAAGGAGAAAATAAAAACAGAGGAGGAAAATCAAGGGGACAGGTAGAGAACATCCATCTGTGCCTGACCAGTCACCTTATGTCCAGAAAACATCTACAAAAACCCATGCTCCCCCCAGCTGTCCTATCCTGTTTCTTTTCCTCCTGGTGTTGGTTTGTTTTTGTCAAAGGCTAGGTCAGAATTCAACCACAGAACTAGCCCTTTCATCCCAGTTAGAAAGGACTGCTTGTCAGAACAAGAGGCCGTAGTCAAATATCCTCTCTCTCTCTCTCTCTCTCTGAAAAATGGAGCTTGAATAGGTTTTCATTAAGATGGTTTTCCATAGCCACTCCGTTTCCTTTTGAAAAGGCTTTAGGTTTCGTTTTGGATTCGTTTTCTTCCATGTATCCTCATCAATGCATTTCCAAACGTTGGCATGGATTTTCTAGCGTGTTTGCCTTGGCACTAAGCAGCCTGCAGTCTCTGTGCTGGAAATCCCAAACCTTGCACAATGGCAGGAGTATGTTTACTCTGTTCGTTCCATTGGCCCACGTATTCCATTGAAATTAACACAACATTGCAAAGAGTGGGAGAAGCCAAAGAAGCATTTCCAGGGATCGGCTTTACAGCTGTTGCCAACTGTCCTTGAATTATGACTGCTTGCCTCCTGGAACATCTTTGCACCTACCTGTCATTATTATGGCACATTGTGCTATCCCCTTTTATATATCTTATAAACACTGCAACCCATAGACGTCAATGGCAAAATTCCCTTTGTTTTAAATGGCTCCTTAAGCAAGAAGTCCTGGCCTATATTCTCAAAAGCGGCTAGCAATAATTTTTGGGGGTGGGCATGGGACACCATAAAAAGGGATCTGAAAGCTCTGAGCACATATCCCCCACCCCGAAAAGCAGGCCCTCTATATGGATTGGACACTGTAAATCACTAGCAAAATCTAGGTTCCTGATCTTTTCAGGATTGCGAGTCATTTTCCTTGACCTTCTCCTTCTGCTGTGTTCTTGTGAGTTGGGTGGCCAGCCCATCGACTTATATAACATGATGTCATGCCTCACGATCACAAGCGGGCAGGCCCACCATAGTACCCCAGGGGCCGGGAGCTCAGGGGCATGCTGGCTATTGTCATGCCCAGAAGTTAAGGAGAATGGGGTGCTCTACTATAAAAGTGGAGGACATAAAGTAAAGTAGCTACCCTGGAAACTCCCGGTAGCACTCTCCCTGGAATGGCCAACTAGACTCCAACAGGCTCAGTCAGTTTTCTAGCAGACTTGTCAATTGCACAAGAGGGGAGAGAGACAGACTCCACCTCCCTTCCATCAGTGAAGAGCTGAGTTCAGTCCCTTACATATTCATTTTTATGCACACCCTGGGGGAAGGATGCGGAGAAGCCATGCAAAGAAGCTGTTCGCACCGGGCAAGCTAGGGATGTGGGGTATCCAGGAGTTCTGGCACGGGGAAGGATTCCTGGGGCTGGACAGAGGGTTATGTATAGCAGGTGAAATTCAGTCCTGTGCCGAGAGCCAGGAAAAGGCCTTTCAAACTAGTGGCACATAGTACAAGTTCTATCCTTCTGCACAGCGGGAATTTCACCTGCTGTGCAAAGTCATTGGTCAGTCCCCTCAGGTAGAAGATGCTATGGCCTTAAGGCTGCATTTGCAGTGCAGGGAATGTCTTTCCTCCAAATGTATGGCCTCCTGGGGCAATTCCCCCATCCCCCACAGTCCCCTTCATCAGTTTATTTACTAAACTCTATGTATGGTGGAACTGTATGTATGCAGAAAGAGCTGAAGTGAAACAAGTGGGATTTGAAGAATTGATTCACTAAAAGGTTACCCACAAGCCTTACAAGAAATGACAATGTGACAGAGTGCACAGCATAAACTCTGGCTTCCTTGTTTCGGTTCAGGCACAGCCTGGGGTTGAGGCAAGGTGTGGGTTTTGTTCCAGGGGGATAGATGAGGATCTTGCATTTGTGTGACTAAGGACACCGGTGCTAATTAGAATATAAATTAAGAGTTGAATGAAGCAATTCGATTTTTATTGCTTTGGTTTTTTCCCCTCTCCTTTCCAGCAAAAGAATCTGTAGGTGACTAACGCAGAAGCAGCAGAATCCCACGAAGGTGGAGGAAAAAACCATGGCACAGCTCCAAACATGTCTTGCAAAATGTCAAGGAGAGCAGCTAATCAGAAAATGGGTTTTTTCCCCCCCATGGAAAATTTTGCCCTTTTCATTGAAAAACTGAAATTTTCAGGCTAAAACCTGGGTTTTTTTTTTTTAATGAAAAGTCAACATTTTCTACCCAAAGCCAACACCGTCCGTGGGAAACAGTCTGTGCATTGAAATGCCAGTTTTCTATTGGAAGAACAGCCCTATCAGGGGCTTCACAAAGGCAGGTTGCCATTTTACAGCTAGGGAAACTGAGGTACTGACTAAAGAAGCAACGTGCCCAGGGGTTTCACACAAAGTCAGTGGCAGATGTGGGAACAGCACCCATGTCTCTTAGTCCTATGCCCCATTCATGGGACCTTGCTATTTCTCCGACTAGCTGTACCTTGTACCGAGAGTTGGTCGAGAGTTTCAGGGTGAGGTTAGCTATTGTGATTGCCGTCTATCGGAGACGGATGGTGAGCACAGGAAACGGGCAAAATCTTTTAGAGCCAGAGCCATCAGCTTGTTCCTCTGATCACACAATTTTATGCTCGTGGAGCTGGTGTGATTTAACAGAGTCATGCCTGTGTAGGGCTGGCTGGAAAGCAAGAATTCCATTTTGTGAAAAATGAGGGGGGTTGACAGTTGCTTTCACTCTGCTGCCCTCACTTGGGATGTGGGAGATTCAGGTGCAAATCTGTACTGTGCCCGATTCCAACTAGGGGAGTTTCCTAACCACTGAGCTCTTGGCTACTCTGTCCCTGCCTTTCCCCCTCACCTGAGAAATTCTAGCCTGGACCTGAGAATGTTTTGTTGAAGCCAAGATGCTTCTGTGAAAAGTTTCCATTTTGAAGAATCAGCGTTTGCTAAAAGAAAAACCTTGTTCAAAAATTCTCCACCCACTCAGCTCCTGTGATCATTAAGTCTCCCTTGCCTGACTCATGACGGAGATGGACCCGAATCTAGAGCAGTAGATATTACCATCTCCTGTAGAACTGCATGTCACTTCAGTAGGCCCAACGCAGAACACCAAATCTGAGCCACCCTCCCTGTTCAGGATCTGAGCTGGCAGCTGGAGTTGAAGTCTGCTGCGGGGGGGTCCGTCCTTGCCCATAAACTGTTTGGGTGAAGTACCGTGAAGTCTTATGGAAAAGCCTTGTAGAATCTCATAACAGCACCACCAAGAAGATTCTGTAGAAATGTAAGGGCGTTCATCAGGAACTCCTTATAAAGTTTGCTAGAGAATTTTATCCTTGCTGTAGAATTCGGCAGGGTGGTCGCCAGGAAGACTGTAGAAAGGTGACAGTCTCCATTAAATTCTACGGGACTCTTCTATGCTATATCTATATTTATCTATTCTGTGTGTGACAAAGTTCCTCCTCTGCCTTGGTGGGTCCTGCGCTTATTGGTGGATTTGCTCATCTCAGAGGTTCACAGCAGCCCTCAGTTTGGCCACTTTCGTGGCTCAAATCTGCCATTCACTCAGTTAGCCTCATCACTGGCCAGCATGGGGAAAAGGAAGAAGAACAATCCCCGCAGTCTCTGCTGATCCACCTACTGGATGGGGGAACAGGCCAGAGACCTTCCCCTCTGGTGGAACCCACAGTCCAGGTCAACTCCTCCGGTATCAAGTAGGGAGTTGGGTAGGGTGGGGGGAACCCGGGCCCACCCTCTACTCCGGGTCCCAGCCCAGGGCCCTGTGGATTGCAGCTGTCTACAGTGGCTCCTGGAACAGCTGGGCGACAGCTACAACTCCCTGGGCTACTTCCCCAGGGCCTCCTCCCAACCCCTTCTTTATTCTTACCACAGAACCTTCCTCCTGATGTCTGATAATGCTTGTACTTCTCAGTCCTCCAGCAGTACGCCTTCTCACTCTCAGCTTCCTGCGCCTCTTGCTCCCAGCTCCTTGCACGCACACCACACACTGAAGTGAGCGCCTTTTTTAAAAACCCAGGTGCCCCGATTAGCCTGCCTGTCTTAATTGATTCTGGCAGCTTCTTGATTGACTGTAGGTGTTCTAATCAGCCCGTCTGCCTTAATTCTTTCCAGAAAGTTCCTGATTGTTCTGGAACCTTCCCTGTTACCTTACCCAGGGAAAAGGGACCTACTTTACCTGGGGCTAATATATCTACCTTCTAGCACTCTTTTGTAGCCATCTGGCCTGACCCTGTCACATGTGTCTATAATTCTATACAGGCAGGAGCTACCCAAAAAAAGCGTGTAGAAGCATATTGGAATTCCAGTTTAACAGATGCAAAGAACCCTGTATAAATATATGCATAGTGATTCCTGTTTTAAGTGGCCAATGTGAAACCAGTTTATCCAAGTGGCCAGTGGTCTAGTGGGTCGTGTATTGGACAGAGACTCAGCAGACCTGGCTTCTAGTCTTAGTCAGGTCATTGGCCTTCTGGGTGACCTAGAGCAAATCATATGACCTGTTTGTGGCTTAATTTTCCCATGTGTAAAATGGGGATAATCATACTGGCCTGTAAAGAATGTTGAGATTTACTGATGCGAGGTACTAGGTGCTGTTATTTACATTTGTATTACCATCAGCCTGCACCCAAGGGCTTGTTTACACGATGAGTTACTACATGGCACGCTGTAGATTCACACCCGGGCTTGCTGCGCAGTACCTTGACATGTAGACAAGCCTTAAGATCAGGGCTTCATTGTGCTAGGCACTTTGCAAATACAGAGTTAGAGATGGTCCCTGCTCTGAAGATCAAAATAGACAAAACTCAGGATGGGGAAAAATGGCATGTTTTACTTAAGATCGTGCAGCAGATCTGTGGTAGTGTGTGTCCCAGTCACTAGATCACGCTGGACTTCTAGGAAAAGGAGGGTCCACATTCATGTCATGTATGGGATATTTTGGGTGGGCTCTTAAGAAACTAGGTTGTGTCACAAAGCAGTCTTGCATTCAGGTTTCAGTCTGTTTAGTGAAACACAATAAAGGCACGTAACACTAGCTAATGTGAGCATCACAACGCTGGTAGGCTTATTTTTTGCCCACAACAGTTTTCTTGCTGAGGTCAAATATCCTGGGATCAGTTCATCCAAATGTTCCTGATTTCATGTCAAAAGGCCACCTAACCTGTTGAAACCCCGTGAGACAGACCAACGGCCTAATGATGGGCTGTGATGTACAGGGCAACGCTGGGATTTCTCCTGTCCTCGCCAGCCCAGAAGGAATGGCTTTTCTAACCTGCAAGACTCCAGCATGGTAGGTTCCCCAGATACCTCAGTGGGTGGAGATCACTAGAACTATTCTGATGTAGTGTGGATGCAGGGCCCAGTGAGTGACTTGTGCTAAAAGCAGAACACCCCTTGCCATGAGCACACACATCATCATTAACTGAATGTAATATCCTGGCAAAAATATGTGCGAGCCAGTTCCCTGCGCAACCCACTAATGGGTCCGTGGTGGAGATGGGGCACTGGATGGGGTAGATTAATGCTCTGAGGTGGGCCGGAGAATCCTCTTGCTAGATGCCTGGCTGGTGGGTTTGGCTCACATGCTCAGGGGCATATTGATACACACATTTGGGGTCGGGAAGGCATTTTCCCCACAGGCCAACCTGAACTGGGGTGTTGGGGGTTTTGACCTTCCTCTGCAGCATGGGGCGTGGATTGATTGCTAGGCTCATCAATGCCTATCTCACTGAATCAATTCCCTGCCATTGCAGGGGTCTTGGGCAGCGGTGTCACCTCCGTCTCTCTTGTTCTCTGCTTGCCAGATAGTGAATGACCTTGTCTTTTCTAGCCGAGGCTGAAAGGGGGACGCTAGATTGCAGACACTACACATTTGATTAGAACCGTTTGTAATGAAACGCCTCACATCTCTGCAAACCTAGGTATGTTCTCCAGCTAGCATGCGTTCATCCTCTTAAACAGGACCGAGACATGAAAATGGAGATTCACTTTTAACTAAGCAAACCCACAACCTCTTTTCACTGCTATAGTTCAGACCTCTTCCCTCTCTTCCCCTGGATTAAGAAAGTGATTTTGGAGAATGTAAATCAACATTTTTTTTCAAGCAAAAAGTTGATTTATGGGGCAATCCTGGGGTGTGTTGTGTTTTTTGTTTTTGTTTTGTCTTCTGAATTGTGAAAGGCAGCGCATTTTTTCTGAATTCACTAAACCAACACTTGCCAACAGGCTTTAAAAAGTCAGTGATCTGGATATAGGAAGGGTCTCACCCTAGGGCAAAATATGTCAAGGAATTTGAATGCTGTGTCATCGAAGTAAGACTCTGGATAATCTATTCTGGGTTGGTACAAGGAAAACACAAGTAATTTGAGGCAAACAAGAATTCCCAAAGACAACAGTACTGGTGCAGGTTTCTTAGCTCTTTGGGGTGTGTTTCAGGAAAGGTCAGTTTTTTGGCAGAGGGAAGAGGTGATGGCTCATTTAAGCCCAGGAATACAAAAAACGACACCTTTCTGCACTCCCCTGTTACCTAGGCAACTCCCTGAACAGATAAAAAGGAAGAGATTTGCACTGTCTTTAGAGGGACTCAACTGCTTTTGCCCTGGGACTTTCCTCTGGTAGCTCCCCCGTCAAGGTCTCCTTCTCTCTTCTCTTCTGCTGAAGGGGAGCTGCTGCTATGTCTCGCCAGTTTTCTGGCCAAAGCCTGGGAGGCAGCCTCGGGGGTTTCAGCTCCAGCTCTGCCCGTGTTAGTGGTAGGAACAAAGTCAGCTTCAGCACAGTGTCACGCGGAGGATGCACAGGCTCAGCCTGGAGTCCCAGAGGCTTTGGCAGTAGGAGCCTGCATAACTTGGGATGAAATAAAAGGATTTCCATTGGTGGATTTGGTGGCACTTGTGGAGGGTTTGGGGCTGGCAGCCACGTGGGTGGAGGGTTTGGCGGTGGTGCTGGGTCTGGGGGACAGTTCAGTGGTGGGCTCGGTGGTTGCTTTGGTGGTGGGGCTAGAGGAGGATTTGGTGGTGGATGGGATGGCCCTGGATTTCCTGTTTGCCCACCTGGTGGCATCCAAGAAGTGACCATCAACCAGAACCTCCTGACTCCTCTCAACTTGAAGATTGACCCAGAGATCCAGAAAGTGCGGAAAGAGGAAAGGGAGCAGATGAAGACCCTGAACAACAAATTTGCCTCCTTCATTGACAAGGTGAGATGGGTGGGGGAAGGGACACTATTGCTCCTAGAGACCCCACACAAGATCAGCACCCCCCCGCAGCCCCACTGCCTGTGACTGTACAAACACTTTGCAAAAGAGAGCCCCTTCCCCCAAAGAGCTTACACTGAAAATAGACGAGGCAAAGCGTGGGAGGGGAAGTGACTTGCTCAAGGTCACAGAGAAGGTTATTGGTAGACTAGGGAATTGAACCATGGATTGCTGCTCTACCTACCGGATCATTAGCATTGGTTACCAAGGCAACAAATTGTACGATATATTCCCTGCTAAATGTCATCTCCCATCTGGTCAACACCATCCATTCTTCTAATCCATTGGTGTCTCTGTAATGAAAAATCTCAAGTTTCTTTTGCCTACGACTGAGAATTTTGTCTGGAAAAAAATCCCTCCACAAATATTTGATTCTGCTGTTCAAGGAGGTTTTTTTCCTGTTTATCCAAGAGGATTCTGGAGCAGGGTTACTGAGTCATTGCTTTCAGGATAGTTGTATCAGGGAAAAGGTTAAACTCACTAGACCTGGTCAACAACAAAAAGCAAACAAACGAAAAAGAAAGATGAAAATTTTAACTAATCTTTTTCAACCACTCTCTTTTGGCTTTCAGGTCCGATTTCTAGAACAGCAGAATAAAGTTCTGGAGACAAAATGGAAACTCTTGCAGGAACAGGGCCAAGGACCCATTAAAAAGAACCTTGACCAGCTATTTGAGGCTTATATCAATGGCTTGAGAAAGCAGCTAGGTGGCCTGTTAAATGAGAGGAGACAGCTGGATACCGAGCGGAAGAGCTTCCAAGATCTGGTGGAGGATTTTAAGAACAAGTAAGGAAATAATAACGAAGTATAATCATTGCAGTCAGACTCCAGTCAGAGAGCTGAGAAGCCAATTGGAAATTTGCCAAAGTTCAGATTCTTTGGTTCTGGGGTTTGGTCTGGATCAATTTCTAATGATAATTAGAGCTGGTGGAAATTTTCTGAAGTTTGATTTTTTGATCAATTTTGATCACGCATTTTTACTGCTCTAAAAAGTCAAAATTTGAAATAATGGTGAAATTTTTACTGACATTTCAAATTTTGACTAAAAAAAAAGGACAAAATGGTCACAGAAATTGAATCACGTTTCAATCAGCTGTAGAGATGGTTTAACAAAACACCTTCAAAATTTGAAATGTGGATGAAATGTCCATAAAAATATCAAATGGTGAGAAAAGAAATTGTCAAAATGGTCATGAAAATTTCATCCTGTCTTTCAATCAGCTGTAGAAATGGTCATTTTTTTTTCAAAATGTGATGAAATTTGTCATCAGAATTTTGAATTTTGACAAGGAAGGATACAATTTTCATGAATTGTCTCAACTCATTTTTCTACCGGCACTAATAAGGTGAATGTGAATGATGGTTCTGATTGAAAGAGAATAATCTTCTTGCAGAGATTTATTATAGTTGACCTGTTCCCTAATTAGCAATGGACTATTAAGATTTAATTGTATTCTATCCGTGGACAGATCCCACTCTAACTTGCTCTTGGGTAATTTGAAATCAGTCGGGTTTTACCTTTGTGTCAAGGCAGAAATGGAAGAAAATGGATTTCTTTGCGGGTGGGACTTTTGAAAGCAATTCGCCAAGATGGAGATTTAACAAAATCCCCTGCTCTCGGATGTGAATAATGTGGGATGTAATCTCACTGGTAGGGCCCTACCAAATTCATTTTGGTCAATTTCACAGTCGTAGGTTTTTTAAAGTCATAAATTTCATAGAATCATAGAATCATAGAATATAAGGGTTGGAAGGGACCCGAGAAGGTCATCTAGTCCAACCCCCTGCTCGAAGCAGGACCAATTCCCAGTAAAATCATCCCAGCCAGGGCTTTGTCAAGCCTGACCTTAAAAACCTCTAAGGAAGGAGATTCTACCACCTCCCTAGGTAACGCATTCCAGTGTTTCACCACCCTCTTAGTGAAAAAGTTTTTCCTAATATCCAATCTAAACCTCCCCCACTGCAACCTGAGACCATTACTCCTCGTTCTGTCATCTGCTACCATTGAGAACAGTCTAGAGCCATCCTCTTTGGAACCCCCTTTCAGGTAGTTGAAAGCAGCTATCAAATCCCCCCTCATTCTTCTCTTCTGCAGGCTAAACAATCCCAGCTCCCTCAGCCTCTCCTCATAAGTCATGTGTTCCAGACCCCTAATCATTTTTGTTGCCCTTCGCTGGACTCTCTCCAATTTATCCACATCCTTCTTGAAGTGTGGGGCCCAAAACTGGACACAGTACTCCAGATGAGGCCTCACCAATGTCGAATAGAGGGGAACGATCACGTCCCTCGACCTGCTCGCTATGCCCCTACTTATACATCCCAAAATGCCATTGGCCTTCTTGGCAACAAGGGCACACTGCTGACTCATATCCAGCTTCTCGTCCACTGTCACCCCTAGGTCCTTTTCCGCAGAACTGCTGCCTAGCCATTCGGTCCCTAGTCTGTAGCTGTGCATTGGGTTCTTCCGTCCTAAGTGCAGGACCCTGCACTTATCCTTATTGAACCTCATCAGATTTCTTTTGGCCCAATCCTCCAATTTGTCCAGGTCTTTCTGTATCCTATCCCTCCCCTCCAGCGTATCTACCACTCCTCCCAGTTTAGTATCATCCGCAAATTTGCTGAGAGTGCAATCCACACCATCCTCCAGATCATTTATGAAGATATTGAACAAAACCGGCCCCAGGACCGACCCTTGGGGCACTCCACTTGATACCGGCTGCCAACTAGACATGGAGCCATTGATCACTACCCGTTGAGCCCGACAATCTAGCCAGCTTTCTACCCACCTTATAGTGCATTCTTCCAGCCCATACTTCCTTAACTTGCTGACAAGAATACTGTGGGAGACCGTGTCAAAAGCTTTGCTAAAGTCAAGAAACAATACATCCACTGCTTTCCCTTCATCCACAGAACCAGTAATCTCATCATAAAAGGCGATTAGATTAGTCAGGCATGACCTTCCCTTGGTGAATCCATGCTGGCTGTTCCTGATCACTTTCCTCTCATGCAAGTGCTTCAGGATTGATTCTTTGAGGACCTGCTCCATGATTTTTCCAGGGACTGAGGTGAGGCTGACTGGCCTGTAGTTCCCAGGATCCTCCTTCTTCCCTTTTTTAAAGATTGGCACTACATTAGCCTTGATTTCATTAGCACTCATGATTTCAGCTAGTTAAATCAGAAATTTCACAGTGTTGTAATTGTAGGAGACCTGACCCAAAAAGGAGTGCGGGTGGGGGTGTTTGCAAGGTTATTGTAGGGGAGAGTTGTGATACCGCTACCCTTACTTCTGCATGGCTGCTGGTGCCTTCAGAGCTGGGCAGCTGGAGAGCGGTGGCTGCTGGCCCGGAAGGCAGAGCCGCTGCCAGCAGCAGCACAGAAATAAGGGTGGTCTGGCACGGTATTGCCACCCTTACTTCTGCACGGCTGCTGGTGGGGCGCCCCCTTCAGATCCGGGCGCCTGGCTAATGACCGCCACTCTCTGGCCACTCAGCTCTGAAGGCAGCATTGAAGTAAAGGTGGCAATACCGAGATCCCCCCCCTAAAATAACCTTGTGATCCCCCTGTAACTCCCTTTTGAGTCAGGACCCCCAATTTGGTCTCCCCTGGGAAATCTTTATTGTATGTGGTGAAAGACCAGATTTGGGTGGAGGGATAGCTCAGTAGTTTGAGCATTGGCCTGCTAAACCCAGGGTTGTGAGTTCAATCCTTGAGGGGGCCATTTAGGGATTGGGGCAACAATTGGGGATTGGTCCTGCTTTGAGCAGGGGGTTGGACTAGCTGACCTCCTGAGGTCCCTTCCAACCCTGATATTCTATGATTTCACAGGGGTAGACCAGATTTCATGGTCCGTGGTGCATTTTTCATGTCCGTGAATTTGGTAGAGAGAGAATGGCAGAGAACGATCAGTTTGACTGGATGGGTTCCATGATTCTTGTTCCAGAGCTATGAGAAATCCACAAACATTCCTAGGGTCTAAACTTATGGGCTCACAGAAGTCAACAAAATCATTTGATCCTTCACTGAACCTGTTCTCTCAGCTCACATGCATCCCTCATGCAAGTGCATGGACAGTGAGAAAAGTTTTCACCTCTACAATCCCACCATATTGGAGGATTTTAAATACAGATTAGACAAACATCTGTCAGAGGTGGTTTAGGTATACTTAATCCTACCTCAGCATGGGGAGATGGACTAGTCTAGATGACCACTGGAGGTCCCTTCTAGTCCTATACTTCTAGGATATTGTTACATATAATATAGAGAGTCCTTTAAAACAAAGCTGTACAAAACACTAGAAAACGTACAATTTGTTAAGCCATTTTAGGGGTGGCCCAGATGACCGGATAGGTGTTTGCACTGCTAAGTCTCTGAGAGATCATGATTCAATACTTGAGTGCAGTTATATCATAATAAATTGAGCTATCAGACATAGTATGGAAGTACTACTTTGTGTGCCTAATTTTGCAAACACTTGCTATCGGGTGCGAAGTTTGCTACCATGAGTAGCCCCACTGAAGTGAAAGAAGCTCCTCATAGAGGTCACATGCTACTCTTGGTAGTAAGTATTTGCATCATTGGACTCTATGTTGGGTTGGGTGTTTTAGAAAGATGGCAGCAATCAATGGCTCGTTTGGGAAGGCAAAATGTTGCTGTTTGTCCATAAATCCTCAAACATGGTGGTAGATTTTGACAAAGATTTCTGACCCATTTCCAGTAGCCTCTTTGTCTTGTTGCCAATGACTTAGGCAAGAATAAAAATAAGCAACTGGACCCTGTTTTTATTCCTTCCACTCAACAGGTATGAAGAGGAAATAAACAAGAGGACAGCTGTGGAGAATGACTTTGTGGGCCTGAAAAAGGTGAGCCAACCAGCGGGGTAAAAATCCACAGGAAGCTTTAAGCAATGAACAGAAAACGGTTGGGATTATTAGGAACTGTTTGTTTAAAACTGCCCCCCAAAGGGAGCATTAATAATTTACTGATCATCAACAACCAATGACTTGATAAGCAATAACTGCTACAATTTTAAACTGTAATTATATGTTTAGAGAGAGCAGTTCTCTTGAGTCAATAATAACAGACCCCTGATAAGTCAGCTTTGATTGGATTTATTGAAGTAACAGTTAGTAAAAACAGCATATACACAGAGAGGCAAACAGGTACTGTTGAAGACCTCCCCGGAGTTTGCAGATGGCCTGCATCCAGTCTGCAGAGGGTCTTACTTCTCCTATGATTTAGGAGCCACTATACCTTTGTTACCCATATTGTGTGTCTTCTGGTTCTTATCTATTTCCTTTTTTGCTGCGCACTTCTTATCTGAGGCTATTTTCAAAGTTCTTTGTTCCACTGCATATCCTGTGGTTAGTACACTGCTGAGATAGCATATTTTGAAGACTGTTTTACGAGCTAAGAGTTGCTGCTCAGTAAAATCCCACTCTTTAAAGTTAGCTTCATCTTAACGGAGGACCACCGAGCGAATCTTGCTCCCCTACACACCTTAAGATCTTGGACTTTCTTGAGTTTGGACCAACTTCCATTGGTGAGAGAAACAACACACAGATCTTCTTCAGGTCTGAGTCTCAGAAGAGAGTTCAGGTCAGGCTGATATAATAGCAAAATAGATCAGGAAAAAGGTCGTTAGGTACAAATGTTTCTACTGCTGAAAACAAAGTACACAAACTGTGTAGACCAGGGGTTGGCAACCTTCGGCAAAATGCCTTGCAGCCCACCAGCGGATTACCCTGATGGGCTGCGTGCCGAAGGTTGCCAACCCCTGGTGTAGAAAAATACACAACTTACACAGATGCATGCCTCTTTTATTTTTGCACAAGATTAGCCTTAATTGAATAGGTATTTTACTCCATTATTATTTTTTATTTATATTGCAATAGAACCTAGGAGCTCTAGTCCTGGCCCAAACCCTGTTATGCTAGGTGCTGTACAAACACAAGACAAAAAAATGGTCCCTGCCTCAAAGAGCTTATAATCAAAGTATAGTAAGACAAAAGAGTAGAGGCAGAGAGACAGATAGAGAGCACAAGAAAACAACGAGACAATATCGTATGAGTATGCAGTGAAATACCCTTCCTTCATACCCAATTCAGCTTGTCCCAGCTCCAGGTTTACTGTAGGCAGACTAACATTAGAGACCATTTTTTGGAAGCATCACTAATAAAAGTGATGAGAAGTTTTTTGTCCAAACTTTTTTTGCCCAAAAATGCAGTTTTCGTCAAAACCGAAAAGTTTAGAAAAATGGGTCAATGTTGAGGAAACTTCGTTTTGAATAAAAAATGAAAGAAAGTGTTTTGATGCCCAAATGTCCCAGTTTGATATTTTTGGAAAGGAGCATTTCACTTTTTCATTTAAAAAGTATTTTTAAAAGTTAAAAAAGATCAAAATCAGAAGAAAATGTTTCACTTTTATTGAGAAAACAGTTCAATTGACCCCAAATTATTATTCCCTGAGCTGTGCAGGAAATTTCAAAATTTCCTGGTTTCGTTTAATTTCAGAGCCGGAAAAAATATCTTAATCATGGATTTTCCTGCAAAATGAATCTGGTTTCTGTCCAGCTCTAATTAGACACCTGAATTTATTAGCCTCAGGAGATGGAAAGATTCACTCTATTACCAATCTTTCCTTTAGGAGATGGATGCTGCCTACATGAACAAGATGGAGCTGCAAGCGAAACTAGACTCCCTGACTGATGAGATCAACTTCCTGAGATGTCTGTATGAGGTGGTGAGAAGGCTTGCTATTCTCTTGGTCGCCTGGGGAATGCAGCCCTGGAGTGCTAATTCTAAACAGCTGGATGGGGGATCGGGATATTTGGCTTTCTGAGGATGAATATTCCTCTTTAAAATATATTGATGTCAACTGTGTAGGATAGGGTTTGTGTCTTAGCAGCCTCTCTCCAATTTAAACTGAAGCAGCACCAGCGTCTAAATAGATTCTTAGTGTTTAAGGCCAGAAGGGACCATTGTGATCATCTAGTCTGGCCTCCTGTATAATATGGCCAAAGAACTCACCCAGAAATTTCTGTATTAACCCCATAACGTCTTTGTAAGCAAGAGCATCTCATATAGAAAGATGTCCGGTCTTGATTCAAAGACTTCATGTGATGGAGATTCCATCCCTAGGCAAGTTGTTCCAGTTGGTTAAATCATCCTCACTGCTATTAAAAATGTGAACCCTACCTCTAGTCTGAATGTGTCTAGTTTCACCTTCCAACCACTAGATCCCGTTATGCCTTTTGCTGTTACGTTAAAGAACTGTCTACTATCAGAAATCTCTTCCCTGTGAAGATACTTGTGGAGTGAGATCAAGACATCTCTTAAACCTCTCTTGGACAAAGTCTACTGACTTGGGAGGACCCAACTTGTGATATATTTAAAGCGGGGGCTGATTTTCAGGAAGTGCTTCTGAAATCAGGCCTCTTGAAGGTGTCTCATGCTGGGCACTCCAAATCACTAGGCGGTTCAGAAAATTCAGGCCAACCGCGCTAGTCATGGAGGATCTGAAATGGAGAAGGACTGAGAAAGAGGAACATATACAATGAGAAACACAGTGCGGCTAAAGCCCACGTTTATGGGACTTGCAGGAACTGTCTCAGATGCAGCAGACCATTTCCGACACCTCCGTGGTCCTGTCTATGGACAACAGCCGAAACCTAGACTTGGACAGCATCATCCGGGAGGTCAAAGCACAGTACGAGGAGATTGCTCAGAGGAGCCGAGAGGAGGCAGAGTCTTGCTACCAGTGCAAGGTGAGTCCTCCAGCATCTAGGGTCCTGATCATGCCTTGCATGAGAGCTTTGCCATTGGCTTCAGTGGATGCAGGGAGTTTGGATGCAAAACGCCATATGCCACTGGGCAAATATAAACCCAATGCTATCCTGTACAGCTGAGTAGCAACTGCCATCCACAGGGAGGATGCTCTGTCTTTTCACACGCAGCTTTGGCCAAGGCAAAGAGGCTGTCACCTCCCTGGTGCTGCAGACCAAGATGATTGCGGAGGTCTAAGCTGTGATGGGAGTGGTGTGTGTGTAGGGATGGTGCTCCATAAGGTTATTTGCTCTCCCTCCTTTACTCATCTCAACACTGTGTCTCTGCTGCCATAGCACTTACTCACAACTTGACTAAGCCGTGCACATAAGACGCAAGCGATCCCAGTTCGTGCTGTAGTGCAGTTCCACAGTGGGTCCTTAGATGGTTAGAACCCAAAGTGCCCCTTTGCCCAGGAACGTGAAGTAATGCCCCACTATTGCTGGCAGCCACAGGTGTGAGCATCCCTCATGCATTTCCAAAATGCAAGCTTCCTCAGTAGTAGCAATTCCCCCAAGTGAGTGGCAAAAGGAGAGGGCAAGGAAAAACAGCCGGTCCCATGAGTTATGAACCTCTGCTACAAATGCAACCCACTGGTGAGTGTATCCCACTGGGCTGATCCACAAAGGGTATGAATTGCCAGCTCCCTCACCCTCCAAGTTCTGCAGCTTTAGCTCAAGTAGCAGCTCATATTTTTTAGTTTTGGAGGTCCCCGGTTCAATCCCTGGTATGTTGACCAAGAGGACGGCCATCTCCCCACTTGAAATACTCTACTGGATTCTTCTGAACAGTGTCCTCTTTGGGAGATAACTCACGGGGTGATGATGGTTTGCAGCAAAGAGTATACACACTAGCCTTTGTCTGACACCACCTGGTTATGTTGTTTCTGAACACCAGTTTGAAGAGCTGCAGGTGACAGCTGGGAAACACAGAGACAGTCTACGAGACAGCAAGAGCGAGATCTCAGAGCTTAACCGGATGATCCAAAGGCTGTGGGCTGAAATAGAAAATGTGAAGACGCAGATATGGCTTTTTTTCATGCACGTGAGTGTGAACCCGGGATGAATTCTTTTAGCGTTTCACTGGTAGATGTAGCGCTCATGAGGAACTTTCCATTGCAATGATTTTTCTATTAGAAAAAGCGCTTTTCATAAAATTTCAATTTTTTTTTGGAAAAATCAAAATGGCAGCTCCCCAGCTTCCTGCCAGGAAAGCTCTTGTTAATTTCACTTCCTGCCTGGAGAAAACAAATTTGACTAGAGCCTTCTCCTAAAATGGATTTTTTCTGCAAATCCCTTCCATGAAAAATTTCACATATTTGGCTTTTTGCCCTAATTTGGGATTTTTTTAAACAAAAATACACATTTCCATTTTCCAGTTCTGTTCATGTCAGGAAGTGTCCTGGCTAAAGAAAAGCATTGAGGTCTGTCTGTCTCCCTATAGACTCAACAACAGCTAAGCGCTGATGAGTATTTAACATAATTTCTACGACAATACCCCTTGTCCTTCTAGTTTTGTCTAGTCTAGTTGCCTTTCTTGAGTGGTGACTACAATCTTGTCAATTCTTGTGATTTTTAATCACACATTGCATGGTATTTGGTCTTTTTTTAAAGCTCCAGCTCCTGGAATCAGGTGATGACATGAGGTTTTCAGCTTTCTTTTAAGAAAGGGCCTCATGATTGCAGAGACGAAGCTTGAACACTACAGTCTCCAAAACCAGAAGGCTGATAAAAAGAAGTCCCAGCTTATTTAGTATGATCTCATGATTTTATGGTGCCATGATTTCTGAACACCTGGGCAATACTGTGACTGCTGCTTTTATCAGATTGTGCCATGAGCTTCTGAAGTGTTTCATTTGTGGCCGGTTTTGGGATTTGGACCATGGTTGCAAATGAAAACCATTGTGGTGATCTCACTCTTGTTGCAAAATCTGAGCTAATGTTAAACTCCAGCAGCCTGATTCTCCCTTGTTCAGTCATTTATACCAGTGCACATGGAATGTAAACCACTATCATACCAGAATGGCAGTGGTTTACGCTCACTTTGCACCATTGTCACTGACAAACACTACCGGGCAAAAGAGGATCAGGCCTGTGTTTTTCTGTGCTACCCTCAGCAGAATCCATCAGATGTTTGTCTTGCCTTGCAGTGTGAAAAGCTGCAGACCTCCATTGCTGAGGCCGAGCAGCAAGGTGAGCTGGTCCTCAAAGACGCCAAGGGCAAACTGGCTGAGCTGGAGGGTGCCCTGCAGAAGACCAAGGCAGACTTGGCGCGTCAGCTGCGGGAGTACCAGGAGCTGATGAACATCAAGCTGGCTCTGGATATCGAGATCGCCACCTACAGGAAGCTGCTGGAAGGAGAAGTATGCAGGTTAGGGCAATATAATGAGGACCAGATCTTTTGAAGTCAATGGGGAAACTTAGCGCATGTCATACTCACCCTTTTAAAACAATGCCCCTAACTCCCTGGCAACTAAGAAGGCAGTCTGAATAATATTGGCATATTAGCATTTAGGACATGCTGCTGCTTTAAGAGCAAGAGGTGGTCTAGTCTAGTGGATAGGGCTCTGGGTAGGCACTCAGGCGACATGAGTTCTAGTCTGTCACTGATCTGCTGGGTGACCTTAAGCAAGATTATGTGCCTTTAGCCTTGTCTACCCTAATGTTGTAAGTCAGTCTAAGTTATGAGAGTTAAGTGATGTAACTTACATTGGTTTGAAGTGGTTCTCCACTGCACTATGTCAATGGGAGACACTCTCCCATTGACTTAGCTTCCTTCTCTCATTGAGGTGGATTAATTAATCACAGTGTGTGGTGAAGACCAGCCCCAAATTGTTTCACAGTTTAGCTTGCAAACTCTTTTGAGACAGGAACTGTCTACTGCTCTGTGTCTGTGCAGGGCCCTGATCTTGGTTGGGGCTTTTTGCTGCTATGGCAAAACAAATAATAGTAATGAAGAGAATACAGATCTTGTTTAATTGTACTGACTAGTTCCATCAATGCTCTTCCATTGAAAAATGCAGTTTTTTAGGAATTGAAATGTTTTGTGGAAGTGTGTTTTGATTTTGAGAATTTTTCAACAGGAAAAAGTTGGAATGTTCCCTTTTGATAGCATCATTTGGACTAATTTCATTTTGACTTTTAGATGATAGGATAATATTAATTTTAACATTATATTACATTTAGTAGCATGTGTACAGAATACATATATTATAGTTAATATTTTAATACAATACAAAAGTCAAAACAACACTGTTATGAATAAGTTTGAAATGTTTCTTTCATGGCAAATTTCAAAATTTCAGCTTTTCATTCTGAACTGGAATAATTTTTTACGCCCAAAACATTGGAATATCCTGCAGAATGGAAATTCCAGTTCCCGACCGGAAACTGACCCTGGCCTTCAGCAGATGAAATATCAATGATTGCAGGGTTCCTAGCAGTATAACGGCTCTGTTGCATGTGTAACCCGTACCACTTTCTTTCCCTTGCAGAATGTCTGGAGAATGCCAAAGTTCTGTGAGTATCTGTAAGTCGCTGGCACATTCATCTTGTTCTGTTAGAGGTGGTGTCCGGTTGTGGGTTGTACGCTAGGACTCCTGGGCTTGCTTCTGGAATAACCAACTGCCTTTGTTTTCCTCCGCAGCCATGGTGGGTGGCAGCTTAACCTCTGGAGGTGGACTTGGAGGTGGGATTTGCCTTGGAGTAGGAGGAGGCAGTGGTGGTGGAATAGGTTTCAGTTCCAGAAGTGGAAGAGGTGGATATGCCTTAGGTGGAGGATCCACCTCTGGAGGAGGAAACAATGGAGGCAGGGGAGGGTACGGATCTGGAGGCAGGTCCAGCACCATTGCGAAAACAACCATCACTTCCACATCGGTGAAATCGACAAGCAGGAGAGTCTAGAATATGGTGCCTTCTCTTATCATCTAATGGCTGCAGCTCAGCCCCTCCAGCCAACCCTGACAACCGAAAGAGAAATGAACGGTGTCCGTTACAGCTCAATAACCTGCTATGTATTGCCTCAAAGGGACCAACTGTCATGGTGACAACTGTCACCTAACCAGTTGTCATGGTAGTGACACCTACTCTCCCTCTAGGTTTAAGCCAGGTACCATAATCTAGTTACAACTACACCATGAAATAAACTATGGTGGATAATGGTCAAGATTTTGAAAAGTGGCTATCAATATGGGATACCTCCAATCCTGAATGACCAGCTTGAAATACTGTAAAGGGGCTGATTTTGAGAAAGAAGGGAGGACACACCTTCTAGAAATCAAGCCCCTTTAAGGTGACTCCAGTGAAGCATCAAAAACTGCAGCACACAAAATCTCTCGTCACTTTTGAAAACCTTGGCCAATCAGACAAAACATACATGCCTAGCTTAACTCCATAGACTTCAGAACCATCATACCAGAAACAGATTTGAGCCCAAGAGAGTGATATTCCATCAGCGACCTGTAGGGAAAAAATTCCTATGCAGTAATATTCAGAAAATTAAACACTTGTGCATATATCAAGAAAATGACTTTATCCCATAAAATAAATTAAATGGATTTACGATGTTAAAAATTTGGGCTGGATCCTGGTATAAATTGGTGCAGCTTCACTGAAGTCAGTGTTTTACACTAACTAAGGATTTAGCCCCTTTTTGAGTAAGGGCTTGTCTATACTTGCAGCTAAATCAGCACTGCTATGATCGATACAGAGGTGTCGATTTAGCAGGTCTGGTGAAGACAGATTAAGTCAATGGCAAAGCGCTCTCCTGCCGACTTCTGTACTCCACCTCCCCGAGAAGCAGAAGGTAAATCAGCAGGAGAGCACTGTAGACACCGCTGTAAGTCGACCTAAGTGACATCGACTTCAGTTATGTAACTTAGCCCTGGTCTACACTAGGACTTTAGGTCGAATTTAGCAGCGTTAAATCGATGTAAACCTGCACCCGTCCACACGATGAAGCCCTTTATTTCGACTTAAAGGGCTCTTAAAATTGATTTCCTTACTCCACCCTTGACAAGTGGATTAGTGCTTAAATCGGCCTTGCCGGGTCGAATTTGGGGTACTGTGGACACAATTCGATGGTATTGCCCTCCGGGAGCTATCCCAGAGTGCTCCATTGTGACTGCTCTGGACAGCACTCTCAACTCAGATGCACGATTGTCTGCCGTTGCTCTGACGCAGGGAGGGGCGACTGATGACATGGCTTACAGGGTTGGCTTACAGGGAGTTAAAATCAACAAAGGGGGTGGCTTTACATCAAGGAGTATTTCAGGCAGGACTTCATGGAGGGTTCCAGTAAGAAATGGTGCACCTCAGTTATTGTTCTTATTGGAACAAGCAGGTTGGTCTGGCCTCTGATTGATACATGACTAGATTTACCTCGCTGCACCTTCTCTGTGAGTGACTGTAGTGTGACCTAGAGGAATGAGTCCCCTAGACGGTGGGTGGGTGGGTGGGTGGGTGGGGGGTTGCAAATGAGTACAAAACAAATCTGGTCTATTTCTTGTTTTGATCCACTCCATCTATCTTTTACATCTTTGGCTGGCAGCAGACGGTGTAGAAGGACTGCATGCCATCCACATCTCATGGCTGCTCGGCAGAAGATGGTACAATAGGACTGCTAGCCATCCTCATCTCTTGCCTGCCCGGCAGAAGATGGTACAAGAGGACTGCTAGCAATCCGTATTGCCGGCCTGCTCACCATAATATGGTTCAATAGGACTGACTGCAGGACTAAAGAGAATGACCTGATCAAGTCACTCCAAATTTAGTCCCTGCACCCATGTCTGCCCAGGCGCTCCGGATCGACCTCACAGTGGCAACCAGGAGCACCTCGGACATGACGATGATGGCTACCAGTTCTACTGTAGCATCTGCTGCCATAAGGCAATGGGTTGCTGCTGCTGTGTAGCAATGCAGTACCACGTCTGCCAGCACCCAGGAGATATAGGGTGACAGTGAGCTGAGCGGGCTCCATGCTTGCCGTGGTATGGCATCTGCATGGGTAACCCAGGAAAAAAGGCGCAAAATGATTGTCTGCCCTTTCTTTCATGGAGGGAGGGAGGGAAGGGGGGCCTGATGACATGTACCCAGAACCACCCGCGACAATGTTTTAGCCCCATCAGGCATTGGGATCTCAACCCAGAATTCCAATGGGCAGCAGAGACTGCGGGAACTGTGGGATAGCTACCCATAGTGCAACACTCCGGAAGTCGACGCTTGCCTCGGTACTGTGGAAGCACTCCGCCGAGTTAATGCACTTAATGCACTTAGAGCATTTTCTGTGCGGACACACACACTCGAATATATAAAACCGATTTCTAAAAAACTGACTTCTATAAATTCGACCTAATTTCGTAGTGTAGACATACCCTTACATAACTGAAGTAGCATACTTTAGGTCGACTTACAGCTTTAGGTTAGACCAGCCCTCAAACAAGTATTTCCAGCAGCTGAGAAATTCTACCCCATCTGATATTTTTCTCCAATGAGCTGATAAGCTTCACCAGCCTATAGTTCTTCAAAAAAAATGTATAATATCTACAGCTAATTCTAGGTGTGCTTTTATGTAATGGTCATGAAGCAACTTTTGCTTGTCTTTTTTCAGTTCCTTTTCTTGCTGTGTGATGCATTGTATCTCATTGAACTTTACAGTAAGAAATACAATGGGTTAGTTTGGTTTTTGCCCAAGGAATTTATTATTGTTATTTATTACATTGTAATAATTATAAACCCATTGAAAGATCTGAAAGCATTTGATCAACTCTGGTAGATGTAGGCAGGAAATATTCATTGTTTTCCCCTGGACAAAATTTTTGAATTAAAACAAAAAGATAATTTTATATAAAAAACATTTCTACAAAGCTTTTCAAATTTTCATAACAAAACCAAACCAAAACCAAACAGAACCAAACCTCCCCTGCCCCAAAACCATAAAAAAAATTCAGCAATGGAAAATTGAAAACTTTCACCAGATTGGACAACATTTTTTTGGTTTTACAGAAAATTTTTGCCAGATTTAACAATATTTTTCAGTTTTGGGTTATATTTCAGTTTGGTAGGGTTTTTTTTTTTGAGGACCTACCTCTGAGCCCATTTTCTTTGCCAGCTAGGGGCTCCAAACTTGTTGAGCCAGATATGCTAGCTTACTGCAACACAGACCCAGGGTCTGGACCATGCCCCCCAAAGCTGCAGATTAAACTGAAAACAGCTCAGCAAGCACTCCTTTCTCCAGCACCCAGACACCCATCTCTCAATGGTATCCAAACCCCAAATAATTCCATTTTACTCTGTATAAAGCTTATACAAGGTAAACTAATAAATTGTCCGCCCTCTATAACACTGGTAGAGAGATATGCACGGCTGTTTTCTCCCCCAGGTATTAATCACTTACTCTGGGTTAATTAATAAACAAAAGTGATTTTATTAAGTAAAAAAAGTAGGATTTAAGTGGTTTCAAGTAATAACAGACAGAACAAAGTAAGTTACCAAGCAAAATAAAACAAAACACGCAAGTCTAAGCCTAATACATTAAGAAACTGATTACAGGTAAATCTCACCCTCAGAGATGTTCCAATAAGCTTCTTTTACAGACTCGACTCCTTCCTAGTCTGGGCCCAATCCTTTCCCCGGTACAGTCCTTGTTAGTTCCAGCTCAGGTGGTAACTAGGAGATTTCTCATGACTGGCAGCCCCCTTTGTTCTGTTCCACCCCCTTTTATAGCTTTGGCACAAGACAGGAATCTTTTGTTTCTCTGGGTCCCCACCCCGCCTTCTAAATGGAAAAGCACCAGGTTTAAGATAGATTCCAGTACCAGGTGACATGGCCACATGTCCTGTGATACCCTAAGCCTCCATTCTTCCCGGCCTGACTCACACTAACGCAGGAAGGCTTGCAAGTAAACAGAGCCATTTACAACCAATTGTCCTAGTCAATGGGAGCCATCAAGATTCTAAACCACCATTAATGGCCCACACTTTGCATAATTACAACAGGACTTCAGAGTTATACTTCATATTTATAGTATTAGACACAAGAATGATACATACATACAAATAGGATGAACACAGTCAGCAGATTATAAGCTTTGTAATGATAGTTTACAAGAGACCTTCTGCATGAAGCATATTCCAGTTACATCATATTCATACTTATTAGCATATTTCCATAAAACATATGGAGTGCAATGTCACAGCACTCTCCCAAGAATGGACATTTCCTGTGGAAAGAAACATTTGGATGAAAATGCCATTTTTTGTTATTGTTGAAAACATTGTATTGAATGAAATATGTCAACCAGCTCAAACATTAAAGGATCACTTTGTCCATTGTAGAAACGCATTGGCCTCAGGGTCAGTGGTCCCCAATACTTGATAGCAATTCAGAGTGGAGAGAGAAGGATTCAGCATTCAATAGAAATAACTGGGGAATTAAACTTAAGCAGAATGGAATGACCCAATGGGAATTTGTGACAGGAGACTGGCAATAACTTCCATACTCTTGTGGGGAAAGATAAAACCTTGGGAGTTCTAGGTGCTCCTAGATTGCAGGTTGTCAGGACTTTGGGATAACATCTCATCTGATGGTGACACCTTGATGTCCAGTGACCATGGTGATGAGCATGTACAAATACAACAGGTAGATAAATCCCTATCCTGAGAGAGAGATCAAGATACCCAGATAGATGGTTTTCATTCATATCTATCTAGATTTGGCCTAGCTGATGAAAATAAAATCCATGCTATGGGGTCTCATGACACGTCTGAAATCACACCAGGGAGAAAATACTGTGTGTAGGGTCGGCTGCAAGGAGCTTGCAGGTAAGCAAGGGCGTGATCTGCATCCCCTTTCATGATGACCACTCAGCCCTGGTGCTCAGCAGCATGGAGGGGTGTTTGAGGTCCGGAAAAGGAAGAGGCACGTGCATTATCAGTGAGAGGAGAGCCATTGGCCGAAGACATTCCCATTTGGGGGCAGGCGAGGCTGCCTGAGGGCTTCCGATAAGGCAACCAAGTCGTTCTTCAAGCACAGTGGGGTCGGCTCAATTCCCATAAGGAGCACCCTTGGAGCCGGGACTGTTCCTTGGGAGATTACATGACTGAGAACAGTTTGAATGTATAATGATCCCTTCTGGCATTTAAAATCTACTGGGTGAATCCATCGGTGATGTAAACTGAAGCCAGTGGAGCTATGGCCATTTAGCTCAGCTGATGCCCGAGCCCCTGTGAACCTATGGATCTATCACTCAAGAGAAGAGTAAGTGAATTCAGGGCCGGCGGAAGGTGCTGCATGACATTTAAGTGTGAATTTCTCTGGTTATTCTAGAAACAGATGGCAGTGGCACAAGCATCCCCACTGTGCCGCTTTCCTGACTCATAGAAACCACCCAGGTTGGGTGGAGTGGGGTGAGACAGTGACTCTGTTTTCCCCATCAATCAGATGCTCAGCCTCTCTGCTGAGACTGCTACATGTGTGGATAGTTGGTGCTGCTTGCCTATTGGAAGTTTATGGTAGTAGTGAAATCGTTCACTCAAGGAAGTACTCCCACTCAAGTGGGTTTTCCCAGCAAACCCATCATTTCATTAAATTCATCAGCTCACTTATTCTGCTCTGTTTGATCATATTGTGCAAGATGATGGATGCAGCAAAAACGTGACCCTGCCTTGGTGACGTTTTTCAATGCAGAGCAACCATCCGCATGTCTGGACTTTCACTTGGAAAGACCAGTTGTAGATTAAAGCAAAACAACCTTCCCTTCACCCCATTTAAAAAAAGAAGGAAGAGCACAGTGTGTGTGTCCCCTTTAAAACAGTCTTAGGTCATAGACTCCAAGGCCAGAAGGGACCACTGTGATCATGTAATGTGATCTCCTGTATAACACAAGCCAGAGAGTTTCCCTGAATTTATTCCTGTTGGAAATACAGCATATCTTTCTGAAAAACATCCAGCCTTGATTTAGAAATTTCTAAGGATGAATGATCCACCGTAACCTTTGGTAAATTGTTCCAATGGTAAATTACCCTCACTGATAAAAATTTGCACCTTAGTTCCTAGTCTGAATTTGTCTAGCTTCAACTTCCGGCCATTGGATCTTGTTATACTTTTTGTCTCCTAGTTTGAAAAACCCTCTATCATCAAATTTCTACTCCCCATGTAGGTATTTATAGACTGTGACTGACTCACTCCTTAACCTCCTCTTTGATAAACTAAATAGATTGAACTCCTTGAGGTTTTTCACTGTAAGGCATGTTTTCCAATCCCTTAATCATTCTTGTGGCTCTTCTCTGACCCCTCTCCAATGTTTTAACATTCTTCTTGAATTGTAGACACCAGTACTGGACATAGTATTTCTTTAGAAGTCATACTAGTGCCAAGTCCAGAGATCAAATAACCGTTACTCCTACTTGAGATTCACCTGTTTATATATCCAAGACTCACATTATCTCTTTTGGCCACAGCATTGCATTCGGAACTCATGTTCAGCTGATTATCCACTGAGACGTCCAAGTCTTTTTCATAGTCACTGCTTCCAGGATAGAGTCCTCTCTCCCATAGATATAACTTGCATTCTGGGTTCCTAGATGCATGGCTTTACACTTGGCTGTATTGAAATACATATTTGCTTGAGGCCAGCTTACCAAGCGATCCAGGTTGCTCTGTATTAGTTGTCTTCTTCATCATTTACAGCTCCCCAGTCTTTGTGCCATCTGCAAACCAGATCAATAATGATTTTGTTTTCCTCCAGGTCATTAATAAAAATAATTTGCAGTGTTGTTGCTCATGTTGGTCCCAGGATATGAGAGACAAGGTGGGAGAGGGAATATCTTTTATTGGACTAACTTCTATTGGTGAAAGAGGCAAGCTTTTAAGGGTCACAGTCCCGAAGAAGGTCTCTATGTAGCTCAAAAGCGTGCCTCTTTCGCCAACAGAACTTGGAACAATACAAGATATTGCCTTGCCCGCCTTGTGTCTCTCATTGATAAAAATAGTCATTAGTGTAGGGCCCCAAACCAATCCCTGTATGATCCTACTAGAAACACACAAACTTCACGATGATTCCCCATTGCCAGTTACCTTTTGAGACCTACCACTAGCCAGTTTTTAATCCATTTAACATGTGCCATGTTAATTTTGTATTGTTCAAGTGTCTTCATCAAAATGTTGTGCGGTACCATCTAAGTATATTACATCAGCACTATTATCCTTATCACTGAACTTATGATCTCATGAAAAAAGAACTTACTTCACTTGAACTGGACCCAAAATGGCAGCTGCCTTTGCCAGACTCCTCTACATTGAAAGGTGCAGTACATAGCAATAAAACTTCAAGTGATATGTTGCTACCTAAAGGTATATGTTTATAGATAGATTCATAGATATTAAGGCCAGAAGGGACCATTATGATCATCTAGTCTGACCTCCTGCACAATGCAGGCCACAGAATTTCACCCACCACTCCTAAAAAAGACCTCACACCTATATCTGTGCTATTGAAGTCCTCAAATTGTAGTTTGAAGACCTCAAGGAGCAGAGAATCCTCCAGCAAGTGACCCGTGCCCCATGCTACAGAGGAAGGCGAAAAACCTCCAGGGCCTTGTTGAGAACTCCAGAGGTGTACTGGGGCAATTGTAGAAGGGTATGTAGCCAGGGAATAATTCACCTCTATTATTAGTATTGTTGTTGGTTGTTGGTTCCGTAAGTGCTGTACAAACACGGAACAAACTGATGGTCCCTGCCCCAAACAGCTTCCATTAAGTCTATTGGAGATGCAAGATAATCCTCAGTGGGTCCTCCTGTCTTATTTTCAAGAGTCAGGCCATGAAAAGGACGTGACCCCATTACATGGCCTGTTACTCTCTGAAACCGTAGTAGCTGCAGAATACAGGATGGAAGGTCTCAAAGCAGCCAGAAGTTGCTTCGGTGAATTTGACCAAGATAGGGACCATGATAAAGTAGATGAGCTCTTCAGTGGATTAAGTTTAATAACCCTACCGGAACTGATCTCCTCGCCAGCACTGGCTGCTTCAGCTTTCTTGGTTGTTTGCGTTGTGTCTGCCTAATCAAACTTTAAGTCCTCCAGAGTAGGGGAGCCTGACCCTGCTTTCTGTTAAATCAATGGCAGTTTTTGCTCTGGGATCATGGAAGCAAAAGCAGGTCTTGGGTAGGTTGGAAAGCACCCCGGGTAATATATATAAAATTGGTGGCAGTGGGTGCACTGGGATTGTCTGAAATTAACAGTGGAACTTTGGTTGGCAATGAAAATTCTCCGTTCTGCAAAAGGCCTTTGAATATTCTCCAGTTAATGAGTAACAAATAATTGAATCCAAAGCATTTTGAATGATGCCAAGCCAAGGAATGATCTTCAGAAGTTACCTCAGTTTTTGCACTTGCGAATGCATGTCAGTGACACTTCGCTGTGTAAGGAAATGCTCGTCCTCACAAATGAGACAATGCTGGATTCTCATTAAGGCCCATTTCCAGTGCTTTGGCAATGCAAAGGTAAATTGTGTGTCTAGTGGTAGGCAGAAAAATGAGAAGCCGGTTAAAGTCAGCTGAGGCTGGTCCTAAATGTTTGAGTTTGGGATTAGAGCTGTGGGACATGGAATTTTTGGTGTGCTGGCAATGCCAAAAAATTGGGGAAATTTTTTTTTGTGTTGACCCAGAACAAACTTTTTCTGAAATTTTTGGTTGGTAGAAAAAAAACACACCAAAACATGGCTTGGGGTTGAATGTAACCTTTTGCTTTACCCGACAGGAAATGTTTCCTTTTGATTTTGAGCATTTTAAAATCTTCTTTTTAATTTTTAAAAATCACAGTGGAAGGAAATTTCCAAGCCGAAAGTCATTTCAAATCACAAGATCAAAATGTCTTGTTTTGAAAAGGTTGAAATGTTTTTATTTTTTTTCTGTTCTCTCTTCCCTCCCCCCCCAACTAAAACAATTTGGCAAATTTGGCACAAATAGGTGAAATGTTTCAGTGTCGCGAAATCTGATTTTTTTTTTTTTTTGCCAATGAGGATAATGTTTCACTACTTTCCAGGAGGGTTGTGAGGATTAAACTCATTCATGCTTGTGAGATGCTTGGTTGATTTGGTGGTCAGGGCTATGTAACTACTTAGATGGCTATTGTCGTCCAATCAGCTGTGTTGCACAGCAAATGTGGTTATAAGTGAAACTCAGGGTATCTGATTGAGATAGTGCTACCTAGATTCATAGATATCAAGGTCAGAACGGACCATTATGATCATCTAGTCTGACCTCCTGCACAACGCAGGCCACAGAACCTCACCCACCCTCTCCTGCGATAAACCTCTCACCTATGTCTGAGCTATTGAAGTCCTCAGATCATGGTTTAAAGACTTCAAGGTGCAGAGAATCCTCCAGCAAGTGACCCATGCCCCACGCTACACAGGAAGGTAAAAAAAACCCAGGGCCTCTTCCAATCTGCCCTGGAGAAAAATTCCTTCCCGACCCCAAATATGGCGATCAGCTGAACCCTGAGCATATGGGCAAGATTCACCAGCCGGATACCCAGGAAAGAATTCTCTGTAGTAACTCAGATTCTATCCCCCTAACATCCCATCACAGGCCATTGGGCCTATTTACCATGAATATTTAAAGATCAATTAATTGCCAAAATCATGTTATCCCATCATACCTTCTCCTCCATAAACTTATCGAGTTTAATCTTGAAGCCAGATAGGTCTTTTGCCCCCACTGCTTCCCTTGGAAGGCTATTCCAGAACTTCACTCCTCTGATGGTTAGAAACCTTCGTCTAATTTCAAGTCTAAACTTCCTGATGGCCAGTTTATATCCATTTGTTCTTGTGTCCATATTGATACTGAGCTTAAATAATTCCTCTTCCTCTACTTACACACTAGGAGACAATGTAAGTTTTCCCTCATTGTTAACTCAAACGAACCTTGGTTACATCCATGCACATTTGCCTTTGTTTCGCCTCTTTATCATAAAAGACATGATGAAGAAGCAAGCCCTTTCCCTGCATTTCTGCCTGGGCATTTCTCCATACTCAGCACAGCTGATACAATGATGTAGTTTCGGTTTGCGAAGTTGGAGCTTAGACTGTCTATCAAGTTTGAACTGGATGAGGATGATTGATGATAAGATCATGCTTTAATTGCCTGACTTTGGCTGGAGACAGTGCTGTGACTCAATCCGTGTGTTATCTGAGTGCATTCAGTGATTGAAATTAGGACAGCGGCATTCAGCTGACTTAACAACTCCCCTCCTGTTGTAATGGAGCTGGGCTGTGAGATTTTATGATAGTGTATTTGGTAATCGTCAGAGGAGCCAGAGCAAAAGCATCCCGGTTGTTATATCTGCAAGAGCATAGCACCTCCGTGCACTGTGAACTACTATGCACGACAGCGGAGTGAATTAGATTGACCAGTAAAACTGGAGTGCTTTAGTAGACCCATTGTATGGAGAGTGCATTGGCTGTGGCTTGTTGTGTGTTTGGTGCACCTTTAAAGGGGGAGCAGGCCCACTCCCCACTGCAGGGATGGCAGTGTTTTGTGTTTAGATGCAGCCTGTTACAAAGGAGTGAGACACACTGTGCTCTCTCTCTCGTGGAGACCTGGGCTAAACTTTTCAAAAGGGTCACATTTTCCAAACTTTGACCTGGGAGTCCCACGTTCCGAAGGACTTAGGCCTTTAGGAGCCTAATTCACACTCTGTGAAAGTCGGCGAGAGGCTCCTGAGTGTGGCCGTGACTTCTGAAAATCGGGACTTAAGGCCAGATTTTCAAAAGTATTTAGGTGCCTCAGGATAAGTGCCTAGTGGGGTTTTTCAAAAGCGCCCAGGTGCCTGACTCCAATGGTGGTTTAAAAAATTCTGCCCTATGACTTGTTTGTTAGTGAAGGTTATTTGTTAGTGAAGGTTGACTATCAGAAAGAAATTCATTGAATAAATTGCTGAACAAAAAATTGGCAAAATTAGTCAACAGGTATATTTGATCAGTTAAAATGATGTTTGTGTGACACTTTTATTTATGTTTATAATTCTCTGTCTTTCTCTCTCGCTCATGAGTTAGCCAGCTGCTTTACAATACTCAACAGCTGTATTGTTTATTATCTAGACAGCACCATAGGCATGCATGGACCTTTATAAACAAGGCCTCTCTGGTTGTATGTCCACACACATCACCCTAGCATCTGAGTACGTCTACATAACAATTAAACACTTGTGGCTGGCCTGGGTCAGCCGATGCGGGTTTGGGGAGCTTGGGCTGAGGGGCTGTAAAATTGCTGCATAGTCACAAGGGGTGTGTGTGTGGGGGGGAAGGTGCCAGAGCCTGGGCTCCTGTCCGAGTATCTACACAGCAATTTTTAGCCCTGCAGCCCAGGCCCCCATGAGTCCAAGTCAGCTGACTTGGGTCAGCTGCAGCCATTCTTTGGGGCTTTTATTTCAGTGTAGATGTATCTTGAGTGTCCGTTGACACTTTTCAAGGGGATTTGCTCTCCTTGTTGATCATTGCATTTCTCATCCATGTTGCTGCACTTGTTATTCATGATACCAGATAATCAGCAAATTCTAGGATTGCAGATTCTAGGATTCACCTCTGCAGGAATTAAGGTCATGGGTAACAGAAGCTCCCATTACGAGCGATTTTTAGGAAGCTTCAGGGGTGAAAAGCCCAAATTCATCCTCTCTTGTAAAAGTCTTATTTTAATGAGACAATGCAGAGCCTCCTCCAATTGCAATATGCTGAGCTCCCGCTTTGGATTGGGCAACCGGTTCTCAGAAGCCAAAGGCAATTTTCCATGGAGAAAGCAGATTTAGGGTGTAATCATAGGTGTGTGTGTGGGGAATTGTGAAAGCTGTGCTATTATTTGGCATCCCCTAAAACGTTTGTCTGCCATGGGGCTTTCCGAGGCAAGTTCCAGATAAAGCTACAGATAAAAGGTACCCATCCAGAATAAGGGGGAAATTAATGATTCACTGCATCATTTAAAGAGAGATCAATTCAGACACCCTAAAAAAGTGCAAGGCATCTTAGTCAGTGAGAGTTACCAGGAGGCGTATGTGACATTGTTCTTGTTTTGTTTTTTCCCTTCTGCATTGCTGGGGCGTGTGGACTGGGTAGGGTCATTGGCCAATTGAAGATCAAAATCTGTCAACCACACCAAGCTCAAGAACACAATAAAATCATATCCTCTGTCACGCCCATGCAAACCCCGCCCATCTCCCGAAGCAGCTAAAAGGGAGCATCCCCGGTGCTGGATTCAGAGGGACTCACTTCCCTTCACTCTGCACTCATCTTCTTGCACCACTGCTACGGGGATTCTTCTCCTCTTCATCTCCTACTCTGTGCAGAAGGAGCCGCCATGTATCTCCAGCCGTGCGCCCCGTCCACTGGAGGCAGCAGAAGGAGCTACAGCTCATGCTCTGCCATTGGTGCAGGTGGAGGAGGCAGAGGCAGGAGTAGCTACACCTCCTATTCCTCCTCCAGGGGCTACGGGGGTGGCGGACGCTGTGCAGGGTTTGGCAGCAGGAGCTTGCATAATCTAGGTGGAGGTGGAAGGATTTCTGCGGGGGGCTCTTACGGTGGAGGATTTGGGTGTAGAAGTGGTGGCTTTGGTGGCGGAATTGGTGTCGGGTTGGGCGGCTATGGAGGAGGACCGTGTGGCTTTGGAGGAGGAGCGGGCGGCTATGGAGGAGGAGTGGGCGGCTTTGGAGGAGGACCGTGTGGCTTTGGAGGAGGAGCTGGCTTTGGAGGAGGAGTGGTCGGCTTTGGACCTGGCTTTGGACCTGGCAGACCTGGGCAGCCTGGAGGCATCCAGCCCGTTCAAATTGATCCAAGACTCCTGCAACCGATCAATATCGAGATTGACCCCCATATCCAACAAGTGAAAACTCAGGAGACGGCGCAGATCAAGGTCCTCAACGACAACTTTGCAACCTTAATCAGCAAGGTGAGAAGTCAGGGCAGTAGGGGGGCACTTTGAACTGCTTTGTGCACGGCAGAAAGGGTTGTTTCTATATTTCCATCTCAGTTTTGGTAAGAAAGGAAAATTGAGCAGTGATCAGAAATAGGCTAGAATTTCTCATCCAGAGACAGAGAGAGATCAAAAGCTTCTCCTGCATGGGCCTTGCTATGGATTCAGCTACCTCAAGCTACTCTTTGGCTTTCAGCTGCAGGATGCTCCAGAAAGTCACGTTCAAGTCATCACAACATCTTTAGCATTCACTAGCTGGTCTTACTACTGTGAATTTCTCTTTCCACGTGGCCTTCTATCAAATGCTACCTTTTTATTAATATAATTTGATTATCAATGACTCATTTACAGTGGAAAACTAGGATTTCTAATTTGCTTTCATAGGGGCAGATCCTCAGCTTCAATGCAACTAGGACAGTTTACACTAGCTCAAGTTCTGCCCCAGAATGTTTACAGTGATGGAGCTCACTATTTTCAGATTCTTTTTCGTTGCCATTCTGAGTTTTGATGGAATAGTCCTAAGCTATATTAAAAAGTGCTGGTTGGAGGGCAGTGAGCGGAAAGGGTCAGAAATGTTTTGCAAAAATCTGTTCTCCTAAAATTTTCAAAAAGTTGAAACACTTCAATGAGCTCAGAGTTTTTGCAAAACAGGGTGAAAATGCCATGAAAATGCAATTGAAATTTTCTGCTATTTGGTTTCAAATCCCCAAATGTCATCCATATCTTGAAATTTCATCAACATTTCAAACTTTGATGACTTTGACCACCTTTGATATTACCATTCAACTGAGAAAGAACTCTCCTGTTTGCACAATGCAGCAGGATCCTTGAATAGTGCCGCTCTTCCAAGTATTATAGGGAATACTTAATCCATCTGCTTTTTGGGTTTTAGGTCCAGTTCTTGGAACAAAAAAATAAAGTTCTGGTCACCAAGTGGGATCTCTTACAACAGCAAGGCGGAACAATTATTAGGAAGGATTTAGCGCCCTTGTTTGAGAATTTTATCCAAGTCTTGAGGAGGAAGCTAGATGGACTCCAAAGTCAGAAGGGACAACTGCAGTCAGAACTGGAGAACATGCAGCAGTATGTTGAGGAGTACAAGCGCAAGTAAGTGCATTAACAGAGTAAGAAACAAAACATTAAATTAAATTAAAACATATTACAGCTATAGCAAACTCGATCGGTCAATTTACTGTGCCTTCAGTGGTGAACAGCAGGGTCTAGTTTTCCCCATGCATAAACTCTTTGATACCAATTATGGCTGAAAATCCCAACATGGCCTAATTTCAAAGGCACAAATGGCAGAGAGGCACCTGGCCGTGGGTAGTCAATGGGAATTGGACTTCTAATTCCCATCTGTGGTTTGAAAATCACAAGAAGGATAAAGCCCAAGAACAGAGAAACATTTTTATTCACTACTTAAGAAAAAAACCAACCCCATTCCGCTTATAGGTATATAATAACCCTGAGTGCTAATATTCTTTCTTATCCTGGTGTAAATCAGTTGTGTTACAGCAGCCAAGAGGGTGGCTGATGGGCTGTGGACCTCGAGGAACAAGTGTGTTTTGAGGAGGGATCTGAAGGTGGAAAGGATGTAGGAGTGATGAATTGGATCCCATCTGCATGCAAGCAAGGAGTTAGTGGCAATAAAACATGAAGGGTCAATTAGATGCACACTGTTGGTATAGTAAAATGGGGAAGAGAAGGAGATGAGAACAGAGAGTTAGACAGGTGCTCTGATTTAAATATCTAGATTATTTGATATTAGACTTGATTTGAACCTTAGCTGAGTCTAGCCTTTCTTTACTGGTGACTGAAGCAGCAAAACTCAAATAAACCCAGCTTGTCTCTTTACTTGAAACAGGTACGAAGAAGAAATCAACAGGCGCACAAGTGCTGAGAATGACTTCGTGGTGCTCAAGAAGGTAAGTGGCCATGCTAACTAAAGAATGCGGTGGGAAGCTTTAACCAGGGGTTCAACGGGATTCTGTCTTCAATGAAAATATAACCATTGAAAATCATAATTAGAAGGAAAAAAATGCCATTTAGACACAGGCCTGCACCAAAATACCCAAGTTGCTACCACCTGTGTGTTACAACCCAATATCCACTTGTGATTGGGTAACTGAATTTGTCAGATGCCCAGAAAAATACCTATGCAGGTATTTCTGTGGTGCCCATTACAGTGCTATCTGAGTGCCTGATGAAAATTAACACATTTTTGTTCCTTACAAGTCCGGTTTTCAGCTTCTACACTTAAAGTCCACAAAATTTTCCAAAGGGATATTTGGTAAAGGGAAAGCAGTAGAGGAAAGAAAGAAAGGACAGTCTAACCTTAATAGTGGTGCAAAGGAATGACTTTAGGCTATGTCCCCTTGGTTTTATTGCAATGGGTAATAAAATAACTTATCCCGAAGGTCCTGTTTTCTCCACACCTTGCTGAGTGCTACATTGGAAGGTCCAACATCAGCACAGCTGTTTCTTGATAAGGAACAGAGGATACTATTTCTGCCATGCTCAACCATACCCAATGGAAGATTAAATAATTCACGGTATCTCTCATCTTTCCTTCAGGATGTGGATAATGCCTACATGGTTAAAGTAGAGTTGGAAACAAGGGTGCAAAGTCTGACTGATGAAATCAACTTCCTGAGATTTGTATTTGAACAGGTAAGGAGCCTTCCATTTCCCTTGAGCAGCCGGTAATTGGGTGATGTCGGTCCTTTCCAAAGAGGCTTGACTTTGATTAGATACGAGGGTTGGGTTTCTTTTGGGTGATGGCTAGAACTGTTTGAAACTGACGAAGATTTTTATCCTTCTGCAAACATTTGCGCCAGAAAGTCTGACTCCATACAGATACAGACTGACTCATTTCTAACCTGGAAGCAAATGCCAGGCACCTGAACTCACCTTTAGGATGCCAGATTTTCAGAGCTGCTAAGCACCCACAGCTTCTGCTGAAGTCAATAAGGGCTCCTCGCTTTTGAAAATCAGCCCATTTATTTGGAGCGTAAATATGGATCTAGAGGCCTAACTTTAAGCAACCGTGTTTGATCATTGTATCCACAGACAAATGGACTGAACTCAAGGCTGGGGACCAGGTCTAGTCTCTGCTTTGCATTGAAGGGCCTCAGGAATTCTTGGCACTTATTGTATAGCACTTCACAGACATTGGGTTAAACCCTGGCCCTAATGAATCAATGGGACTTTTGCCATTGAGTTTAATTAGGTCAAGTTTTCACCCATTGGCTTCAACCCTACAAGTGCTTTCTGAAATAAGTAGCCGAGTACACATGTAGTTCAGAAATGAGGACATGCCATCTAATTACCAGGGTTGGTGGAGAAACAGGGGGAAATTTTGTTAACAAATTTCCAAAATGCTTCTGTTTGGGAGTTATTGAAAAAGAGCTGATTTCTCATTTTTTACATCTCTTTTTGTAGAATATGCCACATTATCCCCACCCCTTCCTTTCTGTTTTTGTATAATGGGGAAAAAAAGGCAAAATATTTCATTTTCCAGTTTCAACTGAACAATGAAATGTAGACACAAAAAGTTTTCTTTTTGAGACAAGGCTGGGGTTTTTTTGGGTTTTTTTTTTGACAAAAAAATGGTTTTCCTTTAAGAATTTTGATCAGCTCTCATAATTGCTGTGACTTTAGAAACAAACCAAGGACCTTTTTGCAACACCCTCATTTCTGTAAGACCTCCTCCTCCTCAGCTGTGTTTATTCTATGACAGACGATGTTTGTCCTAAATTGAAGCAAACAGATCTCTATAGTAGACTTTAGACTGGAGAATAGGAAAAGGGGCAGAGGTGGGAAATAACATGCATGAAAGATATATGCAAGACATGACTAATGTTTTGGTGCCTTGCAGGAAATATCTCAGTTGCAGACGATAAGTCGTGACTTGTCAGTGGTTGTATCCATGGATAACACCAGATCTCTAGATCTGGACGGCATCATTCAGGAAGTCCGAAATCAATATGAGGAGATTGCTCAGAGAAGTAGAGCTGAGGCAGAGGCTTGGTACCAGTCTAGGGTAAGTAATCAAGCAGCTAAAGATACGTGGATGGTAAATATCGCTCACAGCTGATTCATAAATACAGCTCAGTTGCAACGGAAGAACTACACATAGTAAACAAATATTTACAGCTACAGGCTTCCAGGCAGGACCTCCCTTCTTACATACAACCCAAGAGGATCCATGGTTCATGTTTGTTCTGAATTCTGAATAGGACCAAAGATGTAGAATGGGGTCATGGGGCCTTCACACTGCAGAGAACCATACTGTATTACCCAAAGAGCTCTGCATCTATGTAGGCTCCTAAAAGAGACACTGTAAGCTGGTATGATGGGCAGCAGACACAGCACAGCAGCTGCCAAACAATTACCAAGTGTTCTGTAGGTATCAGCGATATGTGGTTCAATGTTTTATTTCTGCCCATCAGTATGAAGAGCTGCAGAGCACAGCTGGAAGACACGGGGACAACTTGCGCAGCACCAAGATAGAGATCCAAGAGCTAACAAGGAATGTCCAGAGGATACGGTCTGAAGTTGAAAGTGTGAAGAAGCAGGTGTGGCTCAGGAACTTTTTATATGTATCAGCACAGGGCTGGCTCAGGGATAATATTCCCGTGGAATTCCAGCAGCGGCAGGAGAGTTCTGGAAGCTGTCTGCAGCCTGCAGGCGTGGCATCTGCTGATTAAAGACACTGATGCTGGTTGAAGTCAGTGAAACTTGCAGATCTTTGAGAGCCAGCATGCGCTTGGAATGCATCTGCCTCCTTGGCAGGCCCCATCTCTCAGCACTTTGTAATAGGGGGTGCTGTGGAGAATGGAGATCCAAGCTCTCCTGGGGGCTGTTGAGTCATACTAGGCTGCTAATGCATACACAATGTGGAGACAGCCTGGTGGGTGGAAACCGGGGTTGACACTGCCTTGAAAACACTTCCCCAGTAAAACCTCTGCAGTGAATTAGAAAATCATAGGCGTCGAATCACTCAGCCTAGTTTGGTGTCTCGGGTCAGATTACTGCATGCAAATGAGCTACAAGAATGGTGCAGTGGGTAGAGGACTGAACAGGAAATCGGGAGATGCCTGACTCCAGGTGTTCTAGCTGAGGTGTTCCCCAGGACTCCCCCGGTAATAGATTTCATAGCCTGTGCTGAATACATCGGGGTTGGTAGCTTTGCTGGCCAGAGACTGAATTGTGACTCAGTCAGATGTAACGCTCCTCTCACTTTGGGATGAGGAGTAAATTAGTTCATTCCCTTTTCATGGAGTAATGTATTCTTCTTTGTGGGCACATGAAGCTACTCCAGCCCATGACTACTGGGGCGGGGTGGGTTGGGCTCTCTGGTCCTCCACCCACTTGCCTGCAGCAAGGGGTATCAGATGAGGAGCCCCTGTAGCCGGAGTCATAATCTAAGCAGGAGAGTAAAGGGTAGGGGCCAGAGGTGTGTCAGTTCTCCTTATTCTTTGCATGGCAACTGGGGCAATTGAGCCCTAGACAGGGCCTTGGGCAAGTCACTGCCTTTCTCTGCCGTTCAGCTTCCCTAGCTATAAAGCAAGAACATGGATACTCACCCTGATGACTGGTGGAAACTGGTCATATCCCCCCCCCCCCCAGCAAGTGTCCAGTTTTATTGGAAATTTTCAAGTTTTCAGTGAAAAAGTTCTGGCTGAAACCCCAAAACTTTGGATTTGGGGCAGTACTTTTTTTGGAGTGGGGTGGGGGAATGAAAAATTGAAATTTTCGGTAATGCCCCAGGCTATTTTCCAGCCACATGTAGCTTTGGTGAATCCAATGACGAAGCAGGTCTAGAGTGGAATTTAGACATTGCCTTTCCTCTTTTTCAGATCGCACAGCTACAGTCTGCCATCGCCGAAGCAGAGGAGAAGGGCGAGTTGGCCCTCAAGGATGCTAGGACAAAACTGGATGATCTTGAACATGCCCTGCAGAAAGACAAGGGGGATCTGGCTAACTTATTGAAAGAGTACCAGGATCTGCTGAATGTCAAACTTGCCCTGGATATCGAGATCGCCATGTACAGGAAACTGCTGGAAGGAGAAGAGAGCAGGTAGGTGCATTGCCTGTTGGGATTTGTGTTTCCTTAGAAGTTTTTAAGGTCAGGCTTGACAAAGCCCTGGCTGGGATGATTTAATTGGGGATTGGTCCTGCTTTGAGCAGGAGGTGGGACTAGATGACCTCCTGAGGTCCCTTCCAACCCTGATATTCTATGATTCTATGATTCAAATGGATTCAAATTCCCGATTTGCTAGGAGCTATTATAAGTGGGAAATAAATAAATACTTAGCAACGTCCTTTGCATGAAGGATGGGAAGTTCTCAAATGAGCAGGGCTCTGTGGAAGCATGACCTGCTTTCCGGGATGAATGACCTATGTCCCTTTTCCTACACAGGCTAGCCAGAGGCGAGTCTCATGTGAATGTCTGTAAGTAGCTTGTGGTCTTCACATTGATGTTATGTTGTCTGCGTTTCCCTGGGGATTGTGAGCTGCCCTTATGCTGACAGGATGACCCTGGGCTTCTCTTGCAGCTGTCATTGGTGGAGGCGGAGGAGGCATCGGGGGTGGATTTGGCAGCGGAAGCGGAGGCGTCATCTGTGGCGGTGGATTTGGCGGCGGAAGCGGAGGCGTCATCTGTGGCGGTGGATTTGGCGGCGGAAGCGGAGGCGTCGTCTGTGGCGGTGGATTCGGTGGCGGTGGACTCGGCAGCGGAAGCGGAGGGGTCGTCTGTGGCGGTGGACTCGGCGGCGGAAGCGGAGGGGTCATCTGTGGCGGCGGATTCGGCGGCAGAAGCGTTGGAGGCTTCTCTTCTGGAAGTGGAAGGGTCTACGGCGGTGGCAGCAGCGGCATCTGCTCCAGCGGCGGTTCCTCCTCGGTCGTACGGAGATGCACCACGTCTTTCTCCTCCAAATCCGGTTCAGGAGGGTACTGAGCACTGGAGCCAGGCCCCAGAAAGAAAAAAGCATCTTTTTATCTTCAAATGGCAGCAGCACACCCCACCTAACCCAACTCTGGTATCCAGAAAAGAAACGAACTGTATCCCTTACAGCCCACACCCTCAAATCCCCACCTGATCCCCACCGCCTCTTCCCTGAAGGGAGGGAGGGAGCCACGCGCCATCCTGGCAGCAACACCTGCCGGGTTTAAGCCAAACGTCCATGTCAATTGAAACGCACCCACCGATTAAATGTGATAAGACCCTGTAAAGAAATGCATCACTTGAGGATATCAGTAAGCCGCGAGCTGATTTAGAGGAGGGAGAGCTCTGCCCCTCTGGGTGTGCTGTAGATTGTTGGCTGTTGTGGCTGTCAAGGGGTAATGTGTATAAAACTCAACTTTCCTTCTCTTTTCGTAGCGCTTCTTCCAAAATGGCTATATTTTTCTTGGGTGCTATTGTATTTACTGTGCCTTGCATCTCCTGTTTGCGTGCTTTACAAATAGGTCTGAGTTGCGGTCAATGTGGGGAAAAATTATAATCCATCTTTAGCTGAGTTTAGGAGTTAGTAATGTTTGTGTGGCTATCTAGACACGACAGGCTTCCCCTTAAGGAATGATTAGGCAGGTTTGTTATTTTGGGAATCCAAAGACAGGCTCTAACCAACATTCACCATAAACAAGTGGGTACCAATTCCACTCATCCCCCATCCTCCTTTAGTTGCACCTGATTCCACCGGATGTATTTGTGCCTTTATTGTAAAGACAACAGAGCAAACTATTCACTGCAAAACATTCTGTGATGTAGAATATGCTGTACTGTCACCATTTACCTGCCTTTCCTACTCATGGGGCGTTCCATTTTCTTGGGGCGTGACCATTTGCAATAAACTGCAGACAAGTCAGATCATGTCTATGTGTCGTTATTATTATACAAGATTGAATAGGTCTGTGGTCAGGATCCTGAATGAAAAGCAAGAGCTGTTCTTCTGGTTAAAAAACAGACATACAACGATACTCTGGGCAAAACTCTCAGCTAATGCAAATCAATGAAGGTCTGTTGAAGTCCATGGACCTAGGCCAGCTTATAGTCTGGCCCTGTGTGTTCTGAAATGTTGTTAAGATTATTGACATAGAGTTCACGTCCTAGAGCAGTGGTTCCCAAACTTGTTCCGCTGATTGTGCTGGGAAAGCCCCTGGTGGGCCGACGTGCGGGCTGCCGCTTCCAGCAGCTCCCATTGGCCTGGAGCAGCGAACCGCGGCCAGTAGGAGCCGCGATCGGCCCAACCTGCGGACGCGGCAGGTAAACAAACTGGCCCAGCCCGCCAGGGGCTTTCCCTGCACAAGCCATGGAACAAGTTTGGGAACCACTGTCCTAGAGGCAGGGCAGTTTGAATCTGCTGCAAGGTTGGTTTTTTTGTTTGTTTTTTTTGGAGGTCACTGTGGAGCTGGAAAGAAATAATAATAACTAGGCCTGGTTCTCCGTTATGCTAGTATTATGCCAGTGTGACTCTACTGAAATCAAGGGAGTCACACTTCATGTTATGAAGTAGTGAAGAAAACCCGGTCTCTACATTACTGTGGTCACAGCAGACAAGACCCACATGCTACTGAATCTGAGACATGTGGTCCTTTGAGCAGAGAAAGGGAAGTGTCAGTGGAACAATGATCACCAGCACGTTGTGTAAGGTGGGAGCTTGGTCTAGCAAAGGTATAGAATCATAGAATCTCAGGGTTGGAAGGGACCTCAGGAGGTCATCTAGTCCAACCCCCTGCTCAAAGCAGGACCAATCCCCAATTTTTGCCCCAGATCCCTAAATGGCCCCCTCAAGGATTGAACTCACAACCCTGGGTTTAGCAGGCCAATGCTCAAACCACTGAGCTATCCCTCCCCCCAAACATCTGACGACTGGAATAACTGTATAACAACATCTGATGACTGGAAACTGAAGCTGGATGCATGGGAACTTGAGTGCAGGTTTTTAACAGAGACGGTAATTAACCAATGGAACAGCTTGGGAAGAGGTGGATGTGCCATCACATGGACACCAAGACTTGGAGTCTTTCTAAAATGTACCCTCTAGCTCAGCCAGAAGTTATGGGAATGATGCAGGAATCCTATGGCCTGTGTCATGCAGGAGATTAGAAGAGGTCCCTTCTGGCCTTAAACCTCTATGGGCTCCGAAGGGCAGTAAATAGGCAAATTTCCAAAGAAAGCCCAGCTTAGTTGTAACTTGAACTGGTTGAACATTGGAATTTTCATCCAGTGGGAAATTCTGATATTTCAAAATTTATTTTAGTCCTGCATTGGTGCCAAAAGCTGAAAAATCAAATTTTTCTGGCAGAATGGGAAATTCTTAAAATTTTGGATTCATAACGTTTTGTTTCGAGATTCCCAAATTGAGATGGTTTGTTTTGCCTCAGTTTGATATTATTGTGTGTCCCACTTGAGCTGACATAGAGCCTGGTAGCCTGAGGACTCGTCCAGTGGTCTGAGGGCATCAGGTTGCGGGGGATCAATCAGAGCTTCTGACAGCTTACCTCTCAGCAGGATGGGTAGGTTGGTAAATGTCACTGGTGAAGGGCTATAATGAATGGAAGTTTTTGAGCACAGAATCACCCCAACGGTAGAGTGCATCACGGGAGATGTAGTCCAGTCAGTAAGCCTGGCTCTGAGAGAAAGATGGGGGCATAAAGCATCCAAACTGCAGCTCCCACGAGGCACAGCAGTAGCTCAAGGTAATGTCAAACTGAATTGAAACAATTTTTTTTTTTCAGTTTGACAAAGTGAAACATTTTGATTAGGCCCAAACCGACCTGCCACAAAGTGTTTCAGTTCGATTTTTATAATGGAAAACTGAAATATTTTGGCAAAAATAAAAATTGTTTCCGTGGAAAATTTCAGTGCTGAAGAACCCACATTAGCTGTCAAAATAAAAAAAAAATCCTGACTGGCCCTGGTTGGAACCTTCTTGTATTTTACAAAGATCGTTTGAACTGCAACATCCCAAGAAGCAAAACGTAGTTAACGAACGTCTCCCTCGGACATAGAAAGGACCAGAGCTTGAACCCCATCACAGCAACTGCGCAGTCTCTCCCAGCGTATGGCTACACAGGCACCGGCAGACGCTTTGGTAGCTCGACGCGCACTAGCTCCAACCGAGTTAGCACCTAGAAAAAGGAGTGTGGTGGTGGCAGCAAGGGCAGCAGCTCGGGCTAGTCATTCGAGGACGTGCCCTGGGGCTCAGCCAGGATTGTACTCAGGCAATTAACCTGAGTTGGCGCAGCCATACTGCTATTTTTAGGTGCTAACTCAGGCAAAGCTAGCGTGGGTACAGCTACCCGAGCTGGGAATCGCCCCTCCCAGCTGCTGTGTGGGCGTAGCCTAGCAGTGCAAATCCACCACCATGCTGGTGTAACCAGCTAGTAAAGAGTTCTCCTGCCGAGGGGAATCCCCATGTGGCACAGAGCTGCCGAAGCGCCTCTACACCCCAACCTTCCTTGTTCCTGGCATTATGGGTGTTGGCAAAAGTGTCTCTACTCCCCAGTAACCCCCAACTGCTGGATCAGTCCTTTGAGGCCTTAGGCAGCTGGATGCAAAATAGAGCAGCCTGAGGGCTTCTCTAACTTGTACTGATTTGGTCCCTGTCAAGCCACCGGATTAGTGTTGGGGACTCATAGATTGATAATTTATAAGGCCAGGAGGGACCTCTGTGCGATTATCTACTCTGACCTCCTCCGTAATACAGGCCCTAGAACTTCCCTGAATTAATTCCTCTTTGAACTACAGCACAACTTTTATAAAAAAAACCATCCGTTCTTGCTTTAAAATTTGACAGTGGCTGGTGAATCCACCACAATCCTTGATAAGTTGAGAGGGAGCACAAAGACGCTTTAAAGCAATCTTTGCTCATATTGCTTTTGTTTAGGAAGAAATAATGGGGAAAAATAAAACATTCTGAAAATGTCAAAAAGGGGCTTTTGACATTCTCAGACCAAAGAGTTACGATTTTTCATGTCAAAACAAAATGTACTTGTTTTTTTGTTTCAAATTTTGTTTCAAAATGTACTTTATGTAAGCGGGGGAATGCTCCACTATTGTGGGGAACTTTCCTAGCTTATACATGACCCCGGTGAAATGGGCTGGTGAAAGGATCTGAGTCCTCGCTTCCACTCCCTTTACTCAGAGGCCTGCCTGACCTCGAGGGCTCCCCTTCCACTCTCCTGTGTGGCTGCAAGGCCCCTTGGCTGGGGGTGTCTCCCTGCACTGGGCCCGTTGCCCAGGGTCCCCCTCGCTCTTCCCAGCTGCTCACCGCACCCGGCTCCGGACTGCTCCGGCCCCAGCTCCAGCTCCACTCTGCCCCAGCATGGCTGCTGCTGCTGCTCTGCCTCCAGCCCCCTGGGCTGCTTCTCTGGCCCCCCTGGCTCTGGGGCTGCAGCTCTGCTCCCAGCACAGGTCTGCTCCCTGGGCTGCTTCTGTGACTCTGCTCCCAGCACTGCCCTGCTTCCTGGGCTGCTTCTCTGCCCCCTCTGGCTGGCCCGGCTCTGCTCCCAGCTTAGCTCGGGCCCCTGCTCTCTCCTTAGCTTGGCCCCACCCTGTCTGACCCAGGTAACTCTGGCTCACACAGAGGACAGGACCCCCTGGCCTCCTGACTCCCTCACTTAGCTTGCCCGCCCTGTCATTCAGGCTGACCTGGAGCATAGTCCTCTCCCCATTGTTCCTGGGGATTGTCAGTCTCAGGGTGCTGATTTCCCATTGACCCTTCCCCTTTCTTTTGGGCCTGGGAGCTAGCCAACCAAAACACCCCCACTGAGTTTTAGGAAGGCGCCAACAGTTCCCTTACATTTAGTTTATATTCAAATTTCAAAGGACAAAACACTTCGCTTGACCCAAAAGAAATCTTTTTCATAATTTTGTTTCACAAAATGGTTTCAAAATTTTGTCTGTTCACCCCAATTTGGGATGATTTTTTTTTTTAAATTCAGTTTTTTGCGAGTCTAAAATCCTATTTTCTAACCGCTTCTGGTAGCAACATATACATATCTAGCTAGGCTGTTATACTGGCACCCAGGACTAATATCCTAGGAATGCAAAGACGTCAGATGATAGTCTTGGCTAGTTACCAGGAAATGCTCCTAGGAAAGATAAATGATATTACATATACAGTCGGGAATGTACTGGTATAACTCCAGTCAGTTTGGCCCGGTGACTCATAGGTATGCCACTGAGGGGAATCCCATTGCGTCAAAACTAATTTGACTGCAATGACACATAGTTGGGAGGATTCTTCATAACGGCTGGAATTAGAGATGCTATTAATTAACGTCACCATCACTGTGAGTTACGTTGTATGCATTGTGCCTCAAAGCGAGGTGCTTTAGAGACGTAAAACAAGACAGACCTGGGTTTCAAAGATCTGACCATCTAAATGCAGACAAAAGAAATTGGAAAAGAAGAAAGAATCATTTCACCTTTTATTGTTATATTGACTCTGATTTTCCTTTTTTATTTAAAAAAAAATCCTCTCTTTTAACCCTTAAGTGCTGGACTTATCATTGTCATTAGTCCATTGCTTATATCTACCATGATATGACTTACCTTGTTGTTTGCATTATCAGTAGATCTGGTGGAATTATTATTACAATTATTATTTCTGAAACTTTTTTTGATGAAACCTGAAAACTGAAAAAATGTTGGTAAAAATTCTGGTTTTGTCCAAAAGTTTCAGATTTGTTTTTCGAAAACTGATTTTTTTGTTTGTTTGCTTTACAGAATACAGTTTCTGAACAATGACAATTTTTGTTTTTGGTCAAAAAACAAGAGTTTTTGCAGGAAATTTGGAAAAATACCTAAAGTTTTAAAAAATGTCATGCAAAAATAATTAGACAAGTTAGGTGAGGTATTATCTTTTATTGGACCAACCTTTGTTGGTGAAAGAGACACGCTTTCGAGCTTACACAGAGCTCTTAAGACCTGAAGAAGAGCTCCATGTATGCTCAAAAGCGTGTCTCTTTTGCCCAAAGAAGTTGGTCGAATAAAAGATAATACCTTATGCACCTTGTGTCTCTCATATCCTGGGACCAACCCTGCAAACAAAAACCTAACTGGTATATTTGGATCAGCTTTAATGATCACTATTTTCTATTCCCTTTTAAAAAACTCATCCTAGATTTGTTTTTCATTCATTATTTGTTCACTCCCTTCCTCTCCTCCTCCATCAGCGGTTTGAACCCCTTCCTGTGCTCATTTGCAGCTTTCCCCTAATTAAGTCTCTTCCCCGTCCATGGCTCAGTTAGGCCAGTGTGGAACCTGCTCTTTATCAGTTGCACAGGTTGCTGAAGCAGCTGGACTCACATAAGCAAAGATCCAGTGGTTTCTTCCCGAGCCCACCGCTTGCCTTCCCCTTCATGATCTTTTATTGGAGTGCCTCATGCAGACGGCACAGAGACCTTTCCCCTGGTGTGCAATCAACGCTGCATCCAGGACTACCTCTGGTGCTCTCATGCAGTCTCCTCAGAAAATGCCCCGAAAAATATATGTCCACCTCTCAATCTATACAGGTATTTCTGTGATGCTCATCGCTGTGGCATCTGAGTGCCTCACCAAAATTACCACGTTTGTGCTTTAAAGTCCCGTTTTCAGCTTCTGAACTTACTGTCCCTGAAAGTTGCCAAAGGGATATTTGGTAAAGGGAGAGCAGTAGAGGAAAGAAAGAAAGAAAGAAAGAACATTCTAACCTTTATAGTGGTGCAAATGAATGACTTTATGCCATGTCCCCCTTGGTTTTATTGCAATGGATATTAAAATAATGTCCTGTTTTCCCCACACCTTTCTGAGCTCTACATTGGAAGCCCCAACAGCAGAACAGCTGTTTCTTGACAGGGAACACAGGGTGCTATTTCTGCCATACTCAACGATACCCAATGGGAGATTAAACAATTCACTGTATCTCTGATCTTTCCTTCAGGATGTGGATTGTGCTACATGGCTAAAGTAGAGTTGGAAACAAGGGTGCAAGCTCTGACTGATGAAATCAACTTCCTGAGATATATATTTGAGCAGGTAAGTAGTCTTCCGTTTCCCTTGAGCAGTCGGTAATTGGTGATGTGGGTCCCTTCTAAAGGGGGTTGATTTTATTAGATACTAGGGTTGTGTTTCTTTTGGATGACGGCTAGAGCTGTTTGAAAATGAAGATGAATTTTTTTCCTTCTGCAAACATTTGTGCCAGAGAGTCCAGACTCCATACAGATCTCAGAGACCAACTCATTTCTAACCTTTGAACCAAATGCCACGACACCTAAGGTGACATTTAGGCTGCTAGGTTTTCAGAGCTGCTGAGTACCCGAACTTCTAATGAAGTCTAAAGCGGTTATGGGCGCTCCTTACATTTGAAAATCAGCCCAAATATTTAGAGTCTAAATATGGGTTTAGATGCCCAACTATAAGCAACCATGTTTGATCATTTTAGCCACAGGAGAATGGACTTAACTCAATGCTGCGGTTGGGAGGGTGTCAGTTCTATTCCCTGTCTTGTCACAAGTGGCCTCAAGAATTCTTGGCACACTATAGCCCTTCACAGTCATTGGGTGAAATTCTGGTCCTAATGAAGTAAATGGGACTTTTGCTATTGATTTGAATGGGGCCAGGATTTCATCCTTGGGTTCGCAGCTAAAAGTGCTTACTGAAGTAGCCTTGCTCAGAAATGCTGAAATTCTGTGGAATTACTAGGGCTAGTCAAACAAAGGAGAGGAAATTTTGTTAAAAATTTTGCAAGATTTCAAAATTGATTCTATTTTGAAGTTATTTGAAAAGGCTGATTTTTCATTTCCCCCCTCAATTTTTGCAGGAGATTCCTCCTTTATTTCCTACCCCCAGTCCTTCCCTCCCTTTTTCGTATAATAGGTGAAAATGAAAACATGTTTTCTGATTTCATCAAAGGAAAGGAATTTATGTCCTGAAAAGTTTAGATTTTGAAAAAAAGCAAAAAGAAAAGGAGTACTTGTGGCACCTTAGAGACTAACCAATTTATTTGAGCATGAGCTTTCATGAGCTACAGCTCACTTCATCGGATGCATACCGTGGAAACTGCAGTAGACATTATATACACACAGAGACCATGAGACAATACCCCCTCCCACCCCACTGTCCTGCTGGTAATAGCTTATCTAAAGTGATCATCAAGTTGGGCCATTTCCAGCACAAATCCAGGTTTTCTCACCCCCCGCCCACAAACTCACTCTCCTGCTGGTAATAGCCCATCCAAAGTGACCACTCTCTTCACAATGTGTATGATAATCAAGGTGGGCCATTTCCTGCACAAATCCAGGTTCTCTCACCCCCTCACCCTCCTCCAAAAACCACACACACAAACTCAATCTCCTGCTGGTAATAGCTTATCCAAAGTGACCACTCTCCCTACAATGTGCATGATAATCAAGGTGGGCCATTTCCAGCATAGATCCAGGTTTTCTCACCTGACCTGGATCTATGCTGGAAATGGCTGGAAATGGCTGGAAATGGCCCACCTTGATTATCATGCACATTGTAGGGAGAGTGGTCACTTTGGATAAGCTATTACCAGCAGGAGATTGAGTTTGTGTGTGTGGTTTTTGGAGGGTGGTGCGGGTCCACACCTTGCCCTTGTTCGGGGAAGATTTAAACATCCCCAGGTTGACCAATCCTTCTTTGCACCTCAGCAACGTCAGTATGCATTTTGACATCCTCGTCAAGTATATCAAGCCCTGTGTGCCATACTTGCCACCATTGGTGATTGTGACAATTGGTGGTTGTTTGTGACAATCGGTGGTTGTTTGTGACAATCAGTATGAAGTGCTGCAGAACACAGCAGAAGGAATGGGGACAGCCTACACAACACCAAACGAGAGAACCAACAGCTAATCAGGTGTTTCCAGAGCCCGCGAGCTGAGATTGAGAAGTTGAAGAAGCAGGTAACGCCTGTGAACTTTTCATATGTACCGGGCCTGGGGCTTAATTGGGGATAAGATTCCCTTGGAATTCCAGGATTGGCAGTAGAAATTTGGAAGCTGTTTGCAGCCTCCAGGCACTGTGCCTGCTGATAAAGACAAATACTCACTGAGTTCAACGCAGTTTAGGACAGATTACAGCACATGAACGAGCAGGCTTAGACTGTCTGTGTTAATCGTCCAGTGGGTTGGGCCTGGCCCTTGAACACAAGCAACCTAGGTTCTGGCCCAGGTCCTGACGACGATTCCCTTGGTGATCGACTTTACGGTCTGCCCTGAATAAGGAGGGCCATAGCCCTGTCCTCCATGTTTGCTTGCACTCATTTGAATGAGCGTACTCATTGGATGAGAAGCCCCGGTGGCCAGAGTCACAGTGTGAGAACGGTAGTAAACTGGGGTGGGGGAGGTATCAATGTACCCGGGAAAGTCACTTTCCTTCTCTGCTGCTCAGCTTCCCTATCTGTAAAATAGGGACACTAAGTCTCATGCTGCTCTGATTAGGGCTGGTCGAAATCTAGCACCTAGCAACAAAATGCAGAGAAAGACACACAGCAGGCTGCTGCCTAGGGCACAACTCCACCCACCTTGCTCCAGACTTGTTCTTTTGCAGGCTGACTGCTGAGGACCCAGATTGCAGGCTTCCCTCAGAGCCCCCTAGCCTGCAAGCAGGCCCAGAAAACCCTTTAGCATTTAAAGGGACAGCTTGTAATTTTAAAGCCATTTTCAATACACCCCAGGAAAGAAGGGAAATTAATAGCGCGGCAAATTGAAAAGTCACTGACGGATACTTTAGAGGCGTCACAGACACTGCAGGACATTTATGAGACTATCACTATAATAACACAGGTCTGCAATCTTCTTTTACCACCACACACACACCTATAAGCTATATATACTAGGGAAGAATGCAAGAGAATTCTGAACCAGCAATTCTGGCTGAAGTGTTTATTCAGCGTTTAGAAGAGAAGGGCAAGATATTTTCGGAGAAAGGCTGTTGCAGCAAGAGGCACAGTGCTGTTGCTGCTAAATACTTTGCCTTTGGTAGCGGGTCTCTGTAACCCACTTGTGGCTGTGTGTTACAGGATGTGAGTTCTTGTGGCACCTTCGAGACTAACAAATTTATTTGAGCATAAGCTTTCGTGAGCTACAGCTCACTTCATCGGATGTAGCTCGCGAAAGCTTATGCTCAAATAAATTTGTTAGTCTCGAAGGTGCCACAAGTCCTCCTGTTCTTTTTGCGAATACAGACTAACACGGCTGCTACTCTGAAACCTGTCAGGATGTGAGCTGTTACAGTCCTCAATTATAGCACTCAGCCAAGTTCTTTCTCTTCTGGCTCCTGACACCTGTCCTGTGTGGGTGGGAACTAGCGAGGGGAGGCTGATATTAATTAAATCGATGCCTTTAGGGGTGGCAGACGTGCTCTCTGAAGTGACAGGTAATGACCAACTGGTTTTACCGAGGCAATTAAGGTCTTTTTTTGGATCATACGCACTGTGCAAACAACTCAATGGAATGAGCTGACACTCTGCCCACCCCACCGGCAATTTGAAGGCTCAAAGGGGAGCATCTGATAGGCCAGACAGCGTGTTTGGGGCTGTCAATCTTCGGTGGAAATTCATTCAGGTTAAAGTGACATTTTGCTAAGCAGGGCTGTGGGGATTAGAGCTAGGTGAAACCTTATGTGAGGTCTTTTGAAGTGGCCCAGAACCAAAACCCTGGATCCAAACATCTTGAACCCTCGGAGTGTTCAAACAGGGAACCAGATGCCTCTCTTTTGGCAGTACTGGGAAGAGAATTTAATCTAATTATTCTTATTTTTGTAAATTCTTTGGGATTGGGACCTGTCACGGGGTCCACTCACCACAGGAGGCGCCTTCTCCTGGTTGCTCAGAGGATTAGCACTGGCCAGTGACTGCACCCTCCTCTGGCAGTGTCTCCCCCGCTGTCCTTTCATCCTGCAGATTCCTCTCAATCCAGGAACCATAGCCTCCTTTTTGTGACTTGGCTCTCCGGCCAGGTCACTACATGGTTCCCCGTTCCGGGGTATGCAACAAATTTCTTTCTGGAACAAATCAGGGAGTCCACTGTCCTCTGCCTGGTCGGTGCCACATCCCCAGTGGCTGGTTGGGGAACCTGGGACCACCCTCTACTTTGGGTTCCAGGTCAGGGGTCCTCTGGTCAGCATCCAAAGTCTACAATCCTCTTCCTGGCTGCTTTACCCCTGATCCAGCTCCTACCTTCCTGGCTTCTGCCCTCTCTGGGTTTGCCAGCCTCCTAACTCCCTTTTCCCAGGGAGTAACTGTGCACTACCCTTTCTAGATTTAACACACCTCGCTCCTCCCAGCGAGTGACTGCAGACTACCTCCCTGCAGTCCTTTCTGTTGCCAGCTTCCTGCCCAGCTGAGCCTGGTCTACTTAAATCTCTGCTCCCTGTCCACTTCTCCAGATGTAGCCTGGACAGTTTTTTGGCCCACTCAGCCATTTTAACCCTTCCAGGCCCTGTATGCGGTAAACAGCCCGGTTTTGTTGTTCTGTGTTTGTACAGCACCTTGCACAATCAGGTCCTAGTTATGATAACTTTGAGAGTGGATACTATGGTAATGGGTGCTACAGAAAAGCATGTTGTAATAATAATCATAATTAATAAATCATATAGTGCCTTACATGTTCAAAACACTCGTCAAATAATAATTCTCCCGTCAACATCCTCAACAGGCAAGCAAGGGAGTATTTATGAAAGATAACAGCAACAATAGCCAAGTTCACAAGCTCCAACACTCGTCCAACTTTTCTTTTGCAGCCAACAGCTCAGTGGCGAACAACTTCACACAAGGGTGACTAAATGGTGATCCAGCGCCAACATACATAATTACCACCTTTACTGCCATTTAAAATGGTTTAATTAAGCTCAGAACACCCACACTGCTGACATGAAACTGATCCTCAAGGGTATATGTCACTCCCTGTTTAATTGGGAGTGTATGCTAAAAGTATGTGAACATTGTACCTCAAAGGCAAATAATTAAAAAAAAAACCATCAAGAGAATTTATCCGGGTACCCACATTTCCTTCCTGGAATTCTTTAAGAAACGGAAGCAGGTAGCGCTGGTCAATTATGAAAACAAAACTGGTTTGGGGACAATTGGTTGTAAGTATTTTCCATATAAATGTTGAAAGAAAGGGAAAATGGTTTCATTTGAAAATTTTCATTATTCTTCCAAGGATTTTTAACGAAAAGAAGCAAGCCAACGACTTTTGAAACAAAATGAAAAAAAGTGTTTCGTTCCAAGTTTTATAGTTTTTGCTTTTTAAAAAAAATGACGTTGGAAGAAAATGAAAAAATTGGAAAATTCAAGGCAACTTTTGTTTCGTTTCAAATCTTTCCGTTTTTTTGATGGAACAAACCAACCAACCAAACAAAAAAAATTAAGAAATAAAACAAAAACTGTTGCCCACATTTTCACACAAAATTTGTGATTAGTTTGAAAAGCCATTTTTTTTCATTTAAAAAATGTTTCTATCTAAAATTTTCAGCCAGCTCTGGATTGGTATTTTCTGATGGGGTTGGTCACGTTTTTTGCTGTTTGTAAGGGTGTTTAACAATTGTAACATATTCATTGAAATATCAAGAAATCAGAAATTTCAGCGTGCATGGTCATTCCACCAAATACGCAGAGCAGAAACAGTTGTTTGTTAAACTCCTGTTTAAAAAAATTCAGTTATCCAATCAGCTAGCTGCAACTGTCACAACACCATGTGACTCAGGCTGACCATCCATGAACCGTGACTACAAATGATCGTTCATCCAGATATTTGGACCAGAAACCATATTAATCATTAGTTGAAAATTCAGAGAAACAAGGTGGGTGAGGTAATATCTTCTGCTGGTGAGAGAGACAAGCTTTCGAGCATACACAGAGCATTTCTTCAGCTCTGCCAATAAAAGATATTACCTCACCCTCCTTGTCTCCTTAATATCCTGGGACCAACACAGCGACAACAACACGCGTTGCAGATTTGTTATGCTGCTGTTTAAAAAACTTCAGTCAGCCAATCAGGGAGGAGAGATGACACCATGTGACACAGGCTGACCAGTCACATTCCTTGAATTAAAAATAAGTGACTAGTTATAGGGCTCAATCCGACAAGATGCTGAATGCACAGGGCAAAGCCCTTTAGAGTACGCTGAACTTTAAACATGTGAGCTGTTAGAGTTGATATGACGATCCCTCAGCACAGGGACAAGATAACCAGAACTGCCTCCTGAGCTTCCCCAGAATGAGAGCCACAAAGGTGGCTTACGGCCATCTTTACCCCTTCCTCCTCACTCTACATGGGGCACAACTCAGAATCAGAGTCATCAAAGCCAAGATTTTCTCCGGTGATGAGGTCAGCTTGGCATGGAGGACAGGCCAGTGAGAGTGCTGGTTACAGCTTCCTGTATCTCAAGCTGCTCCAGGCCATGCTAAGTTAGAACAGCCTTGGGGCTGCTCTCACTTATACCGGTTGACTGTGGTTCCCCAGAGGTCGGTTGAAAACTGGCAGAGCACTTGTTTGACCCCACACCGAACAGGTCCCCTCCCATTCTTGACATCCCCCTCAAAAGATCTCCCCTACATCAGGCTAGGGCAGGGGCAGTTCGTTCAAAGTCAGATATGCCATTTTACCCCAGCTAAGAGCTTCCTATTTGGGGGATTGTCACAGGGTAACTGGTCCCTGTGGATTGACTAGGCCCAACTCCCCTGGCCCAGAGCTGGTGAGTCTGATCCAGGACTGGACTACACCTGGGCCATATAAAGGGTGATGAGTGGGCAAGTGGAGGAGGGATTGATGGAGACACGCTATGCCTGGGGAGGGAAAATCACAGCTGAATGGTGCTAACTCCTGTGGGGGGGTCCCTGGAGCAAGGGGGGTCAGGTGGTCAGAGAGACAGCCCTGGGACTGCTGCCCCAGAGAAGAAGCCCAACTGGGAAGCTGCTGCAGAGCTAAAAACTGAAAGTAAGGACTGAGTTAAAAGACTGATTTTCTTAACAGAAGCTAGCAAACAAAGAGAAAAACAATCTCCTTGCAGAAGGCTGAGCGTGGCAGTGTATATTTTGAAGCAGGGAAGAAGCCCAGCCAAGTGAGAGGGATATTCAGTTAGGTGCAGATTCTGCCAGCTAAGTGGTGAAAAGTGGCCAAAACAGGAGGAGAGATTCTGGCCCAAATCTTTCACGTATGTTTGCAATCAATTAATTTTTTTTTACAAGACTATCATTGTCACGTACCTCTCAATCATGCTTTAGTGATAAATTGGAGAATTGCCAAACTGGGTTTTTAATAAGATTAGCACAAACAGCTGTGTTCCCTCACCAGTTCCTGATACTGATTTGATATGACTAGAATTCCCATGCCTCTGGCAGAAAAAGATGATCATCTTTAAGACACGCAGGGTGACCGCAGTGCAGAGCATTCTGCACGTAGGCGATATGACAAGATCAAAGACTGACAATTGCATGTAGAGAAAGTCATTAGAGCTGTACGTTTGTTCATACTGTGACAGCTCCTAAAATTGCTTCCTTACCAGGAGAATAAGGCAAATTATTTCCATTGTTCACTTTCAGTGATGAGGTGCATCAGAGTCCGTGCTATTAAAGAACAAATGTAAGTAAAGCTTCTCAGAAATTTTCCAGTGTAAGGTTTTTCTGTTGGAAAATCCTGATTCATCTAAAGTGACACCTTTTGCAGAAAGTGGGAAATAAATGAAAGAAAGCCTTTAAATAAGCTTGTTCCATTTCGACATTATTGGACCGCAACATTTCTATTTTTCATTTCAAATGTTCTTTTATATTATAAAACATTCATAAGGATTTAAAAAAGGTTGAAATTGGAACAAAACATCTTGATTTTCTTGAAGCAAAGTGTGTTGATGAGTTTGTTTTTCAGAATTTTGTTTCATGAGAAGTTTCAAATTTTTGTTCCATTTCAGTCCTGAGGAAAAAAATTGGAAATCAAGGAATATCATAGTGAAAAGAAAATCTGGTTCCCATCCAGCTCAAAATGCAAGATGTATTAAACATAAGATCTATTAAATAATAATAAAAAATCCAGCATTACTTAGACTGTAAACTCTTTGGGAAATTGACCATCATTTTGTTCTGTATTTGTACAGTGCCTAGCACACTGGGGTCCTGCTGCATGACTGGGGCTCTGAGCTGCTACCATAATAATAATAGTAACAACCTATGTTTACATAGAATATTTTCCAAAACTGTTTGGAAAACCAACATTTTCCTTCAAAATCTCCCCCCTCTCCCAGTTTCTGTAGGATCTATCAAAACACAACATAAACTTTCATGTGATTTAAAAATGTTGATTTGAAATTAAATGAAAAATTTCATTTTGTTCAAACGTAAAATGTCATTTTGGTTTGTAGAAATGACAATTTCAGATTTCCATTTGCAGTTCTGTAGGATTTCATAGAATATCAGGGTTGGAAGGGACCTCAGGAGGTCATCTAGTCCAACCCCCTGCTCAAAGCAGGACCAATCCCCAATTTTTGCCCCAGATCCCTAAATGGCCCCCTCAAGGATTGAACTCACAACCCTGGGTTTGTACTTTCCCCTACCCCCTTTTTTCTCCATTTTTTTCACTAGAAAAAGTGAGAGACAGTGCAAAAAAATTCACACTCGCTGAGTGGTTTTGCATTTTTGCAATTGGAAAATTTCCAGTGGAAAATAGGAAATTTAGACAGAACCATATTTTCTGGTGGGAAAAATTTTTCAACTGACCATACTGAATATCTTAGGAAAGTATTCCCCAAACTTCTGAAAGCTGAGCCGTCTTTCATGATAATGACACCAGTTGCGATTCCACCTGCAGCCCTTCCATGTGTCTTACCTGCCCTAACTGATACAATTTCCATGCCCTGCCAATTAGTCACTTTGTGGAAAGCTGGGGTAGAGCTTCATAATCCGAGCTTTCCTCTCCTTTCCTATGTGCGTTGACGACAGTGAAAAACTTAACAATGTTAACTTTGCAACATCATCATTGGCATCTGACTTAGGCCTGCCTACACCAAAATATTAGATCTGCCCAACTACATGGATTAGGGATGTGAAATATTTTGCACCCTGTTTTATGTAGCTAGGTTGACTGTAGATGTTGTAGATGTTATCCGTAGATGCTGTAGAATTCTTCGGTCAACCAAGCTACCATCTCTCAGAGAGGTGGATTACCTACATCAATGGAAAAACCCCTTCCGTTGATGCAGGAAGTGTCTACGCTACCGTGACACAACCACAGTGCCATAGCTTTGTGCCTGTAGCCTAGACATAGCCTCTGTCTGAAGGCTGCCTTCTTGATTGACACATCAGGGATTGAATGGGGGACCTCCAGAGCTAAAAGCATGAGCTGCTCCAGCTCCTTAGACAGGGGTAGTAACAGACTCATATCCTCTGTGGATTGGACACAAAGTAGGGTCTGGAACATGCACTCATCAATGGGCTATTTTCTGGGTACAAAGGAAGCATCAGAGGTTCACATCAGGTCTATCTTAGATAATTATGTTGCCCCGCCCCTTACAGTAGTATCTGAGCACCTCTCAATCTTTAATGTATTTATCCTCACACGCCCCTATGAGGTATGAGGTACTATTATCTGCATTGCATAGATGAGGCTCAGAAGGAGGGTCAATGACTTGCCCCGGTCACATGGGAATTCTGTGGTAGAGCTGGGACTTGAGCCCAGGTCTCCCAAATGGCAGGTGAATGCCCTAACCACTGGACCATCCTTCCTCAAATCCCAGAAAAGCTTCTACTTGTTTAATGCGCATCATTTAGTGAAAGAGGCAGTCGCTCACGATTTTAGCTCTGGCGGTCGCTGGTCCAACCCCGGTGTGTTGGCCAACCTGGGGACTGTCACACAGTGCTTATTTTACCATCAAAACACCCATCCACCCTGGAAAGAAAATCATTTTTGTGCCGGGGGTGTGTTTAGCTGAAGTTAAGTGTTTAGCGGGTTGGAATAAAGAATGGGCTTCCTGCCAGGCAAACCAAGCCCATGAATAGCTGAGATTGTTTTCTTTACACCTGCTCTTCCAACCCCAGCTCAAAGACATATAAAGGAGGATGGAGCAGCTGTCGTGTCAGAAGGGCTCCTACTCCTGTCCCAGCTCTGTTCTGTTCTCATGCTGCAGCTTTGTTCATAGTGCTGCAGAGTCCTCTTGGAACAAGCCACCATGAGTCGGCAACTGAACGCCAGAGTGGGAGGTTGCAGCAGGGGCTTCGGCAGTGTCTCTGCGATTGTTTCCAGTGGGGGCAGATCCAGCTGCACCTCTCTGAGCCGAGGACGAAGTAGACACTGTGTCTTTGGCAGCAGAAGTCTCTACAATCTTGGCGGGATTAAAAGCATTTCCAATAGCTTGATTGGTGGAGGCTGGAGGCTCGGCGGTGACTTTGGTGGTGGATTTGGCACTAGTGGTGGGGCTGGTGGCTTTGGTGGTGGTGGGTTGTTCGGTGGAGGACTTGGTGGGAGGAGTAACCCTGGGTTCCCCTTTTGTCCTCCTGGTGGCATCCAAGAGGTGACCATCAACCAGAACCTACTGGTGCCACTCAACTTGGAGATCGACCCGGAGATCCAGAAAGTGCGAGTGCAGGAGAAGGAGCAGATTAAGACCCTCAACAACAAGTTTGCCTCCTTCATCGACAAGGTGGGCCCGGTCGTTTATTAATTATTTTAATAGCTGTCATCATCAGTGCAGATTCAGCAAAGCATCCATAGTCGTGATAACACTTTAGCCTGGGCCTAAATTTAAGCATGTGCCCAAGTCCCGCTGAAATAATCATCATCGTTATTCCGCTTCTAAGGACAGCTAGAGAGGTGTGTAGGGGGATACACAGATCCATCAATTGGTTGATCAATAGTGGAGTGTGTAGGGGGTAGATTGATAAATAAACAGATCTGATCTTTTTTCTTTCCGTTGCATTGAAAATAGAAAATGACCAAATCCTGTTTAAGGCTAACCAAGATTTCCCTGATGCTGGAATGGGAGATGAGCAGGTTGCTAGGGTAACTGACCTGCCAGTGCTCCGGAGTATCGTCTCCAACGTCTGGCGCCTCTTTTCTTTGTTTGGACCTCAGGTCCGATTCTTGGAGCAACAGAATAAAGTTCTGGAGACCAAATGGAACCTGCTGCGGCAGCAGTCCACGTCAAATGCTGGGAACAACCTGGAGCCCGTCTTTGAGGCCTATGTTGGCAGCCTAAAGAAGCAGCTTGATGGTCTGGTGGGAGAGAGGGGAAGACAGGACTCAGAACTGAAGAACATGCAGGATCTGGTGGACGACTTGAAGCACAAGTATGTGAAGAAAGCACTGGGTCACATTCATGTTCTCCATGGACTAAGGGCCAGGTTTTTAGTGGTATTTAGCCTCCTGAAGATGCAGAAAGGCACCGAGTGGGATTTTCAAAAGCACCTAGGTGCCCAGTTCTCGACATGCTTTTGAAAATTCCACTAGGTGTTTGTGACAGAGCTGCCACTGAGCGCCCCCTCATGGCCAGAGGTCCCCCTGCAGCACAGTCTCTCTACTGTCTGTCTTCGGGCCCCCTGATGAGCTCCACATAGTCTCTCTTGTGAGTAGTAGCAACCTCTACTTGGGGCTGGTTTAATGATTGCAGACGGTTCCACATAGTCCTTAGTGTCTCAAAAATAAAATCCAGCATTGCAACCCTAGGGGTTCACTCCAATCTCTGGCTTTTCTGCCCACCACTGTGGAGCTCTTCTCCTGCCAGCATCTGGTCTTCGCAGGGTTGCCACTCGTAGCTGTTTCTAGCTGGAGCTCAGCCTTCTGGATCTAGCTTCCTTCTCCTACCGGCCTCTCCCCTGTTCTGAGGGAGAAGACTGTCTATATACTGGCCTCCTCCAGAGAAATCCTCTTGATTGGCTGGAAGAGAGGAGAGCCCTGGCTCATCCTAGACTGCAGGGCTCCTGGTCCTGGGTCCTTAAAGGAACAGTGTCCTGTTCCCCTCCTCCCCCATCCAACTGCTAATTTCCTGGGACCAGTGTTTCCCAAACTTGGGACACTGCTTGTTCAGGGAAAGCCCCTTGCGGGCCGGGCCAGTTTGTTTACCTGCCACGTCCGCAGGTTCAGCCGCCCGCAGCCCCCATTGGCTGGGCACAGCAAACCGCAACCAGTAGGAGCCATGATCGGCCGAACCTACAGACGCGGCAGGTAAACAAACCGGCCCAGCCCGCCAGGGGCTTTCCCTGAACAAGCGGTGTCCCAAGTTTGGGAAACACTGCCTGGGACCATTACTACTTTTCCACGGCAAGGCCATTTCCAGTGTTTTTATTCATTCCCGCTTTCTGGAATGGGGTCTTCTGGCCCCTTATATATTTAAGGGCCAGTATACCCTGTTTGTGTCTGTCTACAGCTTTCGATTCCTAAACACCTTTAAAACTCTGGTCCTTTTATTCTGCATAACAATTAGGCTGGGAAGGATTAGATTTTTGTCTGCCAATGTTGGTACACGTTGATTTCACTGTATACGCACAAGCCAATGAAAAAAATTTCAACCGTTGTTAATCAGAATATATTGACAGGCAAAATAAGAAAACTGCTGCTTGAGAATTTATAACATTTAAATTGACAACAAAATCGGAAAAAAAAGGTTAAAAATAAACATCAATGTTATCCGTCGAAACGATAAAACCATAAGCATTGAATTCTGCCAGGCCTAATATTAATTCTGGGTGGTGCTTTGCAGGAAGTCCCTGGACACGGTGCAGCATTTAACAATGCTGCGAATGCTGGATGAGAGATTTTTAACCTGAGCGAGTGCAAAAGGGTGCCGGGTGGGATTTTCGGAAGCCCTGAGCATTGGCCTAACTCTACTCCCATTGACATTGCTGGGAAAATGGGAGCAGTGTTACGCCAGCAACGAATGATTTCGGAAGTCCCACCCAGCACGTCTACCAAGGCAGGGAGAGCGCAGGAACTGCAAGCAGTGCTGATTGGAAAAACATCATCGAAACAGGAAAATTGCCCAAACTAATTTTGCGTGTGTTGTGTATGTGAAATTGTATCAAAATGTTGACAAAAATTCCCGTACAGGGGAAAATATTGAAACAAAAAGATTTGTATCCGAAAGTTTTCATTCTGAATTTTATTTTACATTGTAGCTTACCTGGTTGTGGTATTTTTGTGACTTTTATGTTATCTGGGACATGTCAGTACCAGTGCTGCATATTGTCTTCTGTCCTGATAGATACAAAGAGGAAATCAACAGACGCATGGCAGCGGAGAATGAGTTTGTGCTGCTGAAGAAGGTGAGCATCACCTTATCAGAGATTAAGGGATGGTTGTCTCTGCTCCACTCTGATGGGTGCTAATTGGAGCATGTGCCTTGGTCCAGTAGTTAGGGCTCTGGGCTAGGATTCAGAATACCTGGGTTCTCCTCCTGGCTGTGACCTTGGGCGAGTCATTTTCTGCCTCTGTTTCCTCTCCTGTGTCTGTCTTGTCTATTTAGTTTGCAAGCTACCAGGGGCAGGGACACTGTCTCACTAGGTGTTTGTACAGCACCTAGCACGATGGGGTCCTGATTCAGCAGGATAATTTGTGATGTGTTGAAAACTGTGTTAAAATGACATGCTATCCCTTTAAGTGTGATGGATTTCCTGATCCTGCTTGCAGGCTAGGGGGCTTTGTAGGAAAGCGTGCGATCTGGGCTTTGAGCAATCATTCTGCAAAGAATCGGCCTTCAGCAAGGTGACCCAGGCCTCTCCTTGTTAGGGAGCAGCTGGATTTGTCTCTCTTTGTCTTTGGTTCTTGTGTGTTAGGATTCTGGATTCTAAGAAACAAAGTAGTGCAACCTTCCAGAAAAGGTGTTTTATGTTCTTTATCTAACTTCTCTGTGTATATGCCATGAACATAACAATAATGTTGGCACGGGGCATGCATGGGGAAGAGGAGATAGTACAAAAATAAGAACAAATAAAACAAAGGAAACCTTGGACCGTTCGTAAGAAGGGAAGTGGCTTTAAAGATATGCTATTAGGAAAAGGCTTGGCCATTGGCATAAGTTGAAGGCAATGCAGTCTAGTGGTTAAAGCAAGAGACTGGGAGCCAGGGCATCTGAATGCCACTGGCATGCTGAGTAACTTTGGGCAAGTTGCTTTCCTGCTGTGTGCCTCAGTTTCCCCATTTGTAAGAGGCAGACAATACTGACCTACCTAACTGGGACAGAAGGTCATGAAATTTATTTAATAAATGTTTATAAATTTTGGGTGAGAGACTTTAGAAATGTATAAAATACACAATAGAATCCTGGTTTGATTTTATTTAAACTGTTTGTATTTCTAAGAGTGGGATTCCCAGGCAAGTCTATAGGAATGCAGGTATATGTGCAAATAGACAGACAGGTGACGATTATATACAGATAGTCACACAGCTGGAAAGGACTGAGTTGTTAAATTTCAGCTAGCATACAACTGGAAGGCAACATTGGAATACAACATTATGTATTTCAGCGTTAGGGCCAGATGCATCTATACTAGAGTGGGTTAGAAACTAGGTATTTTTTCCCATGGAAAATTGCTACTTTTTGGCAAAATATTGAAAACTGGAATCTTTTGGCTAAAAAAGCAAAATAATTTGATTCAAAATGGTGCTATGGGGTCACATTGGAGATGTCGTTCAGGTGCCTTATGCTCACTTTCTCCTCTTCTGTGGGTAGGGTTGCCAACTTTCTAACTGCCGAAAACCGAACACCCTTGCCCCGGCCCCTGCCCCTTCCATTCCCTGAGGCCCTGCCCCTCGCTCACTCCATCCCCCCTCCCTTGGTTGCTCGCTCTCCCTCACCCTCACTCCCTTGCTCATTTTCACCAGGCTGGGGCAGAGGGTTGGGGTGCTGGAGCGGGTGAGGGCTCCGGCTGGGAGTGCGGGTTCTGGGGTGAGGCAGGGGATGAGGGGTTTGGGGTATAGGAGGGGGCTCAGGTCTGGGGCAGGGGGTTGGGGCACGGGAGGGGGTGAGGACTGCAGGCTCCGGGCGGCGCTTACCTCAGGTAACTCCTGGAAAACGACCAGCATGTCCCTTCGGCTCCTAGGTGGAGGGGCCACGGGGTTCTGCTCACCACCCCACAGCTCCCATTGGCCTCAGTTCCTGGCCAGTGGGAGCTGTGGAGCCAACGCTTGGAACGGAGGCAGCGTGCGGAGCCCCTGTGGCCATCCCTACGCCTAGGAGCTGGAGGGACATGCCGGCCACTTCCCAGGGGGCGCATGGAGCCGGGTATGGAAGGGTAAGGCACTTGAGCTACGACTCCCAGTGTGAATTGAAATATTTTGGGTTCAGTCAAAAATATTTCAATTTTCAGCCATTGGGTACTGTGACAAAATTATCAATATTTTCTGTGGAAAGCAGACACTTTTCATGAAAAATTTAGTTTAGCCAAAAACACGATGTTCAATCAAAACGCAGTTTGGGCAAAAAAGTTTTGGCCAGTCCTAATCTCTATCCTCTGGCTGCTTTGCACATTGCTCTGATAATGCAAAGTGGCCACAAATCTGGATTAACTGGCTAAGTGGAGCTGACAGCTGCTTTGCACTGGGCTATTCCAACGCTTTCTGGCCCTGAAAGCGCAGAGTTACTCGGTATCGGTTGACACACAAGCAACAGGTGTTTTGGATGCAGCAAAGTCAACCTATCTAGAATATGGAATACATTTCCCAGGCTGACCGACACTGGGGAAGATTCTCTCCACATGGCACTTTATAGTACCAGGGGGTATGATTGCTCTCTATAAATGCACCAGAGACCTAAACACCAGGGCGGGAGAAGAGCTATTTAAGCTAATGGACAATGTTGGCACAAGAAAAAATGGGTGTAAAGTGGTCAGGAATAAATTGAGGCTGGAAGTTAGAAGATGTTTCTAACCATGAGAAGAGGGAGTTCTGGAACAGCCTCCCAGTAGGAGTAGTGGAGGAAACAGTCTAACTAATTTTTAGATGAATTAGATATAATTCATATATTATAATGACTAGGGTGACCTGCAATCATAGGAGATTGGCCTCAATGACCCGGGAGGTCCCTTCCAGTCCTGTGTCCTTGTATCAAAGCTGGGCCCCCAGGGGACACAGCTGACTGTCACCTCGCTGTTCCTACCTGCTGTGTCCCTATGAAACAACTGAGCTGGAGAGATGATGAAACCTGAAGTTACATCAGGGAGGGCTTCCCTGGGCCTGACTGGAGGAACACCGCACACTGATTGGTCAGGGCTTGCTATTTAAACCCAAAGAGAGGTGCAGGAAGTTGTCTGCAAAACTGGGCTCTGCCTGACTGCTACACTGGATCCTGCCTTCTTGCCTGACTCCTTAACCATGCTTTCCTGACCTGTTCCTGGTTACTGCCCTCCTGGTCTGTGACTCCAGTGCTGACTCTTGGCTTGACTCTGTCTCCTGCTCCAACCACTAGACCTGGCTGCCTATGCCCTGGCCCCGAAGTATCTTGCCTACTGTGCAAGGCCCGCGTGAAACTCTGTTGTTCTGACCTGTTGGTGTTTTGCATCCACTTTCCATTTACTTTGTACTAGTGGAATTTACCACACCAGGAGCAAGGCAAAGGGAAATCAGGCCTTCCTGTTCTCGAAACTGTCCCCTGAGCTTGAAAGAATGATCTCCATTGCCATTTTTCAGGACTTGGATGCTGCCTACATGAAAAAGGTGGAGATGGAGGCCAAGGTGGCTGCCATGACAGATGAAATCAACTTTCTGAGAGCCCTGTATGAGGCGGTGAGGATGTTCTCTGTTCTTCCTAATTCACACAGAGATGCCCCACATCATATTTAGCACTTTTCTAGGACACCTTAAATGTTTACATATGTCTTATACCTGTCACCAGAAACATTGCAGGGATGGAATTTCTAAGCAAGCTCCTGAGTGCTTCCAGAAAACTTACAAACATGGCAGGATGGCCCAACGCTAAGGAACGGAAAGGTCTAAATAGCAGGAGAAGTTGGAGGACAGTAGAATAGTTGCCCAAAGATCCAACACTCAATGCCACATTCTCCACTGACCTGCATCTTGTATATACACCAGTGCAAAAATGAGAGCAAATGATACTGAATCTAAAAGGCAGAAATCTACATCTATTTTACCCTCACTACGCTGGTGTGAATGAGGCAAGGGGTGCTGGAACAATTTTTATAGTGGGGATGCTGAGAGTCATGGAACCAAACTGTAAACCCTGTATATAATGGAAACCACTAGGCAGCACCCCTAATTCCAACACCTATGATGCAAGGTGCCAGGACAAAACTGAGAATCTGATCCTGATGTTCTTAGCAAGAACACGACTCTGTTCCCACTGATGTCAGTGACAAAACTCCAGTTGATGTCAGGGTTAGACTCTCGGTATGCACCCAGGTAAAACTCATACAGAGTACAAAGAGAATTCCACTGGTGGAAGAACTTCAGGGTGGGGCTCCCTCAGGAAGAACATCACTGCAGAGGTTCTATAGTCCTTTAGATAAGACATAAGAGTTTTGGAAGAGCTAAAAATCCATGCTTCAGAGCAATCCCTGTTAAGAATCAGGCTGAGACCATCATGGAGAGCAGACTCTCCCTCGCCTGCCTATTGTCAGGGCCGGCTCCAAGCACCAGCATTCCAAGCAGACGCTTGGGGCGGCAATCTGCAAGGGGCAGCAGTCCGTGTGCCGTTAGGGCGTTTCCGCAGTGGCAGCAATCCGGCGGCAGCACCCATCTTGTCAGCTGCTCGAGGTGGCGGCAATTCGGCGCGCTGCTTGGGGTGGCAACACCGGTAGAGCCGGCCCTGCCTATTGTAGTGTTCTTGCATTTTCCTCCAGGGCAGCTGGTGTTGACCACTGTCCGAAACAGGATGCTGGATTAGATGGACCTTGCATCCGGTCCAGTCTGGCAATTCCTATGTTCCCAATGTAACCCAGTGGTGAGTGTGTGTTACAAGTCCCCCTAATTCCCAGAGAATATGAGCTGTTACAGCCCCTTCCCTACTCTGCAGCTATAGCTCAAGCTGTAGCTGTTCATACTTAAAGCTCCAGAGGTCATCGATTCATTCCCTGATGTTGGTCAAGAGGTTGCTTGTAATGGTAAGACATACCTGAGAATAATACCCTGCAGGCTAGATGATATATGCAAGGAAATAATGACAGATACAAGTGACCAGCCTGGTAGATGTGGGCTTTTGGAGACCAACTACCTATAAAAAATATACACCCATGAAAATTCTGCATAGAGTTAGTCTGATGGGTAAACTCTGGGACAAAACTACAAGTTCTTATTCGGGCAGAACAACCATTAATGTCAGTGGGCGTTTGAATAAGACATGAGTAAAGGAGGGTAAGGGCGGTGAGGTCATTCCTTGTGGCTCAGTACAACATCTAACCATATGAGTCATTTCCCCTCATTTTTATTTTCAGTAGCTAGTTAAATAAGTTGGGGGTTGGACTAGATGACCTCCTGAGGTCCCTTCCATCCCTGATAGTCTATGAAGTACGTACATATGGGATCGCGAGCTAGCTAGAAAGACAGCGATAAGAGTTGGGGGAAGAAATACATAGAGAATGATAATAGACGAGAGCAACAGGTTTCTAGAGAGAATCATAGAATTGTAGGACTGGAAGGGACCTCGAGAGGTCATCTAGTCCAGTCCCCTGCACTCACGGCAAGACTAAGTATTATGTAGACCATCCCCGACTATCCTGCTTTTAAAAATCTCCAATGATGGAGATTCCACAACCTCCCTGGGCAATTGCTTAACCACCCTGACAATTAGGAAGTTTTTCCTAACGTCCAACCTAAACTGCCCTTACTGCAATTTAATCAGCATCTGGCATCTAGAGAGAAAGGGCCACTCACTGATGGGGTCTTTGTATGATTTTCAGGAATTGGCACAAATGCAAAGACAGATCAGTGACACCAGCGTTATCTTGTCTATGGACAACAACCGAGCCCTGGACCTGGATGGAATCATTGCTGAGGTGAAGGCTCACTATGAAGACATGGCTAACAGGAGCCGAGCTGAAGCCAACTCCATGTACCAAGGCAAGGTGAGTCCTTGTGTGGCTTCAAGGTATGGAGCCATACAATGCTCGTGGCTTTGCCACATGGAAAAGAGTCAACCAGATCTTCTGTGCACCTATTCTGTGGATAAAATAGAGTTTTCCAATTCAGCGCAACATATGTGAACTAAATATAATTAACACAGTGTTTATAGTAGTGATATCTTGTCACATTGATTCTTCTGACTTCTTAGTAACATCTGAAAATCTACCTATGGCCCCCACCAGCATAGTATCTGAATGCCTCATGTATTTATCCTCACCACACCCCTGTGCGGCAGGTATTATTCCCATTGTACAGATGGGAAAACTTAGGCACAGAGTGACTTGCCCAAGGTCTCTCAAAGTCTGTGGTAAACCATGGAATTGAGCTATGGTTTCTCCAGTCCCAGGATAGCACCCTAACCACCGAGCTAAGGAATAAAGAATATAACGCACGAATCAGAGAGGTACCTGTCACTTTAATTAAGGATGCTGGGAAATATATCCATCTCCCATTGATTGGTTAATCCCCCAAAATCATGATAAAGCAGGTGTGGAGCAGATGTAGCTCCTATTTGCTTCTCAGAATTAGCCCTGATCAGGTTAGATCTGCCTTCGGAAAATACAGTCTATTACAGTTATTTTTTTTTCTGGCCATCAGTTTCAGGAGCTTCAGGTCACTGCTGGGAAACAGGACAATGATCTGAAAAACTCCAAGCTGGAGATCTCGGAGCTGACCCGGCTGATCCACAGACTGCAGGCTGAACTTGAAAATGTGAAAAACCAGGTAGAGCACATCTGATAAATAGAAAACTATGGACCCTGGACACTAGGGCAACCGTGGCAGACTGCCAGATGTGCTTTTCTCGTCCTGAATACCGCCACGGTGCCTGCAATGATGCTAAAAACAAGGAGGTTGTTTCTGCTTAATGTAAAACAAACGTGTTCACCCTGAACTAAAGCTGGGGGAAAAATGTCATCCAAAATTCAGTCAGCATCGACACAAAATGTTTCAATGTGGAGAACCGAAATGTGATCTAAAGTGAAGTTTTGTCTTTGACTTTTCTGATTTGCTGAAAAATTTGATACATTTTGTTTTCGGTTCAACACAAAACCATTTCTTCTCTATTTTTTTGTAACCAAAATATCTTTCATCCACACAGCTCTGCTATGAACCCTGGCCGCTAGTAAAAAGTGACAGATGTGCTCTTCTTGTCCTGAATACTGCCATGGTGCCCATAGTGATGCCAAAGATGACAGGAGAGGCCCTACAATGTGAAAGAAAGGAGTTAGTCCCAGGGCAAATCAAGTCTCATCCACATATTTCATGATTTCCCAGAAGAATAGTAAAAAAGTGCCTATGGAATTTAACATCTGTATATGATATTGTGAGGCATTATACACAATTGCCTTGATCTAATTCAGTTACCATAAAGACCAAGAAGGAATGAAATTTCTTTCTTTCTTTCTTTCTTTCTTTCTTTCTTTCTTTCTTTCTTTCTTTCTTTCTTTCTTTCTTTCTTTCTCATCCACCGAGTTCATTTCTCTTTCCATCTAATGCCTCTTTCCTTCCGTCCATCTATCTATCACATTTATAGTGTGTCGTTCACCATAGTATCTAGGTACTAGTTCTGGTCTACATGGAGTAGAGATGATCCAAAGGCCTGATGATAAAGAGCTCATTTAAACGTCTTAAGGCCTGGTTAAAAAGTCTGCTGAAGTCAATGGGAAGATGCTCATTGATGGCCATGGGGCTCCAGATGAGGCATTGAGAATGGATGACCACATGGTTAGCTTGCTTTCTTCTTTTCTTTGCAGTGTGCCAAACTGCAGTCGGCTTTTGCTGAGACAGAGGCACGTGGGGAGCTTACCCTCAAGGACGCTAGGGAAAAGCTGGTTGAATTGGAAATGGCCCTGCAGAAAGCTAAGGAGGAGATGGCTCGTTCGCTGCGTGATTATCAGGAGCTCTTGAATATCAAGCTGGCCCTGGATATTGAGATTGCCATGTACAAGACACTGTTGGAGGGAGAAGAATGCAGGTGGGTGCAATATATCTATGGGTCCTGACTTTTGCAAAGCAGCCTCTGTTATTGTTGGTGTACACTTTTTTTGCCCACAAATAAGCATGCTCGCAGGTTTCTGCTGGCTGATTCCACAAAACTGAAATATTTCACAGGGTTCTATCAGTTTCATCGACATTTTCACAGGAAATAATCGCAACATTTTGTTTCGACTTTAACGTATTTGAAATGATAAAGTCGAAACACATTTCAGTAGGTTCAACACTGTCTGCAGAATGTTTCATTTAACCAAAAATCCAGAGGTTTTGACTTTTCGTCCCTTTTGGGATGAATCCAAATTTTAGAATCTCCCACGAGATGGAAATTCTGAATTTTGACCAGCTCTATCCTACAGGTGATTAGATGGAGATCCAGTGGCTGGGGAAACTCTGAGCTTGGAGGGCTGAATAACCCTCTTCCAACCACTGCTCTCCCACAGTGCGACCACACCCTGGTAGTCTGCAGTGAGCTGTGCTTGCTGGTATATAAGAGGTGTCCAAACCTTCTGGGAGGCACCCAAAACTTGCTCCACACCAGCTTTAAGGACCGTCTGACCTCATTGAAATGTAGAGCTAGGAGCTACACTGCACCCTTTCGAAAGCACATGCCTTGTCTACTATTGGGAAGGAAATTCTACAGCCACTTGGCTCCCCTTGACTTCAGGTTTCAGGGTGTGTCCTAACTTCTAGCAGCCAGGCTAAATCAATGACCTAAATGGTGTTTCTTTCCACAACAGGATGTCTGGAGAGTGTGGCAGTGCCGTGAACATCTGTAAGTAACCCGAGCATCTGTTTACTAAAGATAGGAACAGGCAAACTGGAGGCCTCTGTTCTCCTCCCCCCGACCACCACTCAGCACAAGACAGAGTGGGAACCGGCTTCCTGGTGGTTATCACTAGCCCTGGCTCTAATGATGCTTAGAGCAGCCCAGTAGCTGCTCTAAGTTGCACCATTAGTGTACGGTTCTTAATAAGCCCAGTGCCAGTGGAGGGTTGGCAGCATCGAACTATACTCTACCACACCCCCTTTTACAGCCAATATGCCGCCTTCCCTCCCCTGACATGCTTCTCATGCCACGCAGGGGATGAGCAGTGGTATCAACGCAAACGCAAGACTTCTCACTTGTGCGTTTGCACCCAGATTAAAGACCCTTTGCACTACCTGAGTGATGCATAGAGGCCCTAACTAGAGCTGTTTGGAAAATGTTTTTTTTCCTCCCCATGGAAATTTTTTTTTTTTTGGCAAAAATTTGAACCCCACTATACCTTGATTTGGAAATACTGTTGGGACACCTCATGGGTGTTGGAGGACAGGTGTTTCATGAGCCAGGCTCCCTGGTCATCCCAGGAAGCCACCAAAAAGGGGGTAGAGTGTGGATCATGACCCACTAAGCTAGTTCGTGACACGCTGCAGCTGGAATAACTTGAACATCTCGGTCTTTTGCAGCGGTAGTCAGCAGCAGCTCCGGAGGCGGGAGTGGGATAAGCTGGGGAGGAGGAGGAGGCAGGCTCAGTGTCAGAGGAGGCAGGATCAGTGTCGGAGGAGGCGGCTCCAGCTCTGGAAGCAGAAGAGGCATTGGAGGATACAGCTATGGAGGCAGGGGAGGTAGTTCCTGTGTGAAAATCATATCGACGACCTCTTCAAGCAAAAGAACCACCATATGCTAAAGCCTAGGAATTGTAGTCACTATCACCTGAGTGACAGATTTCCTTTATTGTGATGTAGTGGGCAGAGCACTGGACTGGGACTCAGAAGATCGTGGTTCTATTCCCAGCTCTCCCACTTCTTCCCTGAGTGACCTTGGACAGGGCTCTGTGCCTCACTTTCCCCATCTGTAACGTAGGGATAATGATACTGACCTCTTCTGTAAAGCGCTTTGAGATCCACTGATGAAAAACACTGTATATGAGGTAGGTATTATTATTGTTGAGAACAAATATCCACATGCTCACACCCAACACTATCACTGAAAAAGTGACTGGCAACATCACAGTAACGCAACTGACGTGACCAGAGATTTTGTTTCTTGTGAATTTCCCTCCCAGCAAAATTTTACCAAAAAGATCTTGAGCCTGAAGATAATTCATTTCCCACCCACCATCTCTACTGCGCTTTGTATCCAACTTCCTGTATACTACACTAGAAAAATCCCATTCATTTCTGCAGTCTGGATGCTATCATGGATTGTAGCTTGCTCTCTGCATTGTGTGTTCCCACTGTTCTTGTTGTAGCTATGAAAGATACATTTTCTGTGCTGTTCTTCTAAGCCAGGGCCTTCAAATGGGGCTAAAGGACTCAGGCATCTGACTCCCATTGACTTTCTATGGCAGTGTGTACATCTTTAGGATCCTTTGAAAGTCACAGAGTTAGTCCCATAACCTCCTCTGAGTTTCCTTGCATTGGATACCTTAATCCCAATGGGCCAAAATTCTGGTGCGGGTCCATTGAAAATGAAGGAATAACTAGGGCGGGGCAAATAATCGATTTTTCGGTTTGGGTGTCAACTGAAAAATTTGGAAAAAAACCAGTTTCGTACTGAATAAAGTTTCATTCAATCTGAAACAAAAACATATTCAGTTTTGAGTTGCATTTTGTTTCATTTTCATGGGGTTTTCAACATAGCTAAATGTTCTTTTTTTTCCAATTTACAGTTACGTTAATCACTGAGCGAAACGTCGTTCCTAAACGGAAAGTCAAAACATTTCATTTCAGCAATTCCAACTCTTTTTCTTTTTCAGCTGAAGCTATTTGCTGAAAATGACCCAAATTCACAAATAGTTTTGATCAACCCAATTTTTCAGCGAAAAAAGGATTCACCTAAAAATTTTCACCTAGCTTTAGGTGTAACAAAGAGGAGAATTTGGCGCACTCTCTGGCTCAGCAGGGTAACCCCTTGTACTCCTTGCTCTGAGAGAGGTATGAAACATTACAGCTAATAAACAAGATGCATTCCTTTCTTAGGGACAAATCTCGGAAGTTCCAACTCATCTGTTGGCCTGGACGCCACTCAAAAGTTGTACCACTTTCACTTCACTAGTACACTTAGTGCTATAGTGTGGATGCGGTTATACTATTAAAAAAACAGTTTATGCCAATATAGCTTATTCCTGTACAGGAAGAGCAATAAGTTATACTGGTAGAAAAACAATGAGTACAAATTTTTGTTAGTCTTTGAGGTGCCACCGGACTCCTCGTTGTTTTTGTGGATACAGACTAACACGGCTACCCCCTGATACTATATGGTAGAAGCACTCTTATATGACTGTCCACATTATGGGTTGTACCAGCATAACTATTTTGGCAAAAACATCCCCCCAACTGAAATAGTTCTTAGTACGCAATCTCTGTGTATACCAGGCCTTAAAACTCCCAGGGAAGTCAATAGGAGTCTCGCTTGAATAAGGACTCGGGCCTTGTCTACACTATAGCCTTCTGCCAACATAGCTGTGTTGGTCTCCAAGGCGTGATCCCTGATCAGTACCACTTTGCCACCAGGATCCCCTATTGTAGACACATTTACACTGGCAAAATTGTTTTGCTTAGGGAGGGTGGAATACATTATACAAAAAGCACAGCTTTGCGAGTGTAGTATACGGATACTCTTATTCTGCTAGTGCACTCCAGCTATAGCCGTGGCCTTTGCAAAAGTTTTCGGCTCTTAATTTCTAGCAAGAGAACTTCTGTATGTTTATCTTCATATTCCACGCCCCCAAAGTGTCTTTGATTCAAAGGGAGCTCAAGAAAATCCTCTGGCTTCAGGAAAGGTCCTCACTGGACAAACCAGCCAGGAGGATGCACTCTGTCTGTATGTGGTTTCTGTATGTTGCGTGCGTACTGGGTGGCAAGGGTCACCTCCGTGCTGATGTGCACTGTTGAACATTCCATGCTTCCTGGTGTATCTCCAATAAACTGCGGCTGTCAGTCAGGGTTCAGAGCGTGAGAGAGCTTGAGTGGGTGGGTCATCTGAGGCCAAACCCTCAGCAGGTGTACACTGAGGATCTGACCCATATGGTTACTGGCTTTATATCAGTTGTACACGGCTGCGAAAGAAATCAGCCCAATTACATGCGGTGCTAATCAGCTTTAGCTCTTTTGATGGCATTGGAGCTCTACAAACTCCAATCATTCAAAGATCACGAGATTTCAAACAAAAAAACCCCTCCATATTTTTTCCCCCTCCCCTGCCTTTCAGTGTTGGAAGATACAGGTGGGTGACATTTTTCAAGCTTTAACTTACTCTCTGGTTTCCAGGGATCTTGGAAAGGAAATAATGACCATAGCACAGTGTGCTTTGGATACACAGTGGAAGATGAGAGCAGGAAAAACTGTAGAGCTTAACCGGATGGGGAGGCCCCTAGCAAGAGTGGGTTTTCAGCTGGGCTGGATCTGCCTGCTTTAATGCCACTTTACATGGCTGGACAAGCATCACAGGGCCCAGTGGAGGAGGAATTGTATAAAACAGCTGACAATGAGAGGAGAATCAAACCTAAAACAGAGAGATGTGTTAGAGGGATTTCCCTTCACCCCCACCCCTGGTTCTTGTCATGCAGACCGAAAGCAGAAGACCAGAAGTCTGAAGGGCGGGCAATGTGATGTTTATTGGGATTAGTTCCAAGCAAGCATATTCATAGCTCTACACGCCGGCAGAGTCTGTTCCCCAGTTTTTTGTTCCCAGCTCTGATGCCGCAGAGCATTTACCCCATGTCCCCCTTCCCAGCTCTGATGCTGCAGAGCGTTGCCTGTGTCCCTATTTCCCCCTCCCCATTTCCCACCTCCTCCTCCTTAACAGGCCCAAATATACCTGCAACGCATGCCCTTGGTCGCACGCCTTATGACTTATGGTCATGTTCTGTTTTGGAGGGTCATGGGTCTGGGGTCTTCGTTCCCCCTCCCACACTTTTTTGTATTTTTATGGGAGGGCTGAGATTATGTTCTGGACAAAGACAGGCCTTTCTTTGGCTTTTAGTGTATCTTATGCCTTCCCCCCAGCCCCCTTCCCCTTCCAACTGGTTCCTGATCTTGGCTTGAGAGAAGAGCCAGGCGGCATTCCAGTGTATGCTCATATATTACTCTCCCACCATACCCTGTAACACTTTCACTGCTCTCTCCCTTATCTCTTCCTGTTGTACTAAAAGCCCCCTCTGGTTGTAGAAAATGCAGCACACAGTGTCTTTGTTCATTGTTCTTCACACATATTAGCATGAGATATAAGAGTATCAAAAAGTCTAACCCCAAATTCTGTCTCAGGCTGACAAACAAGCCTATATACTAACAAGATGTCCCCCACCCCGCCGCTTGGACTAATGACTTTAATTAAAGCTCCTGTTTGTTTATTACCTCTGGTCAGGAGAGAACATCAGCCAGCAAGACCTAAAACGCTGCTCTCCAGGCTTGTAGCTAGCCGACGGCCATTTTCAGCTACGCGGCGTTGCTCGATTTTCCTTTTGCTGTGCGTCTGCCCGTGCTCCTACAAGGGTGCAGTTGCTGCCTACGTTAACAAAACACCACTGCAAGGCCAGGGTGGGAGCTGCTGGGTGCTAAGATTAATTACCTGACATTTCTTTATCAAGGGGTAAGGGGCCTGCTGCATTTTGCCTGCTAGCGAGAAGAAGGGCCTGAGACAGTTTTAGCCTCGGAAGGCTGGCTGCAGTCAGAGTCCCAGTCCCAGGATTTGGATTGTACTAACAGCCTGTAGCAGGGTGGCTACCCCGCTCCGGGGATAGGAGGAGTGAGAGCAGCTGAGGGAGGCTGGCCACAGGTGTGGCCAGCTCAATCAGGGCACAGCTGCCCCTGATAAGAGGACTGTGAGTAAGGAGCTGAGAGAGTCTCACTCCAAGGCCGGAGTGAAAAGGACCTAGCTACCTGAGAGAGACAGGGTAGCTTCGGCAGAGGAGTGCTGGGGAAGGGGTAGGCTGAGCTGAGGAGCCCAGGCCTGGCTACCCCTCAGGCTGAGACCTGGTAGGAAGGCCTAAGGAGGTGCTGGGACTGCAGGGAGACAGCTGGGCTAGAAGGCAGCAGGTCCAACCCCCTTGCAAATGATGAGTGGCCATTACATACTACAGTTTGCCCCAGAGGAGGGGGGCTAGACAATGACTGGCAATAGCTGCTGAGGCAATGTGGGCATAGGGATTGGGGGTTCCCCTGGGAGGGGAGACCCAGAATGCGGGGGCATTGTTGTGAGCAGTGCCCCAAGGAAAGGGGCACCGGGGTCTGGGATGGACACGGGGCCAGAGGTGGTGGAGATGAGGAAGCAGGTACCAACAGGGAGAAACCAGCCAGCAGGAGGCGCTCTGAGGCTGGAAAGAGCTAATTCTTGGACTGACCAGCAGGTGGCGCTGCACTGGTGAGTCCACGGTCTGCTGCACAGCCATGTCTATTTTAATAGCTTTTAAAAGCCAGAAGGGACTTTTAATAACTTCTAATCTGATCTTGAGTATAACACAAGGCGGAGAATATCATGCCGCCTTCCTGCCACCCATACTAGAAACACTGCTATACAGAGTTGCAACGACCATACCCCCATCATAAGCTGAGCTTTGAAGCAGCAGCAGCCCAAGCTGCTACCAGGAGAACTACAGGGAAAGCAATTCTATTTCTGCTAGGTCTGGCCTGGGATTTGAACCCAGGACCGCTAGCATTCTAAACTCTCCCTCTAGGGGCCGCCTGGCTGATTAAAGCATCAGGCTTGTCAATGGGGGGTCTGTAAAGTCCACACCATTATACTACTGCTGTGGTATGTACTTGGCAACTTGGACTTGATGAGAGCCTAATCTGGACAGATATTCAGGGGTCCATGCTCCATGGACAGGGTAACACATGAATGTCAAGGAACATGCAAGTTGCTACTGGCACCCATCACTCCAACGCCACACAAGGAAGCAAGCAGGCATAAGAAATACCATGTTGCTGAGCCATACACCTAGGAGTACAGTACAGTAGAATGGCAGGTACATTGCCAGGGTTGAGCATGCTGCAAGCATGGAAGATGCTCACACCTGTGGGACAGCTTCCTGAGCCTTGTCGTATAGCCATGCAAAATCTGCTAGTGTCAGTGGTCAGGAAGATGTCCAGCACTAAATGCAACACCTGTGACTGGTTGGCTAGGCTCCAAAAATGCTGTTCTGATGTGCATATAAAATAACCATGCTACCAGTTTTTGCAAACAGCTCGACGCTGCCTGTTGCTGGGAAACAGCATTGTTGCAATTCCTATTGCTCTCTTGAGTTTTGAACCAAGCTCTTGCATGAAAGCACAAGTTAGGTCAGCCCCTTGCACTTTCCTCGCCATTCCCAGGGTTTGTGCCAAATCCCAGCTCTCATTTAACCACTGGCAAAACTCCCGGTGGCTTCACTCAGGGCTTGGCAGCCAAACATGCATCCACTGGAGTCAGTGGTGAAACTCACCTCAGTTTACATGGGAGAAGAGTCATGCCTTTGGCCTTTTGTACGTGGAAATGTGTGGGCTCTGTAAAGTAACAGTGTCGGATTCCCCACCACCTTTGCCCCTTGTGCAGTCATTTTCACATGCACTATATCAAAAAGGGAGAGATCTGACACGGACTTTATGCTCACTTAGTGTGCACAGGTGAAACTGACGATGCAGCGTGCAAGGCACTGGACAATTAGGCTTAAATGAATTCACTTGGGTTACTGCAGATTTGCTGTGGGGTAATTGAGATCAGAATCAGGCCCTTGTTCCAACCTCACTTTCAAACAGCGCCTCAGCTGGTGTAAATGAGCGTGTCTCCATTTACATCAGTGAAGCGATGTTGATTTACATCAGTGGGGGATCTGACCCAACAAACGTTTGTGCTCTGGGGGAAGAGGAAATGTAATATTAGCTGTGCGATGTATTATAAATAAACATCAATATCGTTCAGTCATACTCAAGAGCCTTAATACCCTCTTGCCATGACACGCGCTCTTGCAAGGAAGAAAATGCTTCACGGAGGCCAAAGCTCATTATTAGTTTCCTAAGTATAAGGCTCCTGACAAAACACCAGAAGGGGGCCGTCTTTATTTATAGCAGGAAAACACAGTGCTTGTGAAATGTACCATATTGACTTAGCTTTCGGAAATGCTGAGCAATTGGAGCTCCCGTTGCTTTTGGCTGGAGCTGTGGATGCTCAGTAGACCCTGCTCTTTGCAGAAGAAAGGCTCAGTGGTTCACTTGTAGCACAGGCAAAATTCCCAGTGAACAGAAATTGGACTTTACCTATCAGTCAGGAGAGCTGGGATAGGTCCAGAGCTGGTAGGACATGGGTAACTAGCAGTGCAGGTTGTTTGGCCAGTGTATTATTATTTATTTGTCTTAGTGTAATGCTTACGAGCCCCAGTCATGGAACAGAACCCTATTGTGTTAGGTGCTGTACAAGCACTTAACAAAAAGACAGTCCCTGCCCCAAGGAACTTACAATTGAAGTATAAGACGAGAGACAACAGATGGGTACGGACAGATGGGGGAGTGTAAGGAAACAGTGAGACAATCTTGGCGATAGGCACTGGTCACAATACAACAGCAGCCTCTGGCGGGGATGAAATCTGAGTAAAGTGAGAGTGAACTTCAAGGAATTCATAGAGCCAGATCCAGCAGCTGCACCGATATCCACTATTTGAGGAGCTGGGTGAAATTTTCAAGAGCACCTACATGATTTAAGATCCACTGATTTTCAATGACACTTAGGCTCCTAAGTGCCTATGTCACTTAGAATAGATAGATAGATATTACTAATCGCCTTCTTTACATTGTACCCTAAACACCTTCGGGAATCCGGGCCTAAGCCCCTTAAAGTTGTAATATAAAACTGATTTAAGTGGGAGCTGAATGTGGCCATAAAACTTCTAGTTGCTAACGGAGAGAAGGAGATGTCCCAAACATGCAGCTTTGAAGTAAAATGTTGCAGAGCATTCACACTAATAATTAAAAACCTTGTAGATTCCTTTTAATTATTTTGCATTAATGTGTTCTGTGCGGGGAAAAAAAGACAAGCAAGGTGAGACAATCATTGTGTAACATACATAATTTCATGCCATGAACGCCGACAAGCGATTTCTGTGTTTTTATCCACTTCAAAGGTGAATGTATAAGGGGGTTGAAAAGGGTGAGTTGCTGCAAGGCAAAACCAAGCCCGAAAACAATCTTAATGAATTAACTAGCTCCAACCAAGCCCAGCCCTTCAACAGTATATAAGGAGAAGCCACAGCTTCCATCTCAGAGGGGGATCAGTCTCGTTTTCTCTCTCTCTCTCTCTCTGCTCTCATCCTGAGTCACACTCTTCGGTTTCTTCTCTCCGACAGGTCACCATGAACAGGAAGCTCAGTTCTAAGTCTGGGAGCGGGGCTAGGGGTTTCAGTGGACACGCTGCGACCACCACCATCACTTCCAGTGGCAACAGAGCGGGTTTCAGTTCGGCTTCTTTGTCTCGTGTTGGGAGAAGAAGCGGAGGGTACGGTGGTGGTTTTGGCAGCAGAAGCCTCCATAGCCTGGGCGGAAACAAAAGCACTTCCATCCGCATAGGGGGTGGAGGCTTCCGGAGCGTGGGGCTTGGATTCGGTGGTGCTGGTTGTGGTGGTGGTGGTGGATTTGGTGGCAGTAGTGGATTTGTCTCTAGTGGGTATGTCAGTGGAGGATACGGGGTTGGTGGGGGATACGGTGGCAGCGGGCTTGGTGGTGGAGGCAGAGCAGGCCCTGTTTTGTCTCCTGGCGGCATCCAGCAAGTCACCATCAA